>NW_024543069.1:40630000-41230000 GCF_018167655.1 Microtus oregoni | reverse complement strand
CCAAGCAGAGCACCACAAAAGCCAAACCAAGAGGTTGTCAGACAGGAAAGGCAGACCATTGTGCCCTTGAGAGTTGCTGTAGAGATGTAATTAAGGTTAGCTCATGTGGAATGACTGTCTTTCTGCATTCTTAGGGGACTAGGTGGTCAGATGGCTGGGCACTGGCTCAGGAAAGTGACCCTTGGGGGAGGGGCAGAGAATGATCCCTAATGCTGGGTGTATGGCTGTGTATGCCTTACTCTGGAATGACCCTGGCCAGGACCATCTGGTGACATCCGCAGTCATGCCCCTTATGTTTCTTGGAAAGGATCCTGTTCAGCCTGACTGCTTGCTGAAGGTGAAGCATTTGAGAGAAATCCAGGGCTAATTATTCTCTGGAAATTTGAGCACAAAGTACATCTTACCTTACTTTTGCCTAAGAGTGTGAAATAGGGGGTTCTGTGACCCTACTGTCTTGCATGGGGAGTCTCCTGGCTTTCTAACAACTCTGAGACAGACACTTGACAGCCCATGCCACAAAATATATCCAAAGTCACATCCCAGGTTCTCCTGTGGGGATGATGCATTCAGAGGCCAGACACCTCTGACATCCCTGGAAACAAGAGCTTGTAGACAGGGCTGGGTACATGCTTAGGCTTCACCTCTATCTTTCAACTCAAGTACCCTGCACCGCAGGAGCAAGGAGAAACAAGAACCCATGGGTACGATTACCCAGACTGATAGGTGAGCAGGGAGTCAGGTCCTCTGACATCTGTAGACATGCATTTGCCAAAATCAACACCTGATTCCGTGTCTAAATCAGAACACACCAGCAAGGGAAAGCTTTGCTTTCTAAGCATGACTCTGTAGATTCCGTATCAGAGCATCCTCCTATGAGGGCCAGGCCTCGAAGGGCTTTCCTGGAATCACACCTCAGGCCACATGAAGAAGCTTCTACGGCCACAGATTGTGCTGGTCAGTCCTTTACTCCAAATCTGTCCCAGAAGGATTCTCATGACCCTGGAATCTCCTAGGCAACTCATTTTAACTTATCCTCAGTTTGATAGGCAGCTTTTTCCAAACATCTGTTAAGTCCCTACTCTACCCATGATTCCCCACAGAAAGCAAGCAATCTACTCACGGGAGTAGATTGACACTTTTAGCACAGACACTCCTGAACGAAAGTGTTCTGGGAAAGGGGACCTTAGACAACCTGCGTCACTGGCCTCATGAACACAGCTGGCGCTGGGTCCAAGAGAATATCCAAACCAGCCTGCACCCCAGGCCAGACTGACAGCAGCTCCCTTCAGCCTACTGGTGTTCTAACTATACAGGTATGGACCCACTGTTGGGGATGGGGGTCTAGCTCGTAACACCTGCTTTTCTCCGTCCACTCCCCCATCTGTGAATACACCCCTCAACTAAGTTTATTTTCGTGACACTTTTGACTATTGCTTTAAGGACAGACACTCCCGCAGACGACCTGAGAGTGTCCTGCCTGGTCACAACCTGCTCACCTGCACTTCCTCTCCTTTCTGACCTTGACAGAAGATCTAGGAATTGTCCACTTCTTAAATTCCAACTCTTTTTGTAAGTAATCGCACCTGGGGTGGAAGATAGTTCTGAAGCGGAAACACCAGTGTAAGATTCTGTCCCTGTAACTGGCCCAGTGCCCTCCAGACAGTGGAGGGCTGTGTCACCCTTGCATGCTAACCCAAAGCCAACATTCCTAACGGCGAACTTGACTGGTTATTTCTACATTCACTACCCCTCCCTGATCTACAGTAATCCTCCCTTTGGCTCCCAACATCCAGACATCAATAGTCCACAAATTCTACCCATATATGGCACCCACACCAGTCCACGCTCCCATTCTCTGTCGCTGTCATCTCTCACCTCCCATATTCAGCACCCACACCAGTCTACATGGTACCCACGCCAACCTATGTGGCACCCACACCAGCCTACGTGGCACCCACGCCAGCCTATGTGGCACCCACACCAGTCTACATGGCACCCACGCCAACCTATGTGGCACCCACGCCAGTCTATGTGGCACCCACACCAGCCTATGTGGCACCCACGCCAGTCTACGTGGCACCCACACCAGTCCAAGTACCTATTCTCTGTCACTGTCATCTCTCACCTCCCATATACAGCACCCACACCAGTCTACGTGGCACCCACACCAGTCCACGTTCCCACTCTCTGTCACTGTCATCTCTCACCTAGATGACTCAAGTCCCCTAACCAATCTGTTTTCTAGCTCCACCCCTGCACTCTCAAACTGCAGTAACTGTCCTGAAATACAAACATATCTGTGTCCTTCTCCCATTTAAAACACGCAGGCTCCTTACCTTTAGGGTCAAGTCTCAGTCCCCAGCAGGACACACTGTTATGGTTTAGAATCTGTGTGTTTACTGTCACTGTTCCTTGCTCTCCTCTCACTGGACCATTTGCATTGAATGTGCCACGTTGTGTCATCACTGGGCCTTCCCATCTCTCAGAATACCCTCCCTGCCCTCTCTGGCCTCATGTACCCGTCATTGGATACTATTCAAGTGTCAATCTGAGAACTGCTTTTCCTAAGAATCCTCCCTCCTCATGGACTTCCTGATCTGCGTGGGTGTCCTCTTCCCATGTTCCCGCTGTCACGGGAGCTGAAGGACCCTATAGAACACAACTGACTGCGCTTTAGTGGTCCATAAGGCCCGGCCTGTTTGCTCTCTGTCTCCACACCTCCTACCCAGCGGACTAAAGCCATTTGCTCACTAGCTCATCTCCGGTTTATGGCAGATTAGATGCATGAAATAGTGCTCAGTAAAGACAGGTTGGTGGGTTAGTAGGTATGGAGACCTCCAAGAGTCTCCTGTAATGACCACGGTACTCTCGAGAACCATGCTGGTTAGGGTAGATGGAAGCTCAGTTTTCAGTTTCTTTCCACAGGAATTTAATCTCACAAATCAATGTATTTCCTTCAGATCACTTGATAAGCCATCTCTGGTGTGTAAGGTAAAGGCAGACACTGTGCTGAGACTATATATTCTAGAAGGTGTCATCAGTTGTAAATCTTGGGAGAATATTAAATGAACTACATGTCTTGAGTTTTACAGATTAACCATAATTCAGGGGGAGGAATGTAATATTCCTTCAGCACTGAGCCATGCAGCAACCTGGGTCTGTGTGAGGTGTTCTCACTCAGCTTTCGGCTTTATATAAAGGGCCACTTAAGGGGCTGCAGAGAAGACCACATCAGTGAAGTCCTTTCCGTACAAACCTGAGTTCAGATCCCCACGGCCCTCTTGAATAGTTGGGCACAGCATGCGCCTATAATCCGAGCACTGGGGTGGCAGAGACAGGAGGAGCCCTAGGCCTTCCTGGCAGCCAGTCTAGCCGAATCAGTAGGCTCTAGCTTCAGGGAGAGACTATCTCAAAACCTGAGGCGGAAAATGACTGAGAAAAGCACCCGATGTTCACCTTTAACCTTCACACACATGTACACACAGGACATGTGAGCCTGAGCACACACACGTACACACACACTACACACTCATTCACATATACACTACACACTCAAGAGTCATCTAATGATACAACAGAGACAGGTCTCCTAAAAAGCCACAGAGCACAGAACTGCCCTGATTTTCAGCTCTACTTGGTTCAGCTCAACACCAATTCATTCTGCAAGGCTGAAGAGCAGTAACTGAATTGTGTAAAGTACTTATCAGGTAATTATGCTATTAAAATGACACACGTCAGTCAGTACACACATTGTCTTTGTCTCTGAATTCTTTGTCTTCTCTGTTTTATTAGTCAAAACACTATTTTCAGCACCATCCTCAAGACTGAGAAATCTATATTTAAATAGTGTCATGAGGCAGTAAGGTAAGCCGGCAAGGAGGGGGTCAGAGGAGCACGAGGGTGCACCCTGACATCTGGCGAGGGAAAACAGCCAGCAGCAGGCTCAACTCGGAATGCTAAGGCTTTTGTGACAAAGATGCAGCCTTCCTGCTTCCTAAGCCACTTTCGCCTTTACCAAAGCTGGGTGCTCCTTGCTGTTCATAATTCAAACCTGCCCAGAACAAATAGGGCGGAGACACATTGGCCATACATATGGGGCCAAATCACAGCTAAAATAATTGTTGTATTTAACTGGAACTTTGAAGGTCATGTCTATTCTTTCCTATTTAAATCAGAAATATTTAAAATTCTCACTTCCAACAAAATGTGAATTTGGAGAAGTTGTAAGTATGTTTACAAAAAATAAAATAACAAAAAAAGTTGATTTTTTTTTAAAAATCATTTTTTGCTGGGGATGGTGATGCATGCCTTTAATTCCAGGACTTAGGAAGCAGAGGTAGGCAGACCTCTGTGAGTTGGCGGCCAGCCTGGTCTACAAAGTGAGTTCCAGGACAGCCAGAAACCCTGTCTCAACCTTCTCTCCCAAATCATTCTTTAACTCAGCCATGCTGCTAAGTCAGTTAGAGTTAGAGGGATTCAGGAGGAGGTGGGCACCAACACTGAGTAAGACATCATTTCTCCAGTGGAAAACAACATGGCTATGTTCAGAAACCATAAACCAACCATTCACAACCAAGTGAAATGTTAAGACACCTCCAAGGACGGCAAATAGAACTGCAACAAGCAAGAGAGTAGGATAATTGTCACACAAGCACCAAGACCTGAGTTCGGATCCCTGGCACCCCCCCCCACACACACACACACACAAAGCCGGGGACCTGTAATCCTATTGCTGGAGAGGCTGAGACAGAGGGAGCCCCGGGACTCTCCTGCAGACTAGCTGCCAGTTTAGTGACCCCTCCCCCCAGGCTCAGTGAGAGAGACCCTGTCTCTAAACATATGGGTGGGGAACAACCGAGGAGGATGCTCCATAGATAAGTGCACACAAACATGCACATAAGCATACACCACACGCACTGACATATCTAAAAGACCAAGAATTAAAGTAAGATCGGAGAATTTCAGAGAAAGGTAACAAAGAAAAGGGAAGGAGTGTATGCAGTCCCGAGTTCTCAAAGAGAAAACACTGATTATTTCAATCAAAAGAAGCAAAATAATTCATAGAACATCTAAAAGATGTGCACCAAAGCCAGTTCACACTAAACCACCCAGAAGACATCCTGTGAGTTCCTAAAAAGAAAAATTCTATCTTGCTTCAGAAGTATGGGTTGTTATTATCTGGACAGACAAGGACCACAGAAGAAAGAACATCCAGTTTGCCAGAGAGGAAGTCATTAGAACCTTGGGGTCAGTAGGGGCCGAGAGCAGAGCACTGTGAGAAATTACTCAGCAGAGGGTCACGGAAGAAGGTGGAGGTGAGACGGGGAATCAAGGACCTGACAGGACTCGGACAGATCGGGGAGAAGGGTTTCTGCGGAAGAATGAGAAAAGTTAATGGATTGGGGGAGAATTTAGTAAGAGTACAAAAGAACTGAGATTAAAAAAGAAGAAGAAGAAGGGAGAATTTCAGGGGGAGAGTAATAAGGAAAAGGGAGAAGTTTGTTCAGCCCTGTGTCTTAGAAGAGAACACGGGATGATGGGACAGCACAAACAAGGCGGGTGGGCGTGAGGTAATCAGACAAAAAGAGGAAGCCAGAAGAAATAAAGAGAACCTGAAAGGACAAGAAGGCAGCCCAGAAGTGGAACACTTCCTAGCGTGTGCGTGTGTGTGCGCGCGCGCGCGCTCACATGCAGTGACTCCGATCCAGAGAGAGTCGGGGCGGGGCCATTGTGGAGAATTGGAAAATATCTTAAGCATTTGTGGGAGAAATAGGAACAAAATCTACAGTTTCAAGAGTAGAGGCACCTGTGGTTGGTCACGGGCTAACAGAGGACAAGCAATAGTGCACAGAAGTCCAGGTAGGGAGGCTGAATGCAAGGTGAAGCTCCTGGGAGAAGACCGGAGCCTGCAGGAAGGGGCTGTGCAGGCAATCCCAGAATAGGAGCCCGAAGCACTCCCGGGGCAGGCAAGGCGAGCTAGTTACAGCATGAAAAGAGGCTGCACTGGTTGTAAACAGGGAAGAGATGGAGGCATGGGGCATTCCTGAAGGGAGGAACGGGGATTAAATTCTCTCTAAATACACAGTTGTTGAGTTTAATTTACCCCAGGTAAAGTCATTTCAAAACAAGAGGAAATTTAATATGGTTTTGCAAGGGTTTGCTTTGCTATTGGCTGTGACAGTCTGGACCAGAGGACACAGTGCGCCCACATTCATGAGTGCTGCACCCCACTATGGGATGTAATTTCATCTGGTACTCCTAACAACCCCCAACATTTCGCCAGCATGACAGGCTCCGTACACCCACTTCCTTCCCCACCTCTCTGACTTCATACCTCTTTCAAGTTTAAGGCTTCTTTCCGAAACTCAGGCTGGGACAGGATCCAGCCCCTGAGGATGTCCAATCTTGCTTTATTAGAAACTTCTGACAGTCCGCTGCTGCTTCCTTCTCTGTGTGTCTGACTTTTCTTGTGTGTGCTGTGTCTAGGTACATATTCACATGCGTGTGTATGTATGCATGCACATACATGTAGAAACCAGAGCTAACTGTGGTGGTGTGAATGAGAAAGGCCCCCATAGGCTCATATATTTGAATGTTTAGTCACCAGGGAGCAGCACTATCTGAAAGGATTAGGAGGATTAGGAGGTGTGGACCTGGAGGAAGTGTGTCTCTGGAGGTGGGCTTTGATTCAAAAGGTGATGCCAAGTCGAGCCCCTCTCTCTTTCTGCCTATGGATCAGGATGCAGTTTCCAGATGCTGCTCCAGCATCGCCTGCACTCCACCATGCTCCCCGCCATGATGATAACGGACTAAACCTCTGAAGCTCTAAGCAAGTCCCAATTATTTTTTTTTTTTAACTAAAAGTTGCCTTGCTCATGGTGTCTCTTCATAGCAACAGAACACTGAGCCTTCCCAGCTCTTCCAGCCTTCCTAGAACATCCAGTTGGGTCTTTTTAACCTCCCTTCAGAGGCAGTGAAGAAGTAATTCTGCTCAACACCTACCAAGCTGGTGTCTTATTTCGACCAAATTCATAAATGCCAAAATCCATGACATTGTCTGGGTCTTCATTCTGCTTCACAAGTAACAATCTAAGTCCCAATTTACAACCTACATAGCAAATGACAATCTAAGACAGCTCAGGTTTGGGACAAAGCCCTCCTCACCGGGGTAAGAGCCTGTGCTTGTCCTGTGTGTCTTTTCAATCCACCCACTGCTCCTGATCTTTCCCAACCCTTTCTCCTGCCTTTATAGTCTACATAGGACCAGCAAGATGGTTCAACAAGTAAAAGCATTTGTTCTAGACACAACAGCAAAACACACAGTAAAAGGAGAAAGCTGAGTTCAAAGAGTTGTTGCCACACACACACATATACACTTGCATACACACAATCACACACTCACACTATAACACACACTCATACATATATATACACACCCTCTCCCCCACACACATATTACTCACACACAGATTCATACACTCACAAACACACCCAATAATGACAAAGAAATTACTTTTATGTTATATTCTTCCCCTTCTATGTAGTGAGCCGGACAGGATCCCCATTACAAGATGGCGCTGACATCCTGTCTTGTTGGAAACAAACAACTCCATATTTGGCTATGCCTTTGAGAGCTGCGTGTCCCCCGCTTCCCGCATGCGCGGTGGATGAGGATCCTTGAGCCTATCCCGATGCGGTCTGATGTCAGCCTATGCACCCCATGGGATCTGTTGATCCATTGCACTTGGGTAGGTGTGCGGATGTAGATTCCTGCGACACAGCCTTTGCACCCCCGGGATTCCTCGAGTACCCATTGCACAGGGGAAGGTGTGTCCATAAAAAATATCTTCCATCTTCGATCAACCAACACATCATGAGGTGGGGGTCAGATTGGATGACGTTAGTCCTGCGCTCATTGCTTACAAACAATAAGGGGGATCTGTAGTGAGCCGGACAGGATCCCCATTACAAGATGGCGCTGACATCCTGTCTTGTTGGAAACAAACAACTCCATATTTGGCTATGCCTTTGAGAGCTGCGTGTCCCCCGCTTCCCGCATGCGAGGTGGATGAGGATCCTTGAGCCTATCCCGATGCGGTCTGATGTCAGCTGTTGGTGGCAGCCAATCACAGGGCTACCCGTGTGCCAATTCCCTATTTAAGCGGCTGCCTTAGGGCACCCCGGCCCCTTCGCTTCCTGCTGCCTCTCCCGTCTGCTCCCTGTTCCTCGTCTTCCCGCCCCTCATTCCATGCTCCCCAGCAATCAAGGGCACTCCAGTAAAAGCGTGATCTGAGTGGAATCCTGGTGTGGTGGTCATTCTTCATCGCCGGTCGAGAGGTCCGCCACACTTCTACAGCATCACCCTTCAGCGCCGAGACTTCAGCTACACATCTGATGGTAATCTAATGAACTGGATCTAGTTCTCAGTTTCTTTATATTCCTCGTGCTTTTTACAGACCACGACCTAAAGCTCTATCACATCCCAAGCTCAATCAAATGCAAACCCAAGCATGCGTGTGAGTCTTTCTCCTGACTTCCCATGTAGAATGACACTGTCGTTTTTGCTGAAACTTAGAATACAATTATCTTTTTCTGAAGACACAAAAACCAGGTTATTTAGCTTTAAACATATGCCAACCATATTACATAATTACTTAATAATTATTATCATCATCACTTTCTAGAAGAGGAAATGAAAGCTTGAAGAGTTTATTTCATTCGCTCAAGGCCATTCTGAGCTGAGATATAATCCCAATATTTATTTGTTTATCTTTCCTTTCCTTAATTAAATTTTTTTTTTTTGAAAATTTCAATCATGACTACTGTACTTACAATCACTCAACTCTTTACTTTCCCCCTCCATCTCCTCCAGTGGTCCTCCCTTTCAAATTCTGTAATTACTGTTACACGCACACACACACACACACACACACACAGAGAGAGAGAGAGAGAGAGAGAGAGAGAGAGCGCCTATGAGTTCATTTGGTGCCATTCAAGAATATAATCATCTTTTAACTCGTATTCTTATTCTCTACTACCTTGCCCCAAGTGACTGACAACTATTTACTTTTATGTCTGTTCTTAATTCCTCACCTCTTAATCAGTCCCCAGTCCACAGCAGCTACAACTCTTCCTGTTTCTGTGAACTGACTCCTGCTGAGACCTCCAACATTGTCAGTGTTGCAAGCACCACCTCATTTCAGGTCCCCTTTATGCCATTTCTTTGTAGTCTTTATATCATTTACTTAATTTGTAAGTATCTATCCACCTCTCATGCATCTATCTCTTCTCCATACACATACTTCTCCTGGGTATAGATGAGGCAGGATAAAAAGATACAGAAAATGATGGAACCCAGGAGGGACAGAAGCCCTCCCTCACCTGGGGTCTGTCTGTGGCCTTTCTCTGGCTGTGAAGAAGCAATCAACAACCACCTCAGCCTTTCTCCCTTCCCAGTGGGAAGCCTGCAATTTTTCCAGGAATCTCACCAGAAACCTAATTTGCAGGAAAAGTCTGCATCCTAAGCCCCGGTGCAGCTCTGGGGGGTCCTGGTTTCACCTTATCAGATGCGAGGCATGTCAGAGCACCCTCTTATCTGGCCTAGGACAATGGACTGAAAGGGGAATGAGGTTTCTTAGCAACCCTCTGAGATGTAACTTGAGGGCCACCAAAATTGTACACATGGCTAGTGCCATGGCTAGTTCACCAAGAGTGTCTCCTGAGAGTCCATACCTGGCACATGGATATGTCTTACTATCTGGGGCTGTCTTAGGGAAGTCCACTCCTATACTCTTGGACATGGGTGTGTCTCTTTCTCTTACGTCATGCTGAAAACCTACATTTAAATTACCTGTAATGACATCTCCAACTCTGCTTCTTGCAGACTAGCCCTGAAATTTGTTTCTGTGTCAAAGCCACAAATCTTGGTCTGGCTTGAGTTGAGGTCCCTAAAAGATTAGGAGAAGTATCCAGACTGCTGAAGTGACAATGTGGAGCTGTGTCTCTGTCCCTCTACTGCGGATATCTCCTTCTGTTCCAGCTCTTAGCGCATACTTGACTGGGAGCTCTTTGAGATTGGAGGCCGTGTGTTTGCTTAACACACGATAGACACGAGTCAATCTCTGCTGCTGGACAGCTGCCCGCTGTCTTCTTCCCAATAGCATCACTTCACTGGGTCTCTAATTTCCCTCCTGATCTGCTTCGTGTGTCCAGCGGCGGTTTCATTTCCTATCTCCTCCACAAATTTCCAAGTTCTGTTGTCAAATTCATCTTCCTGATCCAGAATTCTGAGACATACTTCTCTTGTTCAAAAACCTTCCAGTTGCTTGTGGAACTAAAAGCAGGGCTGGAGGATGGCTGAGGAGTTAATAGGTCGCACTGCCCAAACCCAAGTTGCATTGCCAGAATCCATGCCATTTGGTTCACAACAGCCTGTAACTCCAGCTTTAGGGCACTTGATGCCCGCCACCTTCTGGCCTCTGTGGACAACCACACACATACGGACCCACCTACACACAGATACACATTCTTGCACATAATTAAAGATTAAATAAATTTTTTTTTTTAAAAAAAAAAGCAAAACCAAGGCCAGTGAAATGACTTAGTGGTAAAAAGCTCTTGTCTATGAGCCCGATGGCCTGAGTTCACTCCTTGGAGCTCAACTCCTGGAAGAACTTACTCCCAACTTCTTCATGTTATCTTCTGACTTCCACAGGAGTACCGTGGTACACCTGTTGCCATACACACCCCACCATAATAAGTAAATTAATAACATATAAATGTAAAGTTTTTGAACCTGAAATTCAAGTCCCCATAGTAAAAAAAAAAATCCAACATTCCCTAATATATTTTTTAACACAATTATATGATGACCCACCATCTGACACAGCACCACACAGACGATCACATTCTGAGCTTCAACGCTCTGTTTCCTTGTGAATTCTTTTCATTAGGGAAAGCTTTCGCCATGACATCTTCCCTGATCCAACATGGACAAGTAATGTGCATGCCCCTGCTCACACTACTTTGATGAACTGAATCATTTGCTAATGTTAGAGATGTCCTCACTGAATAGCCAAGATTCAGACCTAAACTACACCGTCTTTATCTCATGTTCTACCTCATAATACATTTCAGTTTAAAAACCTTTATACTTTCCTTTTGCCTCAACACACCCATATATAGGCTAGGAGTATCCTGGCTTGATGACCTTGCCATGGGTTGACTGTCCCAATGACACAACTAAGTTCTCTCTCACTTGCTTATGTACCCCTCTCTGAACTGCTCTCTCTTGGTTTCCCATATATTGTGTTGAGAAGGTTCCCTTCAGAACATACACACACATGCACGCACACATATACACACTGTTAGGACACATGACTATAGCTGACTTGGTTTCCGGGTGCCTCTTCTAGGTTTCCTCTTGTAGCTCCCCCTGACTGGTCATCTCACAAAAGCACACAAAATACCTATCTCTTGTACTAAAAACACCTTACCTATGTCAGCAAACAAACTCAACATCATGAAGTCAAAATGCTTCTGTACAGGAGATGACAGTCTGCAGAATGGGAGGGAATCTCTGCTAATCAGAATCTGGTGGAGAATCAATATCCAGAATATACAAGAATTTAGATAACTAAACAAGAAATCAAACATCGCAATCAATAGATGGGCTAATGAAATAAACACGATTCTCAAAAGAGGAAGTGTGAATGGCCAATAAACATATGAGAAACACTCAGCCTCCCCAGCCATCTGAGAATGTGAATTAACGCTGTATTGAGACTTGCTTGTCCCAGTCAGAATGTCGGTCATTACATAACAAGCGCTGGAAGGACAAATGTGGACCTTATACCCTGCTGGAGGGGATGCAAACTAGTCCAACCTTCATGGGAATCAGCATAAATGTTCAAAATTCGGGGCTGGAGAGTTGGCTCAGTGGCTAAGAGCATGGCCTCCTCTTCCAAAGGTCCTGAGTTCAATTCCCGGCAACCACATGGTGGCTCACAACCATCTGTAATGAAGTCTGGTGCTCTCTTCTGGCCTGCAGACATATACACAGACAGAATATTGTATGCATAATAAATAAATAAATATTTAAAAAAAATGTTCAAAATTCTCAACCTAGATCTACTCAGGACCCAGCAACACAGCTCCTGGGCATTTACCCCAAAGACTCCAGGTCAGGCTGTTATAGAGATATATGAACGTCAATGTCTGTGGCAGAATTATTTATAACAGCTAAGTCATGGGACCAATGTATGTCCCCAACAACGGACAAATGAGTAAGGAAGCTATGGAGTACATATGCAGTGGGATTCTTCCATCCTCAAATAAGAAGTCATGCTGTCTGCAGGAGAACGAACGCAACTTGAGATAACGGTGTTGAGATGAAGTCAGTGTCAGACAAATACTGTACACTTTCCTCATATGTGGTTCCCAGATTCTACATAAATGCATAGAATTATAGAAGTGTATTTGACATGAAAATAAAGCAAAACTAAGGGAGCAAAAGGGGCTAACAGGAGGGAGTGGGGAGGGGCAAATAGGGGAGGTCAGAGAGAGATTAACAGGAGGAAAATGGGGGGAAAGGGAGGATATGCCAAGGGAGTGCAGTCATACAGAATACATCCTCTATGGAAATGGTCTTGTGTGGTTAAAGAAAACGTATAATAAAATGCATAACATATATCCAGTGATATCTCATTTTTTAACTCTCCTTTGATTCCTCTCTCTCTCTCTCTCTCTCTCTCTCTCTCTCTCTCTCTCTCTGCTTTTTTTCCCCTCTTTCCAGCAAAGCTCCCTAAAATGATCATTAGGATGCATTGTCCTCTGTCCCTTCTCCTCAGTCACTTACACTGAGGTCACATGGTCCTCTATAACCAACTCTTAACATCAACTTTCCTCTCAATACAAAAAGAACCTTTTTTGAGTTAATCCTGTACCTGATACATTAATAAAAGTGTTCGTAAGTTGTAGAAGTTCCTTGGTAGAACTTTGGAGGTTCGCTTACATAAACTATCATATTATGTACTCAGATGATAAATGGGCTGAGAAAGAAATCAGAGAAACATCACCTTTCATAATAGTCACGAATAGCATAAAATATCTCAGAGTAATTCTAACCAAACAAGTGGAAGACTTATATGACAAGAATTTTAAATCTTTGAAGAAAGAAATTGAAGAAGACACCAGAAAGTGGAAAGATCTCCCATGCTCTTGGGTAGGTAGAATTAACATAGCAAAAATGGCAATCATACAAAAAGCAATTTATAGATTCAATGCAATGCCTATTAAAATCCCAGCAAAATTCTTAGCAGAACTTTAAAGAACGGTACTCAACTTTATATTGAAAAGCAAAAAGCCCCATGACAACCAAAACAATCCTGTACAATAAAAGAACTTCTGGAGGCAACACAACCTCTGACTTCAAACTCTACTACAGAGCTACAGTACTGAAAACAGCCTGGTACTGGCATAAGAACAGACAGGAGGACCAATGGAACCGAATCAAGTACACAGATATTAATCCACACACCTTCGAACACCTGATTTTTGACAAAGAAGCAAAAAATATCAAATGGAAAAAAGAAAGCATATTTAACAAATGGTGCTTGTATAACTGGATATCAACATGTAGAAGAATGAAAATAGACCCATATCTATCACCATGCACAAAACTCAAGTCCAAATGGATCAAAGACCTCAACATAAAGTTAGGCACACTGAACCTTATAAAAAAGAAAGTGGGAAGTACACTTGAACACATTGGCACAGAAGACCACTTCCTAAATATAACCCCAGCAGCATAGACACTGAGAGAAACAATTAATAAATGGAATCTCTTGAAACTGAAAACCTTCTGTAAAGCAAAGGACACAGTCAACAAGACAAAACAACAGCCTACAAAACGGGAAAAGATCTTTGCTAACCCCACATCAGACAGAGGTCTGATCTCCAAAACATACAAATAACTCAAGAAATTGGTCATCAAAAAAACAAAGAATCCAATTTAAAAAAAAAATGGAGCAAAGACCTAAACAGAGAACTCTCAACAGAGGAATCTAAAATGGCTGAAAGACACTCAAGGAAATGTTCAACATCCTTAGTCATCAAAAAAATGCAAATCAAAACAACTCTGAGATTCCGTCTTACACCTGTAAAAATGGCCAAGATCAAAAACACTGATGACAACTTATGCTGGAGAGGTTGTGGGGTAAAGGGAACACTTCTGCATTGCTGGTGGGAGTGCAAGGTGGTACAACCCCTTTGGATGTCAGTGTGGCGATTTCTCAGAAAATTAGGAAACAACCTTCCTCAAGACCCAGCAATACCGAACTTTTGGGTATATATCCAAAGGATGCTCAATCGTGTCACAAAGACTTGTGCTCAACTATGTTCATAGCAGCATTGTTTGTCATAGCCAGAAACTGGAAACAACCTAAATGCCCCTCGACCAAAGAATGGATAAGGAAAATGTGGTACATTTACACAATGGAGTACTACACAACAGAAAAAAAAATAACAACATCTTGAATTGTGCAGGAAAATGGATGGAGCTAGAAAACATTATTTTGAGTGAGGTAACCCAGACACAGAAAGACAATTATGATATGTACTCACTCATAGGTGGTTTTTAAACATAAAGCAGGACAGAAGAGGGCACCAGACCTCATTACAGATGGTTGTGAGCCACCATGTAGCTGCTGGGAATTGAACTCAGAACCTTTGGAAGAGCAGGCAATGCTCTTAACCACTGAGCCATCTCTCCAGCCTACAAATCACAATCCCAGAGAATCTAGACAACAATGAGGACATACATAGATCTAATCTACATGGGAAGTAGAAAAAGACAAGATCTCCTGAGTAAATTGGTAGCATGAAGACCTTGGGAGAGGATTTAAGGGGAGGGGAGAGGCAGAGAGGGGAGCCGAGAAAAATATAGAGCTCAATAAAAATAATTTTAAAAAAGAGGGAAAAGAAAAGCCTTGTTAGGGCTTTGCGTTTCTACTGAAAGATGATCCCAGGTCTCTGTCCTGGGCTGGAACACTCCTGAGCTCAGTGCTTGCAAGTCCAGTTCTGCCTTACCCATTTTCAGCTGCCATCAAATCCAGAAGCGCACCTGCCCCAGAAATATCTGCTAAATAAACCATTCTCGAACCTGCTCGTTTGGTAGCCTGGGCTTGTTTTTGTTTTGTTTTGTTTTAGGATCTTATAGACCTATTCTAACCTATATCCTCCTTAATTTTTTTTTTTGTGGTTTTTCGAGACAGGGTTTCTCTGTGGTTTTGGAGTCTGTCCTGGAACTAGCTCTTGTAGACCAGGCTGGCCTCGAACTCACAGAGATCCGCCTGCCTCTGCCTCCCGAGTGCTGGGATTAAAGGCGTGCGCCACCACCACCCGGCTCCTCCTTAATTTTTAAATTTTAGTTTTTATTATTGCTGTTGTTGAGATGGTGGTGTTTGCACGTGGGTGAGGCTCATGGGTATCCCTGCTGTGTGTACCAATGTACACAGGTGGAAGCCAGAGGACCACTCTTGGAGACTGGCGCTCTCCTTCTACTGTGGGATCCAGGGATTGAACTCAGATTGTCAGACACTGTGCCATCTTTCAGGCTCTCTAGAGCCTCTTTAAATGAATGTGTTATATCTTAGCACCCTCTCAATGCCAAATTCTCCCCAACAAAAATGCTTATGCCTCTCCGAGCTTTCTGTGTGCTGAGGATGTCTGACTCCGCGAGCAAACCAAGATAAGCACATAGAATCCACATTTGCAATATCTCAGTCATTTAAAACACTGGTATTTTTTCGTTTTCTCAAAATGCACAATTATGTTGTTATATTAAATATATCCACAGACTTCTAAAGCTGTGAGTAGAAACCTGCAAATTCCCACAGCCAGGGCAAGGGGCTCTCTCTCTCCATCACTCTCCCTCATGCAGATAATCCAGAGTCCGACTCACCAAAGCAAAGGGCCTCCTATAACTCTATGGCTTCAAGTTATAAAGAACGGTTAAATTTCTGACCCCCCTAAGCACAGAGTTTATACTAAAGAAACACCTTTAACAAACGAACAAAAAGCCTCAACATGAGCGAATTATTTTAAAACTTACTTTGTGCTTACAACCCTCCTTTTCTTTCCTATCCCTCCCGTACATCTCACACCGATAACCCTTGTCTCCTATTTCACGGCACTGACGATGGACTGCACCAGCCCTATGGACAGCTGGTTTTTTGTTTGTCCATTTTTTGAGACACCATAAAAGGTATTTGTTCAGGGTCTGGGCATGTAGCTCAGTTGCTACAATACTTGTCTATCATGCAGGAAGCCCTGTTTTCAATCCTCAGACTGCAAAAACCAGGCCTGGTGTGCATGCTTGGAGAGCTGGAAGAAGCAGTCGCAGAAGTACTTGCTACACAGCAAGTCTGAGGCTAACCTGAGCTACATGAGACTCTCTGCCCAACAACAACAAAAAAAGTAAGTGATAGGGCTGGAGAAATGGCTCTGAGGTTAAGATTATTTGTTGCTCTTGCAGAGGACATGGGTTTGATTCCCTGTACCTCACAGAGTGGTTCACACCATCTGTAATTCTATTTAGGTGATCTTATTTCCTCTCTGGCCTCTGAGCAGAGCCATGCATGTTCATAGTACACAGACATACAAGCAGGCAAAACACCCATACACATAAAATTAAAAATAAATAATTTTAAAAATTAAAAAAATAAGTGATTTTTTTCCCATTTTTAAATTTTCTATGAGGATATAAAAGTAACCCTCTCTTTGGCTGCACCAGAAAACCCCCAGAAGTGGGGGAATGAAATTATGTTGTAGAAGTTTTCCATAAAAGTATATAGGTAAACACCTGCTTTATGTACAAGGAGATTCACATCTATAAAAGTGTCCCCTTTTCCTAGGCAGTAAGAGGGAATCCTGATCCCTTTGAGATCCTGATGCGGGGTTTGGGGAGCCCCAAATTTCTTTGTGCTACTATCTTCATTTTGGGGTGTCCTGCTGGTGCCCACCTTTGAGCTGTTGGGACATTGATCCCATTGGACAGAGTGCCTAGCCTCCCCTCGGCTGGTAACCAGAACAACCGAGGGCCACTCAGAGTTTATCCATGCTTCTTGCCCCCTGGAGTTCAGCACATATACTCATCACCAACTCTGACCACAACTATCTTACTTGGAGGGAAAATACCACCAGCTCCAACGCGGCTCAGAGCACTGTGTAAGGCGGTGAGCAGCAATGGCTATTGGTTTTAAACCTTCAGTTTATTCTTAAAGGACACATTCACCAGAGTATGACAACACGGGCAATTTTATATGGTGGGTGTAGCTGGCATCATCTCCTAAAAGACTTACAGTGACTAGCAATCAAGTTCAAGGCTCTAAGAGTCACATAGCACCAACTATTTAAGCCAAAGGCAGAAACAAGGAATTAACTCTACAGAAAATGCCATACCTCAATGTACATCATTACAAGTCTAAACCATTCATGCTAACCCTGAAGGTGAGGTTCACATCTTTCATAATCTCCAAGCCATCTTTTCTTCCTAGATTCAATCTCTGGCTTAACTTTGTCCTTGCTTGTGTAGTGTGTAGATTTAGAGTATCATTTCTCATTGCCACAAGGAACAAAATTTGTAAGATATGCACAGATAAAGAAGACTCGGTCATAGCATTGTGTTACTTGGAAATAAGCAGGACACATAGAAAAAAGACTGTCAAATCTTGCCAAAACAGGGTAAGACAGTTTTGAAAATTTTCCTGCCTCTGAAAATGGTCTGTCAGTAACTCTAGCCTTAGCCAAAGTTGGTTGCTTCAAAGTTGCAAATGAGACTTTGGGTGATTGCCCAGGTAGCCAGTTGTCTCTGTCATTTGTTGCACATTTTGGAAGTTGCTTGATTGCACTTCCTGCTTACTCTAGTAATATTATTTCCCTTCTCGCGTCTTCGATAGGGTTGAACACTAGATAGTTGTAGTTACTTTTCTTTCATGACTTGGCCAAGTTATTTATTACACAAGACTTAAACTCATTAGGATAGGACAATTATTAAATATATTTGTTCTTATTATATATAATTTTGCATTCGGCTTAAAACTCTCTTATTTAAACAAAAGGGGGAGGTGCTGTAGAAAATAATACCGCCAGTAGCCTTTAAGTTACCCACCCAGTTGGGCATGGCCTCTTATACTATTTTTGCCGATTAAAAGCGCACATCCAGCCTCTTTTCCAGCTGCAGGAATCAGTTGCTGCTCCCCATTCCAGCAGAGGCTATTGATTTGTGAGTCTACCCCTAAATAAATAACCCTCTATTTTTCTCAATTCTGAGCTAGTGTCGGGTTTCTTTTAAGCGTCCTTTCCCACCTTTCTTTTCTTTTAATGTTCTAACTGTACTTGCTCCTCTACACTCAGCTTTTTGTTCAAATCTATTCTTTCAAACTTGGTTTTGGCCCCATGCAAGCTAATGGTTCCTGAGTTATTTAGTTTGGTTTTTAGCCTTTGACTCAGTCACCACAGGAACATGATGTGGGATTCCCCTCTGTATGCTGTAAATATATTTTATTACCATTGGTTAATAAAGAAACTGCTTTGGCATATAGCAGGGAAGAATATAGTGAGGTGGGAAATCCAAGCAGAGATAGAGGAAAAAAGAAGGAGGATTCAGAAAGATGCCATGTAGCTGCCAAAGGAAAAAGGCACTGGAACCTCACCAGCAAGCCACAGCCTCGTGGTGATACATAGATTAACAAAAGTGGGTTAATTTAAGATATAAGAGCTAGCTAGCAATATGCCTGAACCACTGGTCAAATAGTGTTGTAATTAATATACTTTCTGTGTGATTATTCGGATCTGGAGGGCTGGGAATTGAACATGCAGTCTTCAGTTACAGGAACTAGACACAATGAAACCCCTCAGTGCTTCTGTCGAGGGGATGGTCCCAGTGTCCTGCCTAAAGTCCTACTGAAGAATATGCCTTCAGGACAGTGTCTAAAAGGCCTGTGTGCTTTCCTTCAAGGAAAATGTGTGATGGGATTGTTTGTATCCATACAGCATGCCCTTTACCACTAAGTAGCATAAGAACTGTAGCCAGACAGGCTTTGGGAGGTGAGCTGAGCATGGTGCTGGGCCGAGAAGCACGTTACGTTCAGTTCTGCATGGTGAGACATACTGGACTGCTCTGTGCGCTAGAACATGAGTGAGCTAAAGATGGAGGCAGAGCAAGACACCTGGGAAAGCTGGGGGGAACGTGAAGAAAGGGTTAAAAAGAAGACATCCGGGGCTGACAAGCTAAGAACATTTCAGACCAGAATGTTCTGTACAGATGCTCAAGGAAGTTTGGCAGTAAGTCCCACCCCCATCCATCCCCTCCTCATAGAGAAGGCTCCACTGTATGCTGCCTCATCCACAAAAGCAGATTTGTTTTTAAAGATTCAGAGAAGAACTGAGGTCTATGGCTCTGGACTGGCTTAGGACGAGAACTAGAAGAAGGTTTGGATGCTCACATGGGCTGTCAATTTGAACAGACCTGCAATCAATTTAGAAACAGCCCCTTGGCTGCACCCCTTGAGGTAGGGAGACTGCATTCCCTTGGCAGGATCCTGGGCTGTATACACGGAGAAAGGGAGCTTAGGACCAGCCTGCACTGACCGGTCTCAGCTTGCCAGCTCTGGACACAGTGTGACCAGTTCCCTCCAGCTCCTGCTGCCACGACTTCCATGATGAGCTTACCTTAGACTAGAATGGCAATCCCAAATAAGTTCCTCTCCCTCCTCTCCCTTAAGCTACTTTTGCCAGGGCATCTAAGCACAGTAACAGAAAATCAAGGCAGAGGCGGAACAGGAGCCACAGACATCTGGGTTAGCTCCCCAAAGGTTTAGGGGTGAGAACTGAGGCCTCAGTTTAACCAGTGCAGACTTGGGATGCCTGCATGACCAGAGGTCAGTATTGACTCGCTCTGTGGGAATCTGTGAGATCTGTGGCTTCAGATCTGTGAGGGGGAACAGAATGGACAAAGTATTTACCATGTGGCAGTAATAATGGGGTTTTATGTTTTTGTGGTTTTGCTACTGTAAACATTGAACCAAAAGAACCTTGATCCCCCTAAATTGGTATGTGACTTTTTTTATACATTTGGTTCCATTGCCCCTGAGTCTTAGCCCTAATTATTGACAGCTAATACCTCAAAACACATGCAAGAAGTGGGGCTGCAAGAGAAGGGATTTCCTGCATTGGGCAGCCATCTTTTCACTACAATTTTAGTGTGTGGTGGAAGCTGGTCCTTCTCCCTCCACAGCCATGCTTCCAGTGTCAGAGTCACATGACCATTAGCTAGACCAATCTTTTCTTTTCTTTTCTTTTCTTTTCTTATTTCTTTGGTTTTTTGAGACAGGGTTTCTCTGTGTAACTTTGAAGCCTGTCCTGGAACTCGCTCTTGTAGACCAGGCAAGCCTCAAACTCACAGAGATCTGCCTGCCTCTGCCTCCCAAGTTTTGGGATTAAAGGCATGCGCCACCACTGCCTGGCTTAGCTGGACCAATCTTAGTGTTGATCCCACTGTCATCAGAACTTGACTTTCTCTGGATCTGTAGTGATGTAAATGTCTAACGAAATCCCTTTCTCGCCATGAGAAAAGGTGACTGGACCAATTACCATGTTTCCAAGGAGAAGTCACCTCCCACATCTTCCCAGGAGCATCCCACTTGACACACAAAGAGAGTGGATTCTGTTTATATCCTAGTGAACAGCCCAGAACAGCACCCACACAGCCTGGAGTTAAGGTCAGCCAGCCCTGCTCCTGTCCCCTGAACTCAGGGAACAAGCACACCACCACTGTGGAGCATCCTGGAGCCCATCACATGCCTGGGGAAGTAAAGCCCAGCTTGAGCTTCCTACTCTCAGGTCCTACAGGCCCCTGCAGAACAGCAGAGCTCTGTGACATTACTGATGTCAGATGGAGAGGCAGCACTGACTCCGGACACAAGGCTCCAAGCACTCCTCACAAACAGATGGACACCAAAACCTTCAGATAAGTCTCAGATACATCAGCGCTCAAGGACATCACACCATTTCCCTCTCTTCCTACAACTTTTGAGGACACCACACAGATCTTAGGTTGCTAAGAGCCCCAGGATTAGCTGATTGGTGGCTGTTTTGGCTTCACAAAGAATAGAAAAGGTAGGGTGTCTGCTGTTGTGGCAAAACCAGGAGGTTTGCAAGCAAGACATCCCATGCTCCTGATGACCCAGTCACTACTTGGGAATTAACCAGCTCTCCAGGTCCCCAGTGTGCAGGTTTTTACAGAATACTGTTTAAACATGGGGGATGAGGAAACTCCCACTGCTCCACTAATGAGAACCACCAAACATCCTCAATATAACAAGCATGGAATTAACCATTGTCAGCACAACAGGTAAGCTTTATGGGCCTTCTGGTCTGGTTACATACTTCTAGCACCTTCTTTACAGAGACACTTCACATAACATCTCTGTCTCACCAGAAGTACTCACAGATAAGATGCAAGAGAAATTATGCAAAATGAAATATTGATTGTACATGAGACCAGCAAACAGTATTGCGCTGAGGTACTAATAGGAGTCAGCAGTACACACAGCATCACACCCAGGTACAATTGTGGGTCAGCAATGCCTGGGGTCAGCAGTGCAGGGAGCATCACTGCAGGAGCTGATGTGGGTCAGCCACACAGAGCATCACTGCAGTCGCTGATGATGTGGGTCAGCCACACAGAGCATCACTGCAGGAGCTGATGTGGGTCAGACACACAGAGCATCACTGCAGGAGCTGATGTGGGTCAGCAGTGCACAGAGCATCACTGCCCAGGGGGTCCATGTGGGTCAGCAGTGCACAGAGCATCACTGCAGCTGCTGATGTGGGTCAGCTACACAGAGCATCACTGCAGTCGCTGATGATGTGGGTCAGCCACACAGAGCATCACTGCAGGTGCTGATGTGGGTCAGACACACAGAGCATCACTGCCCAGGAGCTGATGTGGGTCAGCAGTGCACAGAGCATCACTGCCAGGAGCTGATGTGGGTCAGACACACAGAGCATCACTGCCCAGGAGCTGATGTGGGTCAGACACACAGAGCATCACTGCCCAGGAGCTGATGTGGGTCAGACACACAGAGCATCACTGCAGGTGCTGATGTGGGTCAGCCACACATAGCACCACACTACCACACTGGATAGGATATCACACACACTAACTGACTTACCCCTCCTGCTCTCAGCCCCATCCTTCAGGGCTCAGTCTGTTTTCTGGGACTCTTGTAAATCAGGGATAAAGCCCCTTGAAACTGCGACACTGGCACAAACCAGTACCCCACTGCCACCCTCATGGCAGCTTGCCAAGCATGCTGTTTTCAAGTCAGGCATTAGGAGGCAGCAATGGCTCGACACCACGGGCAAAGATGTGGCTTCAGGAAGCTGGGAAAGAGAAACATGTGGAAAACAGGTCTGCCGGAGACAAACTTCCGGGGACTCAGATACCATGTGAGCAATAGTCAGAAGGGATAGGCTGGTCCTTGCCAAGACTTGTGTGAGATTACCTGAGTCCTGTATTCTGCATTGTATAATCTCTACTAAAACACACACACACACACACACACACACACACACACACACACACAGCCAGGGTTCTAACAGATTAAACAGTCATTAAAGCCCCTGGATTCACTGGGTTGTTTTTCTCTAGCTTTCTCTGGAAGCAGGAAGGCAGTCTCTGTGCAGTTCTGGGGATCCCTCCCCCACCTTGCTTTAGAAATGTGAACTTCAATATAAACACCCTTAAGCCCCCTGCGACATCAGAACAGACTGTGCGCACTTGTTCTGTTCTGGCTGAGCTATTTCTCAAACTTATAACAACATTGTGGTTATGTACAGATGCCAGTGCCCCATTTGCCTTCTGAAAAATTACCTCCGCTCTAATCCAAGGTGTAACGTTTCAGATAATGAATCCGTCTGATTTTCAGGAAGTTAAAAACGCACTTTTCACTTTCTCAAATGCGCTTTAATTATGGTTCGCTGAAATAGCTGAATGACAAGAAATTTTGCTTAAGTTACCTTTAAAATTGTTTGACTTTTCGCACCAAAACAACTCTCGCCTCTCTCTGGATGTTTATCATGAGGAAATAAGCTCACATAATTTATACGACAATTTTACCTCATGTATAAATGGAGAGAAATTATGACGGCTGTGAATTAAAACTACAATGAGCCAGCGGCGCCTCACACACAGAAGCGTCCCCGAGCGAGCGCCTGCGATGTTAACATCGAATCTTAAACGGCTCTGCTAGAACGCGTGAGTCCCATGCCACACAATGCTCAGCATCACACGATACATACGACGAAGTAAGAAAATTCATTGCCACCACTGGATGTTGGAAAGAACAGCTAAGTCGACCAGAATTCACATCAAACAACGCAAATCCGGCAGGAAACCCACCTCCCTTCGAGGCATGCGTGCTTATTCCAAACTCCTGTGGCAGTCAAACCTCAGTTCTATGGCAACGAACTCTAAGCAGGGATAGAAGAAAACGGCCCACGTCACTTACTGTTCTTAAGACATGATCCGCATCCTGCTGGTCCTCCAACCGGTGAAGAGGGGTCAGTGGTCTAGCAGGCAAAAACAGGGGGAAAGCAAGTGTTAGTCGTCTCCGGGTTTTCCCGAGGCGCTTCCCACAAGATCCCAGCACCAGAAGAGAAAGAAAAAGTTGGAGGAATTACCACACCCTCGGCAGGCGACATTCCTCACGATCTGAACGGAACTCCAAACTTTCCCAGCTCCGACTGCTCTGCCTCCTGGGCAGCAGACATCAACTTCGGCCCCAGTGGTGACGAATGAATCCACAGCACCACGGAGACTTCGACACCCCGTCCACAGCTCCCCACTTCTCTCCCCTTCTCCATTCACTTTTTTCTTCCTCCGAAAAGCTCATAGGTCTGTTCTCAGTGCCCCCCTAGCCAGGCCTGGCTTTGAAATGCATTTCAATCTCTCCACACAGACGGCTTTCATTGCATTTAGAGTCCCACTAAGGCCCGGCTTTAAAAGCTACGGATTCTTTTTTTCTTTAGCCTTCCTCACAAAGGAAGGGTATTTTGTAAATTACCAGCTCGTTCAGATCAACAAAAGGTACTTTCATAGAAAGCCCCATTTCATTTTGCTCAAATTTGATTACAAGGATGGAGAAAAGGGAAGGAAGTCAAAAAGAAAACCCCAGATGGCTTTTCCATTCATCGCGGTGAATGAGCTTTATCTCTGCCTTTTGAAACCGCAGCCGTGGAAAAGCATTTCTGTTGGCTTAAAAAACTTGACAAAAATTATTGGTTTGCCATTTCTCATGCAACAGCCATTGGGAACTGGATGAAAAGACTTTTTCATGGGATCGCCTGCTTGGATCAAAATAATGGAGATTAGGTATTTCATTATAAATTACAGTGGGAGACAGAGCGCCTGTCATATTAATAGCTACCTGCTCGTGGCCTTCAATGTAGCTGTTCTCCTAGACAAAGGACCAAGAGGGTTGTCTATTGAGCTTGTACTTTAGTCCTGATCAATTTTCTATCATCAAGGCAAAAGGTGAGATGACTAACAAAGAAATTCACACATGAGAGACCTCATAAGCCTATAGATAAAACAGCTTAAAGAGGCAAAATACATCCTGAAATTATGGATGATAAACTACATAAAGATGGAGAAGAAGACAGAGCGGAGAGAGGGAGAGGAGAGAGGAGCTCTGCAATTCTCTCTCTTTCGGCCAAATGGACACATTAAAAGCGACTTGTTTTCAGCTGCAGATAATTGCAGCCTGCGGTTTGCAGCGGTCCGCTGGAAATGCTTCCGCCTACTCCTTTCCCCCCTCGGCACAGTTTCGGTCATTCCCTGCGCTATTAACAGCAGCATTGTGTTCAGGAGAAGGCTTCTACCAAGAGTCACACTTAAAAACGGAAAAATGGAAAGGAATCGCAGACAACAGGGGCTCCGCACGCTGCCCTGTGAACCGACGATGTTTGCTCTCTCCTCCAAGCCCCTGATCAGCATGGCAGTTCCGCAAGGAACCTAAGCAGCTTAGAGCACAAGCTGTACCTGTAATTAAAGCCGCAGAACTTTTAACGCAGCACAGTGAAACACGGGACTCAGTGGAGAGTCTCTCAAAAACCAGAGAACACAAACTTCTTCGGCAGAGACACAAGGAGAGACGGGTGATTCGGTTTCATCCAATCATGGCAGATATTTTATGTTTCTAATCAAAGTCACCCAAAGGACTGCAAATGTTAATTACTCAAGTCCTTTACCTTCTGCTGTTGCCATGACGCTGCCCTCAACTTTCCCAAATAAAAACAGGTCTAGGCCTCCAGTTCATTGGTGCTTGAATTCAGGGTGATTGTAAAAAAATCTTTCAGGGAAAAAATGGAGTTCAGTTGTCCCCATTACCTGGAAATACAGTTCCATTCTAACATTCTATGTGCTGTAAATGCACTTAGATTAAAATATATGTGGGCAGGAAAATTCTCTGTGCTATTGTAAAACCAAAGAGCACTGTAAGATTACTAACATAAAAGGGCTTTTAACCGCCTGAAAGCTCGAGAAATACAACAAATATCAGTCATGACAGCATTTGTCAAAATAAGGCCACATTTAGATGGCCACCTGGGACAGGTATAATGACTTCCAGATCGTGGTCATGAACGGCTCTAGTGTAGATTCACCCACACTATAGTTTCACAAGTACAGTGATAATACAGGAAGCTCATTTATGCGTGGCTCAAGAAACAAGAATGTGATGTAATCTTTGCTGTATCCCTCGACTCCACACTGTCTCAGACCTTACCGTCTTCATTTGCTTTTCAGAGCCCTGAAGCCTTAGGCTTTGTTAACCATTCAGAGAGAGAAACTTCAAGGTTACTAACTGGTAGGTGCCAGCGAACAGACAGGCTCTTCCAACTGTGGCATAAACTTGGATTGACGTGAACCTTACAGAAGGAGACAGAACATGTCTTAAGAGTCCGAAAATCTATGTAGTCATTGACCTAGTTATTCTGCCTCTAGGAATTCACCCAGTAAAAACCACCAGGCATGAAGACAAAGATTACCACCCTTTTCCCCAAAAGATGCTTACTGCCCTCAATGTCTTCCCTTTGCTGTGATAAACACCATGGACTAAAGGGGCTTGGACAGGAAAGGGTTTGTTTGGCTTATGTGTCGCCATTGCAGTCCACTAGGGAAGTCAGGACAGGAACTGAAACAGAAATGGAAACCATGGAGGAACACTGCTTACCGGCTCGCTCTCCCATGACTTGTTCAACTTGTTTTTTTTTTTTTTTATACAACTCAGGCCACCTCCCCAGGGATGCCACCATCCACAGTAGGCTGGGTCTTCCCACATCAAACATTAACCAAGAAAAATGTCTCCACAGACTTGCCTATAGCTCAATCTGGAAGAGCCATTTTCTCAACTGAGGTTCCCCTTCCCAGACGGCTGTAGCTTGTTTCAAGTCTGGAAATATCTAGCCAGCACACCTACCAAACAATGGATCAGAGAAGTGGTTAGGAGCACCAGTGTGGGAACCAGCTCACTGAGCTTCAGTGACAATAAGCTGGTGGCTTTGGCTACCCGTCTTCTGGGCTTGTTTTTCTCACCCGCAAGTCAGAGTCCCAGATTTTACTTCCTAGACTTGGGGAGGCTGAAGCAGGAAGAGGAGTTCCAGGCCACTGTGGCCCGTGTCGTAGGTTCTAGTCCATCCTGAGCTATCTATCAAGACCCTGCCTCAAAAATTCATGGGGCATGGATCAGACGTGGTGGCACATGCCTTCAATCCCAGTACTCAAAGCGTAAAGGCAAGGGATCTCTCTGGGCTCAAGCCTGGTCTGCATAGTGAGACCCTACATAAAAAAAGAAATAGGGAGGGAGCTTGCCAAGTGTTGTGGTATAGCAAAAGAAACCATCATCAGAAAAGAGAGTGACTCGTAGGAAATACCTGTGAAGTGTCCATCTGACAGGGCTTTAGAATCTAGAATATGCCAGGAAAAATACCAAAGAGCAATAGAAAATCAATAAACACGGGCAACAGACTGAAGTAGACATTGCACAAAAGAAGGTTCACGAATGACTAACAGGGTCAACGAAAAGAGCGCCTAACCTCGTGAGTCAAAACCCTGTGTGCTCCTGGCAAAGATGGCTCGGCGAGTAAAGGCCACTCACTAAGTCACTAAGTCCGACGACCTGAGTTCAGTCCTCAGAAGCTACATGATGCAAGAAGAGAACTGACTCCCAAAAGTTGTCTTCTGACCCCTACGTGTTCAGTGGCACATACAAAGACGCACATACACTCACACACATGCACGCATGAGCGTTCACAGTGAACCAAAAAGAACTGCAATGAGCTAACATGCAGAAAGAAAGGTTATTACTAAAAAGATTAAAAATAACAAGTGCTGGAAAGAATATAGAAAAAGAGAACCCATGCAGCTGTGTGTGGAAGTTTCTCAAAACCCTTAAAAACAGAATTAGTAGGGGCTGGAAAGACATCTCAGCAGTTAAGAACACTGACTGTTCTTCCAAAGGATCAGGGTCCAATTCCCAGCACCCACACAGCGACTAACAACAGTCTGAAACTCCAATCCCATAGGATCAGGCATGTACATGGTGCATAAACATACATGTAGACAAAACATGTATACACATACAAAATTCTAAACAAACAAAAATCAGAGCAACCATATGGTCTGCTAATCCCTCTGCTAGTGTACAGCTCAAGAAAATGAAACCCATGTTCTTCCAGCAATAGTATTCAAGACAAGGATGCCTGAGGGAGAGGAACACAAAGGAAGTAGGGAGCCCAGAGCAGAGAACTGCTTCATACTAGTCTTTAGTAACTAAAGGAACTAGAAAGTTAGAGACTTACTAAGACTACCTAGCCTTAGAAGTCCTGGTCTTGCTACATATAAGCTTGCCTTGGACTCCCAACTCTCCCTAGAGTCAGAACATACAGGTGTGCCTCTACACCTGGCTTCCCAAGATATTCTCAACACCCAATAGCATGGCAAATGGGCCTAAAGTTATAAAAATTAGAAATGAATTCTGATTTTTTTTTGGCTCACACATTGTTGAAAGAAAAATATGTCAAAAGGAAAACTGAGACCTTTTGAGAAATGTCTATAAATAGTCAGCAAGCTTTAAGAGCTTGAAAACATTGCAGGAGCTGGCACTGTGCTCTGACCACTGAAGAACTTAAAGGGGTCTCAAGCATTGTCTCTGCACCAAGACACAAAGCAGTGTTATCTACAGCATCAATGACAAAGGCACTCCAAGTGTCAGTGAAGATGAACAGAGACAGAATAGCACACACATAGGCAATGGACCATTAGTACTGGAAAGGAGTAAGTTCTGACATCCCAGGTAAAATAAGCCAGTCACAAAAAGACAAGAATGAGGGGTTAGGTACATGACTCCATCAGTAAAATGCTTGCTGTGTAAGTTCAATTCCAAGTAGCCATGTAAAAAGCTAGACCCGGGACATATACTGGGGAAGCGGAGACAGGAGGGTCCCTGCGGTTCACTGGCCAGCCAGTCTAACTGTAATGTTGAGCTCCAGCCACAGTGAGAAACCCTGCTTCAAAACCTAAGATGGAAAACAATAGAGGAAGACACCAGTATTGATCTCTGGCCTCCGCATGCACGCGTGTGTATATGCACCTTCACACACACGTGAACACACAAGGGTGGGTACAGTACGCCTCCACTTTCGTGAAAGATCTAAACAGGAAGTAGATATGTAGTTAATGGAGGCTGGAAGAAGAGGGGGAAAGAATGGCTCCGTAATAATGCAAATGTAACATCATGAGCTATATAGTCGAAACTGCTTAAAACGTTACCGTTTTAACTGTGCTTTATACATTTGCCACTGTTCTTCAAAGGCTATGAAAATGTTGCTTCCTAGCTTGAAGTTTTAGCTCTGTAAGCGTCTAGTGCAACCCGGAAGAGGAAGAGAGCGAGAAGGACGGCAAAGAGGACCGCTGCTGTGTGAGGTTAGCTGTACAGCTCAGCAGCGACACCGAACTGCCCAGAGAGAACTCAGTCGGGATTTCTACCCACCAGAACTAGTAGTCTTCAGCAACCGGGAAGAAGACCTGGGTATTGTGAATGCTCCTGGAAGAGGGCCAGACTGACTTGTAGACAGAGTCAGAACCCAAGATTCAGACTGGATGGTAGGATTGGTCATGGGCTCTTTGAGAATGGCACGGAATGGTCCCCAGTCCTCCGGGGAGAGCCTTCTTCCAATCACCCTTCTAGAACCGAGGATGGCCTTGACTCCTTGATCTTCCGCGTCTGCCTCGCAGCGCTGTGACGTCACGCGCATGCCCAGCTTTCCAGCTCAGCACTCTTACGCAGTCAGCAGCAGAGTAGAGAACCACACGTGGGCTTGGGCATACGCAGCTTCTAGAAACAGATGATGGAAGCCCTTCTAGGCGGCGTGCAGTTGGAATAATACGTGAAAGAATAATCTTTGCTAAAAGAGATTGCATGGTTTGGATTGAGTTCCAAACATCCCATACCCACGACTGCCTTTCGGTGGGTGATACAGAGATTGGTGTTTCCACACAAAGTATGGCAGAGCTCTGCTGAACGGCCACCATTTCTGCTCGTCTGTGATATCCAATCCTCAGAGCATCTTAGCCAGAAATCTCTTTTCTCGTGAGAGAACAACAATGAAAAACAAATTCATCTAATTCTCCCAAGCTCTCTAATTCTGTTCATGTGTTGCCCTAAGGCCCCAGACCCCAAGTCAACAATATGATTGCATCTCTCCATTCCTTTGTGCCTCATGATAAACTAATGTGTTTCCATTTTCCCCAGGGCAATACCTGGCCACCAAGTGCTCCCTCTGGTCATGCACGATCCTCATCACACTGACAAGGAGTGCCTTCTGGGGGTTCTGGAGCAGATCCTCCTGCTTTCCCTGTGTGGAAGATCGTCTGAGAAGCAAAGTCTCCCCTCACCAACTCACCCTGTGATGTCACCACTGTCCAGCCCAGCCTTCTGGAAACTGTGCGCGGTCCCTTGGTCTCCCGTTCCCTGGTTGTACAGTCCTTCGATTCAATACTCTATGTGCAAATCCCCTCATCCCCAGGAGCCTCTGCTCTGGCTCACTTTTCTCCACCTCTCCCTGCTCAAGATCTCCCTGCACAATACGAAGGCTCCTGACTCCAAGGTCCATGCCCCGGCACTGATCCAAAAGCCAGGTCTAGTTCATGGTGTCGAAACTAACCTGCTGACATTCACATCTACAGCCAGCGTGAGGGTGAGGGAGGGAGAGACAGGGAGGTGGCTCAGGAGACTCCGACCTGAGTTCCTGCATCTCCAGTTTTAAAAAGCACATTCACTTCCTCAGGTGACAAATCTCAGACCATCATTAGTCGCTCTGTTTCATCTTCATGTTTACTCTTTTCTTGTAGCTGTGTGTGCGTGTGTCTGTGTGTATGCCAGTGTGTGTGCACGCATGCTGAGACATACATGTGAAGATCGAGGACAACTTTTGGAAGTTGATTCTATCCTTCTACCACGTGGGTCTCAGGTATTGAACTCGGTTGTCTCAGTCTGGCAGCAAGGGTCTTTATCTACTGAGTCACCTGCTATACCCCTTGTTTCTCTTTATAATATGTACATATTGTTGTAGACATGAGGAGGCAGAGGATTTTTTTTCCTCAAGGGCTATCTACTTTGTTTGATGGGTTCTGTTTGTTTGTTTTATTTTCGAGACAGGTTTCCCCACTGGGACCTAGGACTTATCAAGGAGGCTAGGCTGGCTGGCCAGCAAGCCCAGGGCTTTGCCTCTCTCTCGGTGCTGGGATTACAAGCATGTGTCATGCCCACCTTCGCACATGTGTTCTGGGGTTCAACTCCCATTCTCATCGTTGCCAAGCAAGCGCTTCACAGACTGAGCCACACACCTCTCCCAGCCCCGAGCCCCTTTTGTCCTGCACTTCCTCTGCCTCTGACCAAGGCAGACATGTTTGTGGGATCCGTGGCTCTTCCACTGCATACAGGATCTTCCCTTTCTCCCCTGTGTGTCCTGGACACTGCATTTAAAGGCCTGGTGGTCTCTGGGTGAAGCTCCATATCTCAGCCTAGTGCTGCAGTGTTAGTGGGGATCCAACTACTTCTGCCCCAACCATAGGCATTAAGTGATAAGCTATTACTGGAACTGAGAAACTGAGGTGTTTTTTTTTTTAACATGTTGGAACAACCTACTGGTAATTCCACTTTCTTACTTTAACCTGAAATAAAAAACAGAACTAACCCACTATCTTCTGCCACAGGGCAGCATTTTGCTTCTTTGTTTATCTCTATAATTAATACAATGCTACGTGCTTGCTACTTTGTATCTGCTTCCTCCAATAGATAAGATCCTGCAAAGACAGAAATAATAAAGGATCAATGAATTATTTTCTCTGTCTTTGTGTCCTTCGGTCAGTAGCCTTGGCCTACGGTAGACTTAAGAGTCTTTCCTTTTTTTTTGAGTCTTTCTTTATGAGAGAGAGAAAAGCTGATATAGGCCTGGCCACTCCAAACAATCCTAAAAAAGCCTTTGTTTTGGAAACTTCAAGCCTTTGGATACCATGAGCAGTTGTGTCATTCGGGAGAGCATGAAGGGCGCAGAGCTCCAGGGTTTGAAGAGGACCCATCAAAGATGGGGTTTTCCCCTTTATCTAGATAGGTGCTTACTCGTAAGGAAAACAGTTAGTTTAACATTACACCATAGATATTAAATAACAAATGCTACTTAAAATAGCCACACAAAACATGAGCAAGCTCACCTGTGCTTTGCAATCCTGCCCCTCCCGAATTTTAAATGGAGTTACTTAGTACCATAATCCTTCCACACTGTCAACCAGACTAAGCTGTTGTGAGAGTTTAGCTTTAGTATTCTATTAGCAAAAGAAAGGGCGACTTGGAAATGAAGCAGTATTTATACTACCTAAGAGGGAGAGATTTGCCAAGGAAATAATGCAAGTAAAACTTAAATGGAAATGTTTAATCTACTAGAAAATTATAATGTCAACAATTGGGGAAACATTAAGCTACAAATATGTGCCACGCTTTTTAAACTATCTCGTCAAGTTTTATGGTAGGTCCCGCATGGGCTCTGCTTCTTAATCTAGTGTGAGGCGTGTTTTGAAGGTCCATGTCCTGATTTGCCTTCCTTGAAAACGTTACAGTGTTTGGATCATTTAAGTCAGTTGTGGGATCTGGCTGAATTAGCCAAGTTTATCTGTGCTCACCCAAATTTATAACATAGCTATTAATGGAGCCAGCTGAGCTCATTGCAACATGCTTAGGCAATGAAACAATCTTAACATTAGCACGATGCAATATATTGAAAACACATGTGGTATATGGTGACTAGCTGCTGAGAGTCTAGGTAAAAACTCTGTAAGAAAGCTGAGAGGTTTGCGATCATAGGGACCTGAGTTTGGATTCAGGGACCACGTCAAGAACTGTGTATGGCCACACACCAGCACCCTGGGGCAGGGATAGGCACATCACAGTGCTTGCTGGCTGCCAGTGTAAACTCCAAGATCAGTAAGAAACTTTGTCTCGAAGGAACACAGTGGAGAATAAAAGAACAAGATGGTCAGCATCCTCCTCTGGCCTCTGCTCACGTGCACGGGCATAGGCATGTGCACACACACAGGCCATACTCACACACGCACGCATACACAATAGAAAGAGTGATGGCTGTTTGTCCTTTTTCATGATTCTAAAGCCAGAAATCGTTCCTCACATCTTTCTTCAAGCCATAGACTCACTCCTTCAGCAATCCTGTTGACTTTACCTTCTAAATGCATGGCTGGTGTGTAGATTTTTCATCCTCCTGCAAACCGAGTCTAAACCTCATGTTGCTGGGTGCCTAACAGCCAACTGGCCTTTCTGATTCTGTTTCTCACTCTGACAAGTTTTCTCAGTGTTACAAAAGCAATCCTGTTACTATTGACAACAATAAAATAGAACGTGGAGCCCTGACTTGTTACCCCTCCACAAACACACCAATTGGCAGCAATTCAGATGAGTACTCTTTCTGTCCCTAGCTGGAAGGTTCCAGCACTTGAGAAAATACAAGCCCAGACTGTGTGACACCAACATAGAGAACGGAGATGTCCCAACTGGAGGCTCTGCACGCAAGTGTCACATGATCAGAGAGAGACCTTTTGGTGCATCGGGTTACTTGGAGGGAAGGTATTCATTCACATGTCCGACTGTGCCCCAGATGCTAAGGAAGTTCCCTGGAAGATCGGATTCTCTATTCCCACCCAACCTTGAACTATTCTCATGGTTCTAGCACAGTCATGCAGCCTTCGGGAGGAGGGAGATGGCAGATTGAGCTGGCCAACGCTTTGATGCTGCCCGTCTTCTGCTCAGCATGAAGCAAGCAGATGGAAATCCCAGCTCTCGGCTTCCACCTAGAGCGGGAAGACTCCATATGCATATGTGTCCAGTGCCCAGTGTCTCCAAGTGATTGTTAATCTGACAGAAATGAGAATCTCTTGGCAGCGGGCTTCCGAGCATGCCTGTGGATGGTCACCTTGATGTTGTCATTTGAAGTAGAATGACTCACTTTCTGGTATGGGTCAACTCCCTGTATGGGAGCCCATACTGTGGGATGTGGGCTGAGAGGCAGCATGCATTGGTTCCTCTCTGTTCTGAATTGCAGATGCAACGTAAAGGACTCTCTTAAGCTCCTGCTGCAGTGACTCTTCTTCTGTAAGGGACTGTAGCAGAGTAACTTGAGCTTAAAAGTGCCCTTTCTCCCTCAATTGCTTCTGTCAGGGTATTTTATTGCAACACAGGAAATGAAGCAACATACTGACAAAAGGAACCGGCCTCTGTGTTTCCAGCCTTGAGCCTCTGACAGGCCAGTCCATTCCAGGGTAGCCATGCAGAGGAGAATAGAGATGGTAGCCAAGGCATACCCTGCTTTCCCTCCAGCTCAGAACAGAGGAAGTAGATCAGGACCAGAGCTGCCTGTATCTCCAGCCAGGGGAAGAGGTAGTGAAGGCTGCCAGAATCTCTGGCCTGACGCCTATACAAGTTCAGTTCAAGAAGATGGGGAAAGATGTCTGTTTTACTTAATGGGTAGTCATTAACACAGAGTCAGAAAAAAATTAAACAAAGATATTCCAAAACGTGAAAGACAAAATTTCAGAAGTCATCTGTGGTGGTTTGAAAGAGAATGACCTTCACAGGCCAATTATTTGAGTGGCCTAGTTTGTGGAAGTGTTTGGGAAGGATTAGAAGGTATAGTCTCATTGGAGGAGGTGTGTGCTGACTAGCTTTATGTCACCGTGTCACAAGCTACAGTCACTTGAGAGGAGAAAATCTCAAATGGGAAATTGTCTCCATAAGACTGACATGTAGAAGCATGTAGGAAATCTTAGTAATTGATGAGGGAGGGCGCAATCCACTGTGGGTGGTGCCACTCTGGGCTGGTGGTCCTGGGCTCTGGAAAAAAACAGGTTGAGCAAGCCATGAGGAGCAAGCCAGGAAATAGCACTCTTCCATGGCTTCTGCATCTGATCTGCCTCCATGTTCCCACCCAGTGTGAATTCCTACCTTGGTGTTTTGCAAGAGACTGTAATTCTGGATGTGGAAGCCAAATGAACACTTTCCAACTTTGGTCATGGTGTGTCATCACAGCAATAGTAACTTTTCCTAAGACAAGGTATGTCCCTGGAGGTGGGCTTTGAGCTTTCCAAAGACTCCTGCCATTCCCAGTGTTCCCCTCTGTCCGCCTACTGTTGTGGATAAGACGAGAGCTCTGGACTCTACCACCTCGTGCAGACACAATCTCGCTCCTTTTCTCCACCCTCTCAGCTTTCCTTTCTAGCTCATCTCTATCACTTGTGTCAACTACCAAGCTGAAGAAACACTTTCTTCCAGGACCCACAGTGGCCACAGTGGGCTGGGACTCAGCTAGGTGATGCTCATTATCTTTCCTGTACTCTGTTACAGTCTCTTCAAACTTACTCTTAGTCCTGTAACAGCCTGCCTGTGGGGTCCTCTCCTCCCCATCTCCATTCCCTGGGACTCTGCCTCTGGCTCCCCTCGCTCTTTCCTGAGGCCCCTCTCAGGCTTTTCCTCTGAGCACATCTCCCTTCCTTTCTGTCAACTGCTGATCTTCCAAACATCCTCTATGGGGCACCCACAGCCACCACAATTGCCTAGAATCTAGAGAGGACAACCGCAACCAAAGAACAGAACACCCATTTAACAGAAACACGGTCAGACACTGACACCAAGAAACACATCAAGCATCATAACTCCAGATGCCTGAGCCCAGCACAGGAATGAAAACATGATAATAAACCTCCACCGGAAGTGAGTAACCCTATTGCCAAAGGCTCTGAGAAACACAATATAGCTGAAGCACAAGACAGGGACTTCAAAATAGCAATTAAATATATGTTCAACGACCTTAAAGAAGATTTGAATAAGTCCTTTAATGAAGTTCATGAAAACAGGAATGGTTGAATGAAATAATAAAACCAATTTAGACTGGAAAGCAGAAATTAACAAACAAAATACAACTTGCAATAAAACTGTAATGAAAAACTAAGGATGTCAAAAAACCCACAGAGGTAAGCCTCACCAACAAATTACAAGATATGAAAGAGAGAATCTCAGGTGTTGAAGACAAGGTAGATGAAATGAATAACTCTGTCAAAGAAAATGTCAAATCTAAAAAATCTACAGGCATAAAACATCCAGGAAATCTGGGATGCCAAAAACACCAAACCCATGGATCATCTATATAGAGGAAACAAAAGAAACCCAGTACAAAAGCATAGAAAGTATTTTCAGCAAAAATAATAGAATAAAAAAAACCTCATCTAAAGAAAGAGATGCCTATCAAGGTATAAGAATCACGAAAAACACCAGATAGAGAGGACCAGAAAAGGAATTCTACAGGACACCTATTAATCAAAACACTAAATGGAACTTCTTCTAAAACTGATCACATAGTAGGACACAAATCAAGTCTCAACAGATATAAGAAAATTGAAATAACATCCTGCATTCTATCTGAGGACCATGGATTAAAGCTGAATATCAACAACAGAAACTACACAAACTCATGGAAACTGAACAACTCACTACTGAACGAAAAATGGATCAAGACAGAAATAAAGAAGGAAATTTAAAATGTTTTAAAATTAAATAAAAATACAACATACCCCAAATTGTGGGACATTATGAAAGCAGTTTTAAGAAAGAAGTTTTAAAAAGGGAGGGATATCCTAATGGTAAGGCCCTATTGCTGAGACAACACAGATATCATTGAACATGGGTAAATCATGCTAATGCCCAAGTAGAAGCTCCACCCCAATGGCTATCATTCACAGTACTGGAAGGTACTCCACACACTACCAGAGGACAAATGTAACCATCAATATCCCCCAACTGCAAACTCTGTGACCTACAATAGTGACCTACCTGTGAGATATACTGGTACAATAGTGGCACAAATGTTATGGGAGTAACCAAGCACTTTCTGGGTAGATTTAAGGTCCAGTTCATGAGTGCCAGGTATGAACCTGACACTTACATAGTGAGCAAGAACCTGACAATAGACAGGTTATGGGCTTAGGAGAAAATCTAATGCTATTGTCCTGCTGAAAGAACATAGCACTAAAATGACTCATAATGGCCTTCTGCTATTCCTATAGATCAGTGCCTCACTCCACCTTCTTCAGAGAAGCTTCTTCTTGCCGTAGATGGGAACTAAAAGAGACCCACAATGGTCATTGTGCAGAGAATAAGAAACTTGGAGCACTCATTACTAAATGGGATGCATTAAAACCCTCCCTTTAAGGCTCAGGGAACTATGCAGAATAGGAGGCTGAAAGACTGTAGAGCCAGAGGTGATGAATGACTCCACAGAAACAGTGTCTTCCTTGTTGGAGGAGGCTGCTTGTTGGCTCCCAGCTGCCCAGTCTCGAAATAATCGAACAGAAACTGTATTAATTAAATCACTGCTTGGCCCATTATCTCTAGCTTCTTATTGGGCTAACTCTTACATATTAATTTAACCCATTTCTATTAATCTCTCTTTTTTTTTTTTTTTTGGTTTTTCGAGACAGGGTTTCTCTGTGGTTTTGGAGCCTGTCCTGGAACTAGCTCTTGTAGACCAGGCTGGTCTCGAACTCACAGAGATCCACCTGCCTCTGCCTCCCGAGTGCTGGGATTAAAGGCGTGCGCCACCACCGCCCGGCTCTCTATTAATCTCTGTATCACCGCAAGGCTGTGGCTTATAGGGAAAAGTTCCGGCATCTATTTCCGGTGGGACTACATGGCTTCTCTCTGACTCTGCCTTCTTCTCCCAGCATTCAGTTCAGTTCTCCACACCATCCTAACTTCTGCTCTGCTATGGGTCCAAAGCAGTGTCTTTCTTCATTAATGGTAATCACAACATACTGAGGGAAATCCCACATCACTTCCAGACACAAGACTGATGAACATATGAACTCACAGAGACTGTGGTACTATGCACAGGGCTGGCACAGGCTCACATCAAAAGGGGTCCCAGCACTGAGAGGGGGAAGTAGACATGGGCTTCAACTCCTAACCAAGAAGCTATCTGTAATTGATACTTACTAGCAAAGCAAAAATCAGTTTTCTCAAAGGGAAGTCTTAGTCAGGGTTTCTATTGCTGTGAAGAGACACCATGACCATGACAACATTTAACGATGGTTTACAATTCAAAGATTTAGTCCATTATCATCATGGTAGGACACAGCAACAGGCCAGCAGACATGATGCTGGAGAGGTGGCTGAGATTTCTACATCTTGTGCAGGAAACAGAAAGTGAACTGCGAAACTGGACATGGCTTGAGCATATATGAGACCTCAAAACCTGCTCTCACAGTGACACACTTCCTCCAACAAGGCCACACTTCCTAATAGTGCTACTCTCTATGAACTTATGTGTTGTGGGTGACCCTGCACGGACACCCCTTGAGGGAGCATGCATCACAGATTCTGGGAGTCGGGTGAGTAGCAGAGCGTGCAGCAGACTTGTTTATAGTAGAAATCAGGCTTGCCTGTCTATCCCTCCTCCAGCACCCCATTGGTCTTCTGGGACTCTAGAGGTGTGTTGTCCTTTCTCCATTGGCTCTTCTGACTATGCACCTCCATGTCAGCAGTCTCTAACCACCCTGGCAGACTTGAGAGACATGAGGTTGGCCCAAGGGGGAAGTTACTATTGCGTATGCTCAATTGAGCTCGAATGTCTATGCCCTGTTGAGCCTCCTGGCCGTCTTCCTCCTACACTTATGGGGGCCCTTTTCATTCAAACTGCCACAGGATCTCACTGGGCATATTAGCCATGCCCAGGAGTAGTTAGCTAACACAGAACAAACTCGGTAGTATTTTGTAAACTTTTTGTCTCATTGTGAGAACTTTTTGTCTTATTGATCTTTTGCTTACTTATTTTAATTACCATTTGTGGAGGAGGGGTTGTGTGTTTCTTGGGTTTGTGTTTTGTTTGGGTTTGGTTTGGGTTAGTTTGGTTCTTCTGTGTGTTTTAGAGAGAAAGCGCGATAACATAAAACTCAGTGGGTAGAAAGAAGGCTCTTAGATGAATTGGGGAAGGGGGAAAACCTGATCAGAAGATATTATATGAAAGAGTTTCCATTTGGAATATATTATATGCTACTTTGTATATTGAAAATATATATTATTGAAAACATGTAGGGAGAAAAGTAGAAAAATAAGATATTTTTATTCAATCCAGCATTAAAGATAGTATAAAATTGTGTCCTTCCTATGAATAAGTACTAATAAAAACATTAAATTGTACTCATTTAAAACAAATATTTAACAAAGCTTCACATAGTGTGGCACACCATAATGAGATATATTTCATAATTTTTTGTAGTTCAGTAAGCAGTTGATTCACAGAGCTTAAGACAATAGAATATTTATTCACTTTGATACAGTGTGTGTGTGTCTGTGTGTATATTTATTATTTCAAGATTATAAAGTCTTTAGTATGCTGAGTATCTAGGAGTTTCATTACTGTGGAAAGACACAGCAACTCCTACAAACAAAAACATTTAATTGGGGATGGTCTACAGTTCATAGGTTTAGTCCATTATTGTCATCATAGGGAGCATGGTGACATTCTGGCAGACATGGTGCTGGAAAAGGAACTGACAGTACTAGATCTAGATCTGTAGGCAGTAGGAAGAGACAGTGAGCCAGTAGACCTGGCTTGAGCTTCTAAAACCTCAACACGCATTTCCCAATGACACACTTCCTCTATTCTAACAAGGCCACACCTCCAATAACGCCACTCCCTACAAGTCTAAAGGGGGCACTTTCATTAAGATTGTTACAATGAGTAAAAAGAAAAAGAATTACATTTTGTTTTATTTGTGACACAGTATTACTCTTTAATCCAAACTGATATGGAACTACCTATGAGGCCAAGACTAAACTCATTGTGTGTGTGTGTGTGTTGTGTGTGTGTGTGTTGTGTGTGTGTGTGTGTGTGTGTGTTCTCAGCTACTGCTCCAGTGTGATGCCAACATACTGACATACTCCATCCCTAGTCATAGACTCTAACCCTCTGAAATCATACATCCCAAATGAAACCTTTATTCTATAGGTTTTCTTGACTGTAGTGTTGATGCAGGATTCCCCTCTGTATGCTGTGAGTAAGTATGTTTTATTACCATTGGTTAATAAAGAAGTTGCATTAGCCTATTACAAGGCAGAATAAAGCCAGGCAGGAAATATGAACAGAGATGTAGAGAAAGAGAGTAGGCAGAATCAGGGAGCTGCCATGTAGCTGCTGAAGGAAACAGATGCCAGAACCTCACCCAGTAAACCACAGCCTCGTGGTGATACACAGAATAATAGAAGTGAGTTAATTTAAGATGTAAGAGTTAGTTAATAAGAAGCCGAAGCTAATAGCCCAAGCAGTGCTGCAAATAATACCGTTTCTGTGTGATTATTCGGGTCTGGGTGGCCAAGAACGAAAGTGCAGTCTCTGCCTACATAGTGTGGCTTCACAGCAACAGAACAATAACTACGACACCAGCCAACCTTAATGAAACAGTTCTGTAATTTACCTGACTGGAATAGGCAGATGCTGACTAGATCTGAGGCCCACTCCACAGGAGGAACTTTTTCCTTAGTGCTGTAAACCCCATCAAAAGCCATGGCTAGAGAGGCCATAGGCTTCAGTGGAAAAGCTGCTGCTTTTGCCTTATTAAATGGAAGCGATGCATCTATCAAACTCCCGTCTAAACACTTGTGCTTTTACTCACAGGCTGCTCCCAGCCTTGGCCAGAGAAGCTTTTCTTTGCAGTGGGAGGCAATTAATGCAGAGACTCATGACTCGTCCAAGTGTTGAGAACACTGACAGTGAGGGCTCCGTTCTGAATGCGACACCTGCATGACCTCCGTCAAAACTCAGGGAACACCATGATAGGAGTGGAAAGAATGTCTGAGGAAGGAGCAGCCCATTGCAGTGCGCTGTCTTCTGAGTAAGATGTGGCCATTGCACCCAGGAACTCTCTGAGGCAGCTATGGTTACTTGCTCAAGACCTGCACAAGACAGATCCCATCAACACTACATCTTGGAGTCCAAAGAAACTCACAAGATCCAACACTTTCTTGAGAATTTATAAGCAGGAGATGATGGGGAGATACCTTCAGTCATGTGGCCATTGGTAAGATGTCGATGCTCCTGTAAAAAATCCTCCATCCAAGCTCCTCTAAGTAACTAAATTCACTGGTTCACTCCCCAAAAGGCATGTAGAAGATGAGAAGAGGAAGGGAATCAGCGACAGTGGGAAGGGGACAAGAGAGTAGCGGTATGAGTGTGATCACTACACGTGTAATCCATTGTCGAGGATAATTAATACATGCTAATCAAAAACTTACTCACGGGGCTGGAGAAATGGCTCAGTGGTTAAAAGCACTGACTGCTCTTCCCGAGGACCGGGTTCACTTCCCAGCACCCACACGGCAGCTCACAACTGTCTAAAAATCCAGTTCCAGGGGATCTGACACCTTCACACCAATGCACATAAAATAAAAATATAAATAAATCATAAAAGATTTTAAAAAAACTTACTCACAAACCAGTTTATCACTACCAAGAGAACAGAGCAAAAGTCTTTCAAAAGAGATAAGAAATCATTTTTAAAGCACCAGAGATGACAGAGTGAAGAACCCAGTGGTAAAATTGAAGACTCCACTAGAATGGTATAGCAGCAGCTTGGATCGAGAGGGGGAAGGTAGAATCAAAGTCAAAGGTGAGCGGCTGTAATGACAGTTAGAGGAGCCAGCGCTTTAAAGAATGAAGACACTGCATCCTGGTCTGCACTGGGACAATGCTCAGATCTGGGACTCGGGAGAAGTAATGAGCCCAGAGGGTGGTGTGTCCTCTCTGAGGTGAGTGTCCTAACAAACAGGCCCGAGAGGAAACTCTTGTACAAGTTCTGCGTGGTGGGGATATGCCAAGCTGAAGGACATCTGTGAACTAAGAAGCAGGTGTCAACCAGACACTAAACTACGCTTTCACCTTGGGCTCCTTAGCCTCTAAAATAGGTATTCACTTTGAGCCTGTGGTGCGTTGTCATGGCAACTGAAGCAGGCCAAACAGTGGAGCGCTTAGGGGTGACTTGAGAATGTGAAAAGAACAGAAAGAACCAAAACGCCACACTTAAGTTCAGAACAGATGAAATCTGCAAAAGTGCATACCCATATTCTAGAAACCCAAAACATAGCATGGAAGAGGAATTTAAAGACTTCGCATTTGGAGCCGGGGAGACATAACAGTCCATAAACGGCTTTTTGTACAAGCATGAGGACCTGAGTTCAATCCCCACAACTTGCATAAAAAGCTGACTATGGTCACAGGTCTAATCTCAGCCCTGAAGATGGAGACAGGAGCATCCCTGGAGCTCACTGGCCAGCCAAACTAGCCTGCTGAGTAAGTCCCTGGTCTCTGTGAGAAACCCTCTGTCAAAAATCAAGGTGTATGGCACCTGAGGAACATAGCCAATGTTTACCAAAACAATACACATGGACACACACATGCATGCATGTGCACATATATGCCTGCACACTCCTGCACACACTCTACACACATGCACACAAACACATACACACACAACGCACATGCATGTGACACTCATGCATGCATACATTTACATTTGGATACACAATATTGAAATTATGAAAAGTCAGACACAGAGTTTTGAAAGCCTAAGGAGAAGGTGCTCTCACTAAGAATGTCCGTGGCTTTTTTTCTCAGCAGGAACCAGAAACAGAAGCATTTTCAAAGCACTGAAAGAAAAGTGCTTCCTACTGACAAAACTATGCAGACAAGATAAAGCCTTTCCCAGGCTACAGAAGCAAGAGAGTCATATAGCCACATCTGCATGGCTGGAAGGTGTGTTCAAGTCAGAGAGGCTGCTGAGCAGTGTAAGGGAATCTGACACTCGGTGGGAACACATTTCTGCACAAAGCAGGGCAGTGTATTGCTATGCCAGTGCTCAACATATTTCAATTTTAGTATAAAAGTCTTAAAATCATTCAAAATAACTGTAACATACATGTATATCAGAGACTATTCACTGTGGGAGTGGGCGGGGCTGGGGAGAGGATTCAGTGATAGAATCAATCGGCTCTACAAGCCCAATGAGCTGAGTTTGGGTTCCCAGAACCCACGTAAAGAGCCAGGCATAGCCACACATATCTGTAAGCCAGTGTTTGCCAGGGGAAGCAGAGACTGGAGGGTGGCTGAGTCTCAATATCTGCAGTCTTAGCTGAATGATGGTGAAATTGAGGGTCAGTGAGAGAGCCCGTCTCAAGGGAAAAAGGAAGAGAGCAACAGAGGATGCCTGTTAGGAGTATAGCATGACAACCCTTGTGCCCACGGAGCTCCAGAGAAACCAGAAATGTTAAGCCTGCAACACTGGCTTTCCAATGGGAAAGAAGTAAAACAAAAACAACAAACAAACAAACAAACAAAAGAAACAAAAACCAAACAAACAAAAAGACTGTTCTTCCATCCAGAAAGCTAGGAATTAGAAGTGATTAATGGCTTAGTGACCTGCTTCCATCTGTTGGGCCAAGCCATATCAAGCTCCTATAACCAGGACTGTAGGTGGGTAGTAATCTAAATGACCCTTACAGCCAGGGGATCCCCAACAAAAAACCAGAGATACATAACAATCTAAATAGTCTTTATAGTCAGAGGCTCCCCAACCTCCAACAACCAGGAGGAGGTTAATAGCCCAGGTGAATCTCTATGCTATCTGTAAGACGATCACCAGGTCAGAGCCTTCCCTAGACTCTTAAGCTAGTACAGGGATACCTATCACTAGAACCCATTTTCTTAGAAGAAATTACATGCACCCTGAGTCAAGTTTGAATGTAAGTATATGTCCTTGTGCAGTGGGCTTTGTGTTATACCAGGAAACATTTTTGTCCAAATAATAAACCACCTGATCTCAGACTCCCTGAAGTCTTGCTCCAGGTGGAAAAGTCGATCTGAACCAAGTTTTATTCTCATCTATTCGAGGTTTTCTTCTCTGCCTGACATTTGCAGAGACCCCCTCGGATGCTCAATGTTCTCCTCTGGCCCCCACATGTGCTCACAGAGGCATGTACACCTGCACATACATGTACACACATACATAGACCACACATAAAGACCAACAAAACAATGAATGGATGTAGAGGGAATTGAACTTAATATGTAATCCATTTACATGATCGTTATTACCTAGAGACACTTGGTGTGAGATTCAACGTAACTACAAAACTCCCAAATCTAAGATGGTGGCTGTGTGTGTCTCATAGTGTAACTGTGTAAAGGACTCAATAGAGCACAAAGTTAGTAAGACAGGAAGAAGCAAGAAAACAGATCACAACATGACAATAGCAATGTCTTTCCTACCACTGACTGCTAGTGGAATAACCATCCCAAAAAGAGATAAAGCGTTTGAGCCGGTGAAAAGCAATACTGCACAGTATGTGAAAGGAATGAAGAAATAGGGTGGGGAAGCTTAGAAGTCATCAGAAGGGAACAAGTTGGGTATATTTACAGCAGACAAAACAAATGCTTACGACAAAAACTGCCATGATATACAGAAAGACATTATATAATTACAGAAAAGTCAAACCATCAAGAAGATAAAAATATAAACAAACTCTAACATCAACAGCATAAAGCACACAAAACAAGCCAGTTAGTGGTGGCTCATGTCTTTAATCCCAACACTCAGGAGGCAGAGGCAGGCAAATCTCTGTGAGTTCGAGGCCAGCTTGGTTTATAGGACCTAGTTCCAGGAAAGGCTCCAAAGCTACACAGAGAAACCCTGCCTCAAAAAACCAAAACACACACACAAACATACACATACACACACACACACACACACACACACACACACACAGAGCAGACACCGACCAGACAAGGGGGAAAGAGACAGTAGCACAACAATAGGATACTTGGACTTCCACTAATGCAGAGTAAACCCAAAAAGAATGATAAAGCTGGGCCTAAGCAGTACTCTGATAACACAGTGAGCAGGCGTGTGCTTTACCCAACAGTGACAGAACACATCTCTTCACTGAACACACATATGATGACATGACAGTTCCAAGACGGGTCCACAAAGATACAAAGGCTCAATCATAGCAAGTGGGTTTTATTTTGATCACAGTGTAATGAAACTAGAAATTAATGGCAGAAGCCAAACTAGAAAATCCATATTTTTGTGAGAAGTAAGCATATTCTTACACAGTGTGCAACAGAGAAGTCAAAAATAAATTAGAAAATACCACCAGAAGACAAGTGGAAATATAGTCCCGAGAAGCACATGGGCTACAACAGACATATGAAAACAGGAGGTTATAGTGATGAATATCTGCACTGAAAAGGAAAGCTCTAGAAAGGAAAGCAAAGTGAGCCCAAGGGGAACAGAAGGAAATGACAAGCACTAAAATAGATATAAATAAAAGAATAGAGAAATCGACAGAATTCTGATTTATATTTGAGAAGATACAGTTAATAACCCTTTAAATTGACTTAAACAAAAATGAATAAAATCAATAGCTAAAGAAAAACTGCTCAAATTAATGCCGCAGAAACACAAAGAGCCACAGAGGACTGCTATGAACTATTCTGCACTAACAAACTGGAAGGCACTGATTCATTCCCTGGACTGTGTACCCTGCCAATACAAAATCACAGTGAGTTTTTTATTGCTTTTAATTGAACTGTACATCTTCCCCACTTCCCTCCCATCGTCCCCATGTCCCCATGCTCCCAATTTACTCAGGAGATCTTGTCTTTTTCACCTTCTTAGGCGCTATATCCCAGGCCCCGCACCTGTGGTCACCATCCCACATGTCTGTCTCGCCTAGGGTCTAGAATCTGGGGCTGTGGACTGAAGGCTAGTTATCCTTTGTTTTATGTCTAAAAGCCACTTATGGGTGAGTACACATTCTGTTTGTCTTTCTGAGTCTGGGTTACCTCATTCAGTATGGTTTTTAAGAGTTCCGTCAATTTGCCTGCAAATTTCAAGATGTCATTTATTTTTTTCTGCTGTGTAGTACTCCATTATGTAAATGTGCACATTTTCCTTATCCATTATTTAGGTGAGGGACATCTAGGTTGTTCCTAGGTTTTGGCTATTATAAATAATGCTGCTATGAACATAATTGAGCACATGTCCTTGTGGTACGATTGAGCATCCTTTGAGTATATGCCCAAGAGTGGTATTGTTGGGTGTTGAGGTAGATTGACTCCTAATTTTCTGAGAAATCACCATACTGATTTCCAAAGTAGCTGTACAAGTTTGCACTCTTACCAGAATGGAGGAGTGTTCTCCTTACCCCACATTTTCTTCAGCATAAGCTATCATTGGTGTTTCTGACCTTGGCCATTCTGACAGGTGTGAGACGGAATCTCAGAGTTGTTTTGATTAGTATTTCTCTGGTGGCTAAGGATGTTGAAAATTTCCTTATGTGTCTTTCATCCATTTGAGATTCCTCTGTTGAGAGGTCTCTTTTTACGTCTGTACCCATTTTTTATTAGATTATTTGTTCTTTTGATGTCTAGTTTCTTGAGTTCTTTGTATATTTTTTAGACCAGTCCTCTGTCAGATGTGGGGTTGTGAAGTCTTTTCTCATTCTGTATACTGTTGTTTTGCCTTGTTGACCATGTCCTTTGCTTTACAGAAGCTTCTCAGTTTCAAGAGGTCCCTTTTATTAATTGTTGTTCTAGGAAGTGGTTTTCTGTGCCAGTGCATTTAAGGTTACTTCACACTTTCTTTTCTATAAGGTTCAGTGTGGCTAGTTTTATGTTGAGGTCTTTGATCCATTTGGACTTGAGTTTTGTGCTTGGGGATAGATATGGATCTATTTGCATCCTTCTACATGTTAATATCCAGTTATGCCAGTAGTATTTACTAAAGATGCTTCTTTTCCATTTTATAATTTTAGCTTTTTGTCAAAAATCAGGTGTTCATAGATATGTGAATTGATATTTGGGTCTTCAATTTGATTCCATTGGTCCACTTGTCTGTTTTTATGTCAATACCAAGCTGCTATAGCTCTATAGTAGTTTGAAGTCAAAGATGGTGATGCCTTCAGAAGCTCCTTTATTGTACAGGACTGTTTTTGCAACCCTGGTCCAATAAGACATGGGGGGTGGGTATTCTAATCTTTTTGTATCTGTTGAGATTTGATTTGTTACCAAGTATGTGGTTGATTTTGGAGAGAATCCATGAGGTGATGAGAAGTGGGTATATTCTTTTGTGCTTCGGTGAAATGTTCTATAGATATCTGTTAAGCTCATTTAAGTCATCTTTATTTCTCTGTTAAGTTTCTGTCTGGAAAAAAAAAAACCTGTCCGTGGTGAGAGTGGCGTGATGAAGTCTCCCAGTATTAGTGTTTGGGGCTTGATGTGTGATTTGAGCTTTAGTAATGTTTCTTTTACATATGAGGGTGCTCTTGTATTTGGGGCATAGATATTCAGAATTGAGACTTCATCTTGATGGATTTCATAGGTCCATTTGATTGGAAAATCTTTTCCCAGCCCTTTACTCTGAGGTGATATCTGTCTTTATAGTTGAGGTATATTTCTTGTATGCAGCAGAAGGATAGATTCTGTTTCCGGATCCAATATGTTATCCTGTGTCTTTTTATAGGTGAATTGGGTTTATTGATATTAAGGGATATTAATGATCAGTGATTGCTAGTTCCTATTATTTTTGCTTTTGTTTGTGGTATTATGTGTATGTTTCTCTTCTTTTGGATTTGCTGGTGTAGAATTATCTATTGCCTGTGTTTTTGTGGGTATAACTAACATCCTTGGGTCGGAGCTTTTCTTCCAGTACTTTAGATAGGGATGGATTTGTGGATAAGTATTAATCAAATCTGGTTTTGTCATGGAATATCTTGTTTTCTCCATCTATGTTGATTCAAAGTTTTCCTGGATGTAGTTTTTCTGGGCTGGCATCTGTGATCTCTTAGTGTCTGCAAACGTTTGACTAGGACCTTCTGGCTTTCATTGTTTTGATTGTCACCCATTGTCAGGTGTGATTCTAATGGGTCTGCCTTTTATATGTTACTTGGTCTTTGTCCTTTGCAGCTCTTAATATTCTTTATTTATTTTGTATGTTTAGTGTTTTGATTATTACGTGGTGAGGGGACTATCTTTTTTTGTCTAGTTTGTTTATTTTTTTAAAGCTTCTCATATTTTAATAGGCATGTCCTATTAAATAGGTTGGGAAAGTTTTCTTCTATGAATATGTTGAATATATTTTCTGTGCCTTTGAGCTGGACTTCTCCTTCTTAAATTCCTATTATTCTTTGACTAGGTCTTTTCATGGTGTCTCAGATTTCTGGAATATTTTGTGTTAAGAATTTGTTGGATTTAACATTTTCTTTGACTAATTAATCTATTTCCTCTATCATATCTTTGACACCTGAGATTCTATCTTCCATCTCTTGTATTCCACTGTTTATGCTTGCATCTATAGTTTCTGGCTGTTTATCCAGATTTTACAATTTCAGATTACCCTATTTTTTTTTATTGTATCTATTTCAGTTTTCAAGTCTTAAACTGTTTCTTTCATCTGTTTGTTTGCTTTTTCTTGGTTTTCTTTAAGGGATTTGTTGATTTCTTCTAATTTTTTGTTTGTCTTTTCCTCCATTTGTTTAAAGAAATTTTTCATTTTCTCTTTAAGGGCCTCAATCATCTTCATAAAGTTATTTTTTTAAGATTTATTTATGTATTATGTGGGTATTCTCTTTGCAATACCAGAAGAGGGCCCCAGATCTCATTACAGATGGTTGGGAGCCACCATGTGGTTGCTGAGAATTGAACTCAGGATCTTTGGAAGAGCAGTCAGTGCTCTTAACCTCTGAGCAATCTCTACAGCCCCAGTTATTTTAAGGTCATTTTCTTCTGCTTCATCTGAATTGGGATGTTCAGAGCCACCAGTTTCTGGTGGAACTGTAATTGTTCTTGAGTGTATTCTTACCCCATTGTCTACTCATCTCTTCCTCCCGTCGGAACAGGTGGAGCCAGTGTTTCTGGGGGTCCCTTCTCCAATTTGTATAGTTGGGCTCTGTGGCTCCGTTGACTGCTCCTTCAGGTGAAGGCAGAGCAGAGCCTTCGGTGATTGTTCCTCCAGGATCCTAGAGGCCCAAGGCCCAGATGGTCCCTTCTCCAGGTGCAGGCCGGGTTGACGTTGAGGCTCTGATCATCAGATCATTTCTGGAGGAACTGCTGTCATTGAGGCCCGCCGCGCTGCTCACGCTCCTCCTCCCAGTGGCCTGGCCTGGGCAATCACAGTGATTTTTACATTCTGAACGAGTTGATTATAAAGAAGTACAGGTCTGAGAAAGTCTCATTACTACATAGGGACTGGATTAGTAATCTGAAAATTACTAATTTATAATTTATATATCCAAAATCAGGTGGTTCCACTAAAGAATTGGGTCAAAATTTTGAAGAACTCATATCAATCCTTCTCAAACTTGGCCAAAAGAGAAAAGGGGCTCGGGGATAATCCAAACTCAGCTCTAAAGGCCAAAATTGCCTTGACAAAAAAAGGATACAGCAAGAAGAGAAATTCACACGCCTCTATTCCTGATGAATGTAGGCGCAAAACTCCACAGCTAAACACTGTAGAAATGAACCCAGCAGCGAACACACCAGCAAGAACAAGTGTGATCTGTCACAGGCAAGGACACCAGTGAGTGTGATGCCCACACTGGCTGAAAGGGAATGGTGACCACTGTCTCCACAGATGTAGACAAGGCATTGACCACATTGAACACCCTTTGACAAGTAAGAACTCAGCAGACTGGAAATAGAGAAAAATTACACCAACATAAAGAAAGTGGTGTGGAGAGCCCACAGTGAAAAGAATAATCAACAGCAGCAAGCAAGAACGTCTACTCTTTCCATCTCTATCTAACACCGTACTAAGGATTCCATAAGCATGAAAGGGGCAGGAGAGCACACATCAGAAAAGATGAGTGAAACTGTTTGATGATTACATGCTATGTATACACATATACATACATACATACACACATATGCATATACATATATGCATATGTACACAATATAGTCTTACAGTTTGATGATTACATGGTATATATGCACATATATATACATATATGTATGTGTGCACACACACAGTATTAGTTTGATGACTATGTGCTATGCATACACATATACATATATACACATATATGCATATACATATGTGTATGTGTACACACATACAGTCTTACAGAAGAAAACCCTAAAGATGCTAACAAGGAGGTTAAGGAGCAAACGCAGTAAAGTTGCAGTATACAGACTGAGAAAAAAGGCTGAAAGAGTAAATACAACAAAAATATAATATATACAATAATGATAAAGAATTCTCCAAAAAGTAAAATGAGGAAAGCAGTTCATAAAAGCACTAAAAATAAACACTTACGTATACATGTAAGCATGAAGACTTGTTTGCTAAAAATAGCAGAGAAGTGAGGCCTAAAGAAGGTAGAACTGTGGGGACCCCGTCCTCATGGGTAAGAACTAATATGATTTGAAACCACACAACTCAAAGACATCTACAGATTCAGTAGGATCTGATCAAAATCCTATTCAATTTTCAAAATAAAAGTCACATAGGACTATACATGACTCCAACTGTCCAAAGCGACCCTGAGCAAGAACCAAGCTGGACATTACACTTCCTGATGTCAGAATGTGTCACACGGCTACAGTAGCCCAAATAGTCACACTCCTGCATAAGAGCTGATAGCGGCATAGCAGGGGTCCCTGAAGGAGGGCCACATATTTACAGTCGGTTCTCTTTCTTGTTTTTAAAGATTTGTTTTCATTTTTATTTATGCACATATGTGTCTGTGTATGTGACATGTGTGCGTGTGTGGGGGTACCTGTGGAGGCATCAAAGCTCTTAAGACTGGAGTTATTGTGAGTCACCTGCCCTGGGTGCTGGGAATGGAACTCCAGACCTCTGTAAGAGCCGCGAGTGTTTCTTAACCACTGAGCCATCTCTCCGGCCCCATCAATTCTCTTTAATAAAGATTCCAAGAACATAGCACAGAGAGAGAACTCGTCTGTAAAAAGGTTTTGGATCAGACCCCAAAAGCACAGGCATTAAAAGACAAGTAGTCAAGTGTAAATGCCTTCCCCACCCTCATAGCAAAGGGATGCTCGCAGCCACTACAGTTAGAGACAGTCCACACAGTGGGACGCATTTGGCAAACACACCTGCTAAAGAACTAACATTTCAGACACACAAGGAAACACTGACCGCGTGTAGGAAAAAGAGAGGTGTTTTATTTATGTACATATTTCCACAGTGCTGGGGATAGGACTCAGGGACTTCAAATGTATCCCAAAGTGTGGCATTGGAGCTACACTCCCAGCCCTATAATATTTTAGCAAGTAAAAACACCCAAATGTACATTTTTCTAAGATGAGACGCAAGTGCTCACCAAGATGACAAGGTGTCAAGTGATATTCCTCATGCTTTAGAGACCAGTATTGAAAAAGAAAAAGAAGCCTCAGAAAGAATGTGGGGAAAATGGAATTCTAACATACAGTTGGCGGGAATGGAGAATGTTGCCGATCCTGGAAGAGTCCTCCAAAAACAAGCAAACACAAGTCCCATGGAATCCAGCAATCCTACAAAAGGTATTTGTCTCCATACTTTAAGTAAGCCTTCTGAGAACTTTGCCACTTTTTGTTTATTAAAGTGTTATCTCCAGCAACTAAAATATGGAAATAATGTAAATGCCCATGGATCAATGATTCTAGAGAGAAAATGTACTATATACATGCATTAGAATATTACTCTGCCTTAAAAAATAAAAAGAAAATCTATGATGTGTGACACTGTAGATGGACGTTGTGACTGACATCGTGCTAAGTGGGATATTCCACTCAGGGAGAGAACTATCACAGGCGGCTGCCTGCAGGAGGAAGCTCACATGGTCAATTGCACAGAAGCAAACAGGATTTCTAGTTCCCTGGGCTGGAAGGAGGAGAAATAAGAGATCCTAAACAAGAGGTCTAGATTCCCACCCTGCCAGGCAAATACATCTCTACCCCACCGCACTGCACCCACACAGAACAATAATGGGTAGGATGAATTCTGTGTTATGTTTTCAGCACAATGAATTTTAAAATACAATTACAGGCTGTAATGGTTAATATTGTTAACTGGACTGGCTTTAGAGTCATCTGGGAGACAGGTCTCTAGGCAGGACCATGACCACTTCCAAGAGGTTTATCTGAGGAGGAAAATACTTTCTAGTTGAGAGCGGCACCATCCCCTGGGCTGGGGTTCTGAACTGAACAGAATGGAGAAAGGGCGCTCCGGGATTACAGATGCAGTGTGAACACTTGTCTCAGCTCCTGCTTCCTTGCCTGTCACACCGTGGTGGACTCACCATACTCTCCAAGTGTGAACCTCAACAAATCTTCCTTCCTTCCTTCCTTCCTCGGGCTCTTTTCATCTGGCATTTTGTCACAGCAACAAGAGAAGCAACACGTACAAAAATAAAAGCTGTTCTTTAAAATCCCAGCGACTCTCTTGACACCCCGCGGCTTTCTCTGTTCACCGATGGGAAGTTCCAAAACTTCAGGTCAAAGTCATTCACAGAAAATGGCATAAACAGAAATAGGAGCTGAGGTGTGAGTGAGGCATGCTGATCTTGGATGCTCAGCTTCTTGTCCAATAAGCATATGAACTGAGGGCAGGTGAGATGGCTCAGCAGGTTAAAGTTCATGTTGCCTGATGACCTGAGAGCAATTCCTAGGATCCACATGGCACAAGGAGAAACTCAACTGCCTCAGGTTGTCCTCTGATCTCCACACATTCACTGCTGCATGCACAGACACACACACACACACACACACACACACACGAGTAAATTTAAAAACTGAAATTAAAAGATTTTAAGGTCATTCTAAGAAGAGGAAAAGGACCCTAGAGACTATTGGACATAAAATGGCTTTTTTAAAGAACTGTCTGGCCTCTTCCACAAGGGACAGCCACATTTCTTCTCATTCTGAAATCTAAATAATAAAGCTAACATGCTACCAGACAGAAGTCTGTCACTCGGCACCTCCTGGTCAGCTGTGAAGGGAGTAGGATGCCCAGTAAGATACACACTGGCTAAGAGGAAGTCAGTTTTCTCCCCTGGAGTCTCACTGGCTGACACACCAGGGCAGGCCCCATGCTCAGGAGGATTCACCAACTCAAAACCAATTGCCTGAGTTTCTCTTGGTTTTTGTGGGCTTTTGCTTTGTCTTGGCATTTTAATTACATTTTTCCAGCCCGATCTCATATTTCCCTCCTTCCTTCCCTCCCTCCTCTCCCCAAGTCCCTCCGCCACAACCTTCCCCCATCTGTTCCCCCTCTTTTCTCTTCAGAAAAAAAGCAGGCTTCCCATAGATATTAGCCAGCCGTGGCATATCAAGTTGCAGTAAGGACAGGTACCACCTCTCCTATTAAGGCTGGAAGAGGCACCCCAGTAGAAAGAAAGGGTCCCCAAAGCAGGAAACAGAGTCAGAGACAGTCTCTGCTCCCACTGTTAGGAGTCCCACACAAAGACCAACCTACACAACTGTCACATATAGAGAGGATTACCTATGTCAGTAACATGCAGGCTCCCTGGCTGTCACTTTGTGATCCTCTGTGAGTTCAGGTCACTTGATTCTGTGGGTTTTCTTGTAGTGTCCCTGACTCCTCTGGCTCCCATAATCCTTCCTCCCCCTCTTCCACAGGATTTCCCCAAGTTTTTCTTTTGCCTTATTGGGGTTTTGTTTTGATTTTTATTGTTTATTGTTTATTTGTTTCTATTTTGAGAAAGAGAAAAGGAACATGAAGTTGGGTAGGTAGGATGGGGAGGACCCAGGAGGAGCTGGGGGAGGGGGAATCATGATTAAGACATGGTTTATGGAAGTTTATAACCCAAAGGATGTGGCTCATGTGGGAACTTGTGGAAGCTAGTGGTGCTCTGTGTCCTAGAGCTGTGGCCTCAAGTGTTGGGTGTGGAGGCTTGGCCAGCAGAAATCAGCACCTGTAGTTCTGGAGGCCAGAGCTCTGCAGTCAGTACCACTGACCACAAAGTCAGTCCAAAGACGGCAGCGAGCATCCTCTCTCCCTCCTCTGGCCTTCAATTCTAAAAGCTACTAGCACTCCTTGACTTGCCGTCACCTCACTCCTGTGCCTTGCTTCCCATCACCTTCTCCACGAGTGGAAATCTCTCTGGCCTCCTCCTATGAGAAGAAATGCGGTGTGCAGGGTTAGTGCCCCACCTGAAGATTCTTTCTTTGATTTTTCCAGACAAGGTTTTTCTGTGTAGCCCTGGAACTCACTCTATAGACCAAGCAGGCCTCTCGCTACCTGTCTCTGCCTCCAGGATAATGGGATTAAAGTTATGCACCACCACCGCCCAGCTAAGAATTTTTTTGTTTTCAAGAAAGGGTTTCTCTGTAGCTTTGGAGCCTGTTTTGGAACTAGCTCTTATAGACCAGGCTGGCCTCAAACTCACAGAGATCCACCTGCCTCTGCCTCCCAAGCATGTATCACCACTGCCCAGCCCAACTAAGAATCTTGATCAAATTTATAGAGACATTTTTCTGTACATGTACAGGTTCCAAAGATTAGTACTTGGTACTCGGGTCTAGCCTGCTCTAGGTAGCAAGGGCTCTGCAGTGTAGACCGAAAAACCTCTGAATGCCAGATGTCCTGGAGATGAGTGAAAGCCTGAAATCTCTCTTGGATATGAAGAAGGATCACACTTGTCTATTTCTCTTGATGTTTTAGTGAAACACCTGAAAACGTCAGCCACTCTAATTAGTTTCATGCATTAAAGTTTTGCTCAAGCTAATTCTACTGCAAACTGCATCTAATTTAATTTACACCACAAATTTGACTGATATAAATAATTCCTTCTTGTGTTTATAGAATTCTAAGGAAAAGTGTCAATCTAATTAAACTCATTCAGAAGAGAGAGTGCCTCTTTCCACCCCAGGGAGGTGACAGAAGGACAGGCCCATCCGAGCAGGAGGCAGGACTCACTCAGATTGCTGCAGGAAGAATCCTCAGACCAAGGAGATGAAAAGAAGGAGGGCTGCAGGACAACATCCCACTGCGCTCTACCCTACACACCATTGGTCACTATCCCAATGCATATGCATAGAACAACCACAGAGCCACGGCATCATCACACACACACACACACACACACACACACACACACACACCACATACCCTTGGTCACTATCCCACAGGCACCTGAAGGTAACACAGAAAAGCATTTATTCCTTCCAAAAGAAAAACCAGTCAGAGTGGCATCTGATTCACTGATTTATCTCCAGGATGCTAACATCTCTTTTCCGATCCTAAAGACCAGATCTAATCAAATGTCCTAACCTCAAATCACAGCACGGCTTTTCATCCAGTCCTGGGGATAGAAGCTCTCTACCACTGAGCTATACCTTCTAGACATATTTTGCTCTTGGTGTTTTGTGACAGGATTTCACCAAATTGCCCAGGCTGGCCTTGAGTCTGCAGCCTCCTTCCTCAGTTCTTCTAGTAGTTAATAACAATAGATTTATTTACAGAAAAAAAATTACTGAGATACTTTTATGATTGCTAAGGTAAACTCTGAAATCATGAGTAAATTTTTAATCATCCAACCATTGGGTTTAGGGGAAACCTTTACTTGTTCCACACATCTGTGACTACTGTTGAGCATTTAAAAGTGAGGTGAAGCCTTGTGTGCTCCTGGGAAATGTCTCAGGAGATTCTATAGAGAACTAAAGAACGAGAAGGAGCCCACATGGAGCGGACAGAATGAGCTGTGCTTGCGTGAAGTGTACACATCACCCAAGACATGCCACGGCGGCCGACACTGATGTCTCAAAGGGAGTGAGAAAAGTTTCATATTTGCCTCATTTTATGCAAAAGCATAGAATGAATGAATGATATTTTAATGAAAAAGGTTACAAATTTTCATTTTCTTATGTTCCAACATTGCTTTTAAAAACAAGACTTTGGGAGCCAGGAGCCAATCTAGTCCCAAGACACTGGCAGACCAGGACTAAGCCAGCAGAGACAGTGAACTCCACTGAAACAGGTACAGGGGAGTAACCACTGAGTGAATGAGCCAGAGCTAGAGACCGCTGAGGGTCAGGACATGAATCTGGGACCTTCCAGGGAGTATACCTAAGCCAGGACCCCTGTGGGTCTGGGAATGAGTCTAGGACCTCCAAGGAACTAGGCCTGAGCCAGGACCTCTGCCAGTCTAGGTGTGAATCTGGGACCTCTAAGGGAGAAGGCAGGAACCAGAGATCTCTGTGGTGCCAGGCATGAGTCTGGGACCCCAGAGGGAGTAGGCCTGAGCCAGGAACTCTGTGGGTCTGGGCACACCCGAGCCTGGGAACTCCAAGGGAGTAGACCAGAGCCAGAGATGTTTGCAGGACCAACTCCAAGCCAGAGACCTCTGCGGGAGCAAATCCAGACCAAGATTTACAGAACCAGGTCAAAGTAGTAACCTAGGCTAGAGCAGGCCTGAGACAGCAAACTCCAAGGGAGTGGAGCAAAGCCAGGAAATGCTGAGCTATCTCCAGGAACACGGGGTGACCAAAGGTGTAACTAGAACCATGGCACTGACTGTATCACAAGGAACAACCATCTGAGCCTGGGATTCACTGGCACCTAGAAGATTAATCAACAGAATCACAGACAGCCACAACCACACCTATTAGTGGAAACGATGAATAGAAAAGGTAAGAAAACATGCAACACCACAAAGAGTAACACAACCCCAGTAAAACCTAAAGATCCTACAACAGCAAGACTAGAACAAGCAAATACAGATGACGCAGAAGATAATGACCTAAAAAATAACTTCAGGAGAATGTTTGAAACTCTTAAAGAAGAAACAAGAAATTTCCTCAAAGAAATGGAGGAAAGGACAAACAAAAAATTAGAAGACGTCAGCATATCCCTTAAAGAAAACCAAGAAAAAGCAATCAAACATATGAAAGAAACTATTCAAGACTTGAAAACTGAAATAGAGACAATAAAGAAAACACAAGCTGAAGGAATTATAGAAACAGAAATCATGAGAAAACAATCAGAAACCACAAACATAAACATGAACAGTAGAATACAAGAGATGGAAGAGAATCTCAAGCGCTGAGGACACAATAGAGGAAATAGACTCATTAGTCAAAGAAAACATTAAACCTAACAAAAGCTTAGCACAAAATATCCAGGAAATATGGGACACCATGAAAAGGCCAAACCTAAGAATAATAGGGATAGAAGGAGGAGAAGAAGTTCAACTCAAAAGCACAGAAAATATATTTCACACAATCATAGAAGAAAATTTTCCCAACCTAAAAAAAGATATGCCTATGAAAATACAAGAAGCTTACAGAACACCAAATAGACTGGCTCCAAAAAAAAAAAAGTCCCCTCGCAACATAATAATCAAAACAGTAAACATTCAGAGTAAAGAAAGAATATTAATAGCTGAAAAGGAAAAAGGCCAAGTAACATATAAAGGTAGACTATCAGAATTAAACCTGACTTCTCACTGGAGATAATGAAAGCCATTGTTGCATTATGCAGACATTAAGAGACCACAATGCCAGCCCAGACTACTATACCCAGCAAAACTGTCAATCACCATAAAAGAACAAAACAAAATATTCTATGACAACTAGATTTAACCAATACCTAGCCACAAACCCAGCCCTACACAAAACACTAGAAGGAAAACTCCAACCCAAGGAAGTTGGCTACACCAACAAAAACACAGACAATTGATGGTTTCATAGCGGCAAATCCCAAAGAAGGGAAAAATGCAAAAATTAACATCACCAACAATGAAAACTAAATTAACAGGAGCTAGCAACCACTGGTCATTAATATCCCTTAATGTAAATGGACTCAACTCATCTATAAAAAGGCACAGGCTAACAGACTGGATATGAAAACAGAATCTGTCCTTCTTCTGCATACAAGAAACACATCTCAACCTCAAAGACAGACATCATCTCAGAGTAAAGTGTTAGGAAAAAATTTTCCAATCAAATGGACCTAAGAAACAAGCAGGTGTAGCTATCCTAATATCTAACAAAATAGACTTCAAGCTAAAATCAATCAAAAGAGACAAAGAAGGTCATTTCATATTAGTCACAGGAAAAATCCGTCAAGAGGAAATCTCAATACTGAACACCTATGCCCCAAACACAAGGGCACCCTCATACGTAAAAGAAACACTACTAAAGCTTAAATCATATATTAAACCACACACACTAATTGTGGGAGACTTCAACACTCTCCTCTCACCACTGCACAGATCAGTCAGACAAAAAAGGAACAGAGAAATGAGGGAACTAGCAGATGTTATGACTCAAATGGAGTTAACAGACATCTATAGAATATTTCATCCAAACAGAAAAGAACATACCTTCTTCTAAGCACCTCATGGAACCTTCTCAAAAATTGACCACGTACTCAGTAACAGAACATACCTCAACAAATACAAAAAAAAAAAATGGACTAACCCAATGTATCTTATTAGATCACCATGGTACAAAACTAGAAGTCAACAGCAATACTAATTCCATAAAACCCACAAACACATGGAAATTAAACAATGCTCACCTGAATCATCAATGAGTCAAGGAAGAAATAAAGGGAGAAATTAAAGACTTCCTAAAATTCAATAAAAATGACCACACAACATACCCAAATTTATGGGACACAATGAAAGCAGTGTTAAGAGGAAAGTTCATAGCACTAAATGCTTACATAAAAGAGCTGGAAAAATCCCACACTAGTGAATTAACAGAACATTTGAAAACTTGAGAACAAAAAGAAGCAAACTCACCTAAAAGATGGTAGGTAATAATCAAATTGAGAGCTGAAATTAACAAAATAGAGACAAAGAAAACAATACAAAGAATCAATGAGACAAAGAGTTGCTTCTTTGAGAAAATCAGCAAAACAGACAAACCTTTATCCAAATTAACCAAAAGGCAGAGAGAGAATATCCAAATTAACAAAATCAGAAATGAAAAGGGGGACATAACAACAGACATGGAGGAAATACAGAGAATCATTAGGTCATATTTCAAAAACCTGTACTCTACAAAATTGGAAAACTTAAAAACATGGACAACTTTCTGGATAAATATCACTTACTAAAATTAAATCAAGACCAGATAAGCAAATTAAGCAGACCAACAACTGCTTAAGAAATAGAAACAGAGCCGGGCAGTGGTGGCACACGCCTTTAATCCCAGCACTCGGGAGGCAGAGGCAGACGGATCTCTGTGAGTTCGAGGCCAGCCTGGTCTACAAGAGCTAGTTCCAGGACAGGAACCAAAAAAACTACAGAGAAACCCTGTCTCCAAAAAATCAGGAACAATACAAGGTTGTTCCACTCTCTCCATATCTATTCAATATAGTTCTTGAGGTGAGATTGTGAGGTATCTATAGACCAAGTCGGGAAACCTAACCCATGAGCCACCTCGGCAGCTCTGAAATGGTTACTTTAAAGAGCATGTCTGGCCATCCCTGAGCCTTGGGCCTCTTCTCACTGCGGTCCCTATAGCTAGGCTGTCCTTGTTCTGCAACCCAGCCTGAGCAATGTGATCGACCTGTTAGGATTTCCACTCAGTTACTTATCTAAAGTCTCATTTTGATTTTAACCCTGCTTCCTAGGGAGTCATGAAACACGATTCATTGATTAGCAAGTGACGGTTGAGCACTGAGCTTCAAGCGCGTGGCGCCGGGACGGAGTCCACGCCTCGTTGGTGAATCTGTCTTCAGGTGTAGGGAATATGTTCAGTTTCACATAATTTACAAGCTTCTCCCAGTTTTCATTTTCCGCTGAATTACCTCATTTCTCCCCTGTGTGTGCATTAGGCCAGAGACACGAAGGAATCCCTTCACAGCTCCTGGATTTACACATTGATGTCTGTATATCCGCAGACCTCCACCTTACTAGGAAGATGGGGGGAAATGAGAATGCCCACCATGCCTCTCTCCTTCAGTATCACTTGTGAATGTACAGAGAGTCAGCTAGGCTCTAATTTGCAAAAACTCAGACCTGAGATGGTCTATGGTTGTGGCTTCTCCTGTTCATTTCCTCTTCGGACTGCTATGGCTTCTGAAATCGCCCAGTCCTAGAAGGTTTCTCTGTGCCCTGAACCAAGTCAAGCCCACCTTCCTCCACTTCCTGGCAGAGCAACTATGATGGCAGAGGGTGAGGAAGGAGGGAGAAATGTGCGATTCTTAGATGATGAGCAGTTTTACATACTTGACAGGAAGGAGTCCAGACAAGCCGTGAGGGGTTGTCTAGAGCAGCCTTGATTCTGGGCAGGCCTGTAAAGAGAGATAGGAAAGCCCACCCTAAATGTGGCTGGCACCATTTTGTGACCTGGGTCCTAGATTGAATTAAAAGAAAAGGGTGAGATGTGTACCAACGTCTGTCTCTGCTGCCTGATTGTGGATACAGTGTGACCAGCTGCCTCCTGTGCCTGCTGCCATGGCTTCCCCATGAGGGACTATGGCTTCAAACAAAGCGCCACAATGTACCTTTCTTAAGTTGCTGGGACTTTCAGATTGTGTGTGTGTGTGTGTGTGTGTGTGTGTGTGTGTGTGTGTGTGCCCACAAAGGCCGGAAGCAGTCCTTGGAATCCCTGAAACTGGAAATACAGGTGGTTGTGAGCCACTGACTTGGACTCTGGAACCTGAACTTGGGTCCTCTTCGAGAGCATCAAGAGCTTTGAATGGCTCAGCTGTTTCTTTAGCCACCAAGCTGCTTCTGTCAGTTCTTGCTGTGACTTCCTGAAGACAGACTGTGGTATAGCAGTCTAAGTAAAACAAACCCTCTGCTCCCTACAGCACTTTCCCCCATGGTGTTTACCCCAGCAAGGGAATCTCTAAGACAGCAGTTCTCTTCTGCCTTCCTTTGCCCCTATCCACACTTGAGACTGACGTGGGGCACATCTTCATAACTCCGTGCTGGTTTCCTATTTCCCCCAGACATTTGGCCCAAGGGGATTCTCAAAGGGTGGCAAGAGCTGTGGTGTCATAAGCACCTGTTCTGTTCCCAAGCCCAGCCCAGTTCTTCCTTTCGGAAAAGGGTCCTCCAATAGCAGGTGAAGACCTCGGTACTTGATGCCAAACCTGACACCCAGAGTTCAATCCCCGAGCCCCACACGGTAGGAAGAGAAAACCGACTCCCACAGTTTCTCCTCTGACCTCCACATGCTTACCATGATGTTCACACACACAGGCATGTTCACACATAATCAATCATTAGTACACAGGAAACAGTTTTTAAAAGCATGAAATGGCCACAGAGATGCCCAGAGTCACTGATTATCCACACTGAGTGGAAGGAGTTAGATGCAAAGACTGTTATTTTATCAACTAATGCACTTTTAATATTTAACTACCTAGGTAATGCTTTGGAAATTTAAACTGTATATTTCTTTCCTGAAGAAGCCATATACTTAAGAAGAAAATGCCAGGTAATGTGGGAAGAAAGGTGCTATCTAACTTAACACAATAGAAGACAATGAGAACAACAGTGCTATTCAAATTTAAGAATCCTGGATGCTATATTTTGCATTCTATAGTAAATGTGAGTGCTATGTATTGGGAAAACTCTGGCAAGCGAGAGGTATGTCCAAGAATATCTTAATTCGCAGAAAGTAGAGCTCTGGCAGCCACCACTCCTACAGCTTAGCTGATGGAGTGAGGCTGGACAGCGTGTTTCAGGCTCAGCAAAGAGATTACAGCCATCTCACAATTCTAGTCCTGTGTCACCATGACAACATGAACATATAATTATATACATGCATAGGAGAAAAACCGAAGAATGAAAAATACAAAGGCACACAGGGATGGATTTTCTTTTGGCTCTGTGAAGGAAAACGTGGGAAAGAATGGCTTTCTAAATGTTTCTTACAAAAGAACACCATGTTTATGGAAAATGCTAATTCGGTGGGCTTAAGTATAATGTAACTTAAACACTATGACCGTCCCTGTCCCTCGGCTCTCCTGATTCATCAACGCTCTCACAGCGCACTCAGCAGAACCCAAACAAAACCACACAGCCACGAAGCTGCTCTAAGCTTCCTGTAATTTGAGTGACAATTTATATAATTACAAGTATTTGACAACTTTTTTTATCATTTCTAAATGATTATGGATATCTGCAAGTTTAGAAGATTATATTTTGAAATGCATTTATATACAAACCTGCCATAAAAAAGGCAAAATAAATTAAGCTATTACTATGTTTAGGCTGTTGGTTTCCAGTGTGATATACATGAACTAAGAATTTTCCAGTGAAACTGAGGGGAGGGACTAGTAACGGGATCTAAACACTGGTAGGACAGCCTGAGTCCCTTTTGTTGGTACTTGGAATCTCTCTAACCAGAATTGTTTAACTAGTCTCCTCTGCATCAGACAGAGGATGAGCGTTAGCAAACACACACACACACACACACACACACACACACACACAGTCTGCCAACACCCAAGAATGAGCAAGGACAAGAACTGATCAAGTGTACCTAATACATATATCAATCATCTAAATCTAAGGAGGCAAAGTAAGTCTGCCAGGCTTCAGGAACTGGGCGGGGGAGGTGCTTCCTTTGTTTAACATTAAGCAAGCACTTAACACAGCAGTGCTGAAGGATTGGCTAAGGGATAGATAGCCCCCACGGCAAACTGGTATGACAGACCAGTCGGTTTCTATCGTCTGACATTAGGGTATCTGACAGGAGGACCACGCACCCTGTTACTTAAGACAAACTCAGTTTAGGCCTGCTATTCTGCTGCGATTTTTAAACTAATGTTGACAGTTTCAATCTAATATGTTTCATTTTGTACAATGAGCTGTGGGACCATATTTACAGGAGAAACATGGAAAGGCCCAGAATCCAGCACGAGAATGGCTTCCCAGAAGAGGCGCTGCCTGAAGTCAGTCCTAAAGCATAGACAAGTGAAGTACATGTGGGATGGAGTGGGGACCAGCCAGACCCCACTAACAGCAGCCTCCATCAAGGTTTGCAACACAAGAGATCTCCTTTGCTGACATCCTCCTCTCTTACAACATGTCCCATGCGGAGCACTTCTGAAGCTTCCTGGAAGTTCACATCCTCCTAACTCTATTCCTATTTCCTCTTAGACATTAGGGAGAAGGGGATCCCCAAAGGGCACAGAGCAACACCTGCGCTGTAGTCAGCGCTTGCTCCACTTGCAAGCCCGGACAACAGCAGGTGAGGACACCAGTGAAAGAGTCCCACTCCTTACACTGTGGGAAAGAGGTGACACCCAAGGGCTACACAGACATCTTCAGGGAATGGAGCTTTGATGGGAAAGATCCCCTCTATGCTCCTGTGGTTTTAACATTTGGTCCCCATCCAGGGACACTATGTCTGAAGACCATGGAGAGTGGAGCCACATTGGAGGGAATGGGTCAATGGGAGTGAGAATCCCTAGGTTGAACCCACTTCCTCACCTGTATTGACCTATCGACCACAGATCCAATGTGACAGATGCCTCAAGCTGAAGCAGCCATGCCTTTCCCATCAGAATGGACTGTAGCCCCAATAAACCCTTTCTGCCTTTAGCTGCCTATTGTCAGGTATCTGGACACGGCAAAAAGTATCATATTAGACTGGGTATTCTCTTATCTACCCACATTTATTAAATCCTGCCTAGAAACAAGTCGATATAGAATAACATAGACCCAGTAAGTAGAACAGGAATTATGAAGACATTCTTTAGATCCTTAGGTGGACAATGATATTCTTTGATCTTTCTAAAACACAGAATAACAATTCTGCCAGCAGCCATACAGAGCGAGTATTTCTGTGTTACTGTACAGTAATAAGGGGCAAAGTGAAGAAAGCTCTGTTCTCACGTGGTGACCTCAGTTAAACAGCCGTTTATCTCAGTGTCCATGTATGAGACCGAAGGAAGTTGCAGTATTTGAAGTTTTGAATCCTCCCCTTCCTCCAGATCCACCAGACACATACGCAAGAGGACGATGACTTTTGTAGCCTGGTGACTCCGGAGGGGAAGACCAAGTTGCTTTCTCACTGGTTGGAGGTATTGGGGGAGGGGCTTGGGTGTATGAACTGCTTCCTCCCTAACTGCTGACCAGTTTAGGATGGCTGGTTCAATCTCTGATCCTCTGAGTGCCTACTGCTGTCTGAAGGCTGCAGGGCTCTCAGCTCAGCAGTTCCCAGGGAGCCACTGGACTGATCCCTAAGGAGCTCTGGCTCCCATTTGGCCCTGGTTCAGGTACCCTCTTTGCAGTCTTTGGCTCTAGACTTGCTAAGACCACCACCATCAGCATCTTCCCTGACCTTTGCCATCCTCCACAGGTGCCCTTACAGGTTCTCTCCTCACTCCCTGGGATCTCAGGGTGATGCGGAGCATCTAACCTCAGGATTCCTTTTCCCACCACAGCAGGCCACTCTAGTTAGTGCCCCATCCTCGTGACAAGGCACCTGAGCTAGCATCTAAGGCAGAAGGGTTTTTAGGATTGTAGTTTTAGTCTAAGGCCACTGGGTCCTCTTGCTCTAAGCTGCCAGCTGCCATCCTTGTGGCAGGGGAAGAAGTCAGAAGAGAAGCAATGTCTTGGGTTTCCTATTGTTATAAAAAACACCATGATGAAAAGCAACACAGAAAAGCAAGGGTTTGTTTGTCTCATACTCCCACATCATAGCCCCTCATCAGAAGGTCTGCGTCGTGTTGACAAAAACCAACCAACACAAGCCATCATCCTTCGTCATCTTGACGAAGAAACACATCACTTACTAAGCCACAACCTTTCCTTTCTTGTTTGTCTCTAAGAACTCATGTTAGTATCACTATCACAATACGAGATATTTCAATGTTTAAATATTTCAGTTTTTTTTTTTAAATATCAAACACTTTGAAAGTTCAATCTCCCACGGCCCATGTTACCACCAAAGGCCAGGCATGAGTCCATGATCTGTGCCACAGCTTGAATCCACGTTGACGCCCATGATCCATGCTGCCACAGGGGGCCATGTTGGTGTCTGTGGCCCATGTTGCCCCAGAGGCCATCTTCATGTCCATGGCCTGTGCTGCAGTTGAGGTCCATGCTGGTGTCCAGGGTCCATGCTGTGCTAGAGGGCTCTGTTGATATCCATGGTTTGTACTGCCACCAGAGACCATATTGAGGTTCATGGCACATACTGATGCCAGAGGTCATGTGAACACTCATGGTCCATACATGGAAGTTCATGATGCGTGCTCACATTGACTATAAAGGGCAAGGAAGCTACTTTTGCAGTGGTATTGATGACTTAGACTCACAGTTGAAAAAGAGAATTATAGAAGGCTTCTGTGACAACCCCCACCCCCTCCAAAAAACTAACAGCCTAGACAAAAAAAACATTCAAGAGATCTTTTAAAATTTGTGATAAGGATGTTGAAGTGTAGCTCTCCACAACTGATGGATTGTGCGGGTGGCGAAGGACTCAGTTTTCTCTAAGGGGCTAGCCACTGGGGAGTTGACCATGCTCCAGGGAGTAAAAGGGAAACACAAATTGGACTTGGGGAGGTTGCTTTGGTTTTTTTGTTTTGTTTTGTTTTTGTGTTTTTGTTTGGTTGGTTTGATTGTGGTTTTTTTGCTTTCTTCTTTGGGGGGGGGGCGGTTTCACAAGTGTCAAGGGACAGACGGGACAACTGGAAACTGAGTGTGACTGGGGTACATTATGTGAAATTCCCAAATAGTTAATAAAAATATTATGTTGGGGACAAAAGGGGTCAATCTCTTAAAATATACAAAGTATCTTTCAAAGTTCAAAGCCTCTCTAAAATATACAAAGTCTTGCTAAACCCTCCAAAGTCTCTCAACTGTGGGCTCCTATAACACAATCCCAGAAGTGTATGACGCTCAGTGTTGGGCATCTGGAACTCACCCATCATCTTCTGAAGTCGACAAGCTTAGACAGCTCCACCTCTGACTGTAGCACTCACAGCACGCAAAGCCCACCTCCCAGGCTCAGGCTGCCTCCTCCACAGCAGCTGCCATCGCTGGTGCTCACCCATGGCACTGCATCTCCACAATGCCTTCACCAATAGCCTCCCCTAAGCTCTCTTCAAGGATTCTGACCCCTCTACATGGTATCAAGCCTCAACTTCTTTCCACAAGCCCTCAGATTCTGAGCTTCCTACTGCAACTGAGGCTGGACCTGCACTGATGTCCTCTCTTTACCTTTCACAGTGATAAGCCTTGGCTGCTCTCCACGACCCCTACATGCCTTCAAAGTTGGTACCACCTGGGAGATGCTTACAAATGATCGAGTTTGGCTGCCATCACACGGTACAACCTTGGATGCCTCTGGAACACAGTTTCTGTGTGCTGACCCTGAGGAAATATTTCCCAGAAGACTTCATCTCAAAGATGCTGGTCTCTTCTTAACCACAGCTAATTAATGTGATTAATTCTTCATGCCCAGCTGACCAGTAGTAATTGTCCCAGCAAAGCAAAGATTTCATAAAAAGTGGTTCTGGTCTCTCATTAATCACCATTGATTCTTTGGTTCTTCAGCCCCAGCTAAACAGATTATTAATACAAAATAGCACACAAATAACCTTGGTAGAGTCTTTATTTCCCTCTGAAACTTCATAAGCCAGGGCTCCATCATCTGCACTGTGAGAGAATATTCTTCCAAATACCCACAGAACACCCACCCCATGGAGCTCTAAGCACTCAGTGACTTTTGCAGCCCAAGTTCAAATGCTACCACAATTCTCCCAAAAACCAGGTCTGTCATAGCAATACCCCTACTTCTGGTACTAATGTCTGTCTTAGTTGAGCTTCTGTTGATGTCATAAAACTGAAACAACACAAAGGAAAGGGGTTATTTGGTTTCTACATACACATCACAACCCATCATTGGGAAGTCAGGGCAGGAACTCAAGGCAGGAACGTGGAGGCAGGAACAGAAACAAAAACTGTTGAGGAGTGCTGTTTATTAGCCAGCTCTCCTTGACTTTCTTATACAACCCATGACCAGACAGCCAGGGCTGGCACCACCTAAAGGGGCTGGGACCTCCCATAACAAGACAGTATCCCACAGGTTGACCTACAGACCAATGGTCTCAATTACAGAGTCCCTGATCCCAGATAAGTCTAAATTTGCTGGCAAAAGTTAACCAGCATGTATGCTTATTTCATGACAGTTATGAATTAAAGAGAATACGGGGCTGGAATCCCAACATTCCCTCCAAAAGCATGCCCTAAATGACCTTATATCTTCCACTAGGCCACCCCTCCGTGGGGTTATAAGACCGTTTCCTTTGCTACCCTAGCCTCACTTTTTGAAAATGCAAGCTTGAAGTCTGCTTGAGAAAACTCTTTTAATGTAGATGATTATTGATACTTCATTTCTCCTAATCCTCTTGCAATGGCAGTGCAGATTTACTCCCTATCCCTCCATCAAGGACATAGGCCAGAGGTAAGCATGCTATCTTCCGGACTGATGGCTTTCCAAACTCTAGTCGCCATGGGAGTCATGTTGTTAAAAATACACAACCCTAGACCCAATGAACCTGAAGCCTTGGAAAAGGATCCCAAGAGCTGCATTTTAACCACTCACTCCCATGCATGCTAGAGTTTGAGGGCCAGTAAGACATACATAGATCTAATCTATATGGGAAGTAAAAAAGACAAGATCTCCTGAGTAAATTGGGAGCATGGGGACCTTGCAGGGAGGATTGAAGGGGGAAAGGGAGAGGCAGGGAGGGAAGCAGAGAAAAATGTAGAACTCAATAAATATCAATTAAAAAACCAAGACTTTGCCTTCATTTCTTTGTCAAAGACCAGCTGACTTGGAGTTGGGCATGTGGAATAACGGTAGAATGGCACAAGGGCAGAGGCTGTTCCTGCTATGCACAGGGTCCTGAGTTTGGGCGAACTTACATTTCTGTGGCATTGTCTGGTTTGTCCAGATTCCCCTTATAAACAACCACAGGATATTCAGGGTGTCTTTCCCAAGTCTCACCAACACTGAAGAGATCACTGTAGAAGAGTAGCTCCAGACAGCTTCTTTATTGATTCAATGAAGAAACGGCATGGAACACAGGGAGGAATACCCAAGACAGCCAGCCTTGTGCATGACAGGACAGCCATGATCTAGTGAGCATAAGAACATGCCACAGTTCACAAAGTCTCCCCGGGGCTGAAGACCCAGGCATCATTCAGCATGAAAAGGAAGAGTTCCCACTTACAGACATCTCTGGCCTGACTTTTTCTTAGAAATCTTTGAAATCTGGCACACAGAGTATACATGTCTTTCTCCTCTAAAGAATTAAACACTTGTTCATTCTTACACTTCAAATAATACGAGATGGAGTATTTGCTTTCTGGCCCCAGATTCTTCGACTCCAAAGGCAGACTCTGTATCAGGAACCTACAGTGTGTGACAGCAAACAGGCTGCACATCGGATCTGCTCTGCTCGAGGGAGGTCTGGAACGTGACGATGGCATCCACTCATCTGCGACGGATACATGTGATAGTGACATCATCTGCTTACTCAAGTGACATCTGCTTACTCCAAGGCTTTCTTTTTACTTTTGCTATGAATATGTCAATCCAGTTGTGAGCAATCAAAAGCAAAGCTACACAGTATAATTTAAACAGAAATATTAGGACTTTATTCATCTAAAGACCTGAAGGAAGGTTGAAGAAGAAACAGAGATGATCTCCAAGCTTCAAGCTTCAGCTAGCAACTTTTTACTTTAAAATGGCATGAACGGGGAGGGATATGGGAGGCGGTGGCGGGGAAGAGACAGAAATCTTTAATAAATAAATAAATAATAATAATAAATAAATAAATAAAATGGCATGAACGTGATATCCATTTGGGAAAGAAAAAATAAAAAAAAATAAACCTTGACTTTTGAATTTGGATATTTCAGGGGTTAGCAGATCCTGGTACAATATTTTCAGTCTTTGTCATGAGATTTGTCATTTGAATGAAAAGTGCCCCCCATAGGTTCATATATTTAAATGTGTCCCTAATTGGTTAAACTGTTATGGGAAGGATTAGAGCATGCAGTCTTGTTGGAGGAGGGGTGTCACTGGTCTTTGAGGTTTAAAAAAAACCATACCAGGACCAGTCTCCCCACACCCTTCTGCCCCCAACCTGTGGATCAGGATGTAAGCGGTTAGCTACTGCTCCCCACGATGATCACGGACTAACCCTTAGAAACTATAAGCAAGTCCTAATTAAATGCTTCCTTTTATAATTTGCCTTGGTCAAGGTGTCTTTTCACAGCAATAAAAAAGTAACTAAGAAGCCGGGTGGTGGTGGCGCACGCCTTTAATCCCAACACTCGGGAGGCAGAGGCAGGCGGATTTCGGTGAGTTGGAAGCCAACCTGGTCTACAAGAGCTAGTTCCAGGACAGGAACCAAAGCTACAGAGAAACCCTGTCTTGGAAAAACCAAAAAAGGAAGAAAGAAAGAAAGAAAGAAAGAAAGAAAGAAAGAAAGAAAGGAAAGAAAGGTAACTAAGATAAGACTCAACAGCAAGTCTGCTACAGTAAGCAACCTTGTCTTGTCCAACTTTGATGAGATAGCTTTTGTTTTATCTTATTCTATCTTATTTTGTTATAGTTTTTTTTTAAAGAATGAATGAACGAACACCTAGGTACTACTGAGTTAGGACATTTGGTACAATCAGTACATTGAAAGCATTTCTAGCTGTATCTTCAGTTCATGTTACTTCATTGGATATGACCCCATGGTAAGGTGTGTGATTCTGCTCATCTGAGTAGAAAGAGGAATGAAGGCTGAATTTACGATTTGACCTCAGGGAATAACCACCAACAGGAACCAAAATAGAAAAGCATCCCTTTTTACCTTTTTGTATTCCTCTTGGGGAAAAAAAAATCCCAAAGACAAGCTTTGATAGACTGGCTTGAGAAAGATGTCCACCCTTCAGCCGGATGAAAGGCAAGTATCTTGGTTATAGTCTCATACAGTAGAGAGGCAAATCCCCAACAGATAAATTGTTGCCACCAAAAAGGAGAAAAGAATGTTGGGTGGCCAAGAAATGTCCACCACACTGACATGGAATAGCGAGTGAGGGCTGAGAAGCTGGCCTCTCAAAATCCCACAGCCAACGAAGGCCAACGCGAACTTGGGCTTCCAACTAAGTACCACTCTTTTCTGTCTACTCTACAAATGCAATTCTCTGGCTCTCCTTTCCACTCAGAGAGCGTGGGCCCTGGGAACTGTAAGTATTAGGAGCGCAGAAGCCCCTGTGGTGTGGATCCACCTCCTAGCAAACCACTCTCTCCATTTGCCTGGTTTCTTCTCTGTCTAGAGTTCTCTCTCTCTCATACCTCAGGAAATGCAGGTGGCATCAGGTGTTTTGTTCCAACTGAGTTGTAAATTAGTTCCAAGGTCCTAGACAGGTCAACTAACATCGCTTAGACTTACTTTTCATATCTGTAAAATGAATGTGTTAGCTCAGAGTTATAAATAATATTTTATCTCTGTGGTCTTATAAAATAAAAATAAATATAAGGTCTGTGTATTTCTGAAGGCATTTTCTCTAAGTCTAGCTCAGTAACTTTCCCAGCACAAACCAAGAGAACACCTCTGGCAAAAACTCTCTCCAGCCACCAGTTTTAGAAGTCACAAATGATAAGAGGTTTTAACTCGACAGAAATCACCAAGAAGGTACTTCTAGCTTCTTGATGCATGGGTCCATCTTTTCCCTATCATTTCAGACAGAAAGAGGAGTCTTCCTAGGTATTTTTTATTTAAACTTAAATCTTTATAATGTATTCATAATGTAAAATAGGAGTGTTTTGACAACAACATAGCAAATAACCTTAGACCCACCCTCAATTTTTTAACTCTGTCCAGTGATGCCATAGAGAGAGTACATTTGTAAACTATAAATCCATCTGCCTTTCAGGGCTCAGCGCTAATCCACCCCTATAAGTGAAACAATGCTACTGATTCCCATTAAAGCTTCCTGGAATAAAAAGCTATTTTTATGGACCCAGAAATCCACTTTTTTTAAAAGCTCATTTCTTTTTATCTTGACCACCGCCGTTGCACTCTTTCTTTGTGCAAAAGAATAAATCCTTTCTGAGCCCACAGATTCAAATACCTAGGCGACTGTGATCCCCAGCACTGACACCCTGCTGATAAACCAGCAGGACCGCTTCTCTCACCTTTCAGCGTCAAACAACAGCAGCTGCAGAGGAAGCCTCTGCTCCTTGTTGACAAATGCTGGGGAAGCCATGCTCCCCACCCCTCGCCTTGGAGGCCGTGGTATACATAAGACAATTGGTGTGGCCGGAAATGAAGGAAAGTTAAACACAAACGTCCCGTTTGCACTCGTTTTCAACTGCTTCCAACTTCCAGGTTCCCCTGCATTTTTATTTGAGACCCTTTAACACGTTAGACACTGCCCATAAGCTTCCCTATGAATTCTCCCATTGGGAGTGACTCCTTTCCCAATCCACGGGGATAAGTTTATTGTGTGACACGCAAGTTTTTAAAATACCCCTTAACATTTGCTTTTGACAAGTGCAAGGAAGTCTACAGGCACACACAACCCATTGATTCCCAGTGAGGGCCCAGCTGAGTCCAAGGGCGTCCCAAATTTCTTGCTTCCTCCCATGTTCCTATCCTCCAGTCTCCTGCCATCAGCTCCTGCGGTGTCACCAAAAGACTATCAATCCCATTCACCTACATTCAATCCTCATATTAACTACTCTCTAAGCCTTTCTCAAACCTGCCCTCCTGTCTTTAGCCAGTCCACCCTGCCTAATGCAAAACAGCTCATCTCATGCATGAACTATGCTAATAGCTTTCATTCTACAGTCCTGGTTCTATTTTTCCTTTTGGACTCTGTTTGGCACTTTAGTGGCTGTCTTCTGAGGCCTAGCAACCATCCAGGTCTACTTCCAATCGCCTATCCTACCTGCATTGAGGCCAGCCATGGCAAACTGGAAGGAAACAGGAAGAACTTCCCAATGTCTCTCTCCTGTCCTGTCTTACCATATCCTATTCTACCCTGCTGGTCCGGCCCTACCCTACCCTACCCTACCCTACCCTACCCTACCTACCCAGTCCTACTGTACCCAGCCCTACCCTACTCTACCCTACTCTACCCTAACCTACTCTACTCTACCCTACCCTACCCTACACTATGCTACCCTACCCTACCCTACTCTACCCCACCCTACCCTACCCAGTCCTACTGTACCCAGCCCTACCCTACTCTACCCTACTCTACCCTACCCTACACTATGTTACCCTACTCTACCCTACTCTACCCTTGATCAAACAGGAAACAGGAAGTGATCTGAGATACTGGGCGTGGCTTAAGCATATATGAGACCTCAAAGCCCTTCTCTACAATGGCACACTTCCTCCAACAAAGCCACACCTCCTAATAGTGTTATTCTCTATGAATTTATGGGGGCAATTACATTCAAACTACCATATGACCCACCCCTACCTGACTCTAATCTACCCAACTTTATACATCTCTAGTTTACCCTACCCTGCCCTACCCTATCTTATTCTGCCTACCTTACCCTACTCCACCCTAATCCATCCAATCATATCCTACTGTACTAACCCTATGTTTCCCTGCCCCTCTAACCTACTCTACCACCCTAGTCTAGCCCAGTCTCCTCTGTTCCACTCTATTCTGTTCTGTTCTGGCCAACTTATTGCTACCATCAGCTGAATCTCTATGAACGGATCTGGAGGACATACGGAAGGTATATCTACTTTTCCCAATTCTTTCTTTATTTCCTACATCTACTCACCCTATATGACCAGCTAAAAGTTACCTTTGACAGGAAAGTGAACTGTTTTGCTTTTTGCCCACATACTGATAAATCACAATATTTCACTTCAATTTATTTATTTACTAAGATTTTTTGAGGCTGGAACACTATATTGATTCATCTTTCACTGGTCTTAGCAGATTACTGATCTTATAACCATTCACATGTATGTGTGCACATGTGTGTGCCTGTGCATGCCCGTGTGTGTGTGCACGTCCATGTGTGTGTGCACGCGCATGTATGTGTGAATTCACTGAGTGCCAAGCAGAGGTTCCAGCAACATTTTGCATGGAGAGACACAGAGATCAAAATTAATGCTACGAATTTAAATGAACGGATCCTTCTTGATGTCAACCACAATCCTGTGTCCAAAGTACCCCTGTCACAACCCAATCAAAAATATTTTATTCTCTTACCCATACTTTACTGTGTTTACAGTATTTTAAAGAACCACATTTATCTTTTTTTCAATCAATTTTTTCCTGATAGCTGCCCCAGTGTATTGCTGATGAAGACTCAATCAAGAAGAGAATCATGGATCTTGGCGCAATTTTAGTGTTGCCACTGAATTTGTTAGGATCAGCTTACATCACCCAGCTTCTGAGTCAGTTCTCTCAATTCAAGACTAATAACAGAAAATAAGCTTTTAGAAAGCAGAAAGTATTTAGTAAGGTCTTAATCCTGTTTCTTAATCCAGACTTACCTAACCTGGGAGAAGGGCAGCTTCCTAACTCTGGCTCTCTCTAGATTTTCTGTCTCACATAAAAGGAGAAAAGGAGTTGAAGAGACACTTATGAAGATCACAGAGCAGAGGCAAGGCCCTGAAAGACTGATGCTTAGCTTTTAAGTAATAAAAACTTACCCTTCCCCACATCTTACTGCTACACTAACAGGGTTCTAAAATAACACTAACAGGGTTCTAAAATAACAGTCGGTATGTAGTGAAAGAGCCACAAGGTTTAGGCTCTACTTAAGAATTTCAGGAAATTATGGGGACAAAAGCTAGGACTGTGTAGGCAGCCAAGGACATAGCTCATTCCTTAACAGGCTAACAAAAACAAACTCACATTTTAGGCTGCTTTATTTCAATCTTCTACCTGAAATTATTACCAAAAACACTATTTGTGCTAAGTCACAATTGCTTTGAAGTTCAACATCCTTTTGTGGTAAGAGAAACTAAGATGATAAGAATACATCTCACCATAAAACAGTCTATATACAACAAGCCCATGGCCATAGCCAACACAATACTACATGACAAAATCTGAGAGTATTTCCCCTAAAACCAGGCACAAGATGAGGAGGCCGACAGTCTCTGGAGTACTAACCCAGGAGGGCACTTGAAGTCTTGGCTAGAACAACAAAAGAAATAAATTTAAGGGATACAAACAAGAAAAAAAGAAACCCAAGTATACAGCATGATTCCATACTTAGAAGACCCCAGTTTCCACCAGAAAACTTGGACTCAATTAACATTTTAAAAAGTAGCAGGATACAAAATCACAAAAAACTTCCAATATCAACAGGAAGTTTACTCCAGTCTGACTAGTTATTACAATGCTGGAAGGTGCTATGCAGGCTGTTTGGTGTGAGTGTGTGGTGTTTGTGTGTGAGTGTGTGTGCAAGCAGCCATCAATAATCTTACCCAGACATAAAGCCAGTGAACAGCAATAATGTGACCACATATGCCCACGGGAGCAGTAATGGCATGAATGTTATAGGTGTCTATCTACTTTCTGATTGTATTTTTCCAAAGGAAGAAACACATGCTGATATTGTAAATCTGGGAGAAAGAAAAACAGTGTTGGGAAGGTCACAAGACCCATAAGTTGAACTTACTACCATTGTACTCTTAAATGGACATTGTATCAAACTGCCCTGTAAATCCATATCTCTATATTCATAAATAGTGCACTTCTCAGACCACTCTTTTGTTCAGTGAATAGTGGTTAACACAGAAACTCACAGCTGGTCAAAGTGCAGAGAATAAGTGTTAGTGATATGTTTACCCACAAGTGGGACATCCCCCTACCACACCGAGTCTCAGAGACCATCAAGAAAGAGGGAGCACAAAGATCACAAGAGGCAGAGATCGGAGAAGACCAGAGCAAAGCAGGTCTCATGGCTGACAGTCACTACACTCACGAACTCCCAGAAGTTGCGGTTACCCGTTGATCAAGGCAATCAATATCCTAGCACAGAGCATGAAGGGGTTCGTGAGCTCCCACCCATAACTGAGGAGTTATAGGCAGTGTCTGGCTTACATGGGGAAGAACAGACCAATCATGATTGGTTCCATGCCCAGGAATATATAGACAACACAAATTGTTGTCAATGGCCTCTTAGAAACAAGAGAGGTGTCGTGAAATTGGGGAGGGGCAGGGAGATAAGAGGAGGTCTGGGAGGATTTGGAGGGAAAAGTGACCAAATACATTGTATAAAATTCTAAAATAATTAATTTTTAAATGGGGGGGGGGTTGGAACCAAGTAATAAACTCAACCAAGAAGGTGAAAGAACTCTACAGTGAAAACTTTAAGACACTGAAGAAGGAAACTGAAGAGGATATTAGAAGATAGAAAACTTCCTGTGCTTATGCTTTGGGAGAACCAATATTGCAGGAGAGACTACATCACTAAAATCAACCTGCAGATTCAACACGATCCCCACCAAAACCCCAATGACAGAAGCAGAAGAAAATACCTCTGAATTCATATAACAGAACAAAAACATCCAAATAGTTAACGTAATCCTTATAAGAAAGAGCAATGCTGGAAGAATCACAATACTCAAATTATATGGAGCCATAGTGACATGAACAGATTGGTAACGGCACAAAACCAGATAGGCACACTGCTGAAATAAATAGAGCACCCAAAAATAAATCCACAGTTACATCCACCTGATCTCTAGAACAAAGCCAAAAATATACATTGGAGAAATACAGCATCTCCAATAAATGATGCTGGGGAAACTGGGTAGCTGCTTGTAGAAGACTGAAACTAGATCTCATCTCTCACCTTTTGTTTAAAAATAAAAAAGTCAGCTTCAAATGGATCCGATGCCTTAATGGCTACCTGAGAAGTGCTGAAGGACAAGGAAGACAGACACCATGAGGTGCAGACACACAGACACCATGAGGTGCAGACACACAGACACCATGAGGTGCAGACACACAGACACCATGAGCTGCAGACACACAGATACCATGAGGTGCAGACACACAGACACCATGAGGTACAGACACCCAGACACCATGAGCTGCAGACACACAGATACCATGAGGTGCAGACACACAGACACCATGAGATGCAGGCACACAGACACCACGAGGCGCAGACGCACAGACACCATGAGGTGCGGACACACAGACACCATGAGGCGCAGACGCACAGACACCATGAGGCGCAGACGCACAGACACCATGAGGTGCGGACACACTGACACCATGAGGTGCAGACACACAGACACCATGAGGTGCAGACACACAGACACCATGAGGTGCGGACACACTGACACCATGAGGTGCAGACACACAGACATCATGAGGTGCGGACACACAGACACCATGAGATGCAGACGCACAGACACCATGAGGTGCGGACACACTGACACCATGAGGTGTGGACACACAGACACCATGAGGTGCGGACACACAGACACCATGAGATGCAGGCGCACGGACACCATGAGGTGCGGACACACAGACACCATGAGGTGCGGACACACAGACACCATGAGGCGCAGACGCACAGACACCATGAGGCGCAGACACACAGACACCATGAGGTGCAGACGCAGGTAGGACTTTCTGCATGAACTGGAGCCACTCAGGAAATGAGGCCAACAATGTGCAAAGGACATCATGGAATTACAGCGCCAGGAAACAGCTAAGCAAGTGAAGAGGCCCCCGCAGGATGGGAAAACCTTTGCCAGCTAGACATCTAGCAGGGAGATAATATCCAGAACGCAGAAAACTAAACAGCAAGGGAACCAACATCGCATTAAAGAAAATAAAAAACAAAAACAGACTGAGGAGCCAAATGGAATTTTGAAAAGAAGAAACACAGATGATATTTGAAAGTGTGTGGCATCTTTAGTCATCAGAGAAACATACGCTGCCAGCCTATGCCAAAAACAAAAGACAACAAATGGTGGCATAGATGAGTGACAGGCCCTTCCGCACTGCTGGCAGGGGTGCAAGCTGATGCAGCCACTGTGGAGATCAGGCCGCAGGTAATGGAACCCGTGCATGACCTGGTTAAGACTCCTGGGCATGTCCCTGAAGAACTCTGCATCCCAACAGAGATCCTGCCACATTGTCCTGGTTGGCCTCTCTGTTGCTATGACAACACACTAACCAAAAACAGTGTGGAGAGAAAAGGGGTTTATTTATAGATTGCAATTTTCATCAACAAGGGAAGCCAGGACAGAGGAGACAGGAGCTGGAGCTGAGACCCTAGAGAGTGCTGCTGGCCGGCTTGCTCCCCATGGCGTGGTCAGTCTGCAGTCTTCTATGACCCAGGACCTCCTGGCTGGCACAACTCACAAGGGGATGGGCCCTCACACATCAATCATCCATCAAGAAGATGGCCCTGCAGACATCCTCACAGGCCAGTCTGGTGGAAGCAATACCTCGACTGGTGACTCCAGTTTTTGTCAAGTTGACAAAAATTAACCTGCACCCACATTCACATTTATCGCTGCACTATTCGCTATAGCAAGGAAGTAGGACCAGCCTCAAGGCCCGGCCGCTGATGAGTGGATAAACAAAGTGTGGGATGCATGCCCGGTACTACTGGATTCAGCCAAAAAGAAAAGTAAAGTTTGCAAGGAAACGGGTGGAATCAGAAAATAGTATATTAAGCGGGGCAGGCCAGGCTCTAAAAGACAAACACTGTGTGTTTCCCTCATATGTGGATACTAAGTTCTAACTTGTAAATATGTACATTTATGCTAAATGAGTGTGTTGTAGAGCTCAGGAAAGTGGAGAGGGGACACTAGAGGGGGAGAGTCACTAAGAAACGGGAGTTAGGGCAATGACATAGGAAACTGGGAAGGAGGACACTGGGAAGGACTGGTTTAAGTAGGAAGGAAGGCAAGGTGATGTGAAAGAAGAAGGGGGGAGTCAACCCAAGGTAACAACTTGAGGAAAGCTGTAAAGAAATCTGATGCTTAATAAGCTAATCAATATATAAATATGAAAGGATTTTAATGGGAACTCCATGTATGGGTAGGGAAAGCTGCTCCCAAAAGCCATGATTTAATGAAAACCACAGTGGCAGGAGTAGGCTGTCTCCTCATTGGTTGTTGGTTAGGGAAGCTGCTGAGGCTCCAAAAACAATCCAGAAAATTCCCACTACTGTTGGTTTTCAAGTAGAAAAATGTAGTAAGACCTTATTGCCTTCTGGCTAACCCACAGAGTTTCCAGAATGTACTATGCAGGCTGCTGGAGAGAACTGTCATCAAACATCTAACTCATCTCTGGAACCATATGCAACACAACCAACCAAGCAGGCAAGATAAGCCCACTGGTGCAATAGTGGCACAACTATCATGGGCGTCACCAACCAGTTTCTGGTTGGATTTGATGCTCATTCTACAGGGAAAAAAAAATCACACCTGGTCCTGTAAATGCAGTTCAAAGCCTGTGGCTAGGAGGATGCAGGCCACACTGGGGATGCCACTGCGGCTGTTTTGCTAGAGGCATATGATGTAACCATCAAACTGAATTCTAAATCACGATGCTAAAGACCATAGAATAGGGTTGCTGCCAGTTGTGGTCAGAGAAATTATTTTTGCAGTGGTCAGTCATGACTCCAGAGGCTCCTCTGGGGTCAAAGTATTGGGAATGTATGACTAGAGAATGCCCAGCCATAAGCAGAACATCTCTATGGGCCTCTGCCAAGACTCAGAGAACAGTGGAAGAATAAGTGAAAAAAATAAAACTTCAAGAAGAAGGTGGGAGAGGTGTGGAACACTGGCTTCTGGTCACAACATGACTGCTGCCCTCTCAAACTCACAAAGCTATGATTATCTGTTTAAGATTGGGCCTGTCAACATCTTGCAATGAAAAGGGGAGGGCTTATGGGTCCCCACCCCTCCCTGAGGATTTTCAGCCAGACAATAGTTTGTCAGGGAGGGAGAGAAAGTTTCCTCAGTTATGTAGCCATTGGTAGGTGACCATGTTCCTGTAAATAAGCTGTCATCCATGCTTGTATAACCAACTCTAAAGAAAACCATTGGGGCCGGGCGGTGGTGGCGCACGCCTTTAATCCCAGCACTCGGGAGGCAGAGGCAGGCGGATCTCTGTGAGTTCGAGACCAGCCTGGTCTACAAGAGCTAGTTCCAGGACAGGCTCCAAAACCACAGAGAAACCCTGTCTCGAAAAAACCAAAAAAAAAAAAAAAAAAGAAAACCATTGGGTTACATGTGTACACACGCACACACACACACACACGCACATAAGCAGTAAAGTAAAACGAAGTCTCATTGGAAAGAGGAAGGGCAATCGCAGGCGTGGGGGCCAGAATAGGCAACAGGTAGATATGAGAGAAACCCACTATTTACATGTATGAAGATGCCATAATGAAATTCATTATGATCTATGATTGAAATGAAAACTCTAAAAATAGAAGAGTTCAAGAGGCTACTCTTGATTAGTTGAGTCATCCCATTTTGAGAAGGTTTGGGCATAAAGGAAATTAACAAAGGAAATGACATATATACTGCTATATTATCTGACAGTGAGAATTGTAATTAAATGCAAATATTTAATGTAGAAAATTGCGAAGTAAGTCAGGATAACTGATACCACTGAGGACATCAAGGAAACTTGCATAAAAAAAATTGAAGATACTTCATATGTGAAGTTAAAAAAACAGTAAATAGAATTAGAAATGAGGGAAACTGAAAAATATATGCAAAGCAAAAAGCACAGAAAATAATTGTCTTTATTTTGTCGGTTGGGGGAAATCTGCTACCTTCCAGGTCTACTCCTCGTGTCTATCACCAGAACTAGGGCTCTGTACCACAGAACAGTTCAGGGTATGTTGCACTGTGCGGGATCCATACCCTGAAGCATACCCACGTGTGTGAGCTTTGACCACGGCGTGACAGATCACAGATGAGGCCGCTGGGACAGAAGTGGGATTTTTCAACCTGCTTCCCTAAATGATGGCTCTGAGCATGCTGCCTACATCTGAACAAAGCAAGGAGAAAATGAATCTGAACTAAAAACCTAAACAGCACATAGTGCCACGGCTAAAAACACGGTGTGCTGTGATGTGCCCACATTAGCTGTTCCAGTCCCCCCTGAACTTGAGGTTCCTCACAGAATTCCTGAAGGTTCTCTTTTTTTTAGAAAACCAAGCTTACTCTGTTGCTCTCCCCTCTCTACTGGGTTTTGCTCATGACACGGCCTATGTCCCTCCCTCCCTCTGCAATGGAGATTTCTTCACAAGCTGAATCGGTTCAGGACTTCCTTGCCGGATCATCCCAGGGACTGGGCACGAGCAGATTTAATGTTCTCCCACGATAAAACTCACAAAAGGAGCTTCAGCAGGATTTTAGCAGTGCTGCCCAGACAATATCTTCAACTTCTAGTCTAAGAGAGGGACAGCGCTACACACAACATGAGGACCATGGGATCCTGGGACTGAAGTTTCCCATCAAGCCCCTGGCTCTTCATTCTTCCCTATACTTAACCTAATACCTGTTCTCAGTTTTAAAATTTTCACAAGATAGTTTTTTTTTTTTCTTTTTACCTGTCTAACTCTTCCTTGAAGAGGGTTGTCTGGAAGAATGCAACACTTCAAGAAACTGTTTTTACACTAAAAATAAAAATCAGAACTAATTTGTAACGTGATGTCTTATAATTCCTGGTAGAGATTTCAGATTCCCATATAAAAATTTCAGGTCTGATTTATCAACATATGCTCTTATGATTCTTGATAACTAGAAGTCGAATGTAAATCATATGGCCCAGCATGACGCAAACACATAACCCTGGCATTTGAGAGGCTGAAGCAGGAGTTTCAGAACAGCCCATCACAGTAAGACCTTGTCAGAAAAAAAAACACAAGGGTTAGGGATGGTAGCTCAGGGATGAGTGCAGGGTATGTGCAAGGCCCTGGATTTAATCATTAGCATCACTACAAACAAAATAACAAAATAAAAGCAAGGAACAGAATACAAGCTTGACTTTGTTACAGATTGTATACCTCGATTATAAGCTGCAAAGTGGTTGTCAAAAAGCCCTGAATGGGAACCTGGGGAATTCAGAAAAGCCTTCCCGAGGGTATCTCCCCATAAGCGCAGACAACCCCAAGCTGTACCCGCTGTCACAGGAGGGTACTCTGCACTATCGCCCTGTGATGGGGGAGAGTCTTCTGTTTTGTGTTAACTTCGTTGGTTAAATAGATTGCCTTGGCCCTGATAGGACAGAAAATTAGGTAGGTGGAGTAGACAGACAGAATTCTGGGAGAAAGAAAGCCGAGTCAGTCAGTCGCCATGATTCTCCCACTCCGGAGAGACGCAGGTTAAGATCTTTCCTGGTAAGCCACCTTGTGCTGTTACACAGATATTAAAAAATGGGTTAGATCAATATGTAAGAGCTAGTCAATAAGCGGTTATAACTAATGGGCCAGACAGTGTTTAAAAGAATACAGTTTCCGTGTAATTATTTCGGGTATAAAGCTAGACCTCGCGGGAACGCAGCCCGCCATTCATCAACAGCCCTATAAGCGCAGACAAACCCAAGCTGTACCCGCTGACACAGGAGGGCACTCCACACCAGAACAAGCTCGTGGCACAGCTCCATTTGCAGCAATGCGGGGGTAACAGAACTTTCCCAAAGGAATCCTACCACACCACTCATTCTGAAAACATACTGAGAAACTGAACGCGTAGTTGACTTAGTAATTTAGCCACACATTTTAAAGTAAGGAGAAGAGGAAGTGGTGACAGCCTTGGGCATAGTTCTGCCTGGGCAGGGAATGGGGATCCTGAACCTTTGGAATTAACAATTCTCCACTGGACATTTAAGCCTGAAACACAATTAAGAAGGACCACTTGGAGTATCTTTCAGAAAATGAAGATCTTTCCAAAGAGACATGCTTCCTGTCCCAAAGAAGTTTCTAGCAACTAGATCCAGGGTAGTAGGTGATGTTATCTCCACAAACAACTATGGTGTCCAGTCTAAAGACTGATACACAGTTTTCCTCTGACCTCAGCGTGTACACACACGGACACAAGCACACACACACTTAAAAAAAACAGACATTTGTGGAAACTCAGCCAAGGGGAACAGGAAGAAAATCCCTGAAACACCTCCCATACAGAAGAAGCAAAGGGCCGTGGAAGGGGTTCCTGGATTTTTAGGTTTTTCAGCAGACAGACAACTTTCAAAACTTCCTGCAAACAGGATGGTGGTGTGCCAAGGTGCCAGGGCTCACACACATTCTACCACTCTTTAAAATACCTTGCAAGAAGTAAGGCATGTTAGCTGTGTGCTTGTGGAGGGACACTGAGTAAAGAGAGGGAAGGAGAACTGTGGGAGGGGTGGGGGCTCACCCCAGGAGCTGGGTCGTTCAGGCTGTCCCCTCCACAAGGCAATGAGCTTGTGTGTTTTATGTTGAGTGTGTTTTCTGTCGGTGACTGCAGGAATATCGGCCTCCAGCATGCAAAAGGGCACGGGTCTCTTCCCATGGTAAAAGCAGACATTCTTGCATACAGGGACTACAGGAACCACGGAGGGTCTGGATGGAACCACAGAGGGTCGGGAGTGAGGAGCAGGAGCATCTGTAGGAGCCTGGGTTCTGTGTGCAGCAGCAGCTACCATGTATCATGACAGCTAACTGTACAGCACACGTGAGTTCGTATGTGCCCAAGGGCTGTTTTCATTGTTTTAGACACATAGGTAGATGCTGCCTCAGATGAGGAGCTGGAGATGCAAAAATGTTAGGCAACAAAGGAAGGGACATTTCGCCTGCTATTTGGCCAAGAGGTAAGATTTTTACAGCAGTGTAGAATCGGGTTTGGGGTTGTGTCATAGCACAGAAATCAGCACTAGGCTTCCAAAACAAAACAAACAAATCATTGGCAGAAAGTCTGTTCTCCATGGTTCCGAAGGAAGACAAGTCCAAGCTCAGGATGGTGAGAATGCTCCCAGCTTCCAGGCAGCTGCCTCCTCAGATGGAGAGAGAAGCAGCCCCGGTCTCTTCTCCTTTTTATGGGGACTCACCCTCAGCAGACTTGTGGGGACCCACTTACCTTCAAGGACCCTACCTCCACCATACTGGGGGTGGGGCTCAGAAAATGAGCTATGAGGGAAACACTGAGTCCCTAACAGCTTTCGTGTCCTTTCCTCAGCCAAAAAGTCCACGTTAACTCCACTAATAGGCTGTGCTCAACGCGGGCCGTCTTAGCAACACCGGAGCCTGAGGATGGGGTGGTAATCTGAAGGGAGGCTCAGCAAACAGGGACACGAGTCGGTTAATATGTTCAAAGAAAATAGGCAAATTAACTAATTTCTGATGTCTTCCAGGGAAGGAAGAAGGGAAAGGATGGAAAGGGTGGCCAAGTGAGCATGATTCAAGGATGTCATACGCTTGCTTGGAAATGTCCCAGTGAAACCCACTCTTCTGTCGCTAATATACACTTAAAGGGTGTCACCTATCCAGCATCTGAGTCTCTACAACCTGATCTCGAATATGAACTGGGCCCTCAGAAGTACCCTGGGTCTCCACCGGGAATTCGGATAGACAGAGACACGCATCCTTGGGTTTTAGGAATTTAGATCACAGATAAAGTAACGCTGCTCTATCAGCTGGAATTCAGGCTGATTTCTGGGGTCGCTGACTCCGGGGGTCGGGGAGAGCCACATGGGGATAGATTCCTCTCGCCCTAGGAAATAACCTGGCCTGTGCCATCCCATCCCTCAGAGACACAGATCCCAGGACAGCAAGAGAAAAAGAAATGCTCCAGGCTGGAGCGCCTGGAGGTGGCTGCATTCTCATGGGTGCTGCAGAGAGGGCTGGGTGCTAGGGTTACCTGGCTCCAGCGGGGATAATTAGAACAGGAGAGGAAGGGGAGCGAGATTAGAGAGGGGTGCTGGGGACAGCTCCACCACCACTGGGAAGGCGGGGCCTGCTATGTCACTGTTTCCTCCATGAGTCACCTCGGGCCTCCTTGTCTGCTGCTGTCCCCGCCCACTCCTCTGCTGGCCATGCAGGGCTGTGACCATGTGAACCCCACCTGCCCTTGGTCGCCAGTGTCCTGCCTATGCCGATTTCTTGCCTTCAGTTAAGACCTGGAGTCCTCCACCATAGCACAGATGTGAGTAATGTGATGTATTCCAGGTGTGAAATACCCAAATGGACAGAGTTGACCCCAGGTCATACAACATACAGTCTGACCGGGGACACTGACAAGCAAACTGTGTAGCAAGAGCTATAAAGACAAAATGACAACACAGGAGCCTGTGAGTGTGGCTCGAGGGGACTTGGGCTCAGCACAAGCTGTCTGGGTGGGAGAAGCGACATGTGATAGAAATGACCAAAGGTACAGACAAAAGCCAGAGCTTTGAAGAAGCATTAGCGTGAAGGCCCTGAGCATGCGCAGTGGCTCCTGGAGATGCAGTCTCAAGGAAGTTACAGGCCCTAATTGTATTTTCTCTCTCATAGTACTATCCTGTCTTTGAAGATCGTCTTTTCCTGAAGGTCTACAGTCAAAACTAAGAGAGGGGAGAGCATCCCTTGTCTGCCCAGGTAGCTACAAGCTCCCAAGCTGACAGAGCCTTCCAGTCCCTCACTTCCTCACTGTGATTGCCATTTACCAATTGATTTGAAACATTAATTTGGTAGTAGTAACCCAAGAAAGCTAACGATCCCCCCGTCTAAACTATACATGACAAAATTATCAGCAAAAGTAAATCATCTTGTATTTTATTCTAGTTCTCAACGCCGACTACGGTAAAATGGGCACATGGCATGCTCTGGCAAACAAAGGCTTCTAGTGTCTAACAAAGGGCACTTCTGAGTCTCTCCAGCCCAGACAGGAGCAGACTGGTGTCTCCTGTCACACTGGGCTCATCCCTGTTTACTTAATAGTGCACAAACCTCTTGTCTTCCTGTCCCGGTGGCTTTTTATACTTAAATGTCACCACCAAGCCCTTAGTTTTGAAGCTAGACGTCTCTCGGCCCTGAGCTCTTCTGGTTTCCAACTGACTGAGATCCAGGCTGCTCTCTTAGCCCTGCGGCCCCACTCCTTCCCCAGTTCTGGCTGCTGCATTCTGCACGCGACACTTCCATGGCATCCTCGACTTTTACGGAACTATTCAGTGGACATGGAGCTATTTCACTTCTTAAACGCTTGGAAGAAAGTTACAGGAAAGATCTATGTGATTGAAAGAATTACAGAGATATGGACCAACAAGTTTTCATCATCTTATCCCCCTTACCCATACATATATAGATGAGAAGCCCCCGTGAAGGGTGGGGGCACGCTAACACTTGAGTTTAGTGACATACAAATGCTGGCTGATCAGTCATGTCATTGTTGAATAAATACGCATATATGTCCCATCCACTTCTTACTTATGAAATGAAGGCTTTGGGGCTCCCATGACTCTCCCCCACTGTGCTGGTGTGAGTTGCCCCCAACAAGCTTTCTGACACCTAGAAATGCAACTAAGCTGTCCTTAGATCATGGCGCCACCTAGTGGTTCAGTTACTAATCTGCGAGCCACCGGGTCCCTCTCTATGGCTTCCATTTTTCTCTTTGCAAAGACAACTGCCTCCTCTCCAAACTCTCCTCTTCAAATAGCACCCTGGTCTCAGCATGACAAATTAGCACAAAACTATGAGGCACAGACCTTGTATATAAAGAAGGGAAGCCATAGGACAGGAAAACATCATGAAACCCCGACAAAATGTCATCAGACAATCCACCCCATTCCGGCTCCCACTCCCTGCCACACCATCCCCTAGGTTACTGGGTTGATTTTACTCAAGGACTAATACGTAAAACAATCTTTCACCAAGTATTTGGAGGCCGGAGGGCGTCTCAAATGAGCAGACTATACGTGGAGGGCTGTGGAGTCTGGAGTTAACGTCATGCTGAGTGTTGCTCCTTCGGGGAGCTAAATTCTGACTTCAGCTCCTTTTGAAAGACAGCCCTCGAACACAAAGAGTTTCCTTTGAGTCCACTGGGTCTGTCCTAAATAAATCCAAATTGCTTCCAAAGATCTAAACAAGCACAGCTCGGAGACAAGACTAGAATTGAGGGGACACGGTCTGTGAGGAAGGGCTGCAGAAAATGGTTCTCGGTAGCTAGTGCTGACCACTCACTCTATCTGGGAGCATGGCAGAGTACTACTGAGCAGGCCCGAGCTGTGTGCCATGCATGTTCGCTTTAGACAGTCTGGGCAGAAGAAAATGTCCTCTTACTCATTGTACTAAATGATCATGAATCTTCCTTTGACGCTATCTGTATGTCTGAACAAATGTATACTAACTTGTACGGGTCAACCCCGTAACTTTATACTTATGGTATGTATAACTCTGGACATAGCTATACACATAGCTATACACTATATACATATACATCATCATAAATAAGGGCATATGTCTAGGAAAATGTTTACAGATGGAATCCCTGAAAAAAATTGTTGGCACACAAGGCAAATATACACATAAAGACTTTAATCATAATATATTTCATGGTATTATAGGATTTTTAATTATTGTCCTTGTAGAGAGAAACAGAGAAATGGTCAGAAAGAAGTTGCTAACAAAATAACCAACAGCCCCTGCCACCCCAGAGGATGAGGGTCATCCCGTCTGCATTTCTCCCTTAAGCAGGCCTAGGAGTCCCTGAACTCCTAGCTCTGTGTGTCCTCAGCACCCAGCAGCCTCGCATCCAAGGACACACAGTGGCCCTTGAGCTGGAGTGGAAGATGAATCTGCCTAGAAGGGGCTCCACCCCTGTAGTGCCACTGCCAGGGAGAAGGCCAAGCCTAACACTCTCCGGTTATGAAAGGAAACTCTCGGGAACTATCAGCTCCTCCTCGCGCCTCAGCTGACGTTCATACACGTCCTACAACAACTGAGAGAGTTCACACAAAATGTGACAATGGGTGCTCGCCCTGCGCACGGGTCACAGAGACCCCTTTCTTCCCATGCATACATAGACACACGAACAGTGGAGAACACACCAGCTGGAACACCCTGAGTCCCTGGGGTCCCAGCATTCCATAGTCTCCCCCCATGAGTCCCTGGGGTCCCAGCATTCCATAGTCTCCCCCCATGAGTCCCTGGGGTCCCAGCATTCCATAGTCTCCCCCCATGAGTCCCTGGGGTCCCAGGATTCCATAGTCTCCCCCCATGAGTCCCTGGGGTCCCAGGATTCCATAGTCTCCCCCCATGAGTCCCTGGGGTCCCAGCATTCCATAGTCTCCCCCCATGAGTCCCTGGGGTCCCAGCATTCCATTGTCTCCCCCCGTGAGTCCCTGGGGTCCCAGCATTCCATAGTCTCCCCTCATGAGTCCCTGGGGTCCCAGCATTCCATAGTCTCCCCCCATGAGTCCCTGGGGTCCCAGAATTCCATTGTCTCCCCCCATGAGTCCCTGGGATCCCAGCATTCCGCTGCCCCCCATGAGTTCCTGGGGTCCCAGCATTCTGCTGCCCCCCATGAATCCCTGGGGTTTCAGCATTCCACTTCCCCTCTAGGAGTTTCTGGGATCCCAGCATTCTGCTGTCCCCCATGAGTCCCAAGGGTCCCAGCATTCCATTGCTCCCCATAAGTCCCTGGGGTCCCAGTATTCTGCTACTAAAAGCTCCCTCCACCTGCCTGACCTCTTTCCAGCTGTCTCCCACCTGCCTGACCTCTGTCCAGCTGTTTCCCACTTGCCTGACCTCTGTCCAGCTGTGACCTTCTCCTGTTTCCAGGAGTAGCCTATAGCTACCTGTTCAGGAGCTCACCATGGACCACCCAACTCTCCCTTCCTCTTAGGCTATTTCACTAGAAAGCAATTCTCTTCACTCTGTGTCTTAGTTACATTCCAAAATGGATTCTTCAATGGACACAGTAAACCTGCTTGGGTTTTCACATCATCTGGCACTTCCAAATCAATGCCCTCCTTAGCGCAGTTATGGGGCACATTACCTCACATCGGTCACTGTCGACTTGCCAGAATCTAGTGAGAGATGGGCATTTGTGCACCCTGTGGGGGATCCTGATTTCATTACCTGATGTAGGAAGCCTGATCTTAACTGTGGGCGGAACCATTCCCTAGGCCCAGGACCCTAGATTGTGATAATGGGGAGCACGCACCGAGTATGAGCAGGCACGCATCCTTTGTTGTCTGCCTCATTACCGCAGATGCGATGCAGCTAGCTGCCACCGGTTCCTGCAACTCTGGCATCCCCTGCAATGAAGGATTGTGCCATGAACTGTGAGATGAAATGAGTCTTTCCTCCAACAAATCGCTTGTTTAGAAAGATTTATTTTTGTGTTTAATTGTATGTAGGTGTATGTGTCAGCACGTGGGGGTGTGAAGACAAGTGCAGGTGCCCACAGAAGTCAGAGGCATTGGATCCCCTGCAGCTGGAGTTGCAGGTGCCCACAGAAGTCAGAGGCATTGGATCCCCTGCAGCTGGAGTTGCAGGTGATTGTTCGCTGATTGGTATGGGTACTGGGAACCAAACTCTGGTCCTCCAGAAGAGAAGCCAACACTCTTGATCACTGTGTTGTCTTCCCAGCTCTTACGCTGCTTTTGTTGGAGTATTTTATACAGGAGCAGGAAAGAAACCTGAACACTAGAAACACTAGAGAAAGTAAAAACACCGGTCCTTGCAAATCTCCGAATTTGGAGAGCATCAGAGTCAGCCACAGCATTAGCACGAGCCACTGAGCACCACGCCGGATGCGAGTCAGCAGGTCAATGGTAAGGATCAGGGCTGCCACATTTTAAGATGGCGTTGAGTTGGTAGCGTACTTGTATGGCAGGCACAAAGCCCTGAGTGAGTTCCCCGGCACCACACAAACTCACTGTAATGGGGTAGGCCTAATACCAACACACAGCAGGCTGCAGCAGGAGGACCAGAAGTTCAAGGTCCTCGGCTACATAGGGAGGTTCAGGACCAGGAAAGCATAAACAAAAGAGAAATTTCACTTGTAGGATAGGAAACTTCCAGGGAACCCTGCAGCAGCTGTGCCAGGAACCCAGACTTCAGAAACCACTGCCCTAAAACACTCAGTGCACAACCCAGACTTCAGAAACCACTGCCCTAAAACACTCAGTGCACAACTCAGACTTCAGAAACCACTGCCCTAAAACACTCAGTGCACAACCCAGACTTCAGAAACCACTGCCCTAAAACACTCAGTGCACAACCCAGACTTCAGAAACCACTGCCCTAAAACACTCAGTGCACAACCCAGACTTCAGAAACCACTGCCTTAAAACACTCAGTGTACAACACACAGCTATTGTCAAAATGCCAGGCCCACCGAGCCGTCCTTGGGCCCACGTGGTTCCTTATATGGACATCAGGTAACAGGCAGAAAAGGCTAACATCATCCTATTCACTTATTCTTCAGGTAAAACATCTTCTGAAAATGTCTTTTGCTGAAATAAATTCTTCAAAGCCGTTAATTTCTGTCTCTTAAAGAGCGTATCTGAATTGAGACAGAGGCCTTCCAATGTGTGACACATTATCTTACATTTTGAGATCTTTGAAATGCATATTCTGTGTCCTTTGAAGTCCTGTAGTTTTAATACAGCTAACAATTTCGCCCTAATGGCTCAGAGGGGGACGTTACTGCAGAATAGTGTCTACTATCGACAGATCAAGCTGGCCTTGACTTCTCTGTGGACAGCTTTGTGTAATGTGCCAGTTTCTTCAAATACAAGAATCAGCTAGAATAAGGATATTCACTATTCAGAGCAAGGTAAGCAGCAAGTGGTACATTATAGACACCCAGGATAAAACCTATGCTTTGTAGAACCCTGGAGATGCTCACGAGGTTAATATTCTCAATGTTAAAATACTATTTTGAACAGTTAGCACTTAACACTGAAGATCCTGGGTGCCTTCTGAAGAATTCAGCATATATGAAGGCAAAGAGAACAGGATCTGCCCTTCAGCTGACTAAAGGTCTCTCCTAAGGAGACATCTCACCTCAGAATCTTCTAGAAATACCTAGAGTAGTCACTTTGCTGTTCTTTTGCTCTTCCAAATCCCACACAGCTTTTCAGCCCCCAGAATCCCATGGGGTAATGATTCTCATATTACCATGAATATTCATTATTCTAACCTGAATATTGATGTCTGCAAAAATTCATGCGTTGAAACTTAATATCTAACACAATAATATTAAAGAGTGGAGCTTTTAGGGGGTTATTCATCATGACGGGATTAATGGCTGTCTTCGTTACTGTTCTATTGCTGTGAAGAGACACCATGACCAATGCATCTTATAAAAGAAAGCATTTAAATGGAGGCTTGCTTACAACTCCAGAGGGCTAGTCCATGATCCTCATGGCAGGGAGCACAGCAGCAGGCAAGCTTGGCACTTAAGCAATAGCTGAGAACTCACATCTGATCTGTAAGTTGCAGGTAGAGAGAGAGACTGGGTCTGACTAGGGCTTCAGTAAACTCAAAGCCCACGCCAAGGGATACACCTTCTCCAACAAGGCCACGCCTCCTAATCCTCCCCCAAACAGTTCCACTACCTGGGAAGCAGACATTCAAATATATGAGCCTACGGGAACCATTCTCTGTGAGAAGACAGCACAACTTATGTGGGATTCCCCTCTGTATGCTGCAAATATGCTTTATTACCATTGGTTGATAAAAAGGCTGCTTTGGCCTATGGCAGGGCAGAATAGAGCTAGGCAGGAAAACGAAACTGAATGGAGGGAGAAAGAAGACAGAGTCAGGCAGATGCTATGTAGCTGCCGAAGGAGAAATATGCCAGAAACTTACCAATAGCCCACAGTTTCATGGCGATATACAGATTAATAGAAATGGGCTAATTTAAGATATAAGTGCTAGTTTGGAATATGCCTGAGCCATTGGACAAATGGTGTTGTAATCGATATTGTTTCTGTGTGATTATTTGTGTCTGGGTGGCCGGCAAAGAAAGCACAATCTCTGTTTACACAGCATCTTTGAACAGACCTTGAATCTGCTGCTTTTGATCCTTTCCGAGTCCTCAGATTCCAAATGTGACCCAATAATCTCACTGCTAAGCAGATAGTGTAAAGAAATGAAATCAGCACATGATAGAGACATCTGTGTTCCTGCATTGGTGTCTATATCATCCATGAGAGTCAAGATTTGGACTCAGCTTGGATGTATGTCAGTGGCCGGAAGCATTAATAAAATGTGGTGTAAATGTAAAATAGAATAACATTCTAATATATATATATATATATATATATATATATATATATATATACAGAATTCTGTAATATCTGGCAATAAGGACTAGCCTGAGAACATTATATTAAGTAAAATAAACAAGACCTGAAAAGATAGATAAATACCACATGTTCTCCTTTGTATGTGGAAGACTTAAAAAGTTGATCTCGTGGAAGAACAGAAGAGTAGTAAATATATTTCAGAAACAGAACTTAGAGGAATTGACCTGGATCCAAGCTGGAAGCCTCCTCTGAAGGAGCCATGCAAGCTGTCAAGGGAAAAGAACCACCAAAGGCCCCCCCATCGTGAATCCTATGAACCCCAACAATGGGCAGTTCTGCAAGATACCCCAGATGGTGCAATAGCGGCACTTTTATCTTGGGGGTAACCAACAGCAGCTGTCTAACTAGTCTTAAGGCCTGCTCAAAGGAGGGAAGGCATGCTTGGTATCATAAACCTACCCAGCGACCCACGGCTTGTGAGAACCTAGAGAAGAACTTCCTGTGGCCACTTTCCTAAACCAGTGCCATTTCTAACCACGCTCCAAGTCCTTATTCTCATGTTTACAGGTAAATGTAGCTCTCACCCTCACCAAAGCAGCTTCTTTTTGCAGCAGATGAAGGCCATTACCAAGGCCCATGACTCATCAAAACGCAGAGAACAACTATCCATGTGGTACCCAAGCCCAATTGATGCATCTGCTACACAGCCCACAACTCAGGCCACATCACAGAAGAAGAGCAGAAAGACTGCATCAGACAGAGGACCCAGGTGTCTACTTAGGACGCTGTGTTCTATATGACACAGAAACTGAACCATGAATCCCAGCGACATGGTCGCCTAAACAAGGCCTGAATCATAACACCAGCTGACATGCCAGTTCAGGGGAGGGGAATCTCATAAGGCCCTACCCCTAGATAGTGACCAACAGGCAATTAGTGGCTACAGAGAAAGAGAGAGAGAATCAGTCTTCTACAGAGACAAGCCCCTGATAGGTTATACAGTCCTAAGCGGTCAGCCCTAAACACATTTACATATGAGCAATAATACTAAATGAACTCAGCAGGTTTTATTTATACATATATGTATACATTTATGTATATATGATATATATAAAAGAAAAAGAGGTTGTGGATTTTTCAGGAAGTTGGGAGACATGGAAGAAGTTGTAGAGGGGATGAAGACTGGGTGAAAATGTTATAAATATAATACTCTATAAAATTCTCAAAAAAATAAAAAATTACAAAAGAGGGTAAATCTGGGGAAAGTGTGATGAAAAGAACAGAGCAAGAGCAGCTAGGAGGCATGGCTGACAATGAGAACAATATCGAAAGCTCTGAAGTACGGCAAGGAGGCTATGATTGACAGTAATTCATTTTGTACTCCATGATAGCTCACGGGGGGTGGGGACGACACTGGTACTCCCAGAATGAAGAGGCAATAACACATAACGAGATAAATACGCCATTTACTTAGATCCAATTGTTACATTAGTATGCATATGAAGTAATACTATATGTGCCAGGCATGGTGGTGAACTCCAGCACTTGGGAAGCAGAGATAGCCAGATCTCTGTGAGTTCAGGGCCAGCCTGGTCTATCTACATAACCAGTTCCATACTAGCCAAGGCTACATAGTCAGACCCTGTCTCAGAAAAGGAGATTAAAAAAAAAAGAAAGGAAAAGAAAAGCAAAAGGAAGAAATGAGAAAATTACACTGTCCCCCTGGAATATGTACAATTATATCAATTAAGCATAAAATATTTATCCAAGAAAGATAGATTATTGACACTTTAATTACCCAGTGTGAGGTTTTACATCTTGTAAGATATAAGATGACCATGAATTTGAGATGCAGGGGAGATACGGAAAGGGTTTGAGGGAGGAGCATGGCGGGGAATAGTGTAGGTGTATCACAATTCTAATTATTCTTATTAATAAAAGCACAGAGTCAGATATCAAGGATAAAAGCTGAAAGATCAGAGAGGCAGAGCGGCCAGCCACTACTTCTTACCTCTACCCAATCCTCAGACCGAATGGGCAATCCTGTCTCTAGGAATCCTCAGACTGAATCCTCACACAGAATGCTCCAAGACTGTGTCTCCACCTCCCCAGTGCTGGGATTAAAGGTGTGAGCCTCCACTGACCAGTTCTGTTTCTCTTTTAGACTGATTCACTCTCCTGTAGCCCAGGGTGACCTTGAACTCCTGATCTTTCTAGTTTGTCCTCCCAAGTGCTGGGATCAAAGGCGCGAGCCACCACTGCTGGCCTCTATGGTTAACTAGTGGCTATCTGCACCCTCCGCCCTCCAGGCAAGCTTTATTAGTCAGAAACAAACAAAATATCACCACATAGAACTATATTTTAACTTTTAAAAACTCACAAAGGAGAAATTTTTTAAAGAAACCAGTAAAAACAAACACACCAAAAATAAGCAAATAAATAAAATAATGCAGATTTAAAATTTTTTAAATCTTTTTAAAATCAGTGCAGTGGCATCAGTGATTGAAAACTCCAGCATCTATATTAACATTAAAAGCTTACCTAAAGGGGAGCATTTCCAATTTCATTAGATTATCTTTGTGATGAAATTGACCAGTAAGATTTTAATCAATTGTTTATGGCAGTTATTTTAAATGCATTTGTTAATTTAGCCAATTGCACATACTTAACAAACTTCAAATTTAATCAGATCCTGCTATCTATTTAAAACATTTCCTTGGAGGCATGGGAGATGGCTTAGTCAGGGCAGTGCTTGCCATACAGACCTGAAGATCTGAATTTAGATCCCCAGCATTCATGTAAAGAGTCGGGTACAGCACATATACAACCCCAGAGCTGGGAGGCCGGGACAGATAGATCCCCAGAGCTTTCTGGTTAGCCAGCCTTGCCAATCAGATGAGCTCCAGGTCCAGTAAATGATGCTGTCTCAAAAAAATACACACCTGATGTTGCACATGTGTGTACTTTCACACACCTATCCTTACATACACCACACACAATTAATGAATTAATTAATTAATCAGTGTCAAAGAGATCTGAACACGAAATCAGCTTACAAGTACAATATATAATCCAGCAGGTGTCAAGATTTTCTTTTAAACTCTCTGTGAAATGATTACCTATTTAAAACAATACCAGGGCAAGTGAGATGGCTCAAAGGGTAAAGGCATCTGCAGCCAAGCCTGATGACCTGAGTTCAATCCCTGGGCCCCACATGGTGGGAGGAGAGAAGTAGCTCACGCCAGCTTTCCTTAGACCTCCGATGTGACCATGGCACATGCATGCCCCTCCCCACACAAATAAAATCGAAACAGAAAGCGGTAATGCTGACCAAGTTCCACCCCAAAATTTGTGTTCCATTGGTTCAGGGTGGGCAAAGTGGGGGAATCCTGCATTGTAATCAGACTCACTGCCTACAGAAACACGGACGCATTTATTTATCGGGGAGTCAAAAACATCTCTTCCTCGAGTGCCAAAATTAATCATTCTTTGTTTTGCATAATTTCTACAACTGTACTAAATTAGCTCATAGATAGGATGGCCACAGAACAAGACACCCCAGAAGTGCAACTGGTTGGTATGCACAGCCCTCCAGTAAACCAGGGCACGTCTAGGCAGAAGTCAGAGCCACATGGCCACTTGATTTGTATAGTACTCGATAGTGTCTAAACTCCAGCATTGGTACTTGGGGCTTTAAAACATTAGTGTCCAGTTATAAATGCTGGGGGAGTTTAAGGCTTCTAATGACTGAAGACAGCTCAAATAATAATATTTGAAAGGTCAACGCTTAGATTCTTGATCCACTGGATAAATGCCTATTTACTTAGGATCATGTGTAAAAAGAAGATTTCAGGTCTAAATTAAGATTTGCTAGGCGAGCAAACTAAAATGGTATAGATAATATTTTAAATATCATTATTTTCCGTGCCAACCCCATTTCAGAGGATAATTGTGTGCAATAATGCTGACTTTCAAAACGGTAGATTAAAATAATTCATTCCTGTTTTTAATTAAAATTGAGAAAGTGGGAACTAATAATATAATGTGTGTCAGAGCTGCATGTGTGCACCGTACAAGATAAGAAGGGGATTGCAACACCAGCCTGCTTCTGGAGTTCCCTGAAATTCCCAAGGAAAGAAGGGAGCATGGGAGTCAGTGGCTGCACCGCTAGCACGTTAGACACAGGAGGCAGCTCCTTTGTTGGCTGAGTTCCCTGAAGCCATTCTTTAGGTCCTGATGATTCAAGAGCACAAGACGCACTGTCTCTACAATCCCATCTGAGAGACTTTCTCTATGGGACGTGTGGATACAGTAAGGCTGGACATTTTGATGATAACGTGTAGATCGGATCTTAAGACCATCTGGGTTTAAAGACAGGAAAGAGTCGGGGGAAGTCCTGTTCTTTACATAGGTTTAAACAGAAGGGCCGCAGGCACCGAACAACAGGAGGATGCGAGGATGCTGCTCTGCAAACAGATCCCACAGGGTCTCTGAATGGGCTGAGCACCACTGCCTCTCTGTCCCAACTGGAGTACTGAGGTCTCCAGTTTTTGATGAACAGATTTCTGTTTCTTTACAAGAATGAGTTACAGTAAATACGACTGGTCCTTGCTTTGCTTCCAGGGACTCAGCCTGACTGCGGCAGCAAGAGAATGAAGAAAAAGACAACAGACAGACATAGGGACAGAAAGATAAGATCAGGTGGTCTGGACTGTCAGGTGAGAAACCCAACACTCTGGAAGCTCAGTATCTTTGTTATTTTTGTATGACTGGGATAAGACAGCATATGGACTTACAGCTCTGTAGGGTTAGAGCCTATGACCATCATGGCAGGGATCATGGCAGGCAGGCATGGTGCTGGAGAAGTAGCTGAGAACTTCCATCTCATCCACAAGGACACAGAAAGAGAAAGACTCTGTAGATGGTAGGGCTTTTAAAACCTCAAAGCTCACCCACCCCCTGTGACACACCTCCTCCAACAAGGCCACACCTCCTAATCCTTCCTAAACAGTTCCACCAACTGGAGACCAAGTATTTAAACCTCTGAGCCTATGGGAGCCGTCCTCATCTGAGTCACCATACTCAGCGTGTTGAGCAGAAGTATCAGGTTACCACATTCAGATAAACAAGGAAGCAGAGCTTACGGTATACACCTGGATCAAAGGGGACAGTGTCTCTAGGGAAGCAGTCTTCAGGATGTATATATCTGGGGGGAGAAAGCCATGGTGGACATTTTCTATGCACCATCGACATCCACACGTGGACCAGAGGAGGGCATTGCCACTTCCCTCTGAGCCCTACCCTCTTTGTTGTCTTCCCATGAGTCTGAGGCTCCGAGGTCCCTGACCTGTCCCCTATAGATACGCTAGTCTGACAAAGGCATTTCCATAGGCAACAGATCTGACTGCTGTGACCAGTCCTGCCACTCTGAGACTGTGGTCAGGAACCTGTGTTCCACAGATGGCCTGTCCACAGGTAGACACAGAGACAGCCTAACTTAAGAAAGAATCCCACACATAACTACATAGATCCAAAAGTCATTTCCTAAATGGATGCTTCATGTTCTTGGATGCTGGATATCACTGAAAATACTAACTATGTGATGAAGTTAGATGTGTAGAAAAGAGATGCTGAACAAAGAGAAATGGATATGGCCTATATATTGGCTTATCCCATAGAAAATAGACACAGATCACATATTAGCTGACAGTATCCTTATATATTAGCAAATCGGTCCATAAGGGATGCAAAATTCATTTTTAAAGGGAAAGAGGCACGTTTCACAAACTATAGTGTTCCTATTCACCAGGAAGATAAAATGTTGGGATAGGAGCTGGAAAATGGCCCAGTGAATAAAGGTGTTAGCCCACACAAGCAGGGCAACCTGAATTCAATCTCTGGGCCCTACAGGGCAGAAGGTGGAACCCAACTCCAGAAAGTTATCCTCCAATGTCCATGCCACACAAACATTCTGTGCATACACACACATGCTCATGCACACACACACACACACACACACAGAGAGAGAGAGAGAGAGAGAGAGAGAGAGAGAGAGAGACTTTTAAAGCAGCTGTGATATTTACGCAACCCAATGGCCATCTCCAATATAAAGAGTGTCAAGAGGAAGCAGACAGATCTGCAAGCACAGCCCTGTTCTCACACACATCCGCCACTTTGTGACAGAATGAGCAGATGTCACATCAGGAAGGACACAGAAGCTGTGTGCAGAACTCACGTTTTAACGCTGAGTTTAAAATAAATTTAAAGGAATTTGATTCATTTTAGCACATGGAATAAAAGAACAGACAGAAATAGGAAACACACATACTCAAAATGGAGAAATAAGTTCATTTTTCATACACAACAATTATTTAAATAAGAAATATAGAAGAGTCTAGAGGTGAGTTATTGGGACAAATGAAAAAGATAACTAGATACAAAGTGAACGTGCAAAAGAATTACACTGCTAGTGTAATGTATGTTGGTGTGAGCGAAATGAGTTTTCTTAAAGACACTATTTTAGTAAGACCCAAAACATTAAACTCTAATAATCAATTTAAAATATATTTATGAGACCTATAAATGAAGCCCCTAAATTTGATAGACATTAGTGGTTCCTAAGTAAATTGATGGGTATGATCTATTTGACATTGGAAGATTCAATCGTGTTACAATATTTTCTCGAATTCTACCACAGGATGACACAAGACCATTCCAAACCCTCAGTTTATTTGCAAATATTGACCGGGCCCTCCAAAAGCATATGGGAAAAGTCACATGTGGTGTCTCATGCTTGTAACACCAGCATTTGAAAACGAGCAGGAAGCTCATGAATTCAAAGCCAGCCTAGGCTACATAGTGAGATCTTGTCTTGAGAAAAGATAGTATGGAGGGCCTGGGAGATGGCTCACTGGGTAACTGCGCTGGCTGCCAAGCCTGACGTCCTGAGTTCCATTCCTGGAACCCATGGAGTGGAAGGAGAGAACCAGGTCTACCATCTTGTCCTCTGACCCCAGGAATGCAAGACAACATGCACTCACACACACAGGCACAAGAGAAATAAATCAAGAAATGTAATAAAACAAAACAAAAAATAAGTCATGTGGAAAGAAAGACGGCCAAAAATAACCAAAACATTCTTGAGATAGGGTAAAGGCCAGGAAAGCTTACTTGTGAGGTGACATTCACAGCTTGCTATGGTGGTGTCCAAACTTAGCACAAACACAGATGAACTGAAGAGCGGATTAACTCACAGAAATGCAGGCATTGGGATAATATCAAATATAATACTTAAAGTAGTGGAAATGATGCATTTTTCAAAAATATAAAGGATCAGTTATATATTCACATAGGAAAAAAAGAAATTCGATCACTTTCTTACACTTGACATTAAAATTTTGGCTTTGGGTGGACCTTAACAAAATATCAAGGAAACAGTAAAAGTTACAGGAGTGAAATAGGGTGTCCTTATCCAGTCGGGTAGGAAGATGGCGCTGAAACAGACTGTTAAAACTAGCAAGAGGGGGGCTGGAGAGATGGCTCAGTGGTTAAGAGCATTGCCTGCTCTTCCAAAGGTCCTGAGTTCAATTCCCAGCAACCACATGGTGGCTCACAACCATCTGTAATGGGGTCTGGTGCCCTCTTCTGGCCTGCAGGCATACAAACAGACAGAATATTGTATACATAATAAATAAATATTTAAAAAAAAGAAAAAAAAACTAGCAAGAGGGAGCCAAAAATGATACACTGCATAAATAGAATTGAGAGCAAAAAGTCACATGATCATCACAATAGCTGCCAACAAGGCCCTTGACAAAGTTCAATGATAAAAGCCTGAAGAAACTAGAAGGGGCTACCTCACTGGGTGGTGGTATGGCCATGCACACCTTTAATCCCAACACTTGGGAGGCAGAGGCAGGTGGATCTCAATGAGTTCAAGGCCAGCCTAGTCTACAAAGCAAGTACCAGGACAGCCGAGGCTACACAGAGAAACCCTGTCTCAAAACACAGACACACACACAAACAAAATAAAAAACACAAAAACACAGATGGGGGGAGCTACCTCGATGTGACGAAGAATGCATATGACCTGTGTGAAGCCAACACCGGGCAGAAAAGGGGGGATGATGGACACTGTCACTTCTCAGGTTATGTATACAATAGTCTATTTGTATGTATGCCTGCAGGCCAGAAGAGGGCACCAGATCCCATTACAGATGGTTGTGAGCCACCATGTGGTTGCTGGGAATTGAACTCAGGACCTTTGGAAGAGCAGGCAATGCTCTTAACCACTGAGCCATCTCTTCAGCCCCTGTCACTTCTCAGGTAAGGAATGAGAAGAAAGTAGTCATGCATAGCTTGAAATCTTGAGCAAGACAGCAAGAGAAAGAAGAAGGGAAAGAGAGGAAGTCACATTATCCCTACTTGGAAATCATATGACCTGTACTTGAAACTCACATGACTGCATCCTCTGAAGAACCCACAGAGGACTCCAGGTCAAATAAACAACATCAGCCGTCAGCCAAGACGGGCTTTGAAGTCGGGGTTCGTGTAGCTTATTCTAAAATTGTACATTATAATTAGATAGTCTTAAATAAAACTGCTCAGCAATAATAATTATTCCTAACCTGCTAAAGTTTCAGTTTAATCTCAGCTGGTGGCTGTCAAGGGACTCAACAAATAAAAAGTAATCAAGAAGTATATATGCTAAGAAATTAGTAAGTTACCAGGACTCCGTGTTCAAACAAAAGCCTGCAGCTGCTATCAGTTGTGTTTATTCAATGGTGCTCCTGAGGAACGACCGTCTAAAGGTTACCACTAGTAGAACTACTCAGGGGTTAACTAGGCACCATTTTAATATTTCGTTTTCTTTTTCACTAACATGTATTAATTGTACATATTAATGTGGTTCAGAGTGATAATTCAACACAGCGTATACTAATTAAACTCAGCCTCCCAGACCTATCCCCTCCCACTTCCACACCTTTTACAACTGTAATAATTACCGTTCTATTTTAGGGTCACCTTTTTTAATGGAGCAGCAGTTAAATCCCTTGAGAGAGAAGCAGTAATTGAAATATACAATTCCTAGTTTCTGTTCCTCAACCTGGGAGAGAATGACTCTCTGAAACCCTTCCTAGGATCAGAATGTCAGACTCAGAACAAAGGAGAGAGGTTAGGACTCAGGGTAAGGGGTAAAATATGACACAAGAGTTGTTGACTAACCTGTCTGTCAACTTGTGGAGGTGAGGCTGAGAAGCAGCTAGTGCCCCTTCCTGGGCCCTCAACTGCTGCTTCTCCAGACTTACTGGTACTTAGCCACTTGCTAAAACCTTTCTGTCCCTGTGTCTCTGTCTCTGTCTGTCTGTCTGTCTGTCTGTCTCTGTCTCTCTCTCTCTCTCTCTCTCTCTCTCTCTCTCTCTCTCTCGGGAAGATTATAGAAATCACAGATTTGTAAGCCTTCTGTTGCCTTGCTCTTCAGCTACTTTTATTTTGGGGGTGCTGGGATTTGAACCCAGGTCCTTCCCCTCACCACTTAGATCTATCATCAGCCCCTTAATCTGCTCATAGAAGCTCAAACTTTTTATAGTTTTGCCTGTATGCTTCAGCCTCACAGCACAGAATTCAGAGCTTTGCAAACACAGCAAATATTATTATTACTTAAGAATAAGTTCCTGCTTACCCAAGTTCTGTCTCTAGCAGTCAGGGTGCCAAACACAAAAAGGCACCAACAGACACGTATTTATCATTTGTATTTAGGGACAAGAAGACTCCAAATGGTCCGAGGAAACAGTGGGACAGTGACTATTCTCTATAGAGGAAATCCATTTCCTTTCCTATACGTGTATTCCAAACTATGTCTAGTACCTGGTAACTATGGAAGCACATGTCTTGGGACACTGTAGGAAAGTAAGTCTGGCTACTTATGACAAACACATTACTACAAATGATGTCTCTTTCAATAACCATTGTATTTAGATTCTTGGGTATCTAGTGGGTTTTAAGGCATCTGTTTGTAATTATACATTCAGTGAAGATTTCTTACTGAGAGGGACCACAGAGCCAATCTGACCCTGAGGTCATGTATCAGTCCCATGAGGTTAATGAGGACCTAGTGTATTCCTCTGAAGCATCTTTACTATTCCTCATGCAAAATAAACCCATTTCTCATGTGTACATATCATCTATAGAAGATGGGTCCCTTCCAGACAAAAGGCACACAGACAGACTTACTTTATTCTCATGTGTACGTATCTATGGATGATTTTCTAAAACCCCGGCAGGGTTAGGATGGGATCACTTCTGTAGTAATAGGAGCGGCGGGGCTGCGTCCCTGGCACCCTGTAGTTCTAACCTATCAGGGCAAGCAGTTTCTTTATTTAATTAACCAATGACCTTCCTCCATCACACTTCCAGACAAAGGGCTCACAGACAGACTTATTTTATCCTCTTGCAGTTTGGAACTTTACATCCTATCTGCAAAGGAACTGAAAATTTTAAGGCACCATTGCTAACTTTCTTAAGATTATATAACTATCTCTGCATTTTCCCATCAACCCCACAACTATAAGTGCTTCCACAAACTAAGCAGAGCCTACAGTTTCCTAATCAGCAAACTTCAGCACATAGCTGAGTTCTCAAGCACACAAAGGATAGTCTACCACCCACCTTTGTCTGCCCTTGCTCCCACGGCGCCTGTAGACATGGCCTCAATTTTGGCACTCAGAGCATAAAGGCTTAGGAAACTCGTCTCCTTTCCTAGACCACAAGGCTCTTCCTAAGCCCCCAGTTCAAACCAGTTGACCTTGGGTCCTCCAAAAGACTCCAAGTCACTTGTATCAAACAGGAGGTGCTCCCACACTTTCTTAAGGGGACCCCAAGTAACTCCGGCATTTGTAACGTTGGGGGAAACTCTGCTACCACCATTTGTGACACAGCCAACTGCCGGATCAGAGACTATACCACGTCTTTACTTAGAGGAATGATTTAACCTCAGATGAAAGCAGGAAGGATATCTCCTTCCCAAACCTTGGCAAAGGTTACTGTGGAACGCTCAAAGCAAGCTTTGTCTCTAACCTGTCACCAGGACCACTGCCAGGTTTACTGTCTCCATGAGCATCTGCTGTAATAGCTTACAACTCACTGTGGATCAAGGTAGAAAAGAGGGATGCGACTTAAGATCTATGCAAGCGCTGTCGTATTACAAATGTAGGATGGTTAGAAAACGCACTCTACCTCCAGAATGTTAAAAGGGTAGCAAGCAAGAGGTAAAGTGAAGCTCTAACCCTGCCAGTTCCCTATTCGCTCCTCTGCGGACTGGCCAATTCTGTCACCGCCTGCTATCATAAACACACGAACACTTGTGAAATCATCTCTACAAATGAATAATCAAAGAACACACTTAGTGCCTTAAATGAGGATAAGTAATAATGTATTCCACCCCCACCCCAGAATCCTCACCATCTATACCAAATGTCAACTAAACATCCAGAAGTGACTATGTGACAAGCTACCAAGGGTGTCTGGATCTACGTCTAATCCAGCAATGATATAACCATCAAAGCCTAGCGATGCCGTCAGAGGCATCCCTTTGTAGGCAGTTTATACCTAGACAATGGAGGCATCAGGCAGGAATTCCTTCTTTGCCATCAGAAACATGACTTTTAAGCTGCTCAGATCATGATGTATCATAGGTAAAATGAACATAAAATCCGCAGCAAGATCCCAGAGTAGCCCCCAGCACCAAAGAGAAGCAAGGACAGACCTTCAGCACATCTGGAGTGGAGTCAAGTGCAGGCTACTACCCACAGCTGGTACACCATAGACGGAAAGAATACTTCCAAGAAAAGGCCATTGGGAGTATGCTGTGACCTCCCCGCTGGGAGGCCATCCCCAGATAGTAATTCACCTGTGTGCATGAGGAGAGGAGGGGGAGAAAATGCTGAAGGACTTTCTACTTCCCTTTACAGAGAAAAAAACCACCTCTCTGAATATATAATCAAAATCAATCAGAATTATAAAGCACCGCAAAATGGAAAATATGCTGGTTAGAACACAAAAGAAATTGTGGGGAAAATGAACGGTCTCAGTTTCTTTGGGATGGGATTTCAAAAGAGTAGAACACTAATTGAAAAATCATCATGCTTAGTGGGGCTGACTCTGCTCATAAGATGTGCTCATTCACGGGGTGGGGGGGGAGAGGTGTAAAATAAACAGCACACAGCCAGGGATAAAAGGAGAGAAGAGGTTGGGGGGCAGGGGACCTCCTTCCAGGCATGAGGAACATTACACCAGGCAATCTCTTGGCAGCCAGCTGTTACTAGAACTGAGAGAAGGACAATGAAACCAAACAGAATTGGGTCTTTGAATGTATTTATGAAGGAGACAAGCTCCCCCTCCCCCAGAGACTGCTGGAGGGGAGGGAGCAGCTTCCTGAGGGACCAGGGAAGGGCAGGAACTGCATCTGCAAAAGCACTGACCAATCAAAAGAAGGGATGTGTGTGGTCAGGGCTGATGGCAGATTCTTCTCAGCCCGGAAGTATCAAGTCTACACAGAGCTGATTCCCACAGTCATAAAGGAAATAAAGCATACATCTGTGACGCTTTTTTCCAGCTGGTAAAGAAAGTAGGGATGAGGAAACCCACGTGTGCAGCAAGCCACGGGAAGAGAAAGGCCTTCTGCTAGGCAGAGAGGGATCCTGGGAAGCTGAAGCCCAGAATCTCCGTGAGGGCTGGGGACGGGGTGGTCCTCTACAGTCACTCAGGGACAATCTTCCCCAATTAGGGTTGGTCAGGTGAAAGACAGAATGGCTGACTGGCCTATGACTGTTCTGTGAACATGGCCCTACTCCCCTTTGAACTTATTGAGCCAGTCCGTCAGCGGCCGGCCCTACTGAAGGGAGAAAGGGCCCACTAAAAGCCCACAGAGGCTTTAATTTTTTTAATGGTCAGGTTTTGGTATCAGGTCAGGAGGTAAGGAAGAAGCCCTCCATCTTTGGGAGTTCACTGACTTTATATCCTAGTGATGGTGCCACCCTGTCTGTCTGCCTACCAGGGAAGGTGTCTCACTCCCAGTCCCTAATGCTCCCTTCTCAGAGGTTACCCAAATTGTTTTAGGGGTTTGAGAGAGAAGATTATGCTAGCTGCTTCCAGGATGGCAGAAGGGGCAGTGTAAAGGGGGCAACAGTTAGACTCTCTCAGAAGAGGGTTTATCTCAGGGTCACAGGACAACTTAAGAGACAGCAATGATCCAGAACATAAGACAGCCAGGTGATGACAGCAGGCATCCTTGAAGCAAATGTGAGTGAGGAGCCTCTGTGACAGACAAAAAGTCTGACTTCTGGAGCTGCTATAACTCTTATTAAAAGTTTAGTTAATCCGGGCGGTGGTGGTGCACGCCTTTAATCCCAGCACTCGGGAGACAGAGGCAGGCGGATCTCTGTGAGTTCGAGACCAGCCTGGTCTACAAGAGCTAGTTCCAGGACAGGCTCCAAAACCACAGAGAAATCCTGTCTCGAAAAACCAAAAAAAAAAAAAGTTTAGTTAAGAAAATAGGGGAGGCCGGGCGGTGGTGGCGCACGCCTTTAATCCCAGAACTCGGGAGGCAGAGACAGGCAGATCTCTGTGAGTTCGAGGCCAGCCTGGTCTACAAGAGCTAGTTCCAGGACAGGCTCCAAAGCCACAGAGAAACCCTGTCTCGAAAAACCAAAAAAAAAAAAGAAAAGAAAAGAAAAAAGAAAATAGGGGAGTTTTTTCTTTATTGGAGGAAGAAACAAGGCAAGAAAACAAACTGAAGAATTTTGGTGAGGCTGGAGCTATGGCTCAGCCATTAAAGGCATTTGCTGTTCTCACAAAGGACCCAGGTTGGTTTCCCAGCACCCAAATGACAGCTCACAACAATCCATAGGCACGCACAGGTATATAAATATATATGCAAGCAAAACACTCGTGCACATAAAATAAATAAATCTTTTTTTTAAAAAAAAGTAAAGAATCCGTGGCAGGGGATGCTTCTTTGTCACTGCTGTTGTGACACACTTTTATAAGGAAGCAGTGGACAGAGTACCTGTCCCCTGTGAGTGTGCTCACCTCTGCCCTTCCATCCTGATACCCCAGCATAACCCTTCTGGGAGTGGGGAGACTCTGTCCTTGAGAAGCAGCAGGCTTAGTGGGCCTTTTACATCTGAGCATGATTTTTCATACTTCCTCCCACAAGCTGCAGTCTCTCTCTCTCTCTCTCTCTCTCTCTCTCTCTCTCTCTCTCTCTCACCTCTAGACTCAGTCCTAGCAAAATCTTGGCAGAGAGGGGGCTGTCTGTGACTCCTACCTTTCATCAGTGGGACAACTCACGGTTCTCTGCACACTGATGGTTTCATATCCTAAGATCATACATCTATGAAAAATGACACCAATATGTCCAACTAAGAGAGCATCCAAGAGCCTCAGGAGTAAGCTCCTAGTCTTGGAAAAACTGGAAAGATGTAGTCAGAACATCCCATCCTTTTCCTTCTCTCTATCCTCACAGGCTTAAACTTAAGCATCTGGACAGCTGGACACACTCACTGCCCATGTCCACACTCCCTTCGCCAGCATGTCAACTCATCTGTGGTCAGGTACTCCTTCACTGAAGCTCCGTGGGAAGCTTCACTGTTGCCTTGAACTGAAACCCTGACAGCCTTTTCCCTTCCCTCTGTGCAGCAGAGAATGAATCTGTGTCTTCCTACGAGAACCCTTGACACGCTGAGCGCCGTTACCGAGCACACCACCAGACAACGGAGAACACGACCTATATCCTATCTCACACTAAGCAATCCAGGGCAGCTAGCAAAGCCACACTAGACCTACAATGTGCAATCACTATATAAACGTATAAGAATAAGCACGCAAGCAAATCACACCCTTCAGGGTTCTTTTCAACCTTCCCTACTGCACCGTGGCATTCGGTCCTCTGCTGGTTGAATACTATTTCAAGTTGGCCACCACTCTGGATTGCAGTTCCGGTCTTGTCCTCCAGGAGGACCAGGAGGTTCCAATGTTGTCAACATGCCAAAGTACGGATTGATGGGCTCCATCTTTCCTCTCCCTGTTCCACAGCCCCGGGGGCACTGATCAATCAATAAATAACCCTGGGGAAAAGGGTAGCGCACAAGGGATCTAATGGGGATGAGGAGCTTCTAGTTTAGGAGTGGAAAGACGGTGGCAAGTACAGGAGATGGAAGGAAGAAGGTAAAGTAAGAGTAAGGAAGTGTGAAAAAGACACAAGGATTCATACAATTAAACAGCTATAGTACAACTCAGCTATTGATAACTATACATATATAGTTTAAGCAAAATGTTCCCATGTCAGCTAACAATGTTCCCTCCAGGATTCAAAGGCCATCTAACAAAAATCTCCAACACTAAGCATGAGAAGCCCTATTTTGAGCTGTTGGCCAGGGTCGTCCAAGAGACTCTTAGAACATTACAGGTTATTGCTATTGTTCTTGGCCTCCCCCAGAGGTAGGAGGTAAGTCCCTGCTGCTGAAGACACCATGTATGTCAATGGCTCAGAGGCCACTGAACTGGTCCTTACCTGAATGTTGAATGCTTCTTCCCCAAGGACCAGCTTTCATGGATACCAGAGGGTACCATGCAAACTTCCAAAGGAGGGAGGCAGCCAACAATCCTATTCAGCTATGACACCTATGACGAGCAGGGCACAATAGTTCTCAGGATACATTAGTGCCATGAATACCTCAGTGGTAATCTTAAGACCCACTGAACAATGAAAAACCCTCTCAGGAAGCCAAGGCAGTGACTCAAGGCAAGAAAAGAAGCAGAGATCACAGAGGAATGCTGCCTAACAGTCTGTTCCTCATGGCTTGCTCAGCTTTCTTTCTTATATAGCCTGGGACCCTCTGCCCAGCAGAGGCACTGTTCACAGTAGGCTGGGCCCTCCCAGATAAATCATTCATCAAAAAATGCCCTACAGACATGCCCACAAGCCAATCTGAAGGTGGCAACTCTTCAGTTGAGGTTCTCTCTTCCCAGATGACTTTAGTTTGAATCAGAAAGTAACCACCATACCTTGCAAGCCCAAGAAGCTGAGTTCAGTCCCCAGAATATATTTAAAAGTCTCTATGTGGTGGTACCATTGATAACTGTGGGGCTTACTGGCCATCCAGTCTAGCCTACTTACTGAGTTCTGGTTCAATAAGAAACTCTCAGAGTTTCTCAAAGAAAGAGAGAGGGAGAGGAGGAGGAGGAGGAGGAAGAGGAGGAGGAGGAGAAGAAGAAGAAGAAGAAGAAGAAGAAGAAGAAGAAGAAGAAGAAGAAGAAGAAGAAGAAGAGGAGATGGATAATGCCCGAGGAAAGCCATGTAAAATTGTTCTCTGGCCTCTACACATATGTGTGCTCATGTGCAAGATCACTTACACACATGAGTGTGTCTGCATACACATTTATACATACACACATAAAAATGAACACACAAATGCAAATTCAATCCCGGTACTTAGATATCACACCAGACTATCTGATTTTAAAAAAATCAGAATTTCAGGAGCCAAGGTATTGATGTCCCCTCATTACCCACATAACTCTAACAATCCATACAGTATAAATCAGGCTGAGAATTTCTGTCTGAGTCAGAGGTTTTCAGGCACCTTGGTGCCTGTGAGGTGGAGCCCTAGAAAGTCCTAGGAGCTATATCTTTTACAAGCTCTAGATGTTTCTAAATGTAGCAGACTTTTGAAACAGAACCTAGGAAACCCAGGCCTCAAAGTGAGGTGACCGAGTCATTGGTGATAGCTGGAAACTAATTAGAAACACAACTCTGAGACCTCCCCCAAATATATCCAGATGGAATAATGAAGAAGGCCAGCACCAGAAGCTATGACCCCCTTGCCTCCCACTCCTCTGGAGACTCTCACCCACATGACTAAGTTCGCGTAGCTGCCTGGTCCCTTTAGCACACATGGGACTCTGGAAATCCCCCTAGAGATGGCTGTCTTTGGATACAACCCAGACATTTGTGAATGCCTACTAAGAGGTAACTGTCATTCCAAACCTACACTTGCCATTTGGAGTGCAATAAACTCTAGTGAGATGGCTCAGTGAGTAACGGCTCTCACTGTCGACCCGGACAACCTGAGTTCATCCCTAGGACCCACACGGTAGAGGGAGAGAACCACTTCTACAAGCTGAACTCTGACTTCTACTACGTATATGTGTGCATACGCACACTCGTATACATGTGCGCACACATAGAGAGACAACAAATAAATAAATGGCAGTAAAGGTTTTTTAAAAAGTGTTGTGAATCTTTGCAACTGTATATTGCCTCTGTATTCAAGTTTAAATATAACCTGGGCTTTCTCACCTGAGAGACAAACCATACAACCCTTGACACCATTTCTAGCTCCACTCCCTGGTCACGAGTCCTCAGTGTGGTCTTCCCAGACATCTTTCTCATGCCCCTGTCCTCTGGTGACCACTTTCCCACAAGACAGAAAAGCACAGCATGCTTGCCCCACCTGCCAGCCCTTATAGTCCACACAGCCCAAGCAGCCACAGTCTTCCTCCTAAACCTACAGCCGTTCACTTAAGCCACCAACTAAAGCTGTCGAGATGACAAGGACCTAACACACAGCTTGTCCTCACCCTATCTCCTCTTCACCTTTCCAGGAGTCCCCTGGCCTCTCTGGGTATGTCTGTCTCTGCGTGTCCTTCAAGTGTGCCGTGTACCATCCCCAGGACCTGAAAACAACAAACCATGTATTTCTACCTTGTACTGTCCCTCACTGCTGGAGGGGCTCTCTCTGTCTTAGGGTCTTAAAGCCAAGGATGATCAGGATTTTTCTCAAAGACAAATTAAACAAAAAAAAATGAATATTGCTGACTTCAACCAATATTTCATTTATTTGTTTTGGCTTTTGTTGTTGGCTTTTGATGTTTTGGTTTTGTTCTGAGGCAGGATCTGACTGTGTAGACCAGGCTGACCTCAAACACATAAAGATCCGCTCACCTCTGGGAAACTTCATGGCCAACAGCCAAGCTAAAATTCTGCCTCTTCTTCCACTACTGAGGAAAGTATTTAAGGGGATACTAGAGGGAAACACTCTTCTTTGGAAGTGCCAACCATATTCTGGCGGCAACAGCCTTCACACATCCCTGGAGTGTGGGGAAGCTCCTTCACATTGCAGACTGGTACCACGGCCCACCAGCCATGGAAGTAGAATAGAAATTAACCTCATTTATATGTGAAAAGCTAAATAATCTTACATTCTCTAAAAAGCAAAACTATAGAAACAATAAAACAGCAGAGATTGCCAGGATAAGGAGAGGGAGGACTATACAGGCACCATGTGGGGGTGGGCCTACACACAGCCACAGAGCAGAGGACTTTCAGGGCCTATGAGCTGCAATGCTGAATAGATCTCACTGTGGTTTTCAAATTTATTTTATGTGTGTGCCTTGCCTGTGTGTATGTTTGTGTATTGTTTGTGCAGTGCTCACAGAGGACAGAAGAGGACATCAGATCCTCTAGAACTGAAACTACAAATGGTTGTAAGCCACCATGTGGGTGCTGGGAATCGAACATGGGTCCTCTGAAAGAGCAGCCGGTGCTCTTAAGTGGTGACCCATCTCTCCAGACCATATTTTGTTGTACATTTATAAAAACTCACAGGATGTAGGATGCCTACAGTGAACTATGGTGTGATCTACACCCTATGAGCAATCGTGCACTAATGCAGGCTCGCCAGTTGTACCAGATGTAACCAGCTAGCACATGTGTGGAAGACTATGCAACCATGGGGCTGGAGACAGGGCAGGGGTGCAGAAGGCTATGAAATCACGGGCTGGAGGCAGAGTGGGATACAGGGGTGCAGAAGGCTATGAAATCACGGGCTGGAGACAGGGTAGGATGCAGGGGTGTGGAAGGCTATGCAACCATGGGGCTGGAGACAGGGCGGGATGTAGGGGTGCAGAAGGCTATGAAATCATGGGCTGGAGACGGTGGGATGCAGGGGTGCAGAAGGCTATGAAATCACGGGCTGGAGACAGGGCAGGATGCAGGGGTGCAGAAGGCTTTGCAGTCATAGGACTAGACACAGGATAAGATGCAGGGGTGGGGAAGGCTATGCAACCATGGGGCTGGAGACAGGATGGGATGCAGGAAATATCTGCTTTTTCTTGCAACTTTTCTATGAAGTCAAATTCTTCTAGAAAATTAAGTTGCATCCAAAAACAAACAAATAAGGAAAAAGTGAAATGAATTAGCAATACCCACTGAATAAGATGTGAGGCAGGCTTAGCACCCAGGTTCCGGGGACTTGCTTCAACCACTGCCCAGGTGAGGGCGGACAGTGACGAAGAGACAACTGCTCACTCTGCAGACACTTACCCCTAGAGATGAACCCTGAGAACCATAGCATGTGAGAAAGACCATGATGGGAAAACAAACCATGCCTAGCGCAGACAGAAAGGCGCACCTCAGCTCGGCCTTTCACTTTCCTGTATTATAGTCTTGTAAAATAGCGTTCTTGTTAGACACAGCAGAGCCACAGCATGGCAAATGTTTGCCCCCAAGTGATATCCAGCTGCCAGATCCTTACTCTAATCATATTTAGGGGTTGTCCACCCAAGAGACAACCTCTCCCCACCATGGCAAAGCCCCTTGGGAATGAAGTTACCCACGAGTACTTTGCATTGGTCTTTCCTACACAAATAAAAGTTGGAATTTTTTTAAGGCTCAATAAATATTAAGGATCTTAAAGTTCTGGAGTGTTCTAAGTTACACAGTCTTGTCAAAATATCAGACAACTTAGGATACAGTATGAAGTTGTTAAAAATTTAAAGTTATGTATGTGTTCAACTTTTCTTAGCCTCAGCATCCTTTCCTGCACAAGTATACAACAATGAACACCAACTCATCTTTGATACCAGGATGTCATTACTCTAATGTGGTTGTTTGAAAGAAATGGCCCCCAAAAGGAGTGGCACTTTTAGGGTGTGTGACCTTGTTTGAGTAGGTATAGCCTTGTTAAAGAAAGTGTGTCACTGTGCAGGCGGACTTTGAGATTTCATATATGCTCAAGCCACACCCAGTGACCCAGACTACTTCCTGTTGCTTGTGGATCAAGATGTTAGAACACTCAACTCACTCTCCAGCACCATGTCTGCCTGCAAGCTGCCTTGATTCCCACCATGATGATAATGGACTAAAGCTCTGAACTGTAAGTGAGCCACCCCAATTAAATATTATCCATTATAAGAGTTCCCATGGTCGTGGTGCCTTTTTACAGCAACAGAAACCCTGACTAAGACACCTAGTGATGCACAGAGGACCAGGGAGCAAATCCTTCCACATACATCTAGAATGGTGGAATTCACAAAGGTCATTGCTTCAGGTAAGATGAGCAGTGGGACCTCTGATTCAAGCTTGGAAAATGTGAGTGGCTCTGAAATAAGATCAAAGAAATTTGGGACATTTTTATCTTAAGGGATATCTCAGCTTAACATCAGTTATCAATTACAAAATTGTTAACTATTCAATAGACAAATTCACATAGACACAAGCACAAATTATTAAACTGAGCCTTGAATCTAAAGTCTCTGTGAGGCAAATCCCTGATAAAGAAAATTGGTAGCAGAGGACACAGGAATATGAGGTCATAATCACACAATAAAAGACAAAAAGTCACAGGCCACTATTTTATGATGAACACAGATGCAAAACTGTTCAAGAGAGTCCCAGAAACCAAAGCCAGCCGTATATAGAAAGAGCAGCAGCCATTCTTACAGAGGGTCTGGATTTGGTTTCCATCACCCACACATCAACTCACAATTATCTGTAACTCCTGTTCCAGGAAATATGACTCCTTCTCCCTACTCCCCATAGCCAGTGCTATATCAAATAAATAAATAATAAATCATTTATCATGATCAAATGGTACCCACCCCAGGAAGGCAAAGAGGTATCAATGTACACAAGCCAATGCATCATACATTAAATCAACAGTATGAAACACCATATGTTCATCTTAATTGGTGCGGAAAAATCATTTGGCAAAACTTAACACTATATCATAAAAAAAAATAGAACAAACTAGGCATGTAAGGAAAGCATTTAACCCACTAAAAGTCAAAAGTTAAAATTGTGTTGAATGGGAAAGGGAAAAGCTGAAAGATCTACCTTTGAGGGTCTAGAACAAGACAGGATACCCGTCTACCTACCTTTACACTAAATGGTCTTGGAAGGCCAAGCCAGAGAAATTAATTGAGGAAAAAATAAAGAGTGACCAAATTGAAAGAGAAGTCTAGTTGTCACTATTACGTAAAACTGACACGCTCTTCTAAAGAAAAACCTCCTAAAACTCTGCCAAAATTATTAGAACTGATAAATAAATTCAGTAAGATTATAAGCTAGAACACCAACATACAAAGGCAAACAGTGCTGGGTACAAACCAATAGAAAATTACCTGAAATAGAAACCAAGGAAACAATTCCATTACAATAGGTACCGAGAATTTAAACACCTGGCAATGAATTTAACCAAATAGATGAAAGATCTCTAAAATAGATATTTTAAAGCCCTAGTAAATAGAAATTGGAAAAGAAAGATGTGGAAAGACATCTCACATTCTTGAATTGAGAAAATCAATACTGTCAAAATAGCCACATAAATCAAGCGATTGACAGAGTCTATGAAAATCTTATCAAAATACTCATGGAAACTCACATATAAAACAACTCTAAAGTTTATATGAAAACCACAAAAAGCCCCAATAAGCAAAGCCATGTTGATTAACAGCAGCAAAGAATAAAGGCATCGTGTGATCTGTGGTGGTGTGAATGAGAACGGTCCCTATTGGTGCATGCATTTGAATGTTTGGTTCCCAGTTGGTGAACTGCTCAGGGGGGATTAGGAGGCAGGGCCTTGTTTCAGGAGGGCTATGCAGGAGGGCTGCAGACTTCACAGTGGAAGTTTCCCATCAGGAGTGGACTTTGAGGTTTCAAAAGCCCACACCATTCCCAGAGTCTCTCTCATTGCTCCTTATGGATCAGATGAGAACTCTCAGCAATGGCTCCAATGCCATGCCATACCTGCCTGCCTGTCTTTCTGCTTGCTGCCATGCTCCCTGTCATGGACTAATCCTCTGGAGCTGTAAGCAAGACTCCAACTAAATACTTTCTTTTATAGGTTGTCTTGGTCATGGTGTCTCTTCATAGCAACAGAAAAGTAAGATATTATCTGACTTCAAAACATGCTATAAAGCTACATTAATAAAACAATATGGCACTGGTGTGGGCGCGCGCACACACACACACACACACACACACACACACACACGCAAAGACACAGGAGTTAATGGGACAGAGTAGAAAACCTAGACATAAACCCATAGTCTTTACAAATGTGCTAAGGACACACACCGAAGAAAGACTAATCTTCAGTAACTATCACTGGGAAAATTGAATGTCCCCAAGTAAAAGAATGGAAATGGAGTTCTCTTACCAGTTAAAAAGGTCAACTCAAAATGTTAGCCTGAAACTGTAAGAAGAAAACCAAGTAAGATACTTTTAAACACTGCAACAGACAAGTATTTATTGAACAAAGCCAGAAAGTGAGATTAAAAATAGGCACGATTTCATGAAACTTAAAAACCTTCTGCACAGCAAAAGAAAATGCTGAGCAGAGTTCAGAGACAGCGACAGGAGAAAAAAAAATTTCCAGTGCACACATCTAGCAATGGTTGGTACCTAGAATGTATAGTAAGAACTCCAAAACTCCATGAAAAATAAGTAATTCAGATTAAAATGGGTGGAGGGGTTAAGAGTTGAGGTGAGTTGAAAGCATTATATACATAAACATATACAAATGTGGATTTACGTGAAGAAATAAACGACATTGCCAGGGAAACCCAAGTCAAGATCACTAAGCCATCATCTCACCCAAGCAAAAATGTTAATAAAAAAATAAAAAAATAAAAAACAGAGAGTTCCAGGCAAGAGATGGAGTGTGGAAACCTATACTCTATTGGTGAAACCTCCACTATGGAATCCAGCACTAAGGTTGTACAAAAACTTAAAACCTGCACTAGGTGACTCTATTAGTCAGGGTTCCCTAGAGGAACGGACCTACAGGGCATATAGAATGATTGCTTTTTAAAGGTTCCGGGTCTGCAGTTGGCTCAAGTCTGGAAACTGGTTCCCTGCTGAGATTCTCAGTGGCCGTGATCTAATGAAGCTATTCTTTCAGTTGTTTGAGAACGGTTTTGCTTATACAGAGCAAACAAAACTGCAGTAGGCTTTTTACTTATTTCATGCTTTAGAAACACCACGATTGACTAGCCAATACCAAAGGTCCATACGAGTCACATCACCATAAAATTCACTTTGCCTGTGTTGACCATTACGGCTTCAGACACTGTGGCTATTGCCTATGCTGTCCATTATGATAACTTCAATAACCTAGCCCTGCTACCTTGGGGTCCACTTAAACCCACCGCATTTAATTCATTCAAATGAGCAGCAGCATCTCCAACCCTACGGTTGAGCACAAAAAAAGGTGACAACAAAGATCATCCATCACCTGTGCTGGTACCCCTCACCATTTTGCATCTCATAGGATAGGTGAAGGGCATGTCTTCTGGGCCTCCCATGGTGGAGGATTAGGTTTCACACAGCATACCCTCTCTAACATCACAATTTCCCTGAGCCTTAAAATACCTTCATCAACACTAAGTCAAGGACTATCAGGCATCTCCAACTCCTTTCAGTAGGCCATCTTTGAACAAATGCTTCCAAACATTCCAACAAATTTTGTACACCTTTTTAACTGCACAAGCTTCCATATTAAACCTAGGCTCTCCACTCACGAGCCCTTATCAATAAACTCAGCATGATCTAGTTAGGTTGCTTCCACCATGGTCCCACACCCTTAAAATCCATTCACATACATATTCCCCTGATTTCTACTGGAACGAATTAGCAAACTCATTTTCTCTTTAGTTCTAGCTCCCCTCTAGGGGCCTGCTTAGCCTTTAGTCTGGTTATCTGTTGGTTGACTGTGAGGGACATCAGTATTGTCTCAGTTGGCATGTCCTTCTGAGAAAGTCTCTGCTGGTTGAGCAGACAATGAAGGATGAATTTCCTCAGTCAAAAGCGGGAAAGGCAATATTTCAGGAGACAGCAGTAGGAGAACACCTTCTGCTGAGGGTGGAGAGAATGTTCCCTCAGGTGAGATAAACCCTTGAAAATACGAGGGTTCAAAGTCCTCAGACTCAATAGAGTCCTCCCACACATCCCCATCCCAGGCTATAGGACCCCATTCTTTAATTAATGTCATTCCTTTAACCACCGACACCCTCTGAGGCTGGGACCTGAATTTTTCCTGTGATTTGGCCAACCTTATAACGATGGCCTTCGTTTGATTTTGTGAAACTTGAGATCTGAGGCTGCTGGCGAGAAGACTCTCTTCCAGGGCACTCTTAGGGTGCTCTAGACTGCTTATTCACATCTGGAGCTGGCCATTTTCAGCCCTGAGTTCACTGTTGCCTTTCACTGTGTTCTGAGATGCTAGACGTTGGTTAATTTTACCAGGAGTTCATTTCTTTCCCATGTCAGTTTATCCAGAGAGGCTAGGAGCAACTAAACAGGATCATTATTTTCCGTATTCTTCTACAAATAGTCTAAATTTTATACAGAGTCACCAAATCTTACTTCTCAAAATTGGTGAATCAGGATAATCAAATGTATGTCTCCTTGAATTTGTAAAACAGTTCACACCCTGGACTTTGAATACTCTCTGACATTCTAGGAGAGGCTTCAATAACTTTAAGTGTTGACAAACTGGAAAGTCTATTCTAGGTACCTTAAAAGTTCACCTCTATTCTTCTGTTGCTTTAGAACCACTTCTGGAACCAAAATCTGTATAAGTCAAATTTTTCAGAGGAATAGAATTTTAAAATAAATATACGGAAAGTTTTATTACAATGGCTGTTGGTTCAACTAGTCCAACAATGGCCTATGGATGGATGGTCCAAGAATCCAATAGCTGTTCATCCAGCTGGGTGTCTCAGCTGGTCTTCAGTACATCAGAATCCTGAAGAAGTGGGCTGTAATGCCAGTGAAGGAATAATTTTTGCCAGAAAGCGGGAGAGCACACAGGCAAACAGAGCAAGCTTCCTTCTTCCATGTCCTTATATAGTCTGAATGCAGAAAGTGTGGCCCAAATTAAAAGTGGGTCTTCTCACTTTTAATGATTTAAAAAAAATAATAATCCTTGCTGGTGTACCCAGCCAGCAGATCCTGAAGCAGCTGGGCTTGAAGGACAATCCTGTACAGACAGACAGACAGACAGACAGACAGACAGACCAGCATAGCCTAAGACCTCTGTGATCATTTCCGTCCATCAAGGCTGGCCTGTGGGCTGCTCACACCCAGTTTGAAGGGATACCACATGGGCAGTGACAAAGCATTGATAGTTTTCTGATTGTTTGGAGAATATCCACACAATGTTTTTTTTAAGTTTGAGAAGATATTGGAATTACATCCAGCACATCCCCACACTGATGGTGGTGTTGGTGACAGCCTCATGAGCCAAAGAGCAGATAAAAACATTTCAGCAGAAACAGGAACTAAGTCCAGAAAACCTGGAATAGCCTGGTTTTGTGTCAAAGTCTTAAGGGTATTTAAGATAATCCTCCCAGGCCCAGTCTTCATGTGGCTTGACTTTTCTGAGTGAGAGTCTCAGTAGTCTTTGTTAAGCTTGAGAGAAAAGGGCTCGGGGACCGGGTCAGTTTGAGGGACTTACTGGAGCTCTTCTGAGGGGTTTACCTTCTGGCTTTTGGAACTTCCCTAGGATGGAAAGTTTCCATCGTGGAGGAAAGAACTATGCAACACCATAGTATTTTATTCATGTGTATAATGGAGCTAGATACATTTTTTAAATTTATGTGACTATATGACTATATTCTACCTGTATGGGTGCCCATGGAGGCCAGAATAAAGGGCCAATCCCTTCGAGTTGGAATTAATGCTGGTTGTGAGCCATCCAACATGGATGTTGGGAAGCAAACTTGGGTTTTCTAGAAAAGCAGGAAGCCTCTTAACGCTGAGCCATCTTTCCCGCCCTAGGTCATAATTAGAAGCCCTTTTCCATCAAGTCCTCCTCCCTAAAAGGTATAGCACACTTCTAGCCTCTCCATCACAGTAGCTTAGCAATAGGCTGGTCTCTATCTGCCGCAGCCTGGAGCTGTGGCCACCGCCCAGCATAAGGTCCTGTTGTACCACACATTACTCCCCTGGGCAAAGGTCAAAGTTCTATATTTAGTGTTATTTCTGAAGGAGGCAAACTGTCTTCACACATCGGAAAGTTGAACCTCCTCTGGGCAAAACCCTGCACTTTGGGGGGACTCTCACACGTGTTCACCGTGACTAGTATGGTTCTTGTCACAGTGATCCACTTCAAGTAAGAGGGCATGACAGCTGCAGGGAACAATATTCTTCCCTGGGAGAGAAACTCTGAACAAAGGTCAAATGCAGTTGGAGCGGGACTGGAGGACACTCTGGAAAGCGGCTCGGCTCTCTTTCTCTCTGTGTAGAATCCTGTATGTTTTCCCTATGAAGGAATTTCTGTGCTAATATTATTTTACCAATGATACAACTAGACACTTCAGATAGGATCATTTTAATTTGTGTAGCTTTTCCAGTGTTAATAACAACTTTTTAGAACTGAGTTCTAACATCTGCTCCTTGATTTTGTGAACAGTAAGACGCTAAAAATTGAAAATCGCAAGCCCAGGATGTTCTTCTCCGAAGCTGACCACGCTCTCAGGCTGCAGGAAAGCCAACCAGTTTGCCCCATGCTGAGGATGCCCTGCCAGAGGGTCTTGTGGACCAGCATTAGGTGTTGTTTGCAAATGGGGAAACTGGGGCAGGGAAACACAGCTGGGACCAGAGAGAAGGAAGGCTCTCTGCAAATGAGAAGAGACTTCCAAACTATCCAATGCTCAAGTAATCCAAGCCCAGTTCAGATGTTTTCACAGCTGTTATTCACTCTTAATAAATGTACGCTTTTCCCTGACAAAAGAGGACGCCAAACTATTTGGCTTGTCTTAGAGCTAGCTGGTCCCTTTTTTTTCTGTTTACTTAGGTGTTTTTAACAATTCTCTATTGCTGGTGAACCTATGACGGGTCACTTTCAAAGGCGACATTATAAACAGATGCTGATTTCAGGTGCTTGCCTTGTGGATAAAACAACAAAATTGAAATTGGAGTGCAGTTTTACATGTCTGCTTGTTTTCTTGCTCAGTGGAGTGAAGACCCCTTGACTGCCAACCCTGGTGTTGTGACAGGCTAGTGAGTTTTATTAGATGACAAAAAATAAATTGCTAACAAGGATCGATCCTAAGCTGGGATTCTTTTGTATTAGAGTATTGATTTGAGATTTTTAGGACGTGAAGCATAAAGTGGAACTGCCGTCTCCCACAGCGGTTGCACACTGGCATCTTAAATCAGCATTTCTTTAACCAACATGCAGACTACATGAACCGTGCCATTCTGTGTATGTGAAGACACTCAGTGGGAAGACTCCCTGCAAAACCCGGGTCATCGGAGCTCTTAAAAATCAGAAATTGACAGTTTCTTCGGCATTGCCTAAATAGATTTCAAATAGTTACAAATGTGGGTAGGAGAGACATTTTAGTCTCATTTACATTAAGTGGGCAGTTTCACACTCCCGAAAAGACCAAACAAACAAAAAAATTACTTTATATATGCCACACTCTCCTGTTTTTTCCTAAAATACCTAAATGCTGAACAATTACACAGAGAAATTTTAAAACCTAGTTCTTGGAGCCTTCGCAGCATTGCTGACCTGTGAACAGTTGCGGACTCAAGTCCACGCAGCTGCCCGTGCTCTTGATCAACCCTCTGCTAATGACCCCGCCATTGTGTTCCTCTAGGACATAGCCTTACTTTTTAGCCTAAAAGGCAAGCTTTTTTTGCAGGCTGTCTCCAGGCTTTTATTGGCTGACACAGGTTTTAAATATCAAGAAATATATCAAAAAAAAAGTTAAATTCACAGAAAAATTCAATTCCACTAGAAGACTCAAATACTTTTGCAATTCTGGGCCTGTATGCATGCAGGAATAATCCAGCTGAGGCAGGGGAATGGCTGGGCCTTTCATAAGTTGGCATAATGATAACCATGTTGGTGGTGCCTGCCATTTGCCCATCAGACGATCCTGACATGAACTCCAGGCTTCATAGGATTAACAAAGTTGTCAGTAGAGCCTGCCAGGTATTCTGTGCCTGAACTCTTTCACAACTGACATTTGACAATTTAATAGTCTTTAAGACAGCCCAGGCATATTCCCAGGCTACCTTTGTCTGCTTGGCATAGCTAAACACTTCCTCTTGCCTCACAGGCCAGGGATTCTATCCCATGGATGTCCAAGGATGCTGCTGTGTGTAAGATCCTGTGTGTGGTCATGGCTTTCTCCTCTTTCCTTGGTCTCCTGACAGTGTCCAATTTTGATGGATGTTTCTCTTTCACTATATGTCCTAAAGCAACAGCAGTAGGCCTTAAGTCAGCCATTGTCCCTGCCAGCCTACTCACAACCTCCAGCTTCTCCTCTGCATCTTAATGTCTATCAACCCCAGTTAGCTTCCTACGTTCCCTGCCTGATTTCTTCAAGCATTTGGGATTTCTGGCCTCTTCTGATAAAGCACTTTCTGTTTTATTTCATTAACATGTATGTTGTCTAGATTTATGTCAACTTGATATCATCTAGAATCATTTTGGGAGAGGAAACCTCAATTGAGAAAATTAGCCCAAAAGACTAGCCTGCGGACAAGCCTGTAATACATTTTCTCGATTGATAATTGATGCGGGAAGGCCAACCACATTGTGAGTGGTGTCACCTCTGGGTAGGTGGTTCTGGGTGGGTGGTCCTGGGTGCTGTGAGGAAGCAGGTCGAGCAAGCCATGAAAAGCAAGTCAGAAAACAGCACTCCTCCACGGCCTCTGCATCTGTTCCTGTCTTTAGGTTCCCGCCTTGAGTTCTTGCCCTGACCTTCCCAGTAGTATGATGGAAATAAATCCTTTCCTCTCCAGGATGCTTTCGGTGGTGGTGGTGTTTTATCACAGCAATAGACACACTAAGGGAACACGTATTACATATTCACTGAATCTGTATGTGTGTGTGTGTTTGTGTGTGTGTGTGTGTGTGTGTGTGAGAGAGAGAGAGAGAGAGAGAGAGAGAGAGAGAGAGAGAGAGAGAAAGAACAAGACAGGGTCTCACGGTGTAGCCCTATCTGGCATGTAACACACTATGCATGCCACAGTAGTCTGGGACTCAAAGAAATCTGCTTGTTTCTGCCTCCCGAGTGCTTCAATTAAAGGCATGGATTCAGACACACTAAAATATGGAGGGATGAGTATAGAAAGTTGAGTGCCTGACCCCAGAGAACGTCGGTGGGAACAACAGAAACTGAAATATGCATGGTGATGATTTAAGGTTCTTAGAACTGAGCCCCCTATCATGGATTAAAGTGGGGATGTCCAATAACATTCCAATCGAGTGACACCATATGTAATTTTAAATTCTATAATAGTCATGTTGAAAGGGGTCTTAATATAAATGATTCTAACAATATGAACTAGATACAGCGATATAACTAAATTAGTCCCTTACCACATTATCAACATTAAAAATCACTAGTGAGATGTTTATAATCTGCACTAAGCCTTTAAACCAGCTCATAACTCATACTGACAAGACATCTCAACTTGACTGACTGCCCATAGTTCAAGACCTCAAGGCCCACGTGACCGGTGGCCACAGGGAAACAGAGATCTAAAAGGTCCTAAAATCCCCAGAGATAATAGAAGTTAAATACAGCCTGAAGGCTAAAGATCCATTGGAAATTAATAAATCATTTGTGGATCTGTGGAGCCAGACTGGTTAAAAAGCCATGGACATACCTTGATGGCACCTGATCTTCTTTGATTTGGGAAGCTAAGTGGGGCTTGACTTGGTTAGTATCTGGATAAAAAACAAAACACAGCAAGAGGAGCGAAAAAAGTGACATACACATTTACAGGATGGGCCAAGACAGGTGGACATGAGAGAAGACTGGAAGCGACAAGCTTATCTAAGATGCGAGAGACTCTTACTCTCTGGGAAGTGGGGAGCCACTGAAAATTTCAATCAAGAAGGTGGTTTATCAGATCTATGCTTAAGATGGATAGTTTACAAGGCTGGAACTAAAATGAAATTAGCCAGGTCTGAATCCATGCAAATAGAGTTAGACGACAAAGACAGAGTCTCTAGGAAGCAAACGTCGGCTTCACACAAAGAATTATGTTCGTAAATTGTCAGGATTACCCAAGGCACTGTGCGCTCTCTGGGAGGCTGAAAATCCCACTGTGGGGCTGTAGGCGCAGATGCCAGATAGCTACTGTCAGAAACCAGGCAGAGTAGCGGAGCTCTTTTGTCCTGGCAAGGCACAGATAGCACCCAGCGCTCCGTTCCTTTTGAGCGAGCTGTAACGTCTCAGCTTCCTCTCCCATTCAGCGGCATATTGGAATGCAAGGGAGAGAGACAGGGCTATTATTACCAAGATAACCTTGAGCCTGTTCTAATTTATTTTTTAAAAGAAAATAAATCACTCTCAACCTCTGTTGCTTTATTATTGGATGGTGGTTAGAACACTTTATCCCCCTAGCAGCCAGTATAAGAATTCGCTCTAGTAAGAGAATTGCCTTGCTGGGAAAACGCTAAAGCTAGCTTGGGGTTAGGTGAACGCTTTGGTCAAGAATGTCACAGGAGGCCAGGGATTCGAGGGACAGGATGAAGCTACAAGGCAAGCAGGAGGGGAGAGGACTTGCCCAAGTGCTCAGGTGATGAAAGTGAAGTTCTGGCTCCACACAAGGGAAGACTCTAGAGTCTACAGTCATGCTCACAGAAGAGAAAAGTCCCGCATAGCAGTACAACAGGGAGCACCAAAAGACCAGCCTTGACCACCAGAGACACCACAGGAAGCCCTGCAGAAGGCACCAAGTCAGACACACACTCCCCTTCACAGCAGCGCAGGGTACTGTGCCGTTCACAATAGAGTTCCCAGACACTGGGCCACATGGGCCAGTCCCAAAGGACAGTCACACTGGACTTCTTAACAGTTACTTTTCTCATCCCTGAGACAAAATATTTGACAAGCACAGCCTAGGGAAGGTCATGGCTTAAGAACATGGCAACAGGAAGACTTGGCAGCTGGGTGTAAGGTACCTGGTTACACTGTGTCTCACGTCAGGAAGCAGAGAGACAGATGAATGCCCTTGTTGAAAGCTCCCAGGGGCTTCCCCATACACAGACCGAGATGCACATCTCCTAAATCGTCCTATATCCGGTTGAGTTGACCGCGAAAACAAACCATTTCAAGGTTGAGTTGACAGACGCTGCCTACCTTGGCAGGTCCTCCAGTCCCAGACTTGTCCGAATAACTGTTTTAGGTGCTCACTGCTCGAATGTTCTGAACCTTGACTGTTTGTTTAACCAGCAGCTCTCTAAATGGAAGCTGACGAGATGCTGAATCAACCAGTCCTTGGGGGTTGGAGGAAATAATGCCACACTCCTGTGGGAGCTTTTCACTGGATTGGAAACAACTGATACCTTCCCACATTTAAATAACCATAGATTATTAGATCGTTATCATTGCTGCTCATGTGCATATGTGGGTGTATATGGAGGTCAAAAGACAACCTTGGCCACCATTCTCTCAATGGTCTGGAGCTTGCAGATTTGGCTAGGCTGGCTGACTTTACATTAGGCAACTTGGACTTGCTCATTATGGAAGGTTCTCTATGCCCGGCAGCAAACACACAAGCCTACGGTCGGGGGGGCACAATGTAGAATGATCAGAGCTTGTCATTCCTCCAAGTCTGCAGGTTTCACAATGAACACTTATTTTAATAATCTTACAAAAAAATCTAATAATCTGAGTTGGAGGGAGAGAGAGAGAAAGAGAGAGAGAGAGAGAGAGAGAGAGAGAGAGAGAGAGCGTTCAGTGAAGGGTTTGCCTCTTAAGCCTGAGGAGCTGAACTTTCTAACGACTTTCCAGAGTTGAGCCCTGAAGATCAGCTACCGCGTCACCCTGGATGCAAGTTGTCTTTCATTCTGCACAGCCTTGGGGACTCACCTGGTGAGCATCAGAGATGGCCTTCCCTACCACCACAACATGCCATCTAAAGGCTCTCTCAGAGATGCAGGTGGTATAGGAGGTCCTTCTGTATTTGTGTTGCTTTCTTTGGTTATTAAAGAAACTGCCTTGGCCAGGTTGATAGGGCGGATCTCAGGTAGGCAGGGAAGACAGAACAGAATGCTGGTAAGAAGAGCAGAGTCAGGCAGACGCCATGAATCTCTTGCCTGAGACAGATGTTGGTTAGAATCTTGCTGGTAAGCCACAGTCATGTGGTGATACACAGATTTAATAGAAATGGGTTAATCAAGGTGTGAGAGTTAGCCAATAAGAGGCTAAAGCTAATGGGCCAGGCGGTGATTTAATTAATACAATTTCTGTGTGGTTATTTTGGGCAGCGGGACATGGCCCACTTGCCCTCTCCTTACAACATGCAGGTGTCTGGTGCTTCCTGCGATGCTAAGTAAACCTAAATATTACTGTGGTGTGTAACCTTGGGTTGGTGCTATGACAAAGCTATGGAATTACTTCAGGGAAGTGGCCACATGTCACTTTTCACTGGAGAGTTTTGAGAAAAATTAGCAGATGCCAGCAAATATGTTCCATGAATGATGAGCCCTCCCCTCTCTCTTCTCCCTTTTCTCTTTCCTCCCTTCCCTCTCTCCTCTCTTCCCCCTCCCGCAAATAGCTTAGTGATACACATTTCTCTGTATACTGCAAATGGCTGTGGGCACACACATGAGGAAACCTCAGGCTAGACACAGTCTAGTCTGTGGTAACCTTGGTCTAGCCTCTTGGTAACTTGAGGCAACCCTATCGCACCATAACAGAATAACACATTTAAAAATATTGATCTGAGCATCCACCCCACTTGCAGCCTCAGCATCCTTCCGAGTATTTACTTTTCTCTTCAAGAACTTCTCTGCCTCACCCTGTTTGTTGAGAAGGACGCAATCCAAGGACACCATCTCTAGAAAGCCTGTCTTGCCCTTGCCACTGATTGTGAAGAAACAGACCACTCTGAGCTCCTCTGGAAGTCTGACTTACCACACATTATCCTGTATCGTAACCAGTCACTTACTGGGGTAAGTCTCCCCTCCCATTTTGAACTTTTTGATAAGTTAATGACCAGAAATTAAGTTGAAATTCCATCAAATTGCAAGCCACAGAGTTTGAAGTAATGCAACATCCATCTTCTGAGCAGTCTTTGTAACCCATCTCTAGCTGAGGCTGTTTACAAATTAACGGTCAATCTTTTAAAATGCAGGTACCACTCAGCACATGTCTGTCATCTCAACACTCAGGAGGCAGAGGACAGAGGATGGTAAGCTCAAGGTCAACCCAGGATACACACTAAGTTCTAGACCAGCCTAGACTGTATAGTAAGACCCTGTTTCAATAAAACCTAGAGACATAGAGAGGGGGAGAGAGAGAGAGAGAGAGAGAGAGAGAGAGAGAGAGAGAGGAAGGAAAAGGAGGGGAGAAGAGTGGAGGAGTGACGGAAGGAGGGAGGGAGAGAAGAAGGGAGGGAGAGAAGGGAGAGAAGGGAGAGAAGGAAAAAGGGAGGGACGAGAGTGAAGGGAGAGAGAGAGAGAGAGAGAGAGAGAAAGGAAGGAAGGAAGGAAGGAAAAAGAGGGGAGAAGAGTGGAGGAGTGAGAGAAGGAGGGAGGGAGAGAAGAAGGGAAGGAGAGAAGGGAGAGAAAGGAAAAGGGAGTGAGGGGGAGGGAAGGGAGAGAGAAAGAATAAGAGGTAAGGTATGGCATGGAGAGAGGAAGGGGAGGGACAACTTCTGTTAGTTCATGGCTTACTGCTCAGATGTGCTTCACCTCTGTTCACACACATTGAACCACCTGGGTCCCAACTCCATCCCCCAGGGTATCTTTACAGGTGCAGAGCCCTTTTGTTAGTAAGACGGGCAACAGAAAGCTTGACTCAGAGCAGCACGTGCTGGGAGGAGTCAGGTAAGCACTGGTGCACACACCTGCACACACCAAGAACAAACACATCAAGAAGACAGATGGTGGGCATGTGGCACACACCTTTAATCCCAAAATTCCAGAGACGGAGGCATACAGATCTCTGTGAGTGAGAACCATCCTTGTCTGCATAGCGAGTTCTAGCCCAGCCAAGGACACAAAGGTTCAGGCCAGTTAGGGATCCAACACGACATGTGCGCATGCGTGTTCACACACACACACAAAGTCACAGGTGTTTGGCTAGCAAGATGGCTCAGAGGGTAAAGGTGCTGGCCACCAAGCCTGAGACCTGAGCTAGATTCCCCAGACTCCACATGGGACGAGAACCACTCCTTCCCAGCTCTGATTCGACACGAGCCTGCTGTAGCGTACATACAAATACATAAATACATTATGTGCATACATACAAAAACATAAATACGTTATGTGCATACATACAAATACATAAATACGTTATGTGCATACATACAAATAAATAAAGGCAATTATTTTTAAAGTCACGAGGTTTGAAGTTCTCTCTGCCCTGTTTGGGGGGTAAATAACAAGCCAGGAGGTAGTGGAGCACACTTTAACCCCAGCACTCAGGAGGCAGAGGCAGGCAGATCTCTGTGAGTTTGAGGTCAGCCTCGTCTACAGAGCAAGTTCCAAGACAGTCAGGGCTACACAGCAAAACCCTGTTTCGAAAAACCAAAAATAATAAATAAATAATGTAAAATTTGCAGTGCTGACTTTTTAAAGATTTATTTTGCTGTGTGTGTGTGATTTGTGCACATGAATACAGGTGCCAATGGGGTCCAAAAGAGGGTGCTCAACCACCCAGGTCCAGAGTGACTAGTGGTTGTGAGCTGCCTGGGATGGGGTCCTCTATTAGAGCAGTGCACACTCTTCACTGTTGAATCACGTCTCCATCCCCAGTGATGATAGTTTTGAGTGTTTGACTAGCATTGCTGATTATATTGCTATTATCACACAACCCTCAACACTATTTTCTTTACTTTTTCGTCTTCTCAGAGAAGAATTATGTCCTGTCAAACAGTGGCCTTCTGGCTTCCTATGCAGCCTCTGGCGGCCATGTTCCCCTCCTTTCCCTGTAAATAGCATATGTGTTTTCCTTAACGCTTTAGAACATTTTGTTGTTGTTTTGAGACAGGGTCTCCTTGTGGAGCTTGCTGTGTAGACGAGGCTGGTTTTGAACTTGAGGCAATCTTTCTGTCTCTACACTCCAAGTGCTATAATTACAGGTTCGTGCCACCACACCCAGCTTGTACTCATGTGATTATTATCATGAGCTTTTGTTCTTTTATCCCACTTACTATACTTAATACGTTTTCATAGGTCACTCGTGTGGGAATATGTTCACATCTGCTTCCTGTTCAGGGTTGAGCAATATGCTATTGTATTCGCAGGTCGAATGTTGTCAACCCATTCTTGCATTGCTATTGTTTGTCATGCTGCTATGAGTACCAGCTTCCAAGTCATAAAACCTCAGCGTCCTCGCCTACAGGCTTTTCAGTTAGCTCTACATCTACAGATGGACATGCTGGGTTCCCCAGTAACTGCCTTTGAGGCGTCAGGAGTTGCCAGTTTTCCACAGTGACTGCAGCCTCTCACATTCTGACTAGCCCTGCACAAGTGTGCTGACATTTTAAAATAAGAGCTAGGATTGGAAGCAACTTAAGCATCGAGTAGCAACTGTTTCCATGGCTTGGAGAGCACCCCCAGTGAAACACACAAAACAGCAAACATAGAAATACATAAACACAGAACGACGATCTTTTTATTGATTTACCTATTCCTGTGATTAAGAAGTGTTGAATGTGTTCCTTGAGAAAGCAAGGTGTGAGCCGAGTGGTGGTGGCGCACTCCTTTAATCCCAGCACTCGGGAGGCAGAGAGAGGCGGATCTCTGGGAGTTCAAGGCCAGCCTGGTCTACAAGAGCTAGTTCCGGGATAGGCACCAAAGCTACAGAGAAACCCTGTCTTGAAAAAACCAAAAAAAAAAAAAAAAACAACAGGAAAAGAGAAAGCAAGGTATGGAAGAGTAGACATGTGGGGTTGTCATTTATATAAAGGAGAAGAATTTTTTTATAGGAGTTGGGGAAAATGGTTCAGTCAGTAAAGTGCCTGTCCCGCAAGCATGGGGACCTGAGTTTAAATCCCAGCACCCACATAAGAGCCAGATGTGGTGGTGCACCTGTGACTCCAGCTTGGGGGGGGGGGGGCAGGATGTTCATTGACCAGCCAGCCTAACAGAATCTGAACTCCAGGTTGAGGGAGAGACTCTGTCTCAAAAACAGGATGGGGAGTGGTTGAGGCAGACACATGATGCTGACCTCTGGCCTCGGGGCGCACATTGTGCGTGCACACTTACAAATACATATACTACATGCAACACACACATCACACAAGGTTAAACATATAAATCCATCACGAGGATTCAGTTATTACTTCTCTAGTGGCCCCCAGCACTTTGAAGAATGAAATCTACGTGATGATTAAACTTACAAAGAAATAAAACGCACCAGATCTCTGAGCATCATGCATTGGCGCCTCCTCCATCATGAGGTGTGACTGCAAGGTGGTCACACGCCCCCTTCAGAAATGTGGAGACCCTCACCCCTGTGCCTCAGGCACCTCCTGAAAAGCCACCCCTTGTTTTTACTCATCCACGTGTATTCTTTTTCTTTCTCCCTTCCCTTCTTCCTTTCTCCCTTCCCTCCTTCCTTTCTTTCTTTCTTTCTTTCTTTCCCAAACAAACACCAGAGACCTCTCATTCCCTCCCCACAGTGAGGCGTGGCCTCAAAGAGTCCAAACCCCACTCCAAGCCTCCAGCCATAACATCCCCCCAAAGTGATGAAAGACGCATCAACCGAACACAAAGAAAATAAGAACCTCTCCTAATACTGTAAACCCACAGCAATGGAAGCCCAGGAAACTTAAGTGCCAACCCTCCTCGCCTCTCTAACACATCTTGCTGGCTGTGTGGATCTGTGGTCCTGGCCCTGCCACACTCAGACCGGAAACTGAGAATAATGCTTTATGCATTACCTTTGGACAAACACAGAAATGTACAGTTGCTCATCTGTGTAGGGAAGGACCACAGTGATGTCAAGGAACAAACAGTAAATGCCTGCCCTACCCATGAGCTCCTTAGATTCATATCTTAAAGGATTGTTTCCCTCGGTTCCACCGAGTCCTGAGTGAAACCCAACTGGCGTCCCTTGACACTGCAGGCCCCGAGCGATGTGCACTTTTGGTCAGTCTCTGTGCTACTTTTCTTGAGAATACACAGTTGACCATCATAAGATTCAAGAGGAAGCAAAATATTACCAGAATTTTAAAGTACCCATTAAATAAAAAACATTGCTTGGGAACACACACACTGGTGAAACACAGGCTACAGAGGTTATTTTGAGCTTCTCTGCCCACTGTAACCCAGCCACATCTGGTCCCTTGTCAAGGTAGGAACTGATTAGAGGGCCACTAGGTTCCAAAGTCAGGCATAAAGGTAGGAGTAGTCCAAGCCTCCAGCTCCTCTGCCAGAGCACTCAGAAGCAGGGAGAAAGCAGCGGCAAAGATGTGGAGAACAGGCGGTCTCGGCACCCTCAGAAGGTCGTGGGTATTTACTTCTTTGATGAATTTAATCCACAGAAAACATTAATGCAGCTTTGATAAATCTACAGATTTAAATTCCTTTTTGATGCGATGGCTCTGGGTTTTCAGGATGAGGGAAGCTGGTGATGATGAAGGAGAAGGAGGTAATGGAATGGTTTCTAAAGCAAGAAATGTACGATAAGGGTTTACGGTGAGTGCCGGGCTGTCGCGTTCTCTGCTGATACACTCAGCTGGTGTGCAGCCGAAACCTGCCCTGCACAGCCAGAGTAGTACCTGACGGCAGGGAATGCTCCCATTTCTCCCCAGCATCTCCCTAGTCCTTACCTGGGGACCCCTGCAGCCTGAGGACTTTTCCCTAATAAAATCACTTCAGCCACACCACACCAGTGAGCGAACGGCAGTGTGCTGTCTTGTGATTCAGTCTAGTTCTCCTGTTCTCCAGCCCAGAATTTTAATCCTGAATTATCCTTCATGTAACCAAACCTTGTTTTTAAATAGAAACATAATTTAAATCATAATTTTAAATTGGTCATAAAATTAAAAGTAAATGAACACAAACATGAGCTGCCATTTATAATTAATTTCACTCTCCTCCAGCAAATGTTCAAAATTAAATCCCATGAATTAGAATATTTCTTCTCAATTAAACCAAATAATAAGTCTTTCTTCCTTTTTTTTTTTGAAAAATAATGGTAGAATCAGAAGCATTGGTACCACGCAGCCCTGATAAGGGAGCGGGAGGGAGCGCGCTCTGTCTGCAGTGCTGCCGAGGCTGTACTCTGTTATTATAGTACCCTCTCACCGCGTCACAGAGTCGGTGGCTCAAACTCACGTCATAACCCTGATGTCTGATGAGAAAAGTCTCTAGGCATTTTGAAATAATCAATATTTAACTTGGTTTCTAAGCATGAATATTGTAGATCACCGGCTTGCTTTCAAGGAAATAATAAATAAAGTCAAAGTCACCGGAGCATCGTTTTGATTTCAGATTTGCTAAAAAAAAAAATTACATATTCGCAGACAAGTTCATCTTTTGCTTTGGGCAAACTAAAAACATACAAATATGAAAGGGGGTGTAAAAACATGTGCCCGCAAAGCCAAGCCGTTTTAAATTCGCATAACCAAATCACCTTTCCTCAGAGGGGCAGACAACTTCAGAAATAACTCAACAGTTTCTTCACCCATTGGTGAGAGCATACATACATGCTCCTTCACAAGAACAGAGACATGGCCAATCGCATGCTAAATCACTTACAATGCACATATCGAAGCCAATTGCCCATTTGACATGCAAAAGAAAGCTAAACTCAAGGATGAAATCCCAGCAATCGCCAGGGGAGCTGGAGGCTCTGTGTCTTATTTTAAAGGTAGCTGTTGGTACTTTCTACTTCTTGGTTTCTTTGGTTTTGTTTGCTTGCTATTATTATTTATTTCTGGCCAGAGAAATAGTACTTGATCGCTATAGTATCTCTCACCCACTGGGGGGGGGGGGGGACCACACACACACATTTTACATAAAGCAATCTTTCCCCCAGAGAATACCAGCATGTTTAATTCCTACAAGTAAAACAACCAAAGCGCTTCTATCAGAACGATGCTAAGTAACTTAAGATAAACATCACATTGTATATCAGCATACAAGACAGATGTATTATATACATTCACATCTATGCTACATGCTTGATCCCAGGTGTAAAAATCCACCTTAAATACACAAAGCCCCAGTGACTAGCTTAGCCCACTTAGGAAAGGCAAATTGGTATGAAGATTGCTTCCTTTGATGGAATATGTCTTTATAAACCAGCCTGTCACATTTTAATTTTTTAAATCATCAAATACATTCCTGTAATTTAAAAATTCCTAATTTCTAATGTGACTTGATGTTTTATGCATAAAGTTAGATAATTTAGCACTGGAAGCCAAAGACATTTCCCGATTTCCTATCAGAAGGCTGAGTCTGAACCCTGCTTTAAACAGTCCTCGTTAAACGCGGCATTGAACATACTCTTTACACTAATGTGAGGAAGGGTAAACAGCACATTACGACTTATTGAGACTCTGCCTCCCTTCCGTAGAGCCTGTTACTTGAAAGGTTTGCTTATTAAAAGAGGGAAAACCTTACAAGGTGGAAAATTTTTTAAGCTTTATTCCTAACATTCAATTATTGCCACAACCGGTTTTTTTGAGTGCTATAAACTATTAATTTGCAAATATGGAGCCTTTCTCAGTGGCAGGCTTCCCAAAGGCACCAGGTGTCTGATTGTATTCAAAATCACAACCCAGGGTACACTTACAGTAATACACAAAGAAAAAGCCCCCTGAGTCCCGATGTTGTTTCAAAGCCTATCTGCCGTCAATTATTTTCACAACCGAACATAAATTTCACCAACAAACAGGAAAGGGTCTATGTGCACATAAGACACGCAACAGGCAACGTTCCTCAGAGTAAGCCAGTCCCCTCCGTAATGTCAGGACCTGGAATGGAAAGGCGAAGTTACGGGGGTAGAGATTTCCGTTCTTATCATTTTCCAGTTTTTCTGTGTAAGCAGCAGACCCTAAGAGGATCAGCCGTATTCCATGTCCTCAGCATTTTCTGAGTGCCATGTTTAAGTACTTCTCTGAAGATGCTGTGAGTGTATGAAGATGAAAGGCTTATGCATATCAATAAACCCGAGTCCAACTGCAAACCTTATCATTTCCTAAAATGCATTTTGTTAGAAACAGCTAAAGGATACTGGAATTTCGCTTTCTGGGCTCACGCTCTTATGGTACAAATACCAAAATATGCATTAAAGACTTTGTCATGCGATAGGCTAAAGAAGAGGAAAAATCAATAACTAGCCCCAAATGCAAAATAACAAAAGGTCACTTCGTGCTGCAGCAGCCTAACTGGGTGGCTTCAGCCTTCAAAACAAAAGTCGTAGCTATTAACCTTGGATCTGAGTCATAAATAAGAGAGCTACGGAAGTCAGGTTGCCAGACCCACAAGCACGCCTAAACTTTCCAGCCTAGGTCTGGCTGCCCTTGAGGGTTCACCTTTATCTCCCCTGGAAAAAAAAATGCCAATATAAAAATTCTAAAATACCTTCATAAGCCCCAAGGAAAGCCTGTGGCCAGAGAGATGGTGTGATAGAGTCCTTCCTTCCACTCCTCAGCCGCTTCTCCTGTGTGCGGCTGAGAGCGAATGCATGGAGAGTCAGGCGCATATTTAATTAGAAGCAAGCTGCCTCACTATCAGTGTGGGGATCTACCTCTGCAATCTCTTGTGAGTCAATCTTTCCCATCTCTGATTTTCTTTTATATTTATGCTAGAATATTTAATTGTAGACAAAAGGTTACTCTGGCTGTATTCACCGCGCAGAGGCACAATAATCTGCTTTTAAAGGCTTGACATTTCAGGCTTTTCAAAAAGGCTGAAAAAATTATATCCCTGCTTTTGTTAATCAATGAAGTAGAACTCTCCTGAACAAAAGAATTAAATTGCTTGGTTGGTTTAATAAAACCAACAGAAATAGCTGCTTCCTCTGGGTTTTATTGTGTAGGCATGGCACACGCACCCAGCTCTGTAATTCCATATGATTCAGGGCAAAACTCTAATTTCTGCACACAGTTGGGTTTTTAAATCCTATTCAGACCCTACCCGTTCTGGCTGGTTCTCGAAGGCCGTATTTATCACTGAACTTGACTCTTTCTCTGAAGTGTGGCAACCATATAGCGATTTTATTTCTGTTCTTGTGCCTGTACCCCTCCAAAAAAAAAAATCCATTAAAAACGTATTAATCTAAATATCACCTTTTCGTTCTGTTTAGTCTGGAGCTAATGGTTTTACACATCTTTCCAGATATTTAATTGGGGGGGGGGAGGGCTTGAAGGGAGTAAACAGGCGACAGGAACTTAGATGTGAACATATAAAGCAGCCCCTTTAAAAGAAACACCCCAAGACTAAACCAGAAAAATCACGATTTTCTGAAATTCATATTTGCAGCATAGGTTTGCAAGCCACAGTGGGTATATTTTAGCAGAAGACCCCAGAACGTACAAGGTAACCAGGGTGATTGCAAAAGATGACAGAGACACCCATTCCTTTATCTGACCATGAGGCAGCTCACCATCGTCTTACTGAGAAGACACGGCAAGGCCAGCCAGGGAGGTGACCCTTTCTCGAGCGCATTCAAAGGGGTCCTTTTGTTCTGCTTGTGGCAAACACTCCCAGAAAGGGACATGCTCTCCCAAGGTTCTGTTTGGAAGCAGCTAAGAGTTCAGATGGTTCACGACACACTGTCATGTTGCGGCTTTTGAGGATGGAGAAGGAAGAGTGGGAAAAGGAAGCACTGGTTGGACCAGCCATTTCTCCCCATCCTCAAGCTTACACAGAGCATTCTCCAAGATAATAATGGAGATAAGAGAGCCAACAGATATATTTATGCCAGACAAATTGTCTAAATGCTGCTTCTGACTTCACAGTCCTGGGACTGAAGGTCACATAGAGGTCATTCAATCCAGTGCCCTATTGGTTTTTGGGAACCACCGCCCCCCACCCCAGCCACCCATGGAGATAATGAAGGGCTAGCACAAACCTAGCCTTAGTAAGTGACCACTAAATGGAAACTACCATTCACTGTCTTTACAGCCCCTTGTCTAATCCATTTCACATTGGCAGGGATCTGCAAGAGCTGGCCTCATTACCAACCAGTAGAAAGGCTACTGGCTCTGCTGGAAGCGCTGGCTTTCTCTAACAAATACATATATTGTTGCAAACATGGAGGGGAATTACCTATCTCAGGCTTACAAAAACTTCATCCCCTCACACTTTCCCAGTCTCCCTTGCAACAGATGATTAGGCTACTTGTTATGTCAGGACACCAGCTTTCTTCATGAGAGCGAGCCTGTCTCCTCTCTCTCTCTCTCTCTCTCTCTCTCTCTCTCTCTCTCTCTCTGCCTTCCTCCCTCCCTTCCTCTCCTCTCTCTCTCTCTCTCTCTGCCTTCCTCCCTCCCTTCCTCTCCTCTCTCTCTCTCTCTCTCTCTGCCTTCCTCCCTCCCTCTCCCTCTCCCAATCTCTCTCTCCCTCCCTCCCTCTCCCTTCTCCTTCTCCATCTTTCTTCCTTCTTCTTGTCTTTAAAGAAACAGTGGTTCCTAGCAGGGCCAGTGGTGATGCTCGCCTTTAATTCCCAGCACTCAGGAGGCAGAGGCAGGCAGATCTCTGTGAGTTCAAGGCCAGCCTGGTCTACAAGAGCTAGTTCCAGGACAGGAACCAAAGCTACAGAGAAACCCTGTCTCAAAAAACCAACAAACAAACAAAGAAAAGAAACAGTGGTTCCTACCCCGGCTGTAGTGATGAACGCCTGAATTCCAGCGTGAGAGGCTGAGGCAGGAGGTGGAGAACCGCGGGCTGTGGGAGGAGACAGTGGGTGTGATGTGGACCCTCAGCAGCCTATGGGTTAACTTTCAACTTTTCATCAAATGCACGAGTCCCGAAGTGCCTGGCACCCAAAGGAGGACTAGCTGTTTGCTTCTAACTGGTCTCAGCACCTAGGGCAACTGTGGTATTAAACCTGTGACTGACTTTGAAGAACACACTGGAGATGGGCTCTTTCGAAGCTCTCAAATGAACCAGCTGTCCACCACAGAAGCGGTTTTCAGCCCCTGGTTTACACCGACACTGTGATTACAGACCTTCTGGCGGTCAAAGTTGTGGTGGAGCTGATGAGGGTCGGTGAGTGGCGCCAGGCCCTAACACAAGCCTTCTCACTGATGCTCAGCAGCTCCTGTGATTCTTTGCTCTTCTGAATGGTTTCTGCTCTGAACGAGTTTAAGGTTCTGAAAGGTTGATTTTTGACATTTGTCATTGTGGACCCTGCTCTTACAATAAAGCGAGTTTTTAGAGGCCGCTGGAGAATATTTCACACAGGGCTACCACACCAATGGGAATGACCACTTCTGTGTCCTACCTAAGAGAAACAGCAATCTGACCCATACAAGAACATGTGCACAGTTAGTTGTTCACAGCAACATCATTTTTAAAAGTCCTAGCCACACCGTAGAATATTACACAACAATAAAAAGGAAGTTCTGCTATGTGTTACAACATGGTGGTCTCTGGAAACACGACAAAGCAAGACTCTGAGGAGCGTGTGTTCATACAACTCCAATCATCTGAAACATCTAGCATATGCAAAGATACGGAGAAAAAGTAAATTAATGACTACCTACGACTGGGGGAGAAGGACGGATTAAGCCTCTAGAGGCTAAAGGGCGTGTCTTGGTCATTGTTCTTTTGCTGTAAAGTGATGGAGGAGGGTCATCTTTCTATCTGTTGATTTCATTGGTTAAGCAATAAAGAAACTGCTTGGCCCTCATAGGTTAAAACATAGGTGGGAGGAGAAAACAGAACAGAATGCTGGGAGAAAGAAGCTGAGTGAGGGAGTCGCCATGATTCTCCCACTCCAGGCAGACGCAGGTTAAGATCATTCCTGGTAAGCCAGCTCGTGGGCTACACAGATTATTAGAAATGGGCTAGTCCAGGTGCAAGAGTTAGCCGAGAAGAGGCTAGATATAATGGGCCAAGCAGTGTTTAAAAGAATACAGTTTCCATGTAATTATTTCAGGGCATAAGCTAGAGCTAGCAATGTGGGCGGCCAGGTGCCGGGGACGCAGCCCGGCCGCTCCTAATTCAACAGTAAAGAGACACTGTGACCAAGGCAGCTCCTAGGGGGAAAAAAAGTGTTTAATTGTTGGATGGCTTACAGTTCAGAGAGGGAGTTCATGGTCATCACGATAGGAAGCAGGCAGGCATGGTGCTGAAGCAGAAGCTGAGAGCTTTCCATACTGATCCACAGGGCTGGCAGAGAGAGTCAGATACCGTCTGAGCTTTTGAAACCTCAAAGCCCACCCCAGCAACACACCTCCAACATGGACACACCTATGAATCCTTCCAAACAGTTCCTCAACTGGGGACAAAGCGTGCAAAAGTTTGAGCCCTTGGGAATGTGTGCATGGGCGGGGGGGGGGACTCTCACTCAAACCGGCACAGTGTCCTTGACTTCCTTTGAGGTCGGGTGAGGGCAATGCCCTGGTGTAAGACTGGCAGTAACTATTAAACTAAAGGAGCTAGTCTATTCCTGGTGGATTACATCTCAATAAAGCCCCTCTGTCTGTCTGTCTGTCTGTCTGTCTGTCTCTCTCTGTGTGTCTCTGTCTCTTTCTCTTTCTCTGTCTCTGTCTCTCTCTCTCTCTCTCTCTCTCTCTCTCTCTCTGTGTGTGTGTGTGTGTGTGTGTGTGTGTGTGTGTGTGTGTTTTATGAAAGAGATAGAGAGTCTTGTTGCCTCTTGTCTGGGGATCTACCCATCTTTCATTCTCGTCCAGAGCCCTGGCTGTAAAGACACCCAGAGAGTTCAGCTCAGGTTACCGCTTTTCCTCTAAAATAAAACCTAAAGATGTGGGCCTAGTGGGAGAAAAGGAAGTCCTGTCCTCAAGCAAAGTTCTACCAGCTCTAGGGCAGGGTGGGAGGGACATGGGGAGACTTGTACTGGAGTGATGTGGGAGTCCCCTCTGTGTGCTGTGATTATCATTAATGAATAAAGAAACTGCCTTGGCCTGTTGATAGGGCAGCACTTAGGTAGGCGGGGAGGACTGGACTGAATGCTGGGAGAAAGAAGGGCAGAGTCATAAGACACCACAGAGCCAACACCACTGGAGATAGACGCACTGAAACTTTGCTGGTAGGCCACGACCTCGTAGTGATATACAGATTAATGGAGACGGGTTAAACTAAGATGTAAGAGTTAGCCAATAAGCAGCTAGAGCTAATGGGCCAAGCAGGGATTTAATGAATACAATTTCTGTGTGATTATTTTGGGGGTCTGGGCAACTGGGAAATGAACAAGCGGGCCCTCCTCCAACACTGGAGAATACCAATGGAAGCCAGCCAGTGTCTACCCTTCCCAAGCCCTTCCCACGGCATCCAAGGGAGGCCCACAAAACACGAACAACAGACCGGCCTGTCTGATCTCATTCCTGGAACACCCAGGATTAGATCCATTTGTTAACTTGGTTGGCCTGGAAGAATTTGTTGAAATTCTAGCTTTTATATATACTTTTTCTAAAATGTATTTTTGGTTTTAATCATGCATTGCATGCCTGACTGCCGTGGGTTTGCACACTGCGCACATACATGCAGAGCTCACAGAGGCCAGACTTTGTACATAGGTTCTGGCCCATGTGGCAAGGACTTTACCAAATGAGCCAGCTCCCATCCCTTGGAAGATAGGTGTTGGACAGTTCCAAATCTTTCTTCTTCTGAAGATCTACCACAGGCAAAACATCGTGGTGACTGGTTTCTCTCTCTCTTTTTTTTTTTTTTTTTTTTTTTGGTTTTTCGAGACAGGGTTTCTCTGTGGTTTTGGAGCCTGTCCTGGAACTCACTCTGTAGACCAGGCTGGTCTCGAACTCACAGAGATCCGCCTGCCTCTGCCTCCCGAGTGCTGGGATTAAAGGCGTGCGCCACCACCGCCCGGCCCTCAGTTCTTTGAATGTCTTCATGAAAATCAGCTGGTGAACTGGGTAGCGCCTGCTCACAGTCAAGCAGGGTGGGAGCCATGTTGTCAGTGAGCCACAGGCCCAGCAGAAGCCCACGCCACACCGTAAGTTTTCTGTGTAGAAATTTCTACTGGATCCTTTTACAGCTTCTGTTTCTTTCTTGACCGTCCTTGTGTTTCCCCTTAGACTTTTGAGTGTACTTGTAAAACATATAGTTGATATTTCTGCTACCGTCAACTGATTTCATCATTTCTGACCATATTTCTATTAGCTGATTTTCTTCCCCATGGCTCCTTTTTATCTGACCTTTCTTCTATATCTGTGACAATGTGACATTGTGGTTCTACACATAGTTCTGTCACATACTGGATTTTGTTGCCTACCTTTAAAGAGGATTGGGTCCGTTCCAAAGCTCAATGAAGCCTCCCAGGGATGAGCTTTCTTGAGGACCATTCAGAGAGGCCTTTCTCCTAGACCTGAGGCACCCTGGGGACTCTGGACTGCTGCACATGTGAGGACTTCCATGTATATGATGGGAGCAAGGTCTAGACTTGAAGGACTCCAGACAGCATGGAGCTGTCCTTTATGTGTCTGCTTTCCGTGGTCTTCCTGAGTTCCGCTCTTTACTGCCCACCCCCATGCAGCCTCTTAACAGAGCCCCCTTTCCAATACTCCCGCTCCCAAGCTCCAGCGGCCTAGGTGATCCTGAGCTCTGATTTGTCCCATCAACACCAGGAAGCCACCAGGTTGCCTTGGTTTCTCCTCCCAGCACAGCCTCAGAGAGAGACCTGCCTCGGGTGGTGCGGGAATGGAGAAAAGACAGGCACAAACAGATACACCAACGAAAAGCAGAGGTCAGACAGCCTGGACTCTCACGGTAGCGCCCTGGAGGCTCAGCGAGTTTATTACATGGAGTAGCTCAAAGAGGCAGCGCTATCAACAATGGGGAGGCAGCTTTTACCACAGAACAGGTTTAGTAACTCAAGTGAAAGTATTCCCTGCCGGAGAGCAGGCCATAAACATCCAAGGTGGAGAGAAAGCTGTGATGGACATTTTCCACACACACTATCAACTTCCACCCAAGGACCAGAGGAAGCCTCACCCCGGGAGACAGCTTTGCTGTTGCTCCATGGATCTGAGGCTCTGGTGTCTGTGACATGGCTGACTCATGTCAACACACATGCGCCTGTGGTGGCGTGAGTCTTCATACATTGCATGTGTGCAGATGCATGTGTACATATACCCGTGTGGAGGAAATTCTCTTGTGGTACCTGTGGTCAGGTGGGCTGGCTGGCCGGCAACCTCCAGAAATCCCTAACCCTGCCTTCCCATGGTCAGGATCACAGGCTCTGCCATATCTAGCTCTTCTCTTCTTCTCTTCTCTGTTCTTCTCCTCTTCTCTTCCTGTCTCTCTCTCTCTCTCTCCCTCTCTCTCTCATTTTAGATAGGGTCTCCTGTAGCCCCAGTTGTCCTGGAACTCACTATGTAGACTAGGCTGGTCTTGAACTCACAGAGATCTGCTTGCCTCTGTCTCCTAAGTACTGGCATTAAGGGCATGAGCCACTAAGCCTGGCCCAATAGGTTCTAGAAATTAAATGGGTCTTTGTGCTTGCATGGCAAATTCTTCACTGGCTGATCCTCTCACCTGCCCCTCGATACATTTTTAATAACAGATAGGCATCCATCTGGAGAAAACACTAACCTGGTTTGGAAGCTAGAAGGGACATTGGAGCCAGTGGGGCGTGGTCGGCAAGCATTCAGGTTCTGCCTGAGGGACCAGGTGGTGACCTTCGTCTCCGACTCCTACAGTATCAGGTGACCACCCCTCCACTCTACTTCCCATTATCTGGACTCTTTGGTTTCTCCAGTTCCTGTCCTTTGCTGTGATCCAATGCCCTGCTCCTCATATCAGTATTTTTTTATAATGCTGCATATTTTAATTCCCCCTAGTACCGGATATGCAGTAATTTCCTCCAGAATTAAAACCTTCTTGAAGGCGTGCTTGTTAAAATCTCGTATGTTAAAGAGTAGGTGAAATTAGAGAATGTTCTAAGGCAGCATTTCTCAAGCTGGGGGGCACAATTGCCAGAAAATACATTTCCGATGATCCTTGGAACTGAGACACCACTCAGCAGCAAAATTAACAGTTATGAAGTAGCAATGAAAAAGAAACGTCAAGAACCACTGTTCTAAGGGGAGGTGAAACTTTCTATCCTGCAGGGAAACCCATTAGAATGAGGAAGTAAAGAATTCAATAGCTTCAGAAAAGCCTTTAAAATGACCAGGCACACTAGGCCCCTCAATCCTCAGGCTTATATATGCACTGGAGACTGCTGAGAGACACTCTCAGACAAGCCAAGATGTCTGGAAGAAGCAGAGACCAGTTTCAGTCCCTAGAAGAGACTCCAAGCAACAGAGCTACCTAGAGAGGATGCTCTCCAACATGCCGAGGGGCCTGCAGATGGTGCAATGCAGTCCAGGTTTCAACGTCTGTGGGCCATCACTAATGCTGAGGTGGGCTTTGGAGATGTAGCTATCTTTGAGTCACTTCTGGTCCTGTAATCCCTCAGCCATATTCCTTTATAGGGAACCTGAAATGACCCTATCCTATAGCAAAACTGACGAATATCTTGCATATCATCATAGAACCTTCATCTGGTGATGGATGGAGATAGAGACAGAGATCCACACTGGAGCACTGGACTGAGCTCCCAAGGTCCTAATGAGGAGCAGAAGGAGGGAGAACATGAGCAAAGAAGTCGGGACCACGAGGGGTGCACTCACCCACTGAGACGGTGGAGCTGATCTATTGGGAGCTCACCAAGGCCAGCTGGACTGTGACTGAAAAAGCATGGGATGAAACTGGACTCTCTGAACATGGCGAACAATGAGAGCTGATGAGATGCCAAGGACAATGGCAAGGGGTTTTGATCCTACGTAATGTGCTGGCTTTGCGGGAGCCTAGCCAGTTTCCTAGATATGGTCGGAGGAGGGAGGACCTAGGACTTACCACAGGGCAGGGAACCCTGACTGCTCTTTGGACTGGAGAGGGAGGGGGAAAGGAGTGGGGGGAGGGGGAGAAGGGTGGGAGGAGGGGGAGGGAAATGGGAGGCTGGGAGGAGGTGGAAACTTGTTTTTTTTCTCATTTTCTCAATAAAAAAATATTTAAACAAAAAAAAGAAAGAAAAGAAAACTCAATAAAAATCACTGCAAGCTGGGCTTTGGTGGTATCAGTACTCTGATCAGTCATTGATTATCTGGGCTGAGCAGACATTGGTTCACTCAGGGAATAGTGACACACAATATAAATGGCTCCTGAACATGAACTGAGGGAACCAATGAGGAGTTGGCAGAGTGACCACTCCCTGTCCTGGTTATGGGTGGCACACTCATGAAACCGAGGCTGAAGAGCCTTAGGGTGGATCATCCACAAGGCGGAATCTGTCTTGTCCCGCACTGCTTGGTCCTGAAAACCTGACTGGGACAACCACAGAGCAAAGAAAGGACAGACACGTATACAGAAAAGCTGCAGTGGGGTGCCCTGCGCTCCCTCTGATGGGGCCGTACCAACTGTGAAGCAACTGCAACCCCCCACCCCACCCCCACCTGGGTTCCAAAACTTAGTATCCATGGAAAGAGTTTGATAATAAAGAGAGAGAGAAATAAGATAAAGATAACTAAAAAATAAACATAAAAAATAAGTATTTGATGCTCAGCCCACAGTATCAGAGAAGAATTTGTTCATATAAGAGTTGATAAAGGAAGTCAGGAATGGTGGCGCACGCCTTTAATCCCAGCACTTGGGAGGGAGAGGCATGTGGATCTCTGTGAGTTCGAGACCAGTCTACAGAGCAGCGAGGACTATACACAGAGAGACCCTGTCTCAGAAAAATAAGGAAAAAAAGAGTTAATAAAGGGATGGATTTATCAGAGACCTGGGGACCAGGAAGGAGCTTTGGAGGCTTTGCTGAGTCCCATGTTAGGACACAACCATTGGAAAGTGAGGTTTCTGCAGACCAGATTACTTAGGTCAACATGTGAACAAGCTCTGTAAGGGGCTAAAATAAGGAAAATTAGATAAAGGGGAAAGAGCCAAACATGTCACTTAGAGACAAAAGCAGAGTCCCTAGGAAATGAGGATATAATACCAAGTTTGGTGTGGTGAGTCTTCGGGAGACACAGCAGGGCTTGCTAACAGATCACCACAGTGTGGTCAAAAGCAAAGGCCTGGGAAGGCTGCAGGCAACTAGTACTACAGCTCTCCATAGCGCAGTGGTCCCCACCCTTCCTGACCCCGCAACCCTTTAACACAGTCCCTCGTGTTGGGGTGATCCCAACCACAAAATCATTTTGTTGCTACTTCATAACTGTAAATTTGTTACTGTTATGAACTGTAATGTAAATACCTGTGTTTTCCGATGGTCTTACGCAATTCCTGTGAAAAGGTTGAGTCCCACAGGTTAAGAATTGCTGCCAAAGAAGGAGGTCTCCACTGATGGGAATCTCCACAGCCCCTTCCCTAACAGTGACCAGGGGCAGGTGAGGGCCATGAAGGGTGACAGAAAACCCCAGCCTAAGTTGTAGATGTATTGGTCTTCTGTTAATGTTAAAAATATATATATATATATATATTTAGCGGCTGAAGAGACTGCTCATTGGTTAAGAGCACTTGCTGCTCTTGCAGAGGACCTGGGGGTTCAGTTCCCAGCACCCACAAACATGGCTCACAATCATCCATAACTCCAGTTCCAGGGAACCCAGTGACTTATCCTGAACCCCACGGCTATCATGCACCCACCTTGTGCCCATCCACATATGAAAGCAAAACCCTCAAACACATAAAATAAGTAAATGTTTAAGAATTTAAAAAATATTTTAGAGTCAGTTGATGCTAAAAGCAGGCTTGCCTCTGTTCCTGCCTCTGCCCCCAAAGGTATCAAGGGCATTAAGCATCAGTTAGAAAACATCTAGGCCAAACAATACAGGCAAAAGGGAGTAACCCTGATGAAGGGTAGGCCTATTTCCTCCCAGTAAACTATGTGTATTTCTCTTCCCATCACAGAGACTCTTCACCCTGACAAGGACGTAAGTGCAGGCGCAGACAGAGAGATGGGTGACTGTTCCTCCATTGGCCTAGGTAGATTAAGCAGCCAGCGCCAGCTACAAGTTCATCAAGGTAACGGATAAAAAGAGGTCCCATATAAATACTCCAGGGTAAAACAGACAGATAATTGATACCGACGAACAAAATGATTTTACGCTGCATTAGGTCCTGCTAACTGTTTAGTATCTCCTTAGCTGTGAACTTCTGTGATCGCCTCATACATGCTCAGAACAGATGACAATGAACTTGAGAAGTGCTTCACCAAAGTTCTCTCCACAGTCCCACCGCAGTCCCTTACCAGATGGTGGGGCAGGGCTTTGCATTATTGCCCTGTCCACCCTGTAAAAGGAGGTCTATATTTTGTACAGTTCAGGGAATGGTGCTGCCAGTCTTCCCTTGGGTCTTCCCACATGGCTTAGCATAATCAAGACAATCCCCACAGGCATATCCCGTGTCTTAGAGTTTCTATTGCTGCGATAAAACACCATGACCAAAAGCAACCTGGGGAGGAAAAAAAAGTATATTTTATTTTAAAACTTATTTATAATACATCATCCAGGGAAGTTAGGGCAGAAACTCAAGGCAGGAACCTTAGGCAGGCACTTGATACAGAGGCTGTGAAAGGACACTATCTATGTCCTTATTCCCAACAGCTCGCTCAACCTGATTTCTTGTAGTACCCAGAAACATGGACCCAGAAGTAGTATTGCCCACAAAGAACTGGGCACTCTCACACTAATTACGAATTAAGAAAATGCCCCATAGGCCAGTCTTGTGGGAACACCTTTCCAATTGAGATTTTCTCTTCCCAAATGACTCTAGCCTATGCCAAGTTGGCATAAAAGCTAACAAGCACACCCAAAGACCTCTCTCAATACTGTCTGGTGATTCTAGTTCTGTCAAATTGACAGCTTACACTCGCCAGCACACTAGACACTGCCTCTCTGAGCTCTCAGCTTTAGTGTCTGAAATTCGAGTCTCTTGCATACAGTTCAAATCTGGCCCCATTCCCAACAAGCGCTCAAGGGCCTGACATGTTTAGAAAGAGAATAGAATAAACAGTGTATTGGAAATAAATACATTTTGTGACCTTATTTCTCCATAAGAACTAAAAATGTTTATAGCATACTATATATCCACATGTGGTCCCACAATTACAGTTCAAATTCTTATGCCAGAATTTAAGTATTTTGACACCAGCTTAACTTCTTATGAAGTGTGCCATCTCCAAAAATTTGCCTTTCAATTATTTTATTTTTGTACATAAACTAAAAAGATAGATTAAACCATTGAATGACTATGTTGTACTATTAATTATGCATGCCAGCAAATAAGAAAACTTCCCCATATCTAAATCAAAACCAAATGCAACTTTCAATAGGTGGTTCATTCACTTTCCTAAATTAAGTTACATATATATTGATTTCTTCTAGCACAATACATGTCTAGATTTATTTTTTACATTTAAATACTCTTCCATAACATTGATTCTAGGACCGGAGATGTTGGCTGAGCATGTATGTGCAAGGCCCTAGGTTTTATCCTCAACACCACCCAAAACAAAAAAAAACAAATAAAAACTATAAAAGTGTAGATCAAGAAACTCAGTTTATGTAAAGATTTACAGTGTGACTCCAGGTTTGTTTGATATATAATATCTCACATGTTTGAGGATTTGCTGCTTTGATACATGTGCGTGTTAAGAGGTTGGTATGATCGAGTTAATTAGTGTACCCATCAAGAACGTGAGTCGTGACTGTGTTGGAAACACCTGATTCACTCTTGCATTAGCGACTTTTCTGTTGCTTTCATAAAACACCATGACCAAGGTGACTTACAGAAGAGTTTATTTAGACTTATGGTTTCAGGATGGGATTCTACTGCAGTGGAGAAGCCTGGCAGCAAGCAGCAGGCATGACTGGAGAAGCTAGAAGCTGAAAGCTCACAGCTTCAATAGCAAACACAAAGCAGAGGAAGCAAACTAGAAATAGGGTAAGGTTTTAAGTTCTCAAATCCTGACCCCAGTGACACACTTCCTCCAGCAAAGCCATGGCTCCTAAACCTACCCAAACAGCACCACTAACTGTGGATTAAGTATTCAGATGCCTAAGGCTATGGGGGCATCCCATTCAAACCATGACAACTGTCTTAGCAAGTGTCCAGTACACTAGAGAGTATTGGGAGCTACCATCACCTTAGTACACACTACACTCCCAGGACCATTCTATCTTCTATAACTGAAACTGTACCCACCCTCCCACAGAAAATGAGAGGTTGTGAATTCATTCTGGGTTAAGAAAAATTTGGTTTGCCGTAGTGGCACACGCCTTTAATCCCAGCACTCAGGAGGCAGAGGCAGGTGGACCTCTGTGAGTTCGAGGCCAGCCTGGTCTACAAGAGCTAGTTCCAGGACAGGAACCAAAAGCTACGGAGAAACCCTGTCTCGAAAAATCAAAAAAAAAAAAAAAAAAAAGAGAGAGAGAGAGAGAGAGAGAAATCTGGTTTGATCAATAAAGACCCCCTGAAAACTTTCCACTGGGAACAGATGGCCCAAATGATCCAATGACTCCCTGTTGTTTGCAAGATGTAGAACTCAGTTACCTCTTCAGCACCATGTCTGCCTGCTTGCCGCCATGTTCATCACCACAATGGTCTGATCCTCTGAACTGTAATCCTCCACCTCACAGCACCTCTGTTGCAGTTTCTTCTGAGTTCTACATCTAGAACAACTTCAAGACTGCTGGCTGAGACAACCCAGCCTCACAGAATGCTCCCGTCAGGACTTGACCATAATCCTACATTTCCCATTCTACGTTAGGTCCCCATAAGATTATCAGTGCCCCCAGTCAGCAGGAAGTAATCTAGAAAACTACACCCACACTCCCAATGATTATGAATGTTTGTCTTTACCATGTTGATTACAAGTTGTTATGGATAATGATCAGAAGAAAAGCTAAACAAAGGTTAGATTCAGATTTTTTGCTGTGAAAAGAAAAAAGGGGAAATGCTGTGGGATAATGCTCTTGTACACTGTAAGGATTTGTCACACATATTGGTTTAATAAAATGCTGATTGGCTGTAGTCAGGCAGGAAGTATAGGCAGGTTGATCAGACTAGGAGAACTCTGGGAAGAGGAAAGGTGGAGACAGAGTTACAAGCCAGACACAGAGGAAGCAAGATAGGAATGCCTTACTAAGAAAAGGTACAGAAACTTGTGTCTATAGTTAGCAGAAACCTCTGTTGTCTGTTCAGTCCCTGGATTGCTGCAGCCATGAGGACCAGCTTCCAGTAGCTCAGGCTTGAGGGGAATGAGCCAAGTGAGCAGACAATAACTCAACTTGACTTTCTATCTGAGGGAGTAAAATTTAATTCTCCGAGGCCAGCAAAGGGAGCTAAATTTAACTCTCTTGGGCTGGCAAAAATGGGGAAAACACACACAAATACACACATTCATCTCCAACAGGTCAGGATCTCACTAAGGATGCTGATAAATGGCAAGCCTTCCGCAGGTCAGAGAAACTCAAGAGATGTAGAGCAGGTGAGCTACTGGACAGACAAACAGACACACAAGGACTTTTCTGAGGACAAAAGCTTAATTCTTCATTTTATTATTATTTCCATTGCTTGTTTTATTCTATTCCTTTTCTGCTCTGGTTTTCTAACCTGATGTTTTCCTTCTGTCTCTCTTGATGTTTTCCTTCTAGCTTTTCTTTTACATCTTTTCTGGTATTTTTCCTTCTGTCATCTGCCTCTCTCTCTGTCTCTCTCTGTCTCTGTCTCTCCTCTTATAGCTTATATACCCCAATTGAATCTTTCAAGCAATATAAAATTTACAATGTGGTTATATTTTATTTTTCAAGTGAATGATTGCAATGACTACAAATTAAAAACAGAATGTTATCCATATCCCTTACATGTTAGACATTTTATGTATTACAGGTGAAAAACAAGTTGTACTAAGAATCCACATACATTCATACCCAAGCAACTTGTTATATATTAACAGAGTGTAAGCAAGCAAGGTATTTTTCTCAGCAAGTTCTTTTGCTGGCAGACTGCATTTTGCAGTTACAAAGAAAAGACCAATCATTTATTATAAATTATTTATTATAAAAAGTCTTAAAAGAATCACAAATCTAAACTTTTACCTATGAAAAATAGCTCTACTTTAAATTTTAAATCCTCAGGATGAATTGTGGTTGGTTAATTTTTTTCTCTATGGAGGCCCACCATCTAGCTCACAAATGAATACAAAGTCTTATTCTTTTTTTTTGCTTGTTTGTTTTATTTTTCGATACAGGGTTTCTCTGTATATCTTTGGAGCCTGTCCCAGAACTAGCTCTTGTAGACCAGGCTGGCCTCGAATTCACCTGCCTCTGCCTTCTGAGTGCTGGGATTAAAGGCATGCATACCGCTGCCTGGCTCAGAGACCTATTCTTATGAATGCTCAGCCTTAGCTTGGCTTGTTTCTAGCCAGTTTTGCTAAGCTAAATTATCACATTTCTCTTTAACTACATTTTGCCTCAGGGTTTTCCACTTTTTTTTTTATTCTATATATTTTTCTTTCCTTCTTACTCAACGGCTAGCCCCTGGTATTCTCCCTCCTCACTCTTTTCTAGATTTCTTCTCCTCTTTCTTCTTTCTGCACGACAGAGCTGCCTATCCTTTCTCCTGCCTATCTATTGGGCATTCAGCTCTTCATTAGACCAATTAGGTGTTTTAGGCAGGCAAGGTAACACAGCTTCACAGAGTTAAACAAATGCAACACAAAAGAATGCAACACATGTCTGCATCATTAAACGAATGTTCCACAGCATAAACAAATGCAACACAACTTAAACTAATACCCCACAACAGTGCATACCCACTCATCAACAGTTTATATCAGGAAGCCGAGGGAAGAACTGGGCACAGTCATCATTGCTGATCGCCAACTCATCAGCTAACAATAACCAGGCTGCTTTGTCCTTGTTTCTGACCTTAATGAGTTCCTATTCAACTATGTGCTTTTCTAAAGTTTAGATTGTTTTTCTCTATGTTCTATTTCGAAGCTATTAAAAAAATCTTATCCTAACCTTAAGTCATTATGTAAAGCTTTGTTTCAGCTATGATGCACACTGAAACCTGTGACAGCATCTCCCAACATTAAAAGAATGTGAGCTAACTTAGTTTCTGGGACTTGATCGTTTTTCTTAATTATTATCCTAAGCCACAGTCTACATGGCTCCCCAAGAAAAACTAGCTGTGTGACATTTCCTTGTTCTATTTTTTCTATTATACAGCCCCTGTCTTCTCAGGGGTAGGGGTGTAGGTGGAGTTTTCTGTCCTGGCAGTAGCTCCCAAATTATCACACAGAGACTTATTAATTATAAATACTCAGCCAATAGTTTCGACTTGTTACTAACTAGATACTTTAATTTAAATTAAGCCATATTTTTATCTATGCTCTGCCACATGGTGGTACCTTTTTTTGAAGCACAGCATGTTCATCTCTTGCTTCCTCTGTGTATGATTGACAACTCCTCGTGACTCTGCCTTTCTTCTTCCCCACATCCTCTCCTGCCTAGCTACTGGCCAGTCAGATCTTTATTAACAATGAGAGTAATACATAGTCACAGTGTACAAGGATTATTTCACAGCGGGGGGCAACACTTTAAATAGTACAGCTTAAGAGGAAATCCTCTTCTTAATAATTCACAGGTAAAATGCCCAGCAGAACAGGATATTTTCATGGAGATAATCACATTACCTTAAGGCCATTGGAATCCCCCCCCCCACACACACACCCATTCACACTATACCGAATACCAGAGAAAAATGGTAGCAGCAAATTCTGGGGCCAAGGCTGTCGGGGCCTTGCTTATCTGAGAGTTACCCATCTGAGCCTTGCTTCCTGTTGGACCCGGTCCCCTGAAGTCAGTTGCCACCTGCTGCTCCTTTGACATGGCCACTGGCACTGGACCCAGTTGCTATGACCCTTTACATCTCAACCTCTTGGTGCTTGTGGCAAACCCCTCAGTACTCCAAATGAGGTAAGAACTCAGTAAGACTCTTCAGGAGTGGGAGTGTCCCCATCACTGAGAAGGACACAGACTCACTACAGTCTTCGCAGAAATTCAGGGCATGGAGCTGTACAGCGCTGGGGGAGAGGATGTGTTTGTCCCATTCGGTGTCCCTTCACATTTGTTCCTTTCCTCCCTCCCCTTCCCCCACCCCTCTTTCTCCTCTAAACTCCTTGGCTCTAACAAAGAAACTCTCATCTTTCTGTTTCATTCAAAACTGGCAATCCTGTGGGGAATGAGGACTAAAAACCCTTCTCCTATTTCGCTGGCATCATGCCTGGATTTTAATGCAATCATGATTCCATTTCCATGTATCAAAGTGTGCTAACCAAAAAGAAAAAAGTGTTCTACACAATTATCATCTACAAGAAGTTTGCAGGCTACAGTATACCTCAGTGGGGGAGTGTTTATCTAGCATGGATGAAGCCTTGGTTTCAAGCCCCAGTATTGTAAAGAAGAATGTGAATGGGGATAGAAGGAGTGGAAGAAGTGAAGGGAAAGGACCCCGTTCAACCTCCCCATTTACAAGCGAGAAGATTCAGAGGCAGAAGAGCAGCTTAGCCAGCATCATGGCAACACGAGGCTGCCAACCCAGCTTTAACCGTTGCATCCACTGAAAATTACCAAGTCTCTGGGAACCTCTCCAAGGCAGTGATGCCTAACTCAGCTGCTATTGGTCCTAAGCTCACTCCTGGGTAGTGCTCATGTCTCACCCCGTGAGCACAGCGAAGAGCAGCACAAAGTACTGGACCCCCACCATCAGATCTGAGGGCTGGAGTCCCAAGTCAGCCAGCAGTACACCAACCATTAAAACCATAGTCATGTAAGGATGCAGGCAGATCTTGGCAAAGCTTGGACGCATTTAGGAGAAAAGGTCACATTTGGATCCATCATCCTCGGCAGCTTTCCTTTAAGGGAAGACCATGACCATGTAACATAAAACTGTGTCCTCAATAACTGAGTGATACTGTGGATCTGGGGAACTGGAGACAGACTAGCAAGCAGTCCCTGCCTCTGTCCACCAACGGAGTTTTAAAGACACATTTGGGATTCCACGGAGTGACCAAGGTACTGGAGAGAATAGCGAGCCCAAACAAGAAGAATAATTCTCTTATGCAGATGCAGATTAGTGTGTCCAGCATGACTTATATTTAAATGCAAATTTCGAAATGAGTCACAATTTCCAAATAGCAGATGGTAATTCAGGTAGATGCACAATCAAAAGAGTCCGCGTGGCTCACTCAAAGCTCTTTTCAGAAAAGGGGAGAAGAACGAAGTTCATCCTGCTGCTGTATATTTCAGGGTGCACTGAAACCCCCGATTGTAAGCGAGTTCCGGTCCTCCCCAAGCCCTAGCCCAACTGGAATACTCTGGATGCTTCCTGAATTCGTTCAAATGATTACAGAAAACCCAAATCAAAACCATTCCAAAAGAGGGTCCTCTCCTCTGGGCGGTGGTGGCACACGCCTTTAATCCCAGCACTCAGGAGGCAAAAGCAGGTGGATTTCTGCGAGTTCAAGGCCAACCTGGTCTACAGAGTAAGTTCCAGGACAGGCTCCAAAGTTAGAGAAACCCTATCTCAAAAAACAAAACAACAAACACACAAACAACAACAACAAAAAAGAGGTTCCTCTCCAGAAACAGGCCAGGTCAAATGTGAGAACATTACTTCCCTTACCAGACATCTTAGGCCACCCTAATATCCATTAAATGACACATTATTTTCCTAGAACTTCCTGATCGAATGTTCCAGCTTTACCTAGGGAAATATGACAATATGACAATCATGACCTGGCACAAGGTGAACTGACAGGGGCCACAGCTTTGCAAAGCAGACCTAGAGTCTGGCATTAAAGAGGAGTCCTGGTTAGCACCGTGGGAGGGATATTTTCTTAGAAATATCCGTTCCGTTATCACTTCCTTGCTTGTAAACCAGACGAGTGATCAGTTGGAAATGTTCAGTAAGCTGCTTCCCTGGGCTGAGGACCTGCTTTCAGTAGTAGGAAAGCAGGGCGGAGTAGCCATCCCTCACTCGGTTGGGCAAGAGTAGCCAGCAATGGCCATAATTTGAGAAGGTGACTGTAAGTTTTCCTTTTCTCTTATTTTTAAACTTTACAAGCCACACAGAAGAGAAACTATACACCTACTAGTGTCTTGACCTTACATGTCCAGCCTCTAGAATTTAAAGAAACATATTTTTGTTGTATTAACCTCCCTGCCTGTGGCAATCCGTTGCGGTGGTACTAGAGAACAAAAACCTATCAGACACTTGCTAGCACTCTTCATACAAGGTGGTTCCGGAAAGCTTAGCATAACCTCTACCATTTAAAGAGTAAAGAACTGTTTCCACAAGCAATGCTTGGGACACTACTCACATCTATGCAAAATGGTGAAACACTTGCCTAATGCTGAACAGAAAAAGCAACTCACATTAGATCAAAGGCAGAAAACTACAAAAGCCCTAAAAGAAAACCCAAGGCAAATTATTCATGACATTGGCTTTTGGGTGTGACTCAAAGGCCCGCGTAAGAACAATAAAGAACCAAAGAGTCAGAGAACTGGACTTTATAAAGTTTTTAGAATACTATGTTCAAGACATACTAGCAACAGAGTCACAGGGCATCAGAGAGGTGGGGAAAAAATAGAAAACCATGTAATTGATAAGAAACTGATACCCAGAATACATAAAAAACTGAATCTTAACAACAAATACAAATTCCAACCCCCCCAAAAATGGGTAAAAGATTTGAATAGCCATTTCCCCAAGGAGGTGCGTGCATGTTTATCAAGCACATAAAAAAGCATTCCATATTACTGATCAAGAGGTACAATGAGTTACTACCTCATACTCATTAGCACGACTAGTATTAAATAAAACCAGAAAATATCAGATGTGGACAAGGATGCGATTCAAGACTCTCATCCGCCAGCGAAGTTGCTTTGCAGGAATGTAAAGAGGTTACCTTCCCACTGCAGTGGTGAAAGGACTGAATTCACTCATGCTGGACAGAAACTTCTTGCGTTCACACAGTCTCCAAGCTTACAATCCCTGATCATACACTTCCACGGTCCTGGATATGTGGTGAAGCAGAACTTGGGGGCAGGGAACACAGAGTCTTAAAGCATAGATGAATTATGGCCAAGAAGAAGAGAGCGAAAGGAAGGAACTAGAGACAAGGACCTGCCGGGTATAACTATGATTCAGCTAAGTCTCCTCCAGCACACCACCCAACAGTCCATGACCATCACTGACTAACCCACTGATCTGCCTTCAACACACACACACACGCACGCACGCACGCACGCACACACACACACACACACACACACACACACGCCCACAAGCTTCTGAGAGGCAGTTCAGACCCAAACCATTACAGCAATGAAAAGTATCACAGGGTACACGGATTTCATTTCTGCCTACCCAGTAAAGAGAACTGAAATCAGTCAGCCTAGTTTCTGAGCATCCACGCCCACAGAAACGCCATTTACAATAGCTACGTCACAGCAGCCACCCCTGAGTAAATGAGAAGATAAGCAAAATATGATCCACTCATTCATAGAACGGACCTCTGGCTAAAACGGGGGAAGCTTAGGGAGGCCGCAGGCAAAGACACCGTGATAAAATGAAACGGAGAGTAGAAAAGGAAATTTCATGAAGAAGTTAGGCTACCTCAGTTTCCAAGTTTCTGCTGAGGTCACACACGGTTATATTTTCTCACAACCTAAAGCCTTCACGCAGAAAGACGCCTCCCCATCTCTTTCCTTCTGGTCAAGAGCACTGGCGTTCTTGGGTTAACCAATCACACGCTCAGAGCAATGCAGACACAGACGTTCTTTTGGAAAAGTAGTTAACTCAGGTTAAAACAGGAGAGAGAAAATAAACAATGAACACACACAGCAGAAGTTGTGTTCTTTAGGGAACAAACTCGTGTAGCCTAAAGAAGACACCAAGAGCCAGGTGGTGGTGGCACACGCCTTTAATCCCAGCACTCCGGAGGCAGAGGCAGGCGGATCTCTGTGAGTTTCAGGCCAGCCTGCTTTACAAAGTGAGTTCCAGGACTGAAAAACAAAAACCAAAAAATAATAAATAAAATAAAATAAAAATAAAACACCAAGAAAATGGAAACATTAACCTCCCTTATAATTTCTAATCTACTTATAGACTTAACCAAGCTCTAAGCGGGAAGAAGAAAGATATTGCTGCAGGGCATGAAGATCGCTCTCCATAGCAAAAAAGGCGCTGAGACGTGAGACGTGAAGAGAAAACCAAAAATAAAATAAAATAAAAAAATTTAAAAAACCCGTATTATAAAAATACTGTCATCTGAAAAACAGCGCTGCTTTCACAGGGTTTTTTCACAGGACAAAAAACTCTACAAAATCAAAGTGTGAGCGATGTTTTAACCGGAAGACGCGTTCTGTGCCAGGCCTTAGACTTCCGAATCAGAAGCCCGGGCGGAGGGCACCGCAAGTCCCGCCCCCGACCGACCTTTCAGTCACATGAGTTGCTTGGTCCCTTTTGCAGCACCCTGTGCGACGGTTCCCGACGCGCTTTACGGCGCTCCGGCCGTGTTGCGCGGCGCGGCCGGAGCCGGCGCGGTTGGTACGGTCGCGGCGGTCTGCAGGCGTGCTGTGGCGGTGTGCTCGCGCTGGGATGAGCGCGCGCTGCCGGGCCGCGCAGCGGAGTCATGGTGAGTGGCCGGCGCTGACTAGCCCCGACGTGGCGCTGGCCGGCCCGGGCGGACGCCAAGACTGACCTTCGCTCCGGCCTCCGCCGGCTCCAGCCGACAGCCTGTCTCTGCTGCGGGCTAACGCTTGCGCCTCCTGGGAGGTCGGCCCGTTAACCCCCAACAAATCCTTTACGGTGGAATTGCCTTGTGGGACTCTTGCAGGGAGCTTTGCAAGCACTGTTTTCTAATCCAGCAGAAATCTTAATTCTCACCGGTCTTCTTTAAACTTGAATAAGGTTCAAGTGCCTGTGGGTTAAAGTTCTCTTCGACCTCTGAAGAAGTCACCCTTCTTGTGGATAAACAGGTTGACTTACCCTTTTCTTCTTAGTGAAAATAGCACACCCCACAGTAAATTGTGTATAAACATTGCAGTGGTTTTTAATTTTTTTGAGGCAGGGTCTCACTATGTAACCTGGCTGCCCCAGAGCGCAGGAGATCCACCTGCCAGTGGCTTCTAGGTGCCGGGAGTAAATGGCATTAAAAGGCCACCATCGTGTACAACGTCAAATTGCAGTGTTTTAAAGACAAAACATTAATCCCAGCACTCGGGAGGCAGAGGCAGGCGGATCTCTGTGAGTTCGAGACCAGCCTGGTCTACAGAGCTAGTTCCAGGACAGGCTCCAAAGCCACAGAGAAACCCTGTCTCGAAAAACTAAAAAAAAAAAATGTTTCTTCCAGCAGGCATAGTGCTGCACTCCATAGAGTTTCAGCTACTTAGGGAGGAAACTGAGGCTGAAAGATCGCAAATTCATGGCCAACCTGGACAATTTAGCAAGTCCCCACCCCAGAATAAAAGGGTGGAGATGTAGTCCCACCAGTATAGCGTCTTCCATGTGTAACACCCTAAGTTTCATCTCTAGTCCTTGCCAGAAAGGGAAAAAGAACCCACCTTTCACTGAAGAAGGCTGTAATGAGTTTGGATGCAGGCTAGGTGCAATTAGAGAAGTAAAGATGTATTCTTTTCCCCCCTTACCAGGCCAGCACAGTGGTAGCAGTTGGACTGACTATTGCCGCTGCAGGATTTGCAGGTTGGTTTATGGTTGGGGGTGGAAGAATAGACTGGTTATGGATTGACTTGCTTATTCTATTGATTTTGGTTTTAGGCCGTTATGCTTTACAAGCCATGAAGCATGTGGAGCCTCAAGTAAAACAAGTTTTTCAAAGCCTACCAAAATCTGTAAGACAACTTTTTTTTGGTAAATGTATTACCTGTACTTTAAGCCTGGAGCTGCCCTGTAGCCAGAATCCCACAGGTCCATGTTCAGTGAGGAAGGAGTTGCAAACCTTAGGTGACAGCTAAGGGTGGGTGACCTTCGGATTTAGTACTTTATTACTCGCACACTGCTAACCTGCCTTCCGTCATCTGCTGTCACATGAGACACAGGTAGCTCTGCAGTACATTCAGACATCACACCCTGTCATGTTGAGAATGAATCTTAACTGGGTACAGCACACACAGCTGCTGCTCTTCAGGACTTTGAGGATCCATGTTATAGACAGCAGAAACCATGCTGCCCAAGGTTAAATTAAGGTCCTGATGGCATAATTTCCCTCCCACACTGCCATACAGTTAGTGGTTTCTTTGAACCAGGTATGATACTGCTTTTTATGAGGAATATGGGTGACAACAGCCTCCATTCACGCCTAGTTTTCTTAAGTCCTCGAGACAATTTGTTCCAGTTTGGCTGGAGGAAATGGATGTTTAATGCTTATTGCAATAGCTACCACTAATCAAGCTAAAATATCTTGGGAAATACACTTGTAGGTCTTTGAAATGTACTATTTTCTTTTTGATTTAACCAACCTTCCATTTACTTCATTAATCTTTCAATTCAATTTCCCTTTCAGGCCTTCAGTGGTGGGTACTATAAAGGTGGGTTTGAACCCAAAATGACAAAACGGGAGGCAGCATTAATACTAGGTGTAAGGTAAGATTTTTACTCATTAATAGATGTAGGGTAGGATAGTTTCTATTAGTATTTTCCTACAATTGAGAATAAGGTAGTTATTAGGTTTTTTGTCACAAGACAACACTGATTTTTATATTGGTCAGCTCCTTCCATGAAAATCTTTTAAGCCTAACATGCCTGCAGAAGTACAGAACTCTTACTGAGGAATATGTAACAGATTAAGATAGTGCTCACTGCTGCCTGCCTGGAGTGATCTGCAGTGAAATTCTGCTCCCATTTCCAAATGAAGTGTTGAATAGGGATTGTCAGGCCAACAACATCTAGTTTTGTTTTTAAGTACTATAATTTGGTTCTGATTTAGAAAATGCATTTTATACCTGTGAGGCTTATAGAGTGTTAAAATTTGACCCTTCTGTATAGTCCGTGTGTGATGTTAAATAAAGTAACAAATTGTTTCCCTTTTCATATTAGCCCTACTGCCAATAAAGGAAAGATCAGGGATGCTCACCGAAGGATTATGCTCTTAAACCACCCAGACAAGGGTAAGTAATGGCTCGGCTTTTGTTAAGCATGTTGTTGGACTGCTGTTAAGGGGATAACTAATTCTTGGCAATTATATGTCTAAATGTACATATGAGCAGTCTCCCAGGCATGGATCACATAGTAGTCTTTTTTTTTTTTCGAGACAGGGTTTCTCTGTGGTTTTGGAGCCTGTCCTGGAACTAGCTCTTGTAGACCAGGCTGATATATAAATAAAATCCACCAGATATGGTAACACTCTGTAATCCCAGTACTCTGGGAGGGGGGCTGAGACGAGAGGATCAAGGGCCAACAGTGCGAAGCAGTCTGATACCTTATTTCACCAAAACAAAGGTATAATGAATAAAAGAGCCATTGCTATCTGGGAGTAATAAAAAACTTAATAGTACTTTTAGGTTGTTTGATAAAATATCTTCCAGTAATGGTCACAAATACTAGGTATTTTGGTTGGCGTAAACCTCTTGACCATTCTGCCTCAGCCCCAACTGGTGGGATTAAAAGTGTACATACCAACTCTTGGATGAGTTTTGTTGTGGTGTATTTTTGAGTTTTGCTGTATATCTGCTTAGATTCATAAATAACCAAGCGCTAAATTTTAAATAGGAGAAAAATTTTAAGAGGCTTCCCCTTGTAGTGGGTGCTTGGATCAGAAAATTATTTGGAAGCTTTCGAGCTGTGTTTGCTTTTGATACACCTCAAAGTAGCTTTCAATGGTAAAAGGGATTACTTTGACTAAAGAAACGTAAAAATCTGTTGCCACGTACCAATCTCTTTTGTTTGTAGGAAAATAGTTTTTGACAAGTTTAAACAGGACAGCTGTTTAGTATGTAACTTTACAGTGTAAGGAATTTAGCTTGAATTACTTAAGGTCTTCTGTTCCGGATGCGTAGGCAGAGTCCATACACACTCATTCTACTGGCATCCTCTTGATGCTCTTTGATGGGCTTAGGACCACACTGCTTCATCAGGTTAGTAAAACAGCAACTCTTAGATGACATTAGAAAGGGTTAGCAAGTAGCAAGAACACTGAAGCAGAAAAGGATGTAAAGCAATAGGTTTTTCAAAATAAGCCCCCTGGGAACACTTAAAACCATGTACTGTGTTCACATGTGCAGTAATGAACAGCTTTAGTTTCAGGTGCATGTGTGGGAACGGCTAAGTCCTGTGTCAGTCAGATTTAAGTTTTTTAAAGATAAAATTTTTGTGTGAAAACACCTCGTTTCCCATTGGTCAAATACCTTTCTTTACATTGTAATTTTGTGACCTACTTATAGTATCATAGTTGCTTTTTAGAAAATGAAAATAGTATCTCTATTAAGGCCTGGGATCATTGAAATGCAAGTAGCTTTTGACAGATTTAAAATCTGTGCTCTAAACCATGTCTCCCCCCCCCCTTTCTTCTATAGGAGGATCTCCTTATATAGCAGCAAAAATCAATGAAGCTAAAGACTTACTAGAAGGTCAAGCTAAAAAATAAATGTGATGAATTTTAAGTCCATTAGTCTATGTATATGCTTTTGTAATAAAATACCTCAGAGCTATAATTTGTGAACTGACTTGGCATCAGTGTCTTGGTATATTTTGTTTGAATTTTAGGATTTCTGAATTGAGACTACAGTATTAGCAATTATGATTACAGATACACACTATCTGAATATAAACATTGTTTTAGTACTTATGTTGCTCTTCAAGACTTGGCTCTAAGAATGCGCCACTGCAGTTTATTAAGCCAGGCAGCGTTAACTACTGAAGCAGGGATTCTTTTTTTTGGGGGGGGGGGGGGGGGTGAAACTCCAGGCATGATGGCCTGTTCAAGTACACTGTAATTCAAATTTACTAATCTAGCTATAACTTCCATCTAAGAAATTTTAGTTCATTGACATTTCACATTTCATCAATACGTTAAAATTTTCTTTACGAAATAACACTGCTGTCCTGAACTATGAACTCAAGAGATCTACTTGTCTCCTCTGAAGTGCTGGGATTAAAAGTGTGTCCCACCATACCCAGCTACATTAAAACTATAAATAGAAGCATTTCCGTGTATAGCTCCTGTTTTTAATTCCTATTTAGCTAGTCTCTTAAAAATACTTTAAGTTGTCCCTGTTTTGCTTTCTACACAGTTCATCTGTATGACAAAGCTTATATGTGAATTTAAAGTCCTCTCACTCAATATTAAATACTAAGAGCTAGTTGTAGTGCAGGCCTTTAATCCCAGCATGTGAAAAGCTTTTGATTTTCAGCCTCAACTGTTAACATTTTACATCCAAGTGACATTTGAAGGCAGGTAACTTTTAGTACATTAAAGTATGTAAGGACTTGTATAGATCAGGAGGTAAAATCCCTAGCTGGTGGTCCCTGTAGCATTTGCAACTTTCAATTAATCAGCACGCAGAGGGAGACAGGGTGGTGTGTGAATGTGGTCAAGGGCACTAAGGGTGTTAATAGTGGACACGTAACAGTAACTAATAGTGAATAGCTCTGTATTTACTTCCTATTTTGTATCCTTGTTCAAAGTAAGTCCTTACAATTAGAGAGTTAAGTTTGAGTGTGATGAAAACTAGCTTCTAGAGATTTTATGTAGCAGAAACACTCCTAAGCCCCATCACACTAGGGAAGAGGCCAGATCTAGGGGAAGGCACAATTCATTCTTACAGCAGCTGTGTTCTGTTAAGTCACTGATCTCAACTAGCAAATGCCGACAATTCTGTTCCTAATGGGAAGAGGTTCCTTTGAGTTTCTAGGCATATGCTTCTCTATGAACATTACTACTACTTATTTCTCACTTCATCAGTATTTTCAAGTTGGAAGCACTACAGCCTAACTTTGGCATATACAGCCTTTCTTATTTTGAGGAACACAGCACTACACCACACAGGAAGATTAGAAAAATCAATACAAGCACAAGCAGGGAATACACACTGCATTGCCTTACCCAGAGGCATGGCATTAGAAATGATCAACAAAGCAAGTGGAGTGTTGATGTGGGTTTTATGTTAGCTATCAGGTAAATGCACTTGAGGAATCCACAGATGAGAGGAGTCAAATCATGGTTTACTAACCTCTTATTTAGCCATTTGAACTAACAATAAAAATAAATTCATTCAGGGCTGCAAACATGGCTCATCAACCCTGTCTGCTCTTCCAGATGACCCAGGTTTGATTCCTAAAACACAGGGGCTCTGGTACCATCTTCTGGCCTCCTTGGACACAGCCTTCACATGGCACAGATATATCATATCTATAGATACATATCTGCAGGCAAAACACCCATGCATAGAAAACTCAAATTTTAAATGTTCCTATGAACAATAATAAAGCAGAGTTTGGTTAAGATGTAAAAGCAGATGTTTGAAAAATAGTGCTCTGATATGCCCACATTTTGTCACCATTAACTGCAGAGAGGACTGAGCACTGAAGGCTTAAATACCTTGACTGTTAAACACTATGCATACCTGTAAGGAAACAAGCGCCAACACTGAAAGCCTTTCTTTCATACCAAGGAGCCATTCATTCTTTGACAGTAATTTTTATTTCTCTAGGCTTACCTTTTTCTAGCTGAAGAATCTATTTCATTGGAAGCTCTAGGTATAATGTTTAAATGTCACATATGTAAGGGCTCTTAGTAATAGGACCTATAAAGGGCCTTCTCCGTGCTATTTTCTTAAGTGCTTAAAGCCACCTGCATTGTGCTAAGCATTCTTAGTGTATCTCAACTATTATGTGTTTAACACAAGAGAACCAAAGTTTAGACAAGTAACGAGTCCATGGAGACAAGGTCAAATAGGAAAACCTACTTCTTTTCAGACTCACAGTTCCATGCCCCTTAAGTCTGTGACCTTCCAGTTCGAATCCAATCATCTAAGCATGTTTCTTGGTGATACCTGCTGAGTATCCAGCTGTTTACACATACATATAAAGTGCCAAGAATTGGACCGTTTTGCCATAAGCTAGGCAAGCAGTTGCCAACACTGCTATCAGGTATTGTAAATGGTGGTGAAGGGTTAGGTGCAGATCAGTGGCAAAGGAATAGCCGCAACTTAGGACCAGGAACCTGACTGGAAGACTAAAATGTGTAGGCTAAACACTATTGAATATTTCTCCCCCAGGAACCATCCAGCTTGTTTTTTTGAGACAGGATTTCATTGGGACTTAACTCGGACTTAATTCTTATTAGAATGGGGGCGGGCAGGCAATAGTCAATGAACACAAACATTCTGTCTCCACTCCCCCAGTGCTGGGATCAAAACTCTCTTGACTTTTTAATGTAGGGATTGTACTTAAACCACATTTAGGCGGCACTTTACTGACCGAGCTTTGTTCCCAGCCCCTAGGTAGCTGTGAGCAAGTCCTTACAGAGGGATATATGAAATGAAAATTTAAGGATTCCTCCATATTTTATTAATAATAAGATAATTAGCTAATGAATAATGATTGAACCTGGACCTATCTTTCCCAACTTATCATGTTCACTTACAGTTTGGCTCTGTCCATAGGTTACCTTTGATGTTGACATTTTTTTTTACCTCTGATAATGCCAAGTATACCTTAGCATTATCCTGAAAGCCAATTATCTTTGGACACCATGGATTTTTAGGAAATTTTACCTTCAAGCTTTCTCCAAATGACAGGAGTACTTAAGGAAGAGTGATGCAAAAACTGTCATCTGAGACCCTTTCCACCTGTATATTCAGAACCACCGAAGTACTAGGGGAAATTACAATGAGTTGCTATCTAAAAAGGTAAAAACTAGAGCCAGTAAATGGTTCACTGAGTACAGACACTTGCTACAAGCCAGGCGAAGTCCAGTTACTTGGCCTGGCTTGTAGTTGAGTTGAAGGAGTGAAAGTCCCCCAAGATACCTTTGACTTCCATGTGTTCCATGGCACAAGCATCCCACGCTTAGAAAAACATACTTTAAAAAAATTTCAGGCAAAACCCTAAACCTGTGAACTGCCATCCTGTACAGCTTCTCAGTCTGAATATGTCCTACCTTAAACCTTACATACAAATGATTAAAATAAAAAGATAAATAAGTGATAGTAAAAATTACTCAACAGAACATAGTCTTGGAAAAGAGAATTCATAACAAATCTTTTTCTGGTAGTGACCTATAAGTTTTCAATTCAGAAACCTGAGATTAAATGCCACCACCCTCGTAATAGTTACGAGGAATTTACAACTTGGCTCAAGTCCAATTAACAGCACATTAAAAAAATTCACAGGCAATGTCAAAAAATATTTAATAAGCTCAACAGCTGAGAACATTAGAACAAGTAACCCTGAGAATAGCAGACATCAACCTAGGCAAGACTGCTCAATGGGTGAAGGTACTTGGGGCCAGCCTGGCAACCTGAATTTTATCCCAGAACCCACACAGAAGCCTAAGTAATCAATATGGATTAGTTTATATTTATACCTAGTAGAAATTTTTTTGTTTGGTAAAAATGGTTTCAAACTACAATTTAGTAAACAGTAACTTTAGAATATGTTAAGATACAACTACCAAAATACAGAGAAAGTTGGAAATCTTTTAAGTGTGGCAGTGAAGCAAATGATATACTTATGCTACATATGGCTGTCAGGCTGTGTAAGAAGGGATTCTTTTTGTGTTGAGCCTAACTGAATGTCAGGAATGGGCATACCCAACATACACCACTAGAAGTACTTTCATACTCACAAGGCTATGAGATATATGGTTAAAATGCTACTCTTAACTCCAAAATACAGAGACTAACACACAATGGCTTCTAATTATATGCTTTTTATCTGTAACATCTCAAATGTTTAAAGTCTGTAGGAAACCATGGTCAGGTCTACCTGCATTCTCAGGTACTCAGAGAAGGGTAGAACAGAAGGCTAAACCTAGTCATTTGACACAGCCAGATAGACATGGTGGCTCAGGTAGACAGGCTGATCCCAAGCAATCACAGCACCAAAGACCTGAGGCAGGAAGATCACTTCAGAGTTTAAAGCCACAATGGACTATAGATCTCTCTCAAATCTTAAAAATGGTTAAAAAAAAAAAAAAAGCTATCTATGGACACACAAGTTTGTGTCAAAGTTATTTCTTACAGAGGTTCCTGGCTTCAATCCCCAATATTACCAAAAATTAATTTTTAAAAAGGTATTATTTTCTTACAGACTACATGTGCCTCTATCATCGAGCCGAAGGACAACTCCTTACTGAATTTCTAGTGCTTTTACTTAATTAGGTTGACAAAAACAAAACCCATTAATAGCTGGTCATTTTTGACCCCTAAGAGTAGTAATTCACAAGAAACTAACAATAACCCTAATGTAATGGTGTGTTTCAACCAGCAGTACAATACTTTCAAGTGAACACCTGTTCAAAGATTGACTATATTTGACTGGGATTAATTCCAACAGATTAAACCCAAACTCTTACCTTATATTAACAGGGTAAAGAGCAATTATAACCCCCCAATTGAACAAGTTAGGAGATAATGAATTTATATGGGGGAACCCAAACCATAAAAAGGCAAATGAAGATTGAATGAGCTATTAAAATATGCTCTCCTTTTCAAATTCTACAACGCTCCATAAACAAATGCAATGTCCCTTTACCAACAAAAACCATGCCACATTATGGTGAGGTTCCTATTTGTTTCCCTTAGCATTCATATGCTAGATTTAGTCTTTAAGAATTCTAATTATTTGAGTCATAAGAAAACTGGAATGTCTGAAGAGGACAAACCAACTTTTCCAGATTTTCCTCAGGTTACAATGCTCAAGTCAAATCACAGTCAGCTACAGCATTCGGCTTAAGGGTGCTAGGACTCAAGAGTAAACCACCTAATGCTTCTTCAGACTCAGTGCCTCGCTACTGATTTCTTCGTTTTATTAAGTATTATACCTGCACTTTTAAAATGTACGTTATTTAAGCAAAATCCCTTGACTTTGTCTCAGCAGCACCGCAGGTAATTTCCCAAGAACTCACTGGACTGACATTCTGTTGAACTTCACATTAAAATTTAGAAGGATTTTTTTTTTTTTTTGCATCCTTGCTTGCACTTTTTGGAGGGGTGGGACACACAAGAATCCCAGAATCCTTACCTTACCCTCCCCCAATAAATCAGGAAAACCAGATAATTTTTGACCCTGATATAATATGCACTCCTACTTCACATTCAGTTTAGGTTTTACACGTAACCTCATGGGTCTCCATTCCTCAGTGCTTTGAGCTGTCAAAACTTTTCAGAATATATGTTCTGCTTTCACATTTTATAGTATGTGCTAGGGCAAGGATTCCCACTCAGAATCTAACCAAGGGGGCAGCCAAAGTACCAAAAGGAACCTGAATCAATGGTCCCTCTGATCAAGCAATCTGCCAGAACAACTCATTGACAGTGCTTTGGTGCCGTTTCTTAAAGGGCAAGTCACTGAGTGGCTATTTTCAGGTAATGAAATCTCAGCTCTCTTAAAGAATTGATTACTAAATCCTGCTCAAGTATTTCAGCAATAGTTGACTTAATTAAGATAGTTTAATTTTTATGACAAAAAACACTGTAGGGGATCTGGCATTGGAAAAATGAAAAGTTACACTTAGCATCATGTTTCCCAGCTTGGGAATTAATATTCTTTGTGGGCTAGGGATGTAGCATAGTGGTAAAACATCAATTCCCATCAGACACAAAATTCTTTTTGTTCAGTACTTCATGGTTAAACTTGTAACCTACATACAGAGAACTAAGTAATTAAGAAACCAATTATTTAACTTGTTTTCAAAACTTTCAAAAGGAGGTTATGGTTATTTAATCTGGTATAAAGTGCAAGTTCACTATACACACCTCACTTTCAAGTTCTATTATCACATCTATTCAAGAAAAAAAACCTCCGGTATCAGTGCATGTCACTCTTAATTAGAATGTGACTGGCTATGGCTACACACATACCAATAAGCAAATTGTCTGTTCTAACTATGTGAATTATCCTAAGCTCATTTATAAAAGCTCAACATTTTTATGAACATAATAAATTATGCACATAAAAAACTTTTCAAATGACGAAACTAAAGCACTTCCAGGAGTCTATGTAACACATGGAGCCTTCACAAATATTTCAACAACCACAGAAATATACATTTATCATTAAACTTCCATCTGAAAAATCTTTCATAAAATTAGGTCTTCTGAAGAAAATATTTTTAATCTTTTACTGATTTTCAATCACTGGTATGAAAACCTTTAAAATTGTTTCCTTGTCAATCAAAAACCACATTATTGGCCTATTATTTAAAAACTGCTTCTCATACCTTTAAAAGTTTTTAAATGAAGAACTAAAGGCAAAAGTAAAATGCTTATCTTCTGCCTCCCATATCTTCCACAACTTCCTGTAGATTAGACTTTAATATAAATATGTTTCTCTAACAGCAAAGACATATATTCTAAACCATTTAACAGTCAAAATTAAGTGTAGAGTAAATGGTTAGCATTTTAATACTAGGTCTGAGGCAGAATAAATGCTTTTGAAAAGCAATCCAAGAATGCTATCTATTCTAGGTCTGTGACGTAGTCCTACTTCTTTGAAACAATTGGCATAAAAAGTAGAAAGTTAAAATCAGCAAATGGAAGATCAAAGTTTATTTACTACCTGCATACAAAAACATATTGCACATCAAACAACCAAAATCAAAAAAGGGGGGGGGGGGAAGGAAAAAAGGGAGGAAAAGAAAATGTGAAAGATACTCTAAAGACTAAACATGTAGTTTTTACAGAATAAACCCTCTGGAAATTGATCTTTTCAGTAGTTCAGGCTATGAATGGACATGACTAATCAGCTTAGTGTTTCAACTAAAGCTATGTTTGATTTTTTTTAAATACTGTACACTTTAATAAATAAACCAAACAAAGCCTCAATGTAGAACAGTCACTGCCAATATCACCCCATGTCCCTGCAGATGAGTTAACATATGTATTCCAGTGGTCTGCAGACTTGCCTCTACAAACAGCATTTAAAACACGTAACAGACCAGTTTCCAGACTAAACTAATGAAGAAATTACAATTCAGTGCAAAATATTTTAAACTGCTTCATTCTAGTTTTCCTCAGGTGAAGAAGTGGTTGCATATTATTAAAAATGTAACAAAAGCAGCTAATGCTTTCATAAAGAATATTACGTTAGGGACCCCACCCCACCCACCTCCCATCTCTGCCATATTTTGAAAACAAAATAACATTTCCTATAGCCAGCAACTTTTTTTAATGTTACATATACTATTCTCAAGGCACATCTGATGATATATTTTTAACACAGTAGGTGTCAAAGTATGTTTAACATATGATTTCTTCAGGATCCCTCCCCCTTTCTGAATTCCAAATGGAGGAACTGAAAGTGCGATGTAAGACTGGCGATCCGAATTCTATCTTTGGCAAGCTTGTACAAGCACTATTGTAACTGTAATGTAAAAGAACTGTAAACTAGGAACTTCCTTCAGTTATGAAACACCATTCAGGACTGCTGCTTCTTGAGTGCTTTCTTCTTTTAAGTTCTTAGTCTTTTCTTCTCCTGGAGTACGCGGTAGTTTAGGAATTTCATCGCCAGAAGCGCTAGTTGGACCATTTATTGCCTTTTCTGAAGGACCATGCTCTTCAATCACATCTTTTGCCTGTCAAAGGGAGACAACTTTTTCAACATCTTTATAAAGAAATCTGTAGCTGAGGAAGAAAATGACTACATAAACATTAGCTTAAAAAAGGATAACTTTCATATGCCATACAGAAAGCGTTTTAAACAAATACCAATGCACTCCAGTCTCAGGGTTTTTAAACTACCTTATCTCTAGTACCTATGAGTGCCCACATCACAGAAAGTATCGGCACTGTTCAAGGAAACCTGCACCTAATATTACTTTAAACCACTGGGAAGTACACCATATAAATGGTGCAGACAGTCAATACAGTAGGTAAAACAACAATCACCCATTTTACTCACCTTTCAAAACTCCTATTTCTGATTAACACTGAAAACATTTAAATGAATTGAAACTTAAAGGGTCTGTTCCCATTACTGACAATCTATGTGGAAGTGTCTCAGACTCAAGCATGCACACCTTCACTCAGCAGGGGCCTGGGACAGAACCAAGATCTTCTTTAAATATCTTTCAGGTGAAACAAGTGACCATACAGTAATAAGTAAAAAATAATTAAGTCTAAGCAATACGAAATAATAAAAACAAAACAAAAACCCTACAGGTTAAATTCTCCTTACCATTTCTTTCTTGTTTTTAGCCAAAGTTTCCCTTGGGAGGTTTCTTTGTCTGCTCTGAGACTCAGCTCTAGAAATATAATCTGCAACTGTGACTGTTAAAGATGAGAAAAAAATTACAGGTGTTGAAAAATATTTCTAAATTTTATTATGGATAAGAATAATTTCACTATTAAACTAAACTAATGGTGGGTAACCCAATTTCAAAAATTTATGCTGGGTACCCACATCTGAACAAAAGCATAGCTTGGAAAAATGTGCCTATGATTTTAGTGCTGACAATAGAAAAATTCAAGCTGGAACTTGAGGAAATCTAGGTTGAAGTCCTTTTGTTCAAGAAACCAGCCATCTCCTGGCTGAGTCTAAGACTGTGAGATGAATGTGGTGTAGCAACCCACCACCAAGAACAAACACTTCAAGACAGTGTTTTAAGTACAGAGTGGTGTTTGCTGTTATTAGTATGTGTGTGTATATATGGGGGTGAGGGGAGGATGTTGGCACAAATCATGATGGGATAGTTAAAATTTTTAATGTTTTATGTTTTTGGTTGTCCCTTTGGCCCATGAAAAACAGCACAATTAAGATATTGAATTGTGGTATTTGTGGTTTCTTCCTAACATTTCATGCTAGACAGCATTTAAATTATCTGATTTTCAAATTTTAAGAAGTGCAGGCAAACTAAGACAATCCTAATGTGGTTAGACACTTGTCAGGGTGGGAAAGGAACAGAGTAAAAAGAGATGCTGTCCCATCTTAAACGTAAGATAATCAAATTAAGTATTAGTTTATGCACTGACCTAAGAACTTGAAACTCAATATTCTTAATTTAACAATCATTTTCTATCACAGTCTAGTTTTAAGAAAAATCCCAATTATTAAAAACTAAAAACAGGTCAATTTTACATTATTTATAAAGCCACCATGTCTGGGGAGAATTAGTTCATTAAATTTATACTACATGCAGCTCAAAAAATCATTTAATACAATAAAAGGCTGAATTGTATTTTACAATTCATATTAATAATGCATGTACTAACATTAAGTTTGAAGAACTCTCTAGTAATTCATTACTTTAAATGAGCCTTAAACATAATTAAACATCTTGGATCAAGACTTACTAGAAAACTACATACATTTCCAATCTAAAACTGCTTTCCTTCCAAATTATAAGGAATTCCGTAGGCTCATTCTGAAGCCTATCGCCAAGAACTTTTTATGTTTAGCAATATTCCTGGGAGATTAGTATAACCTATTCATTTTGTCTACTCTATTTGGGCAATACAACTGTCTTGAGAATGACTGTAACCACGGGTAGGGGACCTTCTAATGGATTATTTTGTTTTCATAGTGTAGACTTCACTGACACCTGGAGGAATGCATCAACTTCAAGATGTTACTGCACAGATAGGCATATTGCTCAATGTAAATGTGTACAAACAGTTCTTAGACCCTTTCACCTACTCCTACACAGAATGAGAATCTTGATGTAGCTTTGAGTCCAAAGCTAAGTGGCACTTAGTTCTGTTCCCTGTCCCCAAAGAAAGGAAGCCAGTTAAGAAATTTGTTTTATAGTCCTTATGGAATAGAAATTGAAATTTCAAGGAAAAAAAATCTAGGCAATTTTGTGGCATAATCGGGACCCTGTAATTTCCTGTGTGGGCTTAAGAATGAATGGATACCTCTATAATGTCTAAGTGTAGAAAAGACCACTTAACAGTTAATTCATAGAGAACAAAGAGCAACTAGGAATTGTAGACAAAGGAAGAACTACTATCAACTTTGTGTGAAGGCTGTCTCCCCGACTGCTGTGACATGAAGAAACTTTGGAAAAATGGGTGACTGGAAATAAAGGAATTTGGTAAGAGGAAACACAATGGTTCCTAAAAACAGGGAAGTCAGGATCAGATGTAGTATGCAACAGCACATTGCTGTCAAAACTCCAAATCAGTCATTTCAGTTAATTCCAGTCAAAAACATCTAGTTCATTTAGAAAAAATTTTGTGGGATGTTTTTAATGTCTGTATCCTTAGCCAAGATCACTAGCTTAGGTTATGCTGAAATGCACTCCAGGTTAATGAGCTCATACTGATAGCCTGAATTTTCTTCTTTACAAAGGAGGGCCAGAAAATACTCATTGCTGTGCCACCTTCAAAACTGAAATTCATGACCTCTTCAATTAAAATACAATTCTAACACTAAAAAGAGGTAGAAGAAATAAAAAGGCAAAACAAATTCTTTGGTAGTGTTTGATTCTTTTTTGCATGTCCTTCTATCTTTAAAAAAAATTCTTCAGATTAGGAATTAATGTCTTTATCTAGACTTCTCAAATGTCTCTATAACCTCTAAAAGATTTACGATTTACATTATTTGTGGGGGAGAGGGGAACACATGAAAGACCATGTTTTGGAAAGAATGCAAAAATTGGTTAGTTTGAAAGGGGTTTATTTCTACTGCACACAATTTCTTCATGGTGAATATACAGTGATTCTCTGTACAATAAGAAATGAACTGTTTTCAAAATAATAAAGACATAGCAAACAAGTTTCTTTCCAGTTACCAAAACTTGTGACAACATAAAATACTGAATGAAACTTAAGTAAAAACTATTTGAATGATTAGTATGTGTAAAGGAAAACGCACACTACAATAACACAAGAACATTAACATGCACCCTCTTTTAAGGAAAAAAAACACTTCTACATTTTCTTTTTAAATTTTGAGTATTTTAATTCCCATCAAAATGAGGCGCCCAATCTAGATATAGTAAGCAGGCACCATGCAAAACTACCTAGCTTTGCCAATCAACCTCAAACCCAATCCACACCACAGTCCCTGAAATGGCAGTCCCCATTTTAAGTTTGAGGAATCTGCCAACTGCAGTATTTCCATGTAAGAAATTAAGACACAACATTAGTTCACTTAAGACTGGATACTAAACATTTATACCGTGAAGGAAGAATGCATTTTCTTAGCAGTGTCATTAGTTGAATAGCTTATGCAATGCAAGTTCTGAATGTATATACACACATGTGAACATGTAATTATATTTAGAATGCAGACACATGACATTTTTTTCATGCTTGTGGCCTGACACCAACAGGTCCACTCAAGTTACCTGGCTGTCTATCTTCTGCCTGACCCCTGAAACGACGCCTGCGGCTACGATTGCGTCGCTGGGGTTTTTTTTCACTATCATCTGCAATTGCAAAGTTTACCATCAACTATTCTGGCAAAAAATAACAAAACAAAAACAAAACGAAAAACTTCTTTCCTTATTTAAAAAACCTTTTAGTTAGACATTGAAGGTAAAGCATACAATATCGACAAAAGGGTTATATACATTTTTGTAGCATAAACCATTCCTCTCTGGAAATAAAGAGGGCTTTAACCCATAATAAACTGCCATACATAACCGGAACTACCGCTGTTATTCAGAATAAAAGGTTTCTCTCCAACATATTTTGTTTCAAAGTTAATGACATTTTAGCCCCGTAATAATTAATGCTCACTCTATGCATCTCCCAAAATGTACCACAATTATTCAAAGGGGGTGCTAAAAGAGTTAAGTTTTATTTGTACATAATAAGATCAACTGAATATTTGTACTGATGATTAATGGTATTAATGGTATGAAAGGGCACTTTAATTAATCCTCCCAATTTCAGATAGTTTGACAAATATAAAAAATAAGACACCCAAGACAAGCAAGCTATCTTCCCCATTAAAAGGAAACACTAAAAAAACATTTGTGAATTGCATACATAAACAAAAGCCTCATCTATTATCAGTATAATACAATCACACACACACACAACTTTTCCCTAAATGCTTACATACCTAGCCCATTTTCATTTACTGAGGCTGTATCAGATTCAGTCATTCCATCCATCAGAACAGCATCTTCATCAGTCCTTCGTCTACGAGACCGCCTACGACGGTTAGTACTGTGATGAGATTCGCTGGCGTCAGTGTCTGCAGTCTGATCTGATTCTGTATTATCAAGTAAGCTGTATGGATTGCTGTCTGGATCTTTGAGCACTATATTCATGTCAGAGGCAAGAAATATTCATTTAAGATGGCTGCAGTTAAAACACTTGATTTACTGAACTACATCAACTAACCATACATAAACTCCAATCCCCCCAATATAAATATAGGCCTGAAGTTTTCTTATCACTAATTTACCTGAAATTAAGGTAAGTTAAATTTTAATGGGAATGAAAAATTGTAAAGCAAAAGTTAAGGTTATTTTTCAGCTTTGTAATGTTTTCTTTGAATTGTTTTACAAATATAGTCAGGTCTTTATATCCTCAGAAAAACTATAGAAGGGGATACAGCTGTATCAAACAGTTTTAGTCCTGCATAATTTTTTTCTTACTAGTGTCCCTCAAACTTAAACTACTTACATGGCATTTTTGCAGACAGAGGTAATCTAGAGATAATATAGAACAGTATGCACAGATGATGTATTAATATTGTATAAGCTTTCATAAAGGATTTAAAAAAAAATTGTGGAGGTTACTGAGACCAATCCTCCAGAGATACTAAAGGATAACAATATCAGAAAATACTATCTAATTCTGACATTCACTCTTTTCTTTTCCGAGACAGGGTTTCTTTGTGTAACAGCCCTGGGTGTCCTAGAACTCACTCTATAGACAGACCAGGCTGGCCTCGAACTCATATGGATCCGCCTGCCTTTCTCTGCCTCCTGAGAGCTGGGATTAAAAGTGTGCACTAACATTACCGGCTTGACAATCATACTCTTACCATACCCAGAGGGTAGAGAAATAAAAATGTAGAGAAATATCCAACTATTATGTAGTGATTCTGAGAACCTTTTGTTTCTCTTTAAACTGCTTCTTGTGAACTATTTCCAAATAAAATTAGTAACTGCACCCAAGACCTAACAAAAATCAGCTAACTATGAACTGAAGCAACCAAAACAAGTCCACTCAGGTATCAAAGTAAATTAGGCTTAAATAATAACTGTTATGGAAAAGACAACACTGAACCAGATGTTAACTTGCGCCATAACTCTGAAAACAGTGTTTCGTAAAGTTACAAAGAAAAGAAAAGCACCTCTCTTACCTATATGCATCTATTGCTTCCAACACTCAATTACAGAAGGAATTCACCTAGTCACCATTACTCTTAAGTTTCCTTTGGTAACAGTTAGCATCTTTGCAAAAGATGCTCAATTCATCTATTAATCATAAACACTAGGTAAAATACATTCATTTTGCATTTCCACAAAATATAATGGTTTAATAATGACAGTATACATTAATACAAAAATTGTTTTTCTGTAAAAAACTAAGCTAAACTTTTCTAAATAAAACTAAACTTAGGGCCCAATGAAAAGTGGGATCCAATTAGAGCTAAATATACATCCTCCATTTTATGCTGATTTACTCCACTGTAGGTTAACATGTTTGGATTTTTGGGGGTGGGAGACAAGAGTAGCCTTGGCTGTCCTGGAACTCACTCTGTAGACTAGACTAGTCTCAAACTCAAGAGATCCACCTGCCTCTGCCTCCCAAGTGCTAGAATTAAAGGTGTGTGCCACAATGGCCTGGCTTTAATATATGCAAAATCTAACCTTCTAAGATTTAAAACATTACTTTAAATATATTAATATTTTCAATGAGATATCTAATCATTATAAAGTATAACCTTCTTAAATGACAAAGAAATAATAATGCTACTGTACAGTGCTTTAAAATAATCTAGTCCATATTATCTCTGGAAACCCTCCCCTCTTGTCATTCTGCTCAGAAAGAACATTCTGGCAACTATTACCACCTCATGGTAAAAAACAAAAAAACATCAAATGACCACAGCCAAGAGATGCTTGAGCATATGACATCTTTGTCTCTACTCTGTATCTGTGAACATGTGGTGTGCCTATGCACACCCATATGCGCAAGCGACCAGAGACCACAAGAGGGCATCAGAAAGGCCCTGAACTGGAGTTACAGGGTTATGAGCAGTGGGTGCTAGGAACTTTACTCCCTACTCTACAACAGCTATAACTGTTCTTAATTGCTGAGTCACCTTTCCAGTCCTTCTATATTCCTCTTTACATTCAATTTCTCAGAAAAATAAAACAAAAATTGAGTGTACTTTTTTCTCTGTCCTCAAACTGTAGCAAAAAATTCTTGGGAAAAATTACCCAATATTACCTAATTACCAAGGACCCCGAAGCAAAGGAAACCGGCCAACTGAAAGTTCTCACCTACAAATTCTTATGTAAGCCTTCACTCAGAATTAATCTACACAAATTTTCCTATATTAATTGCTACACAGTCTACTATTATTTCTAAGATAGTAACCAGAATCATAAACTTCCAAAAATGTTTGGCTCTGAGGGAAGAAATGATTTTTGTAGGGTTATACTGTTTACAAAGCATGAACGCTGACATAGTATGTAAAAGACTACCAGAACTGATGGAAGATTTGCCACCACGTGGTCCACCACGACCTCGACCCCCTGAAACACTTCTGCCTCTTCCTCCTGGGCGTCTCCTGCTGTCTCGTTGATGCCGAGTCTCTCGGTCATCTTCTCCTGCCAACGACCAATCACTTAGCTCATCTTTACGCTCAGATTCTGTTTCGGAGGGGTTAGACAGCTCAGAATTTGTACCTTAGAAAAAAGATAGTATGTAAAGTGATTAGGTGCACATATATAGATGCTTAAGTATCATTTAAAATAAGCACAGTAATTGTTTTGAAGAGAGCCAAATTAAAAACTTTAAATTAAATATGCAACTAAATCAACTAACAATTAGAGGAAAGGTACAGTATGAAAATGCAATTAATGTCAAAATTTTGCTCATTTTTATATTGATGGCCTAAATCATCAGTACAATAAATGTTACCCAATACCTAAAATAAATTTCATCACACCCAGAAAAATTTTAATTTTAACCAATAGTTTTTCTATTATTACTGACTTGAATGTGTATTTTTCCCTCACATTTTAGCATTTCTAAAATCAGAACACTTCTTATAACTGATAGTCTTTCTTAAAGCTAGAAGTTCTGGTCAGCTAATATACATAAAATGTTTTACTGCTGCCTCAGATTAGCATAACAATGTTTCTGAGAAAAGATGTACTACCTAACAAGGACTAAGAGAGACTGAATGAAGTTCACATGACTAATCTCGTTCAAAAATAGCTGAGTTGTAAATTTGTACCAATTTAACTGAAAATGGAACCTTTCCTCTTCTCTTATTTCACTGAAGTGCTGTCTGTCTGTATCATGCCACATGCTACTGTTCTCAACATTCTTCTATGTTGGTCTACGCCAAAATGCAAAGCTTCATCTTTATCCTATCAGTGTCCCAAATGTGTCGTAATGTGCAAAAAAAAATCCCCTGCTGATGAATGAATTTGTTGAATGGAATACCTAAACATTGGTTGTATTTAAGCTCCGTGAGTATTTAAAAACAGTAGTAAAACACTAGTCCTCCTTAGATATTAAAATGGAAATAACAAGGTGCAAGGAATAAAGAAGTCTACCAATACAAATTACAGAGGAAAAGAAAAATCATTTTAGGAAAAAAAAATTCAGTTTTTCATTCTCAAGTATTTGTTAAGAATGAAAACATCATGGAAGGGAATAAAGTAACCATTTAACAATTATTTGTTCAAATGCCAAAAAACATTAACTGTATACTATAAAACTGTCAAAATGTAGACAATAATCATTTCACGAGTAGTAAAACAAATCTGTGTTAAAATGTAAAGGAGATAAGCCTAGCAAACTATTTTACCTTACCCAAGAAAAGAGCAAGGAAATTATTCCTTAACATACACCCAGTATTTATTTTATGAGACAAACATTACAAAACACAAAGTTTCTGATGAACTGGCTAATACTCAGGTCTTTTATGACCACAAAGTCAAGGATAAGGTTCAGGCATGACATGAGGAGATTGTCCTAAAATATCTAGGTGGCCCCCAAATATCTCATAGGTCCTTAAATCTTTCTCACGTTATAAAGATGACAGCCCAAGAACCCTATAGTCGTTGGCATTTTAAAAACGATAGGCAGGTGGTCATAAGCCAAGAAACAAAAGTCTTGCTAGAATCTGGAAATGACAAGCGAGCAGGTTCTAACTTTCAACCAAACAAAACACCTACAGTCCAGGTGATGTGTAAGAGGTTAGCCAATGAGGCAACAGTGAGCTTTATGATGATAAAGCTGTGCTGCTCACATCTCTAAGTTGCTGTAGATTGTTAACTACTGTTCTGCTGGAAACAATACCGACATTTCAACCTCTCAATATTGGAAAGTACAAGCAAGATACAAGGAAAGAAATCCCAGAAAAGCTTTTAAAAATGAGCCATGACAATCACAACTTGTTTTTAGACAAATTTCATGATCATGCTTTTCTTTTAACTTTACAACTAATAACTACCACTTTTATCAAGATGGTTCCAATCACTTTAAATGCTAATGTGCTAAATGCTTACATTAACTATATGTCATATCATAACCAAGATTAAGATTCAAACTAAATTTAGCATGACTTTAGAAATGTTATACTAGTAAATGTTTCTTATATTTATTACTGCTTAGTCCTGATAAGTACAAGAACATTTGTAATTCAAACGCTCTTCTCAAGTTACTTCAAGAAACAACAATGTCTCTAGTTCCACAAAGCTAAGTCTGCCATCTGCTGAAGGATCTGTATAGCGTTCTCTAACGCAAAGGATTCCTTTGCCATTTTCCCATACACTTTATTATCTACTCCTCATTCATTTACCAGAGTAATTCCCTCATCAATAAGCAAAGGTCCCAGACACTAATCAAGATGTTCAATGGCTTTTCTCATTCTTGCCTTACAAAGCCACATCTGATTATGTTAATTTAGCATTAAAATGTAAATATGCCTGATTTCTTTTTAATTACTGTCATTAAATATACTTTTGGAAATACAGCATTAGCTTACAATTCTCCATCTTTTACATAGTGAACATATATTTTTAGAATTTTATTTAGAACTTCAATGCTGTGTTAATGAAAATGCATCAAGAAAATGGGATAATGGAACATAAGGTTTTACTACAAAAGAGAAGGGATACTTAGCCTTGCACCTGTACAACAAATGAAAGACAATACAAGTTTACAACTCTAGCACCATTAGATTCCTCAGTTAAAAAGTCTGGATCTGAACCTGCATGCTGCAAACCTGCATTCATCTCTACTTTCTGTAAATATTTCCTGCTTTGGCCTATGTTCACGAGTATTTCCTCAAAACAAGATTAACACAGGGAGAAGAGAACATAAAGGAACAGAAAAGGAAATGAGGAGGGATGGGCAGAAGGATCGGGTCACTGCTATGATCCAAGTCCAAATGGAGAAAGATGAAACAACTCCAGAGCTAAATAAGAATAAATGAGAATTTAAGATTAGAGAATTGTTAATGGCCACAGGATCCACTGATCCTTTCCTACCCAGATTAGGCCCCAGCTTCAAAGTGAAAGTATAGTTTATAAAGATGTTCATTATAAAATGTTAACTCTCTTTATTAGCCTTCATCTTCAGGCTGCTACACAAAATGTTATTCTATACAAAATAGTTTACACAAGGTGTGTGAACACTCAAACCCGCCAAATCAGCGAAGTCTATTTCAAAGCTGCTGGAGACTTGCTGTGTATGATGCTGAACTAGTCATCAGTCTATTTTTCACTTATGTTTTCATTACAGGTAGCAGTACCATTCTAAGATTCTACAGGAAATGTATGAAACCACACTATTTAGAACACAGGCCCTATACCAATTCACCCTTTATTCCAGCTTTAAATTAAGCTTTGTTTTATAACTGTTTATAAGCTATCTACTTTTCACTGTCACTAGTATATAACAATAGTAGCATACAGACCTTACAACTACCTTTCACCCTCAAAAACAAATTAGAGCTAGTATGAAAATACACACAGCATCTAAACTAGAACACTACTACACACTATTACAGAAATAAAACAATGTTCTTTTTACCATAACCGGAGGTGTAATTAGGGCCCCGACGACCTCTGCCTCTTCCACTATAAGACCTAGAACCTTGTACAGAAGAGACGGTACTTTCATCAGTGGCATATCCTTTCTCTTTTTCAGGCCCTCTGGTGGAAGAAGGTCTGAAACCCATACCAATCTGTCGCAGCTGTTCATCAATCTGCAGGCGTTCCATTCTTAGTTGTTCCACTTCCTACAATCAAAACAAAGAATCGTTTTTGCTATTAGTGCACATGTACACGTCATGCCCTCTGAGACCTCAGCCAAACACTTTTACCCTACCTATCGACCCAAGTTCTATACAGGTTTTTGTTGGTGTGTGTGTGTGTGTGTGTTGGCTTAGAGCTAGAATTTTACAATCTACCAAAGAAACAAACTGTGTTCGTTGAAATCATCTCATAAAGCAGTATTGTATTCATAAGGTCATTTGCTGGTCAACTCAAGAAACACTGAGTGCTTTATAGTGTGTCCAACACATTGCTATAAGCATACAGTATATATACCTCTCTTGCTTCAAGTGACTGTATAATAAACCTAACCTATCTGTTAATTGCTAATCCTACTACCAAATACTGTCCTTTTTACTCTTGAATGCTTGTGTGTGCGCACACGTAATGTGTGTGCTACCATGTGCCTGTGGAAATCTACTTCAACATCTCCTTCCACAATGTAGGTTGTAAGGCTTGGCTGCAAATAACCTTTATCCATTGAGCCAGATCACTGGCTACACACTGTCTCTGTAACAGAGAGTTAACAGTCTCTTTAAAGGCAACATTAATGAGCTACAGACCTGACCTTTTAAAAATTGAGGTCCTACAACATGTGAAGGTAACCGTCAAAACAAAACTATTGGCTTAGAGGAAGAATAGAAGACAAAGCATTTGTTTACAAGGTTAGGATTGACAGAACTGAAAAACACGGAATGACATAAAATACTAATACAACGAATATCAGAGACTGAAAAGAAAATATACTAAAGTAGAGATCATTTGAGAATATTACTATAAACAACAACAAAAAAAGAAAAATGAAAAACAACTGTGATGCTTACTAACTTACAGGTACGTCTTTTTCTACAACTCTTGTGTATTATGTTTCAAATCTAACAAATGGAGGCTGAGGGTGTAGCTTGAAGACCGACTCCAATTTTGTTTACCATGCACTTGGCTTTGGTTTGCATCTCTAGCAACCCACTACCCCACTCAGAATTGATGGAACAACACCTATTGGATATTGACTCAAAAAAATGTCAAAGATATCAAAGACGTCCAATTTCACCTTTATGCAGACAGTTAAAATGAGGGGAAAAAAAAGGAAACAAACTGGCCTGCACAGAGCTATTGTAAATAATGACAAACTCTCACAAACCTCCAAAAATAGTCCTTTCTTTAAAAAAAGAAAAAAATCAGAGGGCTCCCTTCTCCAGAAAATGTATTAGGGCAAATAACATTTTATTCTCTACGTTTTCAACAAAAACCAAGCAAAACTGAAGTAAATTTAAAACATTTAAATACCCAAACATTACTATAAATCAGCTTGTTCAACATGTATAGATTCCTTATTTACAGCAAGTATACAACATTCACACAATAAATGCAGGGGAGATATAAGAATACAATGTGAACTGTATACATACCTTTAAGTAAGCAATGTGATATTCTAGAAGAACTTGAACATTTCCAATACTTTCTTTAGTGCCAACAAATACAAATGGAACCATTCCCTATAAGAAGGTACATTATCTTCAATATCACATATTAATTATATAATTTAGCAAACTTTTCTACAACACACAGTAATTAGACGGAAATGCAGAAATTTTCAACACCTTATTTGTGCAAAATTACATTTGCCTGCTAAAAAAAAAATAAAGATCAGTTTATGCTAGTTTTCTGATTTCTGATCAATTTAACGTTCCAAGAATACAAACTAATTTTTTTAAAGGTTTATTTATTTATCATGCAAACAGCATACTGCCTGCATGTATTCCTGCAGACCAGAAGAGGGAATCAGATCTCATTACAGATGGTTTTGAGTCACAATGTGGTGACTGGGAATTGAACTCTGAGCCATACTCAAGCACAAAAAAACAATTTTTTAACAAAACACTAAACTCGTCATGGTCTTTCAGACCACAAAATCTATCACAGTAGGCACAGATTTAAAAGCCAAACACATATTAGACAAGTTATCTCTTTAAGTGCTCAGATAAGACTCTGAGAAGACATAATGGCACATGCTTGTAAATCTCAGTATTTGGGAGGCTGAAGTAAGAGGATCATTACTCGTTCAATAGAAAACAGGGTGAGACCCCCATATCTAAATTAAAAACTAAACAAAATGTTGAGTGTGTAGATATTTCTAACAATTAAAATGCATTATTTCCAGGGCTGGTGAAATAGCAACGGGGAAAGGTACTTGTGGCCAAACTTGATGACCTCGTTAAGTTTTACCCCTGGAACCAGCATGCTAGAAGAACAGAAACACTTTCTTCAGTTGTCCTCACTTCCACACACAATCTGTGGCACGTGTACATGCACACACAGACATACACAAAAGACACTGACTACAGAGCATTATTAATTACACTATGTAAAATTGAGGAAATCACTGAAGAGCAGACACCAAAAAACAAAAAATAAGCACTCAACTATCCTAGACTATTTGGTGAAATTTGAGAATAAGGCATTAAAAAATAGAGCAAAAAGGGGCTAGAGTGATGGACTCAGCTGTTAAAAAGCTGATCTTGAAGTGGATCCAGGTTCAGTTCCCCATGCCCACATGGTGGCTTACAACCATTATTTAACTTGAGTTTCAAGGGATCTGATGCCTTCTTCAGATCTGCAAAGGTACCAGGCACACACAAGGTAAATACACATATATGCACAGTAAGTATCCAGAACCAAGATGGCTTAGTCAAGATTTTCTACCTTATAAACATACTTCAGCCTTCTACTCACTCTGTAGACCAGGCTGGCTAAAAATTCAGAGAACTGCTTGCTTCTGCCTCCAAGTGCTGAGATTAAAGGCGTGTGTCACCACACCTAGTCCAGTAAACAATCCAGGCCTGAAAATAGCAATAAGAATGGCCCAAGCTACACAGAGTGGGTAGCACAGTAAGCTCTTTTCATAGAGAACCCACCAAGAAGAATAAACCTGCACTGAAATGGCAAGACTGAAAGCAAGTGGGAACGCGTCAAGGGAAGACTAGCTTTGAATAGCAACTTTAAAAATTCTATTTGAGCTATGTAATGGTTCAGACTATCTTAGCCATCAGATCAGAATTTAAATTGTTATTATACTAGGTTTATGAAAAAAGTAAAGATTACAATGTCGGACACTATTTTAATTCTTGTCTGTGAAAGACATTCTAAAAACCATACAAAGCAAGCAGATGCTATGTGATACAACCTATTTTAAAACTCTGTGTTTTAAAATTACTGAAGAAAATGTTCTGACCCTTGTGAAGACAATGGACATTTATTTTGAGGTGTATTTCAACCCCATGTTCAATACAAAGAAACAAAGAAGTGCTATCTTGAGTAGGCAACAATGGCCTGAGCTAATCAGTGTCTAAAACTGACTCTGAGAGTTAGCATATTTTCTGAACAGTGCTTTACTGTGCAAAACTGAAGAAATTCTAGTGTCTTGAATTCTAGTTGGTTGTCCTAGGGACAATCACAGACTTATTTTCAGGCTTTAAAGCCCCAAATAACTATATCAAGTGGTCCACTGAACCCACAAATTCAACTGAACACCTTGAGGTGTAAGAATTTAACAGAATTGTAAGCAAAATATTAACATGAGGAGAGACTGGAAAAAAAAAGGCCAAGGAGTGATCAAAAATCGTTTTTGGCAGACTGCTTCGTTGAGCATCAAATTCTATAGCTTTATACTCAAGAGTAAAAATGATCCAAGATGGAACTGGCATGGTATAGCTCAGCAGTTGCAGTTAAGAGCATCTGTTCTCACAAAGGACCTGGGTTTGGTTCCTAGACCCCATTAGACAGTTCACAGCCCTTAGTAACTCCAACATCAGCAGATCCAATGCCTTATGACCTCCACAAGCACCAGGCATGCACATGGTGCACATGTACACATGTGGGCAAAATCTCATACACAGAAAATAAACCTAAAACAAGGGGAGGACTGGGCGTGGGATTAACTTACTGAAACTTTTATAAAAACTGGCTTAAGTACTGACAAACCAATAAGTAGCCACAGTCCACACAACTGAAAGGTAATTGTTTTCTATTATGAAATAATAATTCAAAGAAATAGACTTTTCAAAAACAATATTCACAGTTATTAGAAACTAAGACTCTAACATAAAACAGGCAAATAAGTATTATTAAATACTTACATCTTCTCTGGGTAGTTTATTTTCATTGTCTCCTTCAATTCTTACTCGAACCACACCAGATTTATCCACTATTTCTTGAATAACTTTGCCATTTTTTCCAATAACTTTTCCTTTAGTAAAAGAAAACAAATTAAGTTAAAAACTGATTTGTTATCCATTCAGTACAAATTTAGATTTATGACTTTCCATCAAATGATAACCACAAAACAAAGGTGAAGCTTTTTCACCTAAAAACTTCTAAACTCTCTCTGGAGTATGCCTAAGGCTACTGACTCCAACAGTCCAACGCAGTTCACACACAAGACAATTACCAAGCCTAAGCATTTTCAAACATTAGAACCATTTCTAATACTTTAACAACTCTCCCATTTCAAAACCCTGCCCATGGAACTAAGAGAAAGCAATTTTAACTGGCATGAACTCTGTCAATTTGTTCATCTCATTCATCTATGTATATACACAATCACACACATGTATATTTTTACAAACTAAAATATTACATTGTTCACCAAGTGTTTTTAAGTACTTCATAGTTTTAGTAAGTGCTAGCATGTATATTCTGTCTTGCTATGAACATACTATAAAATGATAGAAAATCCATACCTTCTTCATACTTAACCTGTCACTCAAACAGCAGTTACTGAGTATACAATACATAAAAAGAAAAATTCCAAAGGGAACAAGGAGATGCTGTTTCCCTATTATAAAGATTAACCTGAAGAATCAATGTATAACTGAAATAATGTGGTATATTCTTGGGATATAAGTAACAGAAATATCCCTTACCAAGTAGTGGCAGCCTCATGTTATCAAGTTCACATCACAATTATTTTTTACCTAAGTCATTTTCATAAAAGCTTAATTTCAGTAGAAAGGAAATAAAGTCTGTCATGTTGTATGCCTGAAAGAAGTTTCCATTACATAAGGAACAATGTCAACAGTGAACCAGGTCATAAGAGCACAAACTCTTTCTAGATTTTTACAATCTTATTCCTAATCTCAAACCCCCTTTCCCATCAGTAAACCTCAATTTAAAGAGCAGTAGCTGAGGAGGTTAAAACAGACAGAGGTCACAAAACTGTGTCTTCTCCGAGAAGCCCTAGCAGCAGTCCATCAAAAGCAACCTTCACAGATTACGCAATGAAGCTTAAGCAGCAGCTTCATCCTCCATCCTTCTAAAAATAAGCAAATGTCTTTTCAGAAAACAAAAATTAAGTTGATGGCACATAAGCCCTTCCCCCAAAATCTTGTTCACTTGCTTCTTGGAACTGTACCAGTGGTGAGTTAAGTATCCATCACCCTTCTGGGTCCTTGGCAGGGACCTACCTTCAAGTCTTACTTAGTCCCACCAGAGACCTTCAATATTTTAAATGATCATTTCCACAGTTTAAATTCCAGAGCATATTGACAAACTGAAGCAGACCTGTAGTATAAATTGAGCATTGAATATAAATGTTGAAGGACGAAGTAAAGAAGTGATTAAAGGCAGCTTCTAAAAGGTGGATGGTTTTGATCCATTTTCTAATCCGTGTTCAAAAAATACTTTTTTCTTTGATTTCGGACAGGTGGGAATGATCAAATTCTAGAATGCCTCTAACATGTAAAGCAGTCCATTCTCTCTGGAACTTACCCAAGAGGTCCTCATTCCCTTTTATTCCTCAGTTTTCCTTTGCTTTCATTAGGATTATGAATTATTTCTCAAAAGACTGCTTAACCCAGAAAACATTTGAGGGAAATAGTGTATTACTCTTTATGACAAGCAACAGAAATGTCCAGGTTCAACATTGTGAGCTTTCTCCTGCTAATGTATGCTTTCTAAAGAGTATATAAGCAATTCAAATCACAAAGGTCATCCAAGACAGGATAGTGGATAAGATAGAGTCCCATCACTGAACTGATAACCAGATAAAGAAACAGAACTACAGATAGATACAATTTCCTTAATTCTGAAATTCTATGATTAATACTACAAATTCTGGAAGACCAAGGTTTATCCTTGTAGAATTAAGCCGGACAAAAACTTGCTTTCCTTTTCATAAAACCACCATCAAAACCTTTTTACAAGTAGGAGGCCTTAGCTGAGTTAAATGATGCTCTTAGAATAGCTACCACAAATTAGCACTTCATCCATGTGAATAAATGATCTAACAATAAACATTCCAAAAGCAGCCTTTGTGGCTGGAGTATAGAAGAAGCCTTATCTAGCATGGGCAAGGCCCTGGGTTCAAAGGGAAGAAAAAAAAAAAAGAAACAAATAGCAAGATAGTAAAATTCATATCGGGGCAGCAGGTTGTCTCTGCCGGTTGTGCCACACAAGCCTGGCAATCTGAATTTGATCCACCAAACTCATATGGAGGTAATAAGAGAGCACTGACTCCACAAGATAGTTCTCTGACCCCTGTCCACACAGATACAATGAGTGTGCTCGAGCATCCAATGTTCACCAATTTTAAAAAAAAAACTCTTAACAAACTTTTGCATTTTCTTTTTTATGAAAATTATACAATATTCTTCAATTTCATTATCTCAACTCATTTTTCTAGTAATTATGTAATGAGCAATGACATCAAAAACTAGTAGCGCTTGCATTAACTGGCAGTATATCGTACTTATTTAAGAGTCCTAAAAAGGTTTTTAGATACATTACAAAAAGAAACAAACTTTTCTGCTATAAATCATTTTTCCTACGTGTGCACTGACCCACGTGAAAGCCAAGGATCAATTTTGAGAATTTTCTTTTATCTGTGCCTCCCCCTTTATTTTTTGAGCTGAGACAGGGACTCTCACTTAACTTGGAATCCATTTTTTCCTAGCTGGCCATTAAATCCCTAGGATCAGCTTCCCTGCCACACCAGTGTTACAGATGTACAAGGTCACAACAGGCTTTCCTGTAGGCGCAGAGTTGGGCTGCACTTTACCCACCGAGTCATATCCCCAGCCCTATACTAGTCCTGAAGGGAATATCTTCAAGTAGAGAAGTGATGTGTTTTAGATCTTTTCCAGTTTTATTTTATAGGATGTAACAAATGACACATACATAGACAGAAATTACCTTCTTATGCAACCCAAAGGGCTCAAAAAATTCCTTAGGGTCAAAAAAAAGCAAACAAAGGAAAACAAACTAATGCAAAGTCTACCATATTATGTTAGCACTTAATTCTAAGTTTACTACTTTGGAGAATCACCAAGTACTTAACATATACCCAAAGCCTTCCTATTTGCATCAAGTAGCACCCAAAATGACACAGAGGCACGGGATAGTTTGGTAGTGCAGCACTTGCTACAAACACAGGAGGCCCTGGGTGTGGTATGGTTCTCAGCTTCTCAAAGGCACAGGAACAAAGACAGCCCCATCAACAACAGCACCATTAACTAACATACCTAAGTGTAAGTTAACCACAGCAAACTCAGAAACTATCACCTAACCTGTAACTTATGGATACAGTCATATTCACAGATGGTGATAAACAAGTGTAAGCTCCCCTAATAGGACCATCTGTCCTCCTACCCAAGGCATCTTACCTTATGCTATACCACTGCCACAATCAATTATTTATTCAGGGCCTAATACATGGAAAGAAGTTTATTATTCTAGAGTTAGCGGAGATTCTATAGTTATTCCCACTCTAAACAAACAAGTACCACAGACCACCTTAAGACCTTCACTATCCCAGTTTTGGTAGACGTATTTGAAAAATAATAATAAACGGGCGGTGGTGCCACACGCCTTAAATCCCAGCACTGGGGAGGCAGAGACAGGCGGATCTCTGTGAGTTCGAGGCCAGTCTGGTCTACAAGAGCTAGTAACAGGCTAGACTCCAAAGCTACAGAGAAACCCTGTCTCAAAAAACAAAAACAACAACAACAACATAATAATAATAATGATGATGATGATGATAAAAAAGACATTAAGCAGGAAATAGGTTAAGTGCCCAAAGGATAAGAAGACTTAAGAAAAACTTTATCTGTTACATAAACTCTAGATCTTATTAATGGCACAGAATAAATAATACACTTTCCTTTCTTGGGTATGAAAATATGGAAGGTTAACACAGTAACACAAATAAGATTTTTATCTCACCCCCCCCCCTCTCTCTCACACACACACACACACACCAGAACACAGTATTTGCTGTCTTAAACAGCTCAGATTACAGGTACAGTAGGTAAATAAATTACAAACCTAACATCCAATTAAACTACTTTACATTAATATTCACATTTAACCTTTATACAAGTACCTACCAACAAGATTCCTGGGAACTTGAATAAAATCTTCCACAAATTCCAAGAACCCCCTAGCTTTTTTTACAGCCTCAGCACTCTAGATGAAGGAAAGACAAGTATAAATCCCTGTTAATGTCCTGGAACAACCCCATACCTAAAATAAATGAAAAAGGAGAAAATTCCCAATTTTTATGGCATACCACAAGATTCAGCTCAGCCTATTGGAATGTCAGTTCAGGTTGGGTCATTTGTTAAAAAGCACTTGCCTGCCTGTCTGCCCTGTACAGATGCCCTGGATTCTATTCCCATAAAACACAAAAGATAACAGAAGCTGCATACTGGGCATGGTAGAGCTCAAGAGGAAAAAGGTCACTGCTGCCAACTGAGGCTAGCTTGCTCTACACACCAAGACCCTGTCTGCACAAAACAAAGTTGCTTTGCTTGTCCAGAGACACGTTTTTAAAAATGACCTACTTATAAGATCATTTAAATTTTAAATTCTAATAGGTACTATTTTTTAATAGACTGTAATGATTTTGTGGATGGCTTTCTTTTATTTCTGTTCCTTAACCACAGTCCAAACTGTAAACATATGTTACAAAGTTTAGTAAATTTCAGAGCCCACTCTATAGACACAGGACTCTAGGCAGTATGACTCAAAGCCTGTCCTCATAATGTTACATTGCCATTTCTGAAGATTTCAGAAATAAACAAGAGCTTGTGCTAGAATAATTAGTCTGGTTTTATGTGAATTCTTACCTCAAACATTTTATTGAAAATTAAAATTATAGAAATAAATATGATAAAGCAGATTATGCCCAATTAAGTGAGAAAAAGCAGGAAGCAGATTAACTTACCTCTCCATAGATTCTAAAAGTTCCAGTATCTTCATCTAACTCAATGGCAGTTACTCCAGGAACCTTCCTAGCTTGTTGTATGTTACTACCATGTGTTCCTATTGCCAGGCCCATTAAATCTTCTCTCACAACAAATTCTTCATGAAAAGCTGCTGCAAGTTGTTTTGTGCACTATTGAAAAAGGGAAGTCAGGATTTCTCTTTTGTAAACTTTTCTTTTAAATACTGATGTTCATACCATCACTCAAAATAACCAGGAAGTGGAGAGAAAAATCCACATCAACCAAGCAATAAATGGGTGAACAAAATGTGGATTATTCACACAATGTAGCAGGAAACTTAAAAAGGCAAGTTGCACGTGGCAATACGGATGAACCCCAACAACATTAACATTAGAACCCTAAGAGAAATAAGGTAAGCATAGAAAATTATTACACTTACGCGTACAAGTTACCAAAGTTTTAAAGAAAGATCTTTTGAAAGCTTGACTAGCATATGCAAGTACTGGGATATATCTCAGTACTTGGGGAAAATTCTTTTTTAATTAAAGTATGAAAATTTTAAATGGGCAGGGTGACTGAATGGTCATAAATTGCATACCAGTCTCAAACAAACAAAAATATTAGTGGGGTCTGCAGGAAGGGGAAAGTAGCAAGTTTCTGTCAATAGTTTATAATATGACAAGATCCGGAGACCGACCAAGAATGCTAACTACATCATCACTAACTAAAAAAGTTAAGATAGTAAATTTTCAGAATTTTACATTTATTTTTAAATTCAAGACAAAACAAAAATCTAAATTTAATAAGATCAACAATGAGTCTTACAGAATTAAGGAAACTCATAAAATGGAAGGAAATCAAAACATTTCAGTCTTTAATTCTAGTCACAGAAAACTAATTCTAAAATTATTTTTAACAAGCTGCCAACAATTCTCCAATTCAGACGGCTGTTTCAGTATTCATATACTCTGTGGAGAACACATGGGGAAGCCACAAATTTGAGGAATAAAAATGCCTCCCTTTCTCTAAGAACGAGTACGCGTGCACATGTATTCAGATGGGACAGTAAGGGCAGAAGGAGCATCCTCAAGGTTAGCAGTGAACAGCAGGAGGAAGTAGAGAGCCCCAGGAGATCAAAGCAGCAGCATATTGTAAAGTGTGCTCTAGGATGTCTACCTCTAACTCTCCTTTCCCCTTACATAACTGCTACAGTAAACTAAGGTCACATCCAACAGGTGACAGGGTAGTAAAATTCAGATCAAAAGAAGGGTAAAGAAAAGTTTTTCTGGGTATGCCAAATTACTAATTTCTTAAGCTCTTTGGACCTATTTTCTAAGCCCCACAAGAGGTGCTTAGCAAAAAAAAAAAAAAAAGTAATGCTTGATAAAAGTAAAACAGAAAATTAATTTTCCTAAAGACTCTGGGTATTAGCCATATATCTAACTCTTAGGTTGCTTTCTGTTACCAACATTTGTTTGAGACACAGGAAAGGTTATGGGACACAAAAGCAAACCCACTTACTTCTAAATGCTTAGTGGCCTCTTCATTTCTGGACATAAGCATTAACTTTGTCCGAATACTTCGCAAATGCATATCGCTTAAGATATTTACTCTCTTCACAGTTGCTTCACTGGCCGACTACAAACAAACATGTTAATCACTCACAAATTTAAACATTTTTTCCAAGAAAACTCGAGCATAATTTTCTAAATGAAGCCATCCTTGGTTCTTCTTACCTGCTTCTTCTATCTTTTCATTGTACTAAGCTTTCCCTCTCTAATGTAATCTTACTTTACTTTCTGAGCTTTGTTCAGATGTGTTTTGGGGGAAAAAAGATTTTTACACAATAATAATCTCAAGATGTTATGAATATCATTAAGAGTCTTATGAGCCAGACACAGCAGTCCAACTTTAATCTCAACACCTGGCAGGCTGAGACCGGAGGACTGATTGATAGGGCCAGCTTGAGACTACATAGTAAGACCCTTTATCAAAAAGTCAATCAACAACAAACAGAAAAAGCAAGCCAACATTTGTTCCTTCCTACTAAAGGAGAAAAAATTAACACAGCTACAAAAGACAACAAAAAACCTTATACATTAGTAAAATAATTATACACAAAGCTTAATAAGCCATTGAAATATTTAACAATATTTGGTAATTAACTAATTTAAAATATAGTCTTAATCTTACCAGTATCATTAGCTGGGTAGTTTCAGGATGATAAAAAATTCTGCACGCTCCTACTGCTTTCTTAAAATCTTTATGGGCATTTTCATTTGCACACCTAAAGAGAAAGTAATGGACATGAAAGACCAGCAACGGATTAAATTTAGGAAGAGTAGAGTGTAATCTCTGTATTTCATTTTGATATATCCTATTAGAATTTAAAAGCTCCTTTCTAAAGATTATTTCATTATTTCTAATTGTGTGTATTCTGTAGTGGTTTGTGCACAAGTGCCAGTGCCAACCAGAGGCTTCAGATGCATTGGAGCATGAGTTACCTGTGAATGGGAACCACCCAATTTAAGTGCTAGGAATCAAACATTTGTCCTCTTAACTGCTCAGCCACCTACCCAACTCCTTCGAGATTTACCTCTATAAGGTTTTGGTTTGTTGGTTGACGAATGATGTTGTGGACTCAAAGATCTTAGCTCATAAAAGAGTTCAATAAAATTACTTACGCCTCTCTCAAATCCTCAGGAACATCCACTGTGCACTTAAAGAAGGTGTTTTTTTTGACAGTTTTATTTTGATTGACAGGTCGAAGTCGTTCAAATGTGACTATTTCATTGTAAGTGGCATCACAAGCAGCATATTCAATGACATAAAACTAAAAGACATCAAAGTTCTTTTAAAAGCTTATGTGAACAAAAATACTAACCTTTAGATGATGTTCTAGACCCTCCCACTTATGCACAAACACTAAGCAAACCTTTATACTATCAATATCATTTACTTAAGCCAGATTATAAATGAGTACACGCATGAACATTGGTGGTCATATAAGCTTGAGACATAACTGAAATTTATAGTACAATGAATCTTTCAAATACCTGATCGACTATGTCTGAGGTGGGAGTTGAGAAAGAAAACAAAGGGTGATAGTCGAGCAGCCCGAAGCTCAGGTATGTCCTCGGAAAAGTCACCTACCTCTCCTTTCATCATGCGAACTTTAGCTAGCCACCATCCACATGGCTCTTGGTCATTTGCTCTGGAATATACCTGAGAAGCAAAAACATTCCTTTATCTATCCATCCCAAAAGCTTGACATCACAGATGTAAATATAAAATCTCAAACTCCACCAGAATGTAACTACTGAAGCCAGTAGATAAACACACTTTGAAGAAAAGCACAGATAGACATTATTACTTAAAAATAAGGCCCTGAAAACCGAAATAAATAAATGGCTGAAAGCTTAGTAACTTAGCTTCTTGAAAATCTATTATACCAAACAACTCTTGAAATAATTTCAAATAAATTTGAAGAAATGCCTCTTACAAGGCAACTGTATGAAATATCTGCAACATACACCAACACTTCATCAAAATCGAGACTGTTTTGAAGACTTAAAAATCCAATTTTAAAAATAAAGAGCGTCAAAACAACCAATTCTGTTAAAAACATGAAATCCAATGTATTCCAACTGCTTGTCTGAAAAGTAAAATATTAAGATACATTAAGTTCATCTAGCACAGTACACATATCTTACAAAAACTGGGTTTACATTATATTATTGTCACTGTTGTTTGCTTTGTTTTCAGACAATGTTCTCAATAACTCAGGCTGGCCTTGAACTCCACATGGAATTTCTGATCCTCCCGCCTCTACCTCCCCAAGTAATTTTTAAAATTTCAACTATTGGGGCTGGAGAGATGGCTCGGCGGTTAAGAACTCTGACTGTTCTTCCAGAGGACCCGGGTTCAATTCCCAGAAACCACATGGCAGCTTACAACTGTCTGAAAATCCAGTTCCAGGGGATCTGACACCTTCACACCAATTCACATAAAATAAAGTTGAATCATAAAAAATTTTTAAAAATTCAACTATTATTACCAAAAACAGAAAACATCAAAATTCTGTTAAGTGTTTTTAGTTTATTTTTTATTTTGTTTTTAATTCACCCTGGTATGGTGGTACACGCCTAGAAGCCGAGCACTCAGGAAGCTGAGCCAAGAAAATATAGTAAAGCTAGCCTGGGTTACCCAATAAGATACTGAGTAATAGACAGGTGACTGGGTATGCCTCCAGGGTTGATAAAGTCAAGTCAACCTTCTATATAAGGGTTTCACAGATTTAAATACATTCAAGAAAACTAATGCCCCATAAATTATTGAATACAACTACCTACAGAGCATTCGTGTACTCAATATAAGGTAGAGATGAATTAAAACATAGAAAACTGAATTATATGCACATAATTTTTTTATATAAGGGAGTTTTGCATCCTCAAATTTGGTATGCAAAGCCGGTCCTGGAACCAACAAAAGTACTCAAGAGTACTTATATAGCTGAAATACTCAGCCTAAGAAGTACATCAGTGAAGCTTCTGTACTGGGAAGCACACTCAAGTGTTGGTAGTACACCAAAAACATGGAGGTTCTTAGTCCCCCAATCTCACCTTATACATTTCTTCTATTTAGCTGTTCATGATCTCTTATAATTAACCAGTAAGTCAACAAGCTTTCTTATCCACTCTAGAAATGTATTTGAAGAACATCCATTAACCTCTGCTAATTTGCAAAATTCCAAGACTTCCATACAGAGAAACCTTGTCTTGAAAAACCAAAAAAAAAAAAAAAAGACCCATACAGGAAAAAAATGCATTTCATAAGACCATCAAATACAGGACTGAGCATATCACTGAGGAGTAAAATACACCTCACGTGAGGTACTCTGTTCAATTCCAGGAACACAAAGACACACACACACACAACCACAAACAAAACTTGTAGACCTGTGTTCCAATCTCTAATATTGCAAAAATGTAAAATCTTATCCATACCAACTTCTGCCTCCTGTTTTCAAACAGTATTCTGGTTGATGAATGAAAAGGACGAGCCACAAAACATAACAAAAACACAAAGACGTGGTAATTAAAGTAAGCAAAATGAAAGCCACATACATGTAACAAACATTTGTAACCTGAGCACCCAGGAGGCAGAGCAAAGAAGATGGAGAGTTTAAAGAGGCCATTCAAACAGAACAAAACCCCCATCTATAGGGGCTGAGATGTGCAGTCCATAGTAGAACACTTGCCTAGCATGAGTAAAATCTTAGGTTAGATTTGTAGCACAAAGCACTACATATATTTTAAAAAAGACAAGTCACAGAACAAGGGATCAACAGTAAGCAAACATAATTTTAAACATGTTCAGTATCAATTCAATAGATAATAGTTCAGCTCACCAAACTTCTAAGAGTTTACTAATTCAAACATTTTGAGCCTAAAGAATGATCTTTTTGCTACTATCAAAATCTTAAATACACATGCCTTTTTATTCATAATCTACCTTTAAAAAAATAACACTTCTTTAATTATTCTGTGAGTATGTTTCTGTGGTATGTGTGCCAAGTATTCTTTTCTATTACTCTCTGTCTTATTATTCTAAAGCAGGATCTCTCCTGAACCTAGAACTTCTATTTTCTTCAGGTAGGCTGGTGGTTAAGTAAGCATCCATCTCTTCTCCCCACCAGTGACAGGCTCAGGCTACAGGCAAAGATGAGAAAAGACCATGCTAGGCTTGTTACCTGGGACCTGGAATCCAAACTGAAGTTTACACTGTGCAATAAGTGCTTTTAGCACTTGGCCAACTCTCCCTATCAAGTGATCCTCTTAAAAAGATCTGACATAAGGACATGCTTTTTGTTTTAACAATAGTACTTCTGATCTCAATTTTGGATACATCCATACCAAGAAACTGTGTATTTGGTTAAAAACAAAGAAGCAAATTTGTATGAGCAAACATGAAAGTATCTATGATGCTCTATTAATTAGTTAGTAAATACAAAAGTCACAAACATGTAATATAGTCACAGTTGTTACAACTTAAACTTCTTTATAAACACAAAGGAAGAATCTACAGAAATACTCAACTCTAGTTGACACAAGCTGGGGCAACTGAACATCACATCTATGCTAAAAGGGTGGTTCATTTTTACCTTATAGTTTTATATAATTTCACTTATTTTTAAAACTTAAACTTTAGGAGATGGAGAGATGCTCATCAGTCACAAACACTCGTTGCTCTTCCAGAAGACCTGGGTTTGATTCCCAGCACCCTCATGACAGCTCACAACTATTTGTATGTAACTCTAGTACTGTAAGATCCATGCCATTTCCTGGCCTCTCAAGCACTAGGCACACATTTCACACACATCCATGAAGACAAAACATCCAAACACTAATTTTTTTTTTATTTCAATCCATAAAGAGAGGCTTCAGAAGGAAGGAAGGATTGGTCAATTCACAGGAGGCAAAATTTTTCCTTAAAATTTCAAAAATAAACAAAACTTGATTATATCTTAATTTGTGATGTTTTACAAAACTGTAGCGAGCAAATTTTTACTAGGGCTGAATTATGAAATGGAAAATGAAATACACAATCTAGGAACAACGGTTTCTCAATCTGACATGAATGTTTTCATCACAACTGGATAAACAGGCTGCAGATGGTTCAGTCTAAGTCTGAGCTTACCCAGACACAGACTAGGGAACAGATTTAAATAAAATATCCTCAGCACCTCGCCAACAACTTGTGATTTTGTTGTTGATTTAAGTTGGGTTCCCCCTCCCCGCCCTTAAATCAGAGATTTGTTGTGGAATAATCTTTTTGTAAACTGAAGAGGTGTCTTTGCTAAGGTGCCTTCTGACTGGTTTAATAAGTAGCTGCATTGTGAAGCCACTCCTCCCAAGGCTAAAAGATCATTGTGGCTGAGGGGGCAGAAAAAAAATGTAGGCAGAGGCAGTAAATGACTACAATCAAACAGTATCATTTGACTTGGCAGGGCGGCTGTACATATAAACTCACTGCAGTTGTGACAGCATTCACAAGACCTGTGTAAGCCGAAGCCAGACAGAACGAGGGGCGCTGACCAAGCAACCCCACCCCCCCCTTGTCATAGGTGTATTAGCGACTTTAGCTACTAGAAGAGGGAGAGATGGTTTTCAGAATACAACCATCTCCACTGGAAGAGCACACATTTCAGACTATTTGGGCAATGCAAACTGGTCTTAATTAAAAATTTGTTTAATGCGGTAGGGAGCACAGGACACAACAGCTTTAGTGGGTATGTGGGGGATATCAAATATGATCAATAAATATTGTGCAAAACTCTCAAACTAAAAATAAAAGCATCTTTACTCACCACTGTTATTGATTGTAATAATAATTTTTAATTTTTTTTCTGTGCGGCAGGGATTCAAATTACAGGATTTCATACATGACCCAAGATAGCCTTAAAAGAGTGCTAGGATTACATACATGCAACATCATGCCAAACAACAGCAAAAATATCCATTAATAGTTAATACTGAAGAGACAGACATGCAGAATTTTCTTCTAAGTGCGGGGGAGCAAGTTACAAACAAAAAGCAGCACAATATAAATCTATTTCTGCCCAGCAGTGGGGGAAGAGGGTTAAAAAAAAGTGTGAACTATGTATGTTCTGAGTGACAATTTTTTTTAGTTTTTGACTTTTTATTTTTTTATTTTTTTGTGTATTGGTGGAGAATATACTCCCCCTATTTATTTTTGTGAAATACTCTTTTATTACCATATGCATTCTTTCTACTATCCAGGATGTATTTGGATCACCCCTTTTTTAAATTTATTTATTTATTAAGGATTTCTGTCTCCTCCCCGCCACCGCCTCCCCTTTCCCCTCCCCCTCCCCCCGATCAAGTCCTCCTCCCTCATCAGCTCGGAAGAGCAATCAGGGTTCCCTGACCTGTGGGAAGCCCAAGGACCACCCACTTCTATCTAGGTCTAGTAAGGTGAGCATCCAAACTGCCTAGGCTCCCCCAAAGCCAGTATGTGCAGTAGGATCAAAAACCCTGAACTGTAAGACAGTCACAATTAAATGTTTTCCTTTTTAAGAGTTGCCATGGTCATGGTGTCTCTTTACAGCAACAACCAAAGACACTGAAGCTCAAACCACGAAGATTAGCTTTAGAAAGTTATTAACATTGTATGGTTCTGCTCTAGATTTCTCTAAAAATTAATGTATCATTCTTAATGTTTTAATAAACTTTCATTTTGAAAAACTTTATCAAGTTCACCAAAGCTAAAAATAGTTAGCACTGACACACGAGTCCATCTCACTTAAGTCTCCAGAAACACTACGTTACAGTCACTATCAATAAAGAAGAGAATGATTATCAGCTACAGATTTCCCCACAAGGATATTTACTTATAACAAAAAATATACACCATAAAGAAAACTTAAAAACACATACCTCTACTTCATCTCCTTCACTAATTTCTTTTTTTATATCAGGTGGTGGTGGTAATCGAACTTCATTAAAGGGAACCTGGCGTTCTGGTTGCCAACTGAAGGATTAAAAAAAGAATTAGTACTTTTATTCTAGCAGAAACTAATATGGAAAACCTATAGTCTCTGTCTAATGCTTTAAATACATTTTTAAAAGTTACTTTTATCACTCAGAATGTCCCAAAGAGAAAAACAAGAACTTTAGTTCTTTAATTTCTTGAATAAGTTGAGGTAGAACAGATTTTTGCATGATTCTTTGTAAGTTTTATAATTAATATTGATAGTATTACACTTTAAATTACTTATCCTAAGAATGGCAAATACATCACCACCCTGCAAACAAAACAGGTTAATTTCTCAATAAGGACAAGGTTCAAAATAATATTCACAGCTATCAAATGAATGTGGTGAGATCAAGTATATGATGTAAAAAAAACCCCACAATTTCATAAATTACAACAAAATAAAAACTTTAGCATACATGTTCACAAAAGTAGTACAAATATTAGTAGTTTAGAGCTGAGAGAGCTTGGTAGCGTTTGCTTGAAGACTCAGCACACACACAGGAACCCAATACCTGTAACTCCAGTTCTAGGAAATACCAGTACTCTCTGTGGCCTCTGAGACCATCAGACATGCATTTGGCATATGCAGGGAAAACCACCAGATGCATAAACTTTAAAGAATATCTTAAAATTTACAGTTCAGATGAGAACTTCTTTGTGCTCAGAGTCGAGGTTCAATTTCAGCACAAACAGTCCTCAGACATATTTTGACAAAGAACAATATGAAAATGGCAGGCAGATTGTAAATACAAAAACAAGTAAAGGGTTATCAAACTGGACACAGAACTCGTGAGGACCAATCAAAGCACTCCCACTCCACAGCAGAATCATTTTCCGACCAGCATCAGTAGGAACATTCAGTATTACCAATCTTAAAAATTTACATCTGCCAGTAACTTACTTATTTTCAAAAACAACTGTGAGGGAGTCTTCATGGACATCTTTGATAAATCCCTGCATAAAACAAAAAGTCTTATCAGTATTATTATTACCTAACTCTTAAACCCTGTAATAGATATAAAAACTACAGAATGATGAAAGAACGCAGATCAAGGAAGACCAGTTGGTACAAAACTGTTCCAGCATTATGGGTGCTAAGGCAGGAAGATTGCTTTAAGTCCTAGGCCAGCTTGGACACACAGTGAAAACCAGACAAGGCAGGGACACAGGACTCTTGTCTTTAGAAGAGAGAAATAAAACACCCAGCTCAGTTTGTAGACTACTCGCCTAGCACTCCATCCCCCACACAATTCAAGAGTGTGATAACGAAATCCAAGAGGGTGAGAAATTCAGTCATTTTTAGGTACATAACAAGTTGAAAGGCAGCCTAAGATGGGTTAAGAAATTGGGTGGAGGGGTGAAAAGAGGTGTAGATGAGAGAGACACACACTCACCCAAACAAACCCACCACATTCCAACAACCACAGGGTTTGAAAAGATTTTAAGATGTGAATTTGGTTTTCCTTTCTCTCATTTGTAAAAAGCTGTTCTTTAGCCTCCTTGAACTCTGCTTATAACAATGTTATCTACCTCAAAATAAGCAAACCAAACACACAGTACATCCTCATCCTTGGAATGAAGGGCTTACTTAGGTGAAGTAATAGTAAGGCGACTGACAGGCCAGTAACTTAGTAGTTAATAACCCAAACTCTTCAGTCAGGTAACATCCTAACTCTGTAAATTACACACAATTTTAATCTAATGAATTTAATTAGGCCTCATACATTAGAAATTAAAATTTAAATAATGTTCAACAAAGTACCTAACAAAGTTAAGAACAGATTCCACTATAACTATTAAATTACAGTCCAAGTCTGGTAAAGCATTACATTTTAAAAATCAGCATTATCTTAGACATGTTTTTCTCACCTACTTTTCTTTCCCTTAAAAGAGTCAGAGCCAGGGCTGGAGAGATGGTTCAGAGGTTAAGAGCACTGACTGCTCTTCCTGAGGTCCTGAGTTCAATCCCCAGCAACCACATGGTGGCTCACAACCATCTGTAATGAGATCTGGTGCCCTCTGGCGAGTAGGCATATATGAAGACAGAACACTGTATACATAATAAATAAAAATCTTAAAAAAAAAAAAAAGTCAGAACCAGAAAGACAACTAAGCTGGTAAAAGGGTCCACCAAGCAAGTCTGACCACACAAGTCTGAGAACCTGAGTGTGACCATGGGAACCCACAGTGGAAGAGAGCTGACTCCAATGTCACACTACATGCACAATGTAGGTAGGAACCCATGTTTGCACTCACACAGACACAACAATATAATTTTCTTTCTCAAATTTGGCTAGTTAATATACTGCCTCCAAACCATCATATATTATTATCAATAAACACAAAATGATCACTTCCTAGCCTTTAAATAAATTTTAGAGTTAGTGTGCTTATCTTCATTTAACTAATACCACTGAGTCGCCATTAGACCTCTGCTCTCAGTATCGATGACTAAGCAAACAGCCAGGGTTATTAGTGTCCAATGAACCAACCAATCAACCAAGAAAGAAAAAAGCATAATGGAACTTATTTTTGTCTAACATATTACCTAAAAAGAACTGTTTTTAAGTGGAACAAAGGACTGTGGTGGAGACTGGCTTGTTTAAATTCTTACCCAGAGGGAAAAGTACTACTTGACAATTGGGTAATTACAGTTAGCATGTAAAAACATTTAACATTACTGTCAGAAGAACTGCAAATCGCTCAACCCCAGTCCAGAGCTTCCATATATAATTTAACCCAGTGGCCAATTAGTAAACATTCTTCTCACACTTACACTCCAAAATACACACTCAAGACTAGCCATACAAACACGTGCACTTAGTACTTGGGCAAAGCACAACTTAAAGGAATACTTGTTTGTGTTCCCTTAAAATCTACTTAACACTAAAGTTTATGCCAAGATAACTCACAAAAAGACAAAAATTGCAACTGCTTGTTAGGTAACAAAGCAGTTTAAAAGAACAATATTCAAATGTCTACTATCAATTAGCAAACTGAAGACTACAAGACATAAACCAGCAGAAGGAAAAGCAAACAGCAAGTTTAGTACAACCCCGTAAAAATCTTTGCAGTTAGTCAGTCTCAAAAAAAGTAGCAGATGGGACTATTTCTCATTATACACACAGTATGACAAGCTGTAAGAATATAAGCGACTTTCCAACCAGAGGCTTCCTCCTGACCACTGTCCCAGGGCCTGTATATACTAAGCTATGGCTGATTCTATTTCTATATGCTATTATTCCCAATCTCCAGATCTCCATAAAATTTAGTTCGACCATTACACACAGGACCAGTAACTTTTGTTGTTACTGTTTTTAAGTAGTCTTGCTAAGTAACTGCTACTGGCTTGATACTTGCCACTGAGCCCTACAGTCCTCAAATTGTGGCAATTTACCCTAAGAATTTTAAAAAAAAAAAAGAGTAATTCAGTGTGTTTGCAAGTTAACCAACATACTTTGTAACATATAAACAATGAGAAGGGGGGAGGACGAGAGGCTTCTAATAATAGCTATAAAAAAATCTATTGGTGGAGGAAAAAAAGCAAGTCTTCCCTCAAAAAAAAAAAACAAAACAACAACAAAAAAGTACATTTTTAATTGTGGAGGGGGAAGCCCATAGGTAACAAGAATATACTACACTGATTAAATAAATAATAATGCTTACATTAAAGCTCAATGATCCTAACGGGAAGACACTTAAAAGTATAGACCACAGACTGCAAAAGTGCTTCTCTTATAAGTAAATTATTTAGAAGAAAAGGGCAGTGGCAGGGGACGTAGTCCTGGCTGTACTGGAACCTCAAATTCACAAAGATATATCCCTGTCTCTGCCTCCCAAGTGCAGGTAATTAAAGGCATGCACCATCATGTTTGGCTTTAGAAGAATTTTAATGGAGAAAAGAACAGATTACCTTTAAGCGGTACTGGGATGTTTGGTTATTTATTATGGAAAATGAAGCTGGGTGTGGTGACACCAGCACTCAGGAGGCAGAGCAGGATCAAAGCCAACCAAGACTAAAAGATTAAGTTTTCAAAATAGCCAAGGGATAGAAACTAACTCAGTGGTAGAGCACATGTTTAGTAGTGTTAGGTCCCTGTTCTCAATTTTCAGGACCCCCAAAAATGTGTCGTCACAAAATAAATTGGCTAAAAGACTTAAATTCTGCTAGGCATGACAGCGTGTACCTATATTCCCAATGTTTAAGAGACAGAGGCAAAAGAATGAATTCAAGGACAGTCTAGACACTACAGAATGAGCTTGGAGCCAGAGTGTACCAATGAGAGAATTTGCCTCAAAAAAAAAGGGGGTGAAGAAAATAAAATTAAGTATCTGGGGGGAAATATGAGTGAATTATTCATAGTCCCAGTGTAAAGAAGTCCTTTCTAGTCATAAATTTAAAACACAAACCTACTTAAAAGATGAGCCATGATAATCACAAAGAAAAGAACAGGAGAGTGATTTTAACTGTGAGCTAAGTTAAATTCCCCAAATTCTCGTCAAAAAGAACATCAGGATAGACCTAACAATGAGAAGGGAACAGATCACCAGCCTCCTAGAGTGGTTATCCTATAGTGATTCTGATCTTTAAATTCCAATCTATTAAAAATCCTCATTGGTTAAGCAGGCAAATGACTCAAATGGGTAAAGGCACTAGCAGCCCAGCCTGCCCACCAGAATTCTATCCTGGGAAGCCACCCCCAACTCCCAGTAAAAGGAGAAAATTGACTTCTGAAAAGTTGTCTTTTAGCCTGAGAACATGCACACACGCAAATGTAATTTTAAAATTTCAGCACAGTTCCAATGATATCCAATGCCTCTGGCCTTCCCAGGAATCTGCACTCACATACACTCCCACATATAGACACATACACACAATTAAAAATAAAAACAAGCCAGGTATGGCGGCACATGCCTTTAATCCCAAAGTCAGTTTAGTCTACACAGCAAGTTCCAGGACAGGTAAAACTACATAAAGAGACACTATCTAAAAAAAAAAAAAAAATTAATCAATCCATTAACTAAACATAAAAACTAAAATAATGACACACACTTTCAATCTCAACATCCAGGAAACAAAAGCAAGATCTCTGCAAATTCAGGCCATTCTCAACTACATAGCAACCTCTAGGCTATCCAAGTCTACACAGTGAGATCTTTACAAAAATTTAAAATTGTAATAATAGTTTTAAAAGCAAAAATAAATCATTCAAAATCGCTTAAGTCACCCTGGGTAAATGGGACCTGTCATGAATCTAGCCTCTAGTTCACATTTATTTTCATAGACTGACGCTCCTACTACCTTCAAACAATAAAATATTCTTACAAGTTTAGTAATTGGTTTTTCTGGCACGAAATTTCAATTTTTTCTAGATTTGGTAAACAAATAATTTTATGTATTTGATTTCTTATTAAAGGTAATTAAGAACACTTCATTCGAGGCTTAGTTCTTGACCTGAAGCAAACTTGTGGTAAGGAATACAGTTCTAAAACCAAATTAACTTCTCTACTAAAATCACTAACTAGGTGCCGGGCAGTGGTGGCATATGGCCTTAATCCCAGCACTTGGGAGACAGAGGCAGGAACACCTCTTTAGAGTTTGAGGCCAACTTTGTCTGCAGAAGCTAGTTCCAAGATAGGCTCCACAGCTACAGAGAAATCCGTCTTGAGTAAAACAAAATAAAAGCACTAGGTTCAGTGTTGGATGCTACCGCAGTCTTTCCCTTCATCCTCTCAGTTAAAGAACACTGCTGGCGCCGGGCGGTGGTGGCGCACGCCTTTAATCCCAGCACTAGGGAGGCAGAGGCAGGCGGATCTCTGTGAGTTCGAGGCCAGCCTGGTCTACAAGAGCTAGTTCCAGGACAGGAACCAAAAGCTACGGAGAAACCCTGTCTCGAAAAATCAAAAAAAAAAAAAAAAAAAAAAGAACACTGCTGGCATAACGTACACAAGACTAAGCCTTTTGTTTTTCTTGAATTGATGGAACTGCTTTGGATCATGACTTGCCAGGCTTTGAGCAATTAATGGTCTATTCAAAGGTTCATTTTCCAACTCCTGTGTAACTTCCAGTCTGACAACTCAGCATATCTGAAACCAGAATGCTTCTTTAAAATGAGGTTATCTTAGAATTGCTAATAACCACAGGTCACCACTTAGGCAGGCTCAGACTTGGCTTGCTTGAAATTTTTCTACGTCACTTGAATCATTACTTGAGTAAACCAGTGAAGAATTCTAAGGAAGAATAGAGTCTTCTTAGCAGAAAATTGTTGATATTTTACAATAAATATCAATAAAGCACCAGCATCAATACTTGCAGAGTGATTCATTCAAGGGATCCTGGTAATAGCAGGATGCCCAAGGAAATCAAGAGGACACATTGAAAACAAACTGTTTAATGGTTAAATAAGCAACTTATTTAGTCTGCATTTCCTATCTATTTTAGGTATCCAAATTAAAGGCACTAAATAAATAACCAATCCTCAGAGTAATATAAGCACCTTTTTTTTTGTTTGTTTTTTCGAGACAGGGTTTCTCTGTAGCTTTGGAGCCTGTCCTGGAACTAGCTCTTGTAGACCAGGCTGGTCTCGAACTCACAGAGATCCGCCTGCCTCTGCCTCCCGAGAGCTGGGATTAAAGGCGTGCGCCACCACCGCCAGGTAAGCACCTTTTTTCTTACAGCTGGTATCATTTTAGGTACAGTAAACTGGCATGGATCTCTCACAAAACACCCAAACCTGTATGTGGTAATCATCTATTCCTCTGGGTTAGTTGCTGCTTTTTTTTTTTTTTTAAAGATATTTATTATGTATACAACATTCTGCCTCCATGTATGCGCGTACGCCAGAGGAGGGCACCATGTCTTATTACAGATGGTTTTGAGCCACCATGTGGTTGCTGGGAATTAAACTCAGGACCTCTGGAAGAGCAGCCAGTGCTCTTAACCACTGAGCCATCTCTGCTGCTTTTTAAGATCTCATTCTGCAATCCCAAGTTGGAGTTGAATTTGCAGAAATCTCCCTACCTCAGCCTTCCAAGAGCTAAGCTTCCTGGCTTGAGTCACCACACTCAAATTACTCCCTGGACTCTAAACCTAGCTTAACTATTTTAATCTCTTGACCATGGCATCATGTTGTACAGTTTCCTACCCTACATGTACACATGTACAGATTTTCTGAAAGGAAGAACAAAATACAGCTGTCTTTTATAATCAGGGTTCCAATACAGCTCAACGCAGCTAGGCATCCATCCACTGTGTGTAGTGAATTAATGCTTTTCTCATGCCTCTAGAATGGCACTATCTAAAAACAGTGTTCTCAGATGAGACCCCTCAACTGAAATTGTCTTATGCCTTCCCAGCCCTGGACGCAACTTTATGTAAAACAAAACAAAGGAACAACAACAACAAAAAAAAAACAACCCTGCAAATTGTGCCACGGAGTACTTTATGCTACTACTCATTCCTTTCAAAATACTGCAGTAAACCTCCCTTTAACTTCAATGTCTACTAATTTATATGACTCAAAACAGTTTCTGGACTGTCTATAGATAAAGACACAGGGAAAAAGCCCTTATCAAAACAAGGAAAAAAGAACTTTACTAAATATAATTTGCAGTTTCATCACAAAAACTGTCTCAAATTCACTATGTAGTATGTGATAAATCACAGAACCCAAGAAAGCAAGATTTTTCACTCTAGTCTTATTCCTCAACAGGCAAGTCATAATTCTCCCTCTTCTGGGCCTTTTGTGAATCTTCCTAGAGCACTCAAGGTTTTGTGGAACAATTCATGGGGTGAATCTAGCCATACTGGATGGAGATATCACCACTCACTCCAAGGCTCCAAATCAAGTCATGAACCAGTAGCACAGGCACTCATTTTCCCCATGTACAAATAAACTATTTCAAACTGCTGGGCTACTGCTTATTATTTAATAGTTGATGCTTGCACAGATGCCTATCTTTGTGAGAATACACTTTTACATTAAGTTAATATCCAGAAACAAACAGATCTCAATAACTGAAAAAAGACATCCCAACAGGAAAACGGACAAGGACAGGCAAACTGTAGAACAAATCCAAAAGGCAAATCAACATTTTCTGGCTTGGACATATTAAGAGGAAGAGCTATCAGCTAGTGAAAAAATCATGGCTGTCTTTGAAAAGACAAAAGTAACTTAAGAGGCTTATTTTGTTTTCTTAAGTTTTTAAGTTTCTTTCCAAACTAACCTATTATTGTTTGCATGTATGTTGTATGCACGCATGTGTGTGTGTGGGTCGGCAAGAGACTGACTTAAGGTTATCTTCCTTCAATCATTCTCTTCCTTCTTCACTGATCTCACTTGAACCTCGAGTTCACCAATTCGGCTACTTTGGGCTTATCTGGAAGGATTCCCCAGTCTGTAGGATTATAGACAGATTGTCACGTTCACTCAGCATTTATATGGATGCTGAGTTTCTGGACTCTGATCCTTACGTTTGTGGCAGGCACTTTATCACCTGAGCCATCACCACAGTTCCTAAACTACCCCTTTCTTTGGAATCTATCCAATGGAAACACAGATACTGGGGGGGGGGGGGGGGATTGAGTACTGACAAATGCCTGATACTGTATGCACATGTTAAACCGTGATTCTAGTTTTTTATAGACACACTGAAAAACTCTACATTTGTTTCTGAATGTGTATACGCACACAATGCTATGAGCACAGAGATAAATCTGGGATCACATTTATCTGGCTCTAAGCAAGGTTACCTATCTGACTATAGGCAGGGTTCCCTGAAATGGAGGAACAAAAAACATCAACCACCAACACCAGGAGGAAAAAAAGGAAAATATTTGGACTGAATCAAATTTGTACATCACATCAATAATAAACTACACATGTCAAGACTATGTGAACATCGATATATAGAAGTGCATATCTTTTAAAATGTGTGTTGTTGGGCATGTAATCCCAGCACTTTAGAAAGATGAGCTAGAAAGACCATGAATTAAGAGCCCAGGCTAGATGACATAGTGAAATCCTAATTTTTTAACAACTTCTTCTGTTCTTAGCCAACTACAATAGCCCATATCCCCAGCTGTTATGGAAGTGGAGGGACTTAGAAGATACCACATAGGTCCACGAGTTTGTTGGCCTGGACCCCATCGTGAACCTCTTTCTCAAAGGAAACTCTTATTTTGAACAATTTATTTTGAAAAAGCTACGGAACAAATCTACTAAGTAAAAGTAGTTAAAAATCAATGGATATAAGCTCTATAAAAGAAGTCTGCAGGTATTATTACAGAACTAAATTACTGAACAAATTCTAGTAAAGAAAAACTACCAAAAGCAACCCTTCACAGACTGGTTGCAGCCCAGTAACAAGCTGCTTGCTAGTTGCATGAAGTTCTGGTTTTGATCTGAGAACAAGCAAACCAAAATTAATAACAACAGCAGCCAGCACTTAACACTTAACTCTTCTAAACACAAGGCAATGATGATAAGACAAAATACAGACAACTACCACTGTTTGAACAGTTCTTGAAATGAAATGACTCAATGCTTCCAAATGGCTACCCAAAACTCTCCTAACTTTTCTGTTGCAAAGCATGGAAGTTTCAGTTACCTCCGTGTACACCAAGAAGTTGTGGCAATGAGAATTTGTGACCAGATCATTGCATAACCACTAAAAAAGCCATTTAAAATGTTCAATTAGAACTGATTCGAAAAGACGTAACTCTGTATATAGAGAACCACTAAGATGACACAACAAATTACCTGTGTCCAGAAGCCAAGACTAATTTTATTTACTCAAATATATACTGAAGCCACTATTGCAAGCTTCATCAGCATCACCAAGAACTCTCCAGTTACTTTCCCAAATGGGTTGTGCAAACATGGTAAGGATGAAGTTTTGGAGCCTGTTCTGGAACTACCTCTTGTAGGCCAGGTTGGCCTCGAACTCACAGAGATCCACCTGCCTCTACCTCCAGAGTGCTGGAATTAAAGGTGTATGCCACCACTGCCCAGCAGGAAGTTTTTTTTTTTTTAAATCTGATACCATTAAGTAATTGTGTTTGCAGAGAACCAAATACACAGAAATTCACTATTAAGTCAATGTAAGATTTAAGGATAGTTCAATTTTACCATGGTTTTCAAAGACAAATGAATTATAAAACTATATATAAACATGCATGTGTTCAGATCAACAAAGCAATATTCTGTTTCCTAATTTTGTTATAGTCCAGCTATTGAAAACCTAGTCCTAGAAAAGCTGCCTCAGCACTTTATTCCTCTTCATGAGCTAAGTACCACCCACCAAAAAAGCTCCATTTTAAAGTCTTGGTATTCAAAATCACTGACATGCTGCATCATAAAAACATTACCTCAGGGCTGGAGATGAAGCACTGGCCTGATAGAGGCAAGGCTCAGAGTTTCATTTCTAGCATGGCCAGGAAAAATTCTGAACAGGCAGTTCATTTACACTAATATGTATGTGCATTTCAAATATTTCAAAGTATTTTACATACTCAGTAACAGAAAGGTGAACAGCTGCGGAGGATGTAACCATCCCACAGAAATAAAATATGAATCATGCATGTAACTTAAAATAGTCATATCAAAATAAATGAAAACAGGTAAGATTTTAACATACTTAAAACCCAATATGCCCAAAATATTATTTTAATATGTAATTAGTATTTTAAAAACCGTTAATGTGTTATATCCTCTTTTAAACTACCTCACTTCTGACTAGTATATTTCAGTTCAGTAGCTGCTAGCTACCATTTTGGAAAAGGAGTATATTCTTAGAAAGCAAAATAGAAATCAACCTAAATCTTTTTTGCAGCAGTCATCCCAATTCAGTCTTGCACATTCCCAGTTTATTATTAATTTACAACTAGCAATAATTTTGAGAACTACTTATTGGTACTTAAGAAAAAAAATCACAGTATAACAACTGAGCATGGTAGCTAGCATAAATTTGTAATCCCAACATTTAGGAAGCAGAAAGATTAGAAATGCAAAACCATTTTCAGTCACATAGCAAGTCTGAGAGATCCTACCTCAAAACAGTGTGTTGTGTGTGTGTGTGTGTATGCGCACGCACACGTAATACTGTAACAGTTAAAGAAAATAAGCTCCAGAAAGGCAAATACATACTTGGAATCTGGAATCAACCTGATTTCTGGAGCTCCAACAGGGCTTCAGATTTCCCCAAATGGTGTTTACTGTTTGTTTCACTGTGGTTGAGACTAAATTAGACATGCACATGAACAACATCCAAGCAGCACCTGAGAAGCAGTCTCAACTCAAAGTACTAGTTGTTGTTGTTGGAGCTGGACAGACTGAATAAACTCACAGAACTTCTCAGCAACTTTTACAAATGTCAGAAAAATACACTGCCTTAAACTCCAGATGAGAAAACTAAAACGAATCATTCTGAATAGTGTGATAGAAAACACAATCAGTAGGTCACAATCTAGTTAAATTCAGGCTCACAAAAAACGGCTCAGCACATAAAGGCACTTGTCACCCAAACTTGGTGACCTGAAGAACTGACTCCACAAAGGTGGCCTTTGAATCCCCACACTGGTACAGTGCCTGTGGCACTTATCCATCCACAAACACATACACAAAGTTCATTACTCAAAACTATCCTTTGAAGAAGTTTAAGGAAGTATCATAAACTAGAAGTGAAAAACAGAGTTAAAAGCCACTTCAGATACAGCATCATCATCAACTCCTTGTATATAAAATGACTAAGTGCATACCTCATAGATCAGGTATGGCAGTATACACCTTTATATCCATATTCCTAATATCTTATATTCCATAAGAAGAGGCTGGTAGACCTCTGAGATTTCCAGACTAACACAAACTAGAGCGAGATCCAGGCTAGCTAGTGCTACACAGTAAGCCCTTGTCTCAAAAATAAAAATCTGCACAAAACCATACCTCATGAAGTGTCTGAGTATGCAGGAAATACATATGAAAGCTTAAGAGAACATCTAATAACAAGCCAGCAAGCTGTTCTCTTACAAAAAACACTCAAACATGATACATATATATGTACATAAAGAAAAGGGTCCAAGCCATGTATATTTCTAGATACTTTTTATAGCTTTTGTCTTCAGATGTTTTATTCTGTATTTCTCCTAAAAATAAAACAATGAATCCAATAGTCAGGTATAGCAGTGCATGCCTATACTCCCAGCAACGGAGTAGTGGAGACAAGAAAATCCTTAGTTCAAGGGCAGTCTGGGCAGCACATAGAGCAAGTTCCAAGTCCACTGAAATAGTTCAGACCCTGTCTCAAAATAACAAGTCTGCAGCTTTCTTTCCCTTTACAGTCACATTTGGACGCTATTCCTGGACAAAATAAAAGCTACAAACTGGGTATGGTTGTACAGGTCTGTAATCCCAGTAACTCAGTAGGTTAAGGCAGAATTGCAAATTCAAAGCCAAAGTTACATAAAACCCTGTCTCAAAGCCCAAATTATTGAGACCATTCAATTCCACTTAAAATTTTAATATTTACAAAAGCCATAGTTTAAATATGTACGATGCAAATTCATCTTAAAAATATTTGAACCTATACATTTTAGCAAAGAGCTCTAATACTAAGGAAGCTACCATTTCTCCCTCAGATACTACATTTAGAGTTGCTGGTGAGAGGTTGGTTGACACAGTTGTTTAAGCATCAAGAGTTTAGCCTACACTGACCTGGAAGTTAAAGAAAATAAAAAAGTAGTTTGTGTGGAGGTTAGAGAACTTGAGGGAGTCTGTTCTCTTCCCATCATGTGGACTGTCAGATTAAACTCAGATTGTCATGTCTGGCAGCAAGCACCTTATTAACCCACTGATCCATCTCTGTTGTCACTGTTTGTTTTCCAACCTAGAATACTGATGTTCCTGCCTCTGCCTCTCAAGGACTGGAATTTCAGGCATGTGCCACCAGGCCTGGTTTCCAACTAAGATTTTGTACTCACTGAAGTCATTATGTCCACAGCACACCACTCCTTCACTGTTAATTTAGTTTGTCATCAGTGATAAAATACCTACTGCACAACTTCATTATTGATCTCAATTTTTACTTTTAACAGTAAGTTAAATAAGGAATTATAGATCTATTACAATTCTTCAAGACGTGTCAATTATACACTTAAAGCCAGACATTAAGAGCTCTACATGTAATTAATTCCATCTACTATACAAAGGACCCCAAACTTCATTTCACCTATACAGACAGAAAAATTCCTCCACAAGAGCCAAAAACTGATTGACTTGCTCAACATCTACTTAAAATTGTTATTTAATGTGGAAGTATCCACCTCAGACATAAAGCATTAAAGCCTCAGGTGCAACTACCATATCATGCTCAGCCCAAAAATATACAATGCAATGACATTACAAAATTTCATGTCAGAGTTGGGCATGACACCTGGAGACAAAGCTTGTCTAGAGACTAAGACAAGAGGATCACATGAGACCAAGGACTCTTTTCATATACATTTAGCTCATACACATCACCTATGAATGCTGAAAATGGGCACAACGGGTTTTTGGGGTAATGGAGTTATGTGACAGTTGGTTTTTATTATCAATTTTAGACAATCTAGAAATTACCCAGGAACATTCTCTATCAAACATTGTGTAGATTAATATGGTCTATGGGTATGTCTGTGAAGGACTACTTTGAGTAGCTGGGAAGACTCACCTACTGTGGGTAGCAGCATTCTGTCAGGCAGGTGTAGAGAAAGAAAGAGCTGCTGAGCAGGCGTATATATGCATGCGTTAATGCACCACTCTCTGCTCCTGACTGGAAGTACTATGATGAGATGAATCAAGTTCCCTCAATGATGAACCATAACCTCCAATTGTGGGTCTAATAAACCATTCTTCCCATAAGCGGCTTTTTCAGGGCATTTTATCACTGTACTAGCAAACAGAACTAAGGATATTTATCACAGAGAACTGTTGCCAAAAGATGCACAATTTTAAGTATCCTTCCTAGCAAGCCATTCTGTTGCTTGAATAAATTATAGAATATACATTCTTATCTCTTTTCAGTAATACATTCTACCTCACTGAGCTTTCTAAAAAAGCACTTTGCTTTAGGTATGAAATGTATAGAAGCAAGTATGTTATACCAAATTACCCACAGCCACCAAATGTTCCCACTCTTTCCCATTCCTAGAGTTAGAGAGCTGCAGAGACAACTAATTATAGATGCATTTTTAATAGAAAAAGCAATATGCTTAGCACATTGTTTAGTATGTTTACCATGCTACTACTTATGTATGGATTTCTTTTTTCTAAAGAAAAGGCTGTCCTGGCATTGGGTACTAATCTTCAGCTCTTCACTGACTCTTAAATTTATTCGATTTACTCCATGTTTAAGAGCCGTGCCTCAAGGCAATACTGACCACAAAGCTCAAAGCACCAAGCTGCCTCTCAAAACTCTCAAATGACAATTCACAGGGCCAAAGGCCTGTGTCCCTGCACTTCCACCAAGCAGAGAGTGATAACAGTTCATAAATTCAGAGTTTCAGAATCACCCATACACTGAAAACCACAACTTAAAAAAAAGTACAACAAAATAAAAACATGAACAGCTCGAGTCTATAAACAACTTCTACTTCTAGTTTTTCCATTTCCAAAATTCCTTGACTATCTTCTAAACTAGAAAAAAATTCCTCTATGCTAAATAGAAGCCAAGCTCAAACACTAGGTATTATTTTACTTAGTTAATTCTACACATATGAAATTCTAGATGAGACAGAACTATGAAGACAGGAAACCCTAGAGGCTAAAGGGGTAACAGGGAAACTTTCATGGTGGTGTTGTGATGGCATACAAGTGTCAGTATTGATCAAAAACATTTAGAAAGTTTGTTTTGAAAAAGGAAACAAAAGCTGTCTTGCAGAATGTAACCCCTCTTTAAAAACTTAAGTGACAGAAAACAATGAGCTGTTGTGGGGTAAGAACTTTCTCAGCCAGGTTATTAGTTAGGCTGAGGAAGAAGGATAGCAAGTTCAAGGCCAATGTAGACAACTTAGAGCTTGCCTCAAAGTAATGAGATTAAAGGTGCAGCTCAGTAGGAGACCTTACCATGCACCTTTAGAGAGGGCTCTGGCCAGGTTCAACCTCAAAAGAAAAAGGGTTTCCTCCCCCTGGGGATTCTTCTGTTTTTTTTTCTTAAGAAACCTAAGATGGGAGAAAGCAAGGGAGGATGGACACAAACCAAGTGGATAATTTCACTGCATAAACATATAAAACATTTCAGACCACTGTACAAATCGCCCTTTTTACACGAGTCAATTACAAGATAATCAAGTACAAATCTATAATGTCCATTTCTTTACTTCTAGTTAGGGCTCTTCCTCTTTACCATTTTTTATATTTCAGAGTCCTGAAAAGTGTATCTTCTACAAAGTACACACACGATTGATTACAACGGGAAAAATTCCAAACATCCGAAAGTACACAAAAATGTGGCGTAATGTCCTTCGCAACCTTTATCAAATCCCCATCTCATTCTGAATTAAAAATGAGTGGAGTCCAGTCTAAGTAGGATCAGATATGTAGAGTAGGAAAGGGATCAATAAACTGGGTCCTGTGGTACAGATGTGTAATTCTAGCTACCCAAGGGGCTGAAGTGCCACTGCAAGTTCAAGGCCAGCATGAACTACCAGATACCAGAGTGAGTTCAAGGCCAGTCTGGACAACTTACTGGACAACTTTCTCTCAAAGAAAAAATAAATAAAGGGGTCAGAACACAGCCTGATGGTAAAACGCACTTGCTTAGTATGTACAACATTCTAGGTTCAATCATCAATACAACCATAATCAATTACTAATATTTCAGAGTTGCAACAGGGGTACTCATGAACGGACTGGAAAAAAGACACCAAAAGACTGCAAAGAAACTTTACAAAAAGCCAAACCGACTATATTGTACTACAGAATGACACGGAGTAAAGACCTGGTTTTCTACTGCCGACACTATGCACAGTAACTGGCTAAAACAAACTTTACAACGTGCAAGGTAAATAAAGCTGTCTATACTCTCTAAAAACCCTAAAGATAAACAGTAAAAACAAACTTTTCCAAAGGGCAGGAAGATGATGCATAATAGTGACCTTATCTAGGCAGGAAAGTATTTTAAGTCCATTCCCTGTGGCTCAGCTAACCATCTCTGCAATCTTTTGGAGGGTCTACTTAAGTGTTGCTTGGATCATTAGACTGACAACAAGTTTTAACCTGGAACACTGAGGAAGCCAGCTACAAGCTAATAAAGATTCCAGCAGTCATTATTACCTGTGTTGTCCGCAAGAAATTTACAATCATAAAATTTAAAATATATATTAGATCATTCTTCGTCAACAAGCTGCCTATGTTATTACCACGTGACCAATCAAATCCACAGAGCTAATCAGCAAGCTAAAAGAGGAAAAACAAAACACTGCAAATTAGGAAATTGTTAGGACCGAATAAAATCCTCTGGAATAAAGGATGCGCAAAAATGAAAACCTGTGGGAAACCATTCTACGTACATACAATACTCATGCACTAGAAGGCCTTCATAAAAATAGCCAAGACTCTCAAACATTTGAGATGCTGGCTCCCAGAATTGACTGACAGACAACAGCTGGGGAGGTTTTGTATTGATTTGAGATCCTCGCGCACTCAGGAAAAAAGAAATGAGGAGAAGGGGCCGTTACTAAGGCGAAAATAAACTATCCGGACTTCGTGTTCAACTTGGTGGCCCACCCCACCCCCATGGAAGTCCCTTACGAATTCCTCTACTCTAGACGCCTCTTTCCGCCACCCAGCCCAGACTCCGCAGCAGTGCACGGCCTCCTCTCAAAGAAACAAAAAGAACCTCATGGAAGAGGATTTAAAAAAAAAAAAAGCGCAAAACAACAACAACAAAAAAAAATACCTCCTTCGCAGCAGGCTGTGAAGAAACGCGTCCCTCCCACCTGCCGCCTGGCCTCGGGTCACCTTTGAACCCCGCCTTCCCAAGTCGCCTTTCTCCCCGGCGGCGGGGCCGCCCGCTCCCCAGGCCGCAAGCACCCCGGCCCGACCGCCCGCTCTCCCCGCGGCCGCCAAAGGTTCGCAGGGCCCCGGGTCGGTGCGACACCGGGGTGAGCCTCGGGGTCCGCCACGACGCCGCGGGCGAGGCGGAGAGCAGCCCCGCAGGCCCAGCCGCCCCGGGGTCCCAGTGAGCTGCTCGCCGCCGTCTGCGCCCCCCGCCCGGCCAGGCCTTCGCCGGCGCGCCCGCACCCCAGCCCCGCGCCTCCGGCCCAGCCCGGCCCGGCCGCCCGCCTCCCGGAGGCCTCGGGCCGCGGCGCTCCCGGGCAGCAGGCAGAGCCGGCGCCCGCCGCCTTGTTTCCAAACATAACGGAGCCCGGGCCCCCGAGACCGTTAAACCGCGTCGAGGGCAGACGCCAGCAGCGCAGACCCGCTGTACCCCGCCGCCGCCCGCCGCCACGCCTCGGCCCCCGGGGTCCCCGGCGTCCCCTGTCCCCGCTCCCGATGCCCAGCTCCCGCCCCGGCCTCCCCGCGGCCCGTACCTTGTAGAAAGCCCCGTTGGAGCCGCGAACCTCCACCGTCAGCTCCGCCATGTTGGAACCGCAAAGGCCGCTGGGAAGAGATTCTAGAAACTTTCCAACGCGAGGGGAGGAGGGGGGAGGGGCGAGCGCCGCGGGGGAGGGGCGGGCGGGAGGGAGGGCGGGACGCTCCCGGCCCGCTCCCGGGCTCTCCGCTTGCGGCGCCGCTCTGCGCGGGTGCTCGGGCGGCTTCCCTGCGGCGGGCCGGGCCCGCCCACGCCCACTCCCGCGCGTCCGGGCTCGCGCACAATGAGGGAGGCGGACCCGCCCGGGCGCGCCCGCCGACGCTCCCCTCAGGACCTGCCCGGCGGCAGCCGGGGCCTGGCGGGCCGGCGGGCGGGCGGGAGCGCGTGGCGGGCCGAAACTCTTCGGGGAAGCCTCTCCTCACGACCTTCCTCTGGAGCCTCGGGCCGGCGGCCTCGCCTCAGGCCCTCCCAGTGAGGAGCCTTTCGGTCGGCGAGCCTGGGAAGGCCGCGCTGAGGCTCGAGCTTCGTCCCTATCCCCACACAGTTCACGGGCCTCGCCCCGCGCGAAGCCAGCTCCGCACCTGTACCCGGCCGAGCACGGTCACCTTAGTACGTTAGGAGACACTGGGGGACTTGCGAATTTTGGAGGGGATTTTGCCAGAGACGGAGCCTCTCGGTCGCAGGTTAGCCTTGAACCCACAGAGCTCCTCCCTCTGCCCTTCTGAGTCCTGGGATTTACTTTTTCAAAGACTTTTTTTTTTTTTTTGAACAATGAGGAATTGTATTTGCCCCTGATGCAGAACACATGTGAAGTTTTTCAAATACGATCCAAGAACCACGTTGTGTGACTTTACCACAACCTACCCCAGCTCTGAAACCATGGTGGCACTAGTACTTGGTTTATTTTGATGAGTTAGTACCAAACTAACGTGACCTAGGCTTTTGGAAATATTACTTGAAGACTTCAGTTGTAAGTGTGTTCTTACATGGCCGTTTCCAAGGGAAAGTCGGTATATTTTTCTTTGCTTTATTTGGATTGCGCTGTGTAACCCAGCTGGCCTCATATTCCCTACCCTGCCTCCTGCCAGGTGCTGGGTGGGATTACAGACATGTGTTGCTGCTCAGCTGCTCAGCTGTTGCTTTAGACTGAAGTCTAATTAAACAGCCCAAGATGGCCTCCGAATTGCCTACCATTTTCTAGCCTTGGCCTCCAGAATGCTAGATTTACTGATGCGAGCCCCCTCACCCAGCTCCTCCTTGGCTTTTTTTTTTTTTTCAGTACATTTGCTTTACATAAGATTAACCCATTTTGCTTGGCGATGGTGATGCATGCCTTTAATCCCAGCACTAGGGAGGCAGAAGCAAGCAGTTTGGGAGGTTCGAGGCCAGCCTGTTCTACAAAAGTTTGCTCCAGGACAGGCTCCAAAGCAACAGAGAAACCCTGTCTCGAAAAAAGAAAGCAAACAAAAAAGATTAACCCATTTTAAACTGAAAGTTCAGTAGCTAAATGACCAATTTAGAACATTTTCATTACAAACAATAACACTTGTTCTGTTACTACATATGCTTTTGTGACTGGCTTCTTCCATTTAGAATAGTATTTTCAAGTTCATGGTATTACTAGGTATTATTTTTGTCACAATGTCACCGTTGTATAAGCATACCACATATTGTTGGTGGGTTTTTTGAGTATGTTTTGAGGGTCAGGGTAGTGAGAATTGAAATCAGGTTCACACCCTAACCATACACTCTGCCACTAAGATACACACATCACTATCTACTTAAGGCCTTTTATTTGTTCATCGCTCCTGTGAGGGCCCAGTGTAGTAGCCCATACTAGTAATTCATCACTTCTGTAGAGAATGCAAGGGATCAGGAATGCAAGGTTATCCTCAGCTATATTACCAGTTCCAGGCCAGTCTGGACTACAGTAGACTCTCAAAACAAAAAGAACTCCACTGATAATTGAGTCATAGTCTCTTATCTGTTAAAAGTAAAGTGGGTGCCCAGAGGCAAGAGGATTTCTGAGGCCAGCCTGGTTTATATAGCTAGTTCTAGGACTGCTGTCTTGCCTCAAAACAAACAAAACAAAAACAAACAAACAAAAAAAGCCAGAGTGTTAGAGAGGCTCAGGCCCAGGGGTGGTGGTGCAGGCTTTTAATCCCAGCACTCAGGAGGCAGAGGCAGGTGGATCTCTGTGAGTTCGAGGCCAGCCTGGTCTACAAGAGCTAGTTCCAGGACAGGAACCAAAAGCTACGGAGAAACCCTGTCTCTAAAAATAAAAAATAAAAAAAAAAAGAAGAAGACATGGCTTAGCAGTTAAGAACTCTTGTTCTTGCAGAAGACTGAGGTTTGTTTCTCAGCAGTTACAGGGCAGCTCAAAACCATATATAACTCCATTTCCAAGGGGATCCAACACCCTTTTCTGATATTGGAGTCTCCAGGACCACGTATGGGCACAGACATACATACAAGCAAAACACTCATAAGCATGAAATAAATATGATTGTTTTGTTTCTCAAGACCTAGTTTCTCTGTAGCATTGGAGCCTGTCCCGAAGTCTCTCAGTAGACCAGGCTGACCTCGAACTCACAGAGATCTGCCTGTTTCTGCCTCCTGAGTGCTAAGAAATGGATGCTTCTGATATGTAGGAGATGGAGGAAGGCCTGAGTAAGTGAATGTGTATTGTTGACACGGGCATGGCAGTGCCAAGGATTCCAAGGCCTCACACACATGAAACAACATGGCAAAGCCATTACCAATATGAACCAGGCTTGAGAGTTTTCCCCCATGGATCGGTGTGGAGAAAGACTAGGGACTTCGGCTTCCTCCTCCCAGAGGAGATTTAGCCTCCTGAGGTTAGCTCACACCCCACCCTGTGCTGTACCTAACAAACATGCTGAGATTCTAAGTTGCAGACATGATGGAACCCCACCTGATCCAGGCTCACTGTGCGCATTTGTGTGACTATCATTATTTTTATTTTCTCAATGTCCCTAGTAAGGTTCTCAGGACACAAGCTGTGTGGGCAATGACACTGCTGTGAAAATTCCTGTTTAAGTTTTTGAAGTTCATCTCTCTTGGCTATCTACCTAGACATCTATGTGCTGACTTCTATCGTGATTACTCAATGTTTTGCCACTCGAGAAATGGTCAGACTCTTCCAGAGTGGCTCCATGTTTGGCCACCTCCATGTAGGCTCCCCCTTCCCTCTTTCTTCTCCCTCTCCTGATGTGGAAAGTCTTTGTCTGTGTGTTGCTTTTATTGGTTAATGCATAAGTCTGTTTCAGCCAGTGCCTTAGCAGAATAGGGCAAGGTGGAAGTTCCAAGCAGGTAGAGCAGGAGAGGAGGCAGAGTTAGTGAGAAGTCATGTAGCTGCCAGAGGAGAAAGACACATGCTGCCAGCTGGAATCTGGCCAGTAGGCCATGAGCCTCATGGTGAAATATAAAATAATAGGGATGGGTTAATTTAAGATAGAAGAGCTAGCTAGCAATACATATAAGTGATTGGACAAGCAGTATTGTGAATAATATTGCTTCTCTGTGTTGATTGCAGGACCAGGCAGGAGAGAAACCTCCACTAACACCTTCCTTTTTCTTCTCTATTGTTGTCATTAATATATTGTTTAGGATGTTGCTTCTTTGTTTAGATTGGAGCTGTGTAAAGTTCTACTTGACCTAAACCAAAGGCTTCTAGATGGTATAAACTCTGAAAAGTTAGAGTTGGTCTTCTTTAGACCTTGTAGACTAAAAACATTTTTTAAATATTTATTTCTTTATTATGTATACAATATTTTGTCCACATGTGTGTCTGCAGGTCAGAAGAGGGCACCAGACCCCATTACAGATGGTTGTGAGCCACCATGTGGTTGCTGGGATTTGAACTCAGGACCTTTGGAAGAGCAGGCAATGCTCTTAACTGCTGAGCCATCTTTCCAGCCCCCGACTAAAAACATTTCACTATTCCTTCTAGGTAGATTGATTTTCATCAAATAACTGAGCTTAGCTAGCATCTAGTGACTCTGGTAAGCTCACAATCCTAGGTGACAGAAGCAAGATGTAAACCCTTTATTTTCTCTTTCCAACAGTCAGATTGCTAACTGCAGCCCCTGTAATTTATTTATAATGGCACATGATATAAATTTAAAATAACTTTATTTTTGTCGTTATTACTATTTTAGTATGTATGTGTGTGGGTCGGTGTACGGGTGTTCACCAAGTTCAGAAGACAGGTTTGTGGAGTCAGTTCTCGCCTTCCATCTTTTATGTAAGTTCCAGGGATTGAACTCAGAACTCCAGGCAGCGAGCATTTTTACCCACCGAGCCCTCGTGTGCTCCCTCAGTTCCTTTACCAGTCCTTGGAACACAGAAGTTACTCTAGAATCTGTCTCAGAACATTTCAAATTGGCCAATTGTGTGGGATTTAAAAAGAGATAGAGCAATGGGAGAAGGGGCAACCAGCAGGAGCACGGATGATGACCTAAAAGCAGCTGCATGGAAGATCTGCAACCAGCACGGGTGGTTACTTTCCCATGGATACTGTGGTGGTTTGATGAGAACCACCCCTCCCCCAGCTCATATATTCGAATGCTTGGACCCCAGTTAGAAGAACTGTTTGGAAAGGATTAGGAGGTGTAGCCTTGCTGGAGGAGATGTGTCACTGGGTTTGAGCCTTAGGTTTCAAAAGTCCACACTATTCCAAGTTAGCTCTCTCTGCTTCGTGACTTCATCTCTGTTGGAAACCTGCTTTGACAAGGATACCACTTACCAGAGGAGGGGTGTGGGGATTAGAAAAATAAGTAATGTTTCGAGACCAGCCTGGTCTACAAGAGCTAGTTCCAGGACAGGATCCGAAACCAGAGAGAAACCCTGTCTCGAAAAACAAAAAAAAACAAAAAACAAAAAAAGAAAAATAAGTAATGAGAACGAAGACACGAGTGAAAATAACGAAACAGAAACATAGAGTAGTATTGGGAGGGAGTTCCAGTGAATACTGAAATCGCCTGTGTTTAATTCCCATTTTCTTAACTACCCTGACCCCAAAAGGTAGGAGTAAGATAAAAATTGCATTAACATGATACAAGGAATGAACACACCAGTAGAAGGAGTATGGACTACATCCTTAAACTTTGTTTTTTCAAAACAAGACAAGTAATGGCCATACCCTAGGCCAATACATTCTGTAGGACAAACCACTCCCTGGGTAGAATCCATAGTTATCTCCCTAAGGGAGTAGGAACTTAGTTGGATCCTTAGACTTTTGTTTGGTGTAGAAATAGCTCTACCTCTTAATACCTGAAATACCAGGTCTGGATATTAGCCTCACCTGTAGACAATAACCTCGAGAGCACAGAACTCTCTGATCTAATCAGGGTGGAATGGAGCCTTGAACTTTGTTTAAGGTAGAAACATCTGCATCTTAATACCTGAAATACCAGGTCTAGATATTAGCCACACTTCTTGTCTGAACTGTTGACTATAACTGTGAAGGCACAGAAGATCCAACTCTCTGACCTTTACTCAAGGTAGAATGGACCCGTACCTATGGGCCCTGTCACATCTTAAGATGTAAGCGCTCAGGTAATGTTTCAGTGCCATGCCTGCCTGCCTACTGCCATGTTTCTGCCATGGCAGTAGCGGATGCACCCTCTGAAACTGTAATCCCAAAGGTACTGGTGTCTTATCTATCATTGCTCTGATAAACCTGAGTGTGCTGGCTGGAGGAAGAATGTGGAAGACTTTAGTACTTTGGACTCGGAAAATGGTTGAACATTGTAGGTGGGGTTCAACAGGCCATCCTAGAAGGAGCTTGGAAGATAGTATTGCTGAGAGTAATGGGGAATATGGAGGCCCAGCTCAAAAGGTTTCAGAGGGAAAGAATATTAGCAACTGGGCTAGGGACCATTCTTGACTATTTTGGCAAAGGATGTGGCTGTCTTTTGCCTATATCCTAAGAATCTACCTGAGGTAAATTGAAAAGTTTTGTACTATTTTTTTTTCTTAGCGGAAATTTCAACACAGCCTGTAATATTGAATATATAACATGGTTATTAGTAATCACTTTTATCCAGGTTTACCTTGAAAAAGAGAAAGCAGAGCAAAAAGAAATATAAAGTGTACAGAGCACCAGGAAATTTAATGTTGCAACCAAAGCTTGTGCTGAAAGAGATAAGGAAGATGCCAGTAGCCACATCAGAGGAGGAGCAGGTGGCAAGTGAAGTTCAAGGTGTCAGCCCACCAGGAGGAAACTCTGATGGGTCAATGTCAAACAGGCAAGGCCCTGAGACCTCAGACCCTGGAATGTCTTTTGCTTCTGCTGTGCCTGCTCGTGTTTGCTGCTACTATCTGTCTCTGGTATCTGGCATGGCGTGAATGGGTGTGGGGAGATCCCATGCCTGTAATGTAGTGTGCTTATCTCAAGGAGACATCCCATTCTACTGGGCATTTTGACCTGTGGATTATTATGTACTAAATAATAAACTGTACTGAATACTTGATTATAATAATAATGTTGGCGAATACAGAGTTTTGATGAATAAAAATATAAACAAGGACATTTCACACAGCTAGAACACATGAGTTTCAATTGAGGAGCTATATAGACTGTGGGCATAGGCTAATGATTAAGAAAAACAACTGAGTCCCAATAGCCCAGCTAACTTGAATTCTTTTAACCTTAAGGCCACAGGTTTCAGAATGCATCACAACTGAAACAAAACTTTGAAAATAAAGTTAGGCTAAGGTGTTTTTCTCAAATAGCTTAGAGGTGAAAATCCCAACAAGACAGTCTAAAGTTTCAGGAAGGCACATAGTTGAGTGAGGAACTAGTTAAGGTCGGGAACAGTAACAAGGCAACCCAATTAATACTAGCTAATGTACTTTTCTTGCTAGGATTGGTTGATGATCAAAGGTGGTGATTAATTCCTTGTACCCATTTTTGTCCTCAATCTCCTGATATTAAAAGAAAAAAAACTGTTGATGATTAGGAATACACTCTGATGACTCATAAAGTGCAGCTGATGCCAGGCAGTGGTGGTGGCGCACGCCTTTAATCCCAGCATTTGGGAGGCAGAGGCAGGCGGATCTCTGTGAGTTCGAGACCAGCCTGGTCTACAGAGCTAGTTCCAGGACAGGCTCCAAAGCCACAGAGAAACCCTGTCTCAAGAAGCCAAAAGTAAATAAAGTGTAGCGGACTGGTTCTTTTTCATATATAAAAGTTTAGGTTTGGGCTGGAGAGATGGCTCAGTGGTTAAGAGCACTGCCTGCTCTTCCAAAGGTCCTGAGTTCAATTCCCAGCAACCACATGGTGGCTCACAACCATCTGTAGTGAGGTCTGGAGACCTCTTCTGGCCTGCAGACATACACACAGACAGAATATTGTATACATAATAAATAAATAAATATTTAAAAAAAAAAAAGTTTAGGTTTGGATTCCTTTATGAGTCCTTATAAGATTACCTTTCAAGATGAGCAATAAAGTAATTGAGCCCTTCTTTGTAACTGCAAAGTGCAGTCTGCCAGTAAAAGGCCTGACTGAGAAGAATACCTTGCTTTCCCACATGATTAATCTTTAACAAATTGCTTGGGTACAAATGTATGTGGGTTCTTGGAATAATTTGTTTTCTACCTGTAATACATAAAATGTTTAATCATGTAAGGAATATGGCAAACTCGCTGGTTTTTTACTGTTTGTTTTCTATTCATTGTAATTATTCACTTGAAAAGTAGAATGTAACCACATTGTAATTTTCATGTTATCTGAAAGACTTCCTGGGGTATATAAGCTGTAAAGGAAGTAATAAAGATGGAGTTAAAATGGGCTCTAAGAAAAACATCAAAATGAGAAAATTAGAAGGGAGACATCAAGAGTAAAGATAGAGTCCGAGAGAAAATATCAAGAATAAGAGAAGGAATAGAGAATGCACAAGAATAACAAAAATTTGAAGGAAACCATTGAGAAAGTGTGTCTTTTTCCCTAATCCCCTCAGATAGAAAAGTCTTAGTATGAGTCAATGCCTGGATTCCTTTCAAGCCCTTGTGCTGCTGACAACAGCACCCCCCGCCCCAGACAACAATAGAGAGGCCTGATGCAAAAATGAAATAAAGGGAGTGGTGGCCTCAGGACTAGACCTACCCAGGTAAGCTTTCAACTTGGGAAAAGAAAAGGCCTGGAATCTTGGGTCCCTAAAAAACAACAATGTGGAAAAGCTTATGCAATGTGATTCCAGGAGGGACCAGGCTCCATCCCAAGTAGGCAGTGAAGTCTGGCAGTGTTGTTTATGTGGTCTGGCTTTAGAGTCATGAAATATTCAGGAGTAAGGGAGTTCTGGAATCTTCCTCTATAAGACTGTGGTTCTTTTTTTTTCTTTTTTTTTTCCGTTTATTTATTGATTAAAGATTTCTGTCTCTTCCCCGCCACCGCCTCCCATTTCCCTCCCCCTCCCCCAATCAAGTTCCCCTCCCTTGTCAGCCCATAGAGCTATCAGGGTTCCCTGCCCTGTGGGAAGTCCCAGGACCACCCACCTCCATCCAGGTCTAGTAAGGTGAGCATCCAAACTGCCTAGGCTCCCACAAAGCCAGTACGTGCAGTAGGATCAAAAACCCATTGCCATTGTTCTAGAGTTCTCAGTAGTCCTCATTGTCCGCTATGTTCAGAGAGTCCGGTTTTATCCCAGGTTTTTTCAGACCCAGGCCAGCTGGCCTTGGTGAGTTCCCGATAGTACATCCCCATTGTCTCAGTGGGTGAGTGCACCCCTTGCGGTCCTGAGTTCCTTGCTCATGCTCTCTCTCCTTCTGCTCCTGATTTGGACCTTGAGATTTCTGTCCGGTGCTCCAATGTGAGTCTCTGTCTCTGTCTCCTTTCATCACCTGATGAAGGTTAATATTCAGGAGGATGCCTATATGGTTTTCTTTGGATTCTCCTTATTTAGCTTCTTTAGGATCACTAATTATAGGCTCAATGTCCTTTGTTTATGGCTAGAAACCAAATATGAGTGAGTACATCCCATGTTCCTCTTTTTGGGTCTGGCTTACCTCACTCAGGATAGTGTTTTCTATTTCCATCCATTTGTATGCAAAATTTAAGAAGCCCTTGTTTTTTACTGCTGAGTAGTACTCTAATATGTATACATTCCATACTTTCTTCATCCATTCTTCCATTGAAGGGCATCTAGGTTGTTTCCAGGTTCTGGCTATTACAAACAATGCTGCTATGAACATAGTAGAGCATACACTTTTGTTGTATGATAAGGCCTCTCTTGGGTATATTCCCAAGAGTGGTATTGCTGGGTCCAGGGGTAGGTTGATCCCGAATTTCCTGAGAAACCGCCACACTGCTTTCCAAAGTGGTTGCACAAGTTTGCATTCCCACCAGCAATGGATGAGTGTACCCCTTTCTCCACAACCTCTCCAGCAAAGGTTATCGTTGGTGTTTTTGACTTTAGCCATTCTGACAGGTGTAAGATGGTATCTTAAAGTTGTCTTGATTTGCATTTCCCTGATCGCTAAGGAAGCTGAGCATGACCTTAATTGTCTTTTGGCCATTTGAACTTCTTCTGTTGAGAATTCTCTGTTCAGCTCAGTGCCCCATTTTATAATTGGGTTGATTAGATTTTTACGGTCTAGTTTCTTGAGTTCTTTATAAATTTTGGAGATCAGACCTTTGTCAGTTGCGGGGTTGGTGAAGATCTTCTCCCAGTCAGTGGGTTGCCTTGTGTCTTAGTGACAGTGTCCTTTGCTTTACAGAAGCTTCTCAGTCTCAGGAGGTCCCATTTATTCAATGAGGCCCTTAATGTCTGTGCTGTTGGGGTTATACGTAGAAAGTAGTCTCCTGTGCCCATGTGTTGTAGAGTACTTCCCACTTTCTCTTCTATCAGGTTCAGTGTGTTCGGACTGATATTGAGGTCTTTAATCCATTTGGACTTGAGTTTTGTGCATGGTGATAGATATGGATCTATTTTCATTCTTCTACAGGTTGACATCCAGTTTTGCCAGCACCATTTGTTGAAGATGCTCTCTTTTTTCCATTGTATACTTTTAGCTCCTTTATCGAAAATCAGGTGTTCATATGTTTGTGGATTAATGTCCGGGTCTTCTATTCGATTCCATTGGTCGACTTCTCTGTTTTTATGCCAATACCAAGCTGTTTTTAATACTGTAGCTCTGTAATAGAGTTTGAAGTCAGGGACGGTAATGCCTCCAGATGATCCTTTATTGTATAAGATTGTTTTGGCTATCCTGGGTTTTTTGTTTTTCCATATAAAGTTGATTATTGTCTTCTGTAGATCTGTGAAGAATTTTGATGGGAGTTTGATGGGGATTGCATTGAATCTATAGATTGCTTTTGGTAGAATTGCCATTTTTACTGTATTGATCCTCCCAATCCAAGAGCAGGGGAGATCCTTCCATTTTCTGGTGTCTGCTTCAATTTCTTGTCATATAGATCTTTCACTTCCTTGGTCAGAGTTACCCCAAGATATTTTATGTTATTTGTGGCTATCGTGAAAGGTGATGCTTCTCTAATTTCCCTCTCTGTTTCCTTATTCTTAGTGTATAGGAAGGCCACTGCTTTTTTGGAGTTGATCTTGTATCCTGCCACATTACTAATGGTGTTTATCAGCTGTAGAAGTTCTTTGGTAGAGTTTTTGGGGTCGCTTATGTATACTATCATATCATCTGCAAATGATCTGTTTCACTGGGTAGAGTTTTGAAGAATCTATTCAAGATCACTTAGTCCAACCTAATGAAGCCGCTGTCCTTCACAGACCTTGGTGGCTTGAGCAGATGCAGCAGGAGCAAGATCCCTGGCCGAACTTCCACGGGTGACTCAAGTACAGCTGCTGGTGACCCATGTTAAGGCTGTGGTTCTTAATCTGTGAGTCGAGACCCCTTTGGAGGTTGAGCAACTCTTTCACAGGGGTCACTGAAGACCATCAGAAAACACAGATATTTACCATTCACAACAGTAGCAACATTACAGTTATGATGAAGTAGCAATGAAAATAATTTATGGTTGGGGGTCACCACAACATAAGAAACTGTGTTAAACAGCTGCAGCATTAGGAAGGTTGAGAACCACTGCTTTAATGTTACCAATGTCATATAGCAGGAGAGTCCCTCCATAGAAGCAGTGAGGAGTCATATCATGAACCTGTGAAAGTGAAACCTAGATTGTATGGAAGACCCTGAGACATTGAAGATGCCAGAGTCCTGAGACATCTGCCAAGAAGAGCTGCACACAGGGTGGAGCCAGTCCGTGAGAGAGAAGCGCGTTACAGTCAGCAAAGTCATTAGGGTAGAGCCATCTGAGCCCTTTCACAGTGGACATAGAGCTACAGGATTTGGTGATTTTCTACAGGGTTTGATCTCGCTTTGGTCCAGTATTACCCCACAATGCCTACTTTCCTGCCTTTTGGAATGGTGATGTAAGTTCGATGCCATTGTATGTTGGGAGTAGGTAATTTACTTTTTGATTTTATAGGGATTACCTTGAGGAAATTAAGAAATTCCCTTAAGGCTTAGAAGAAACTTTGGACTTTTAAACAGTGTTGAGACTGTGAAAGACTATGGGGGATTTTTGCATTCTTATGAGCCTATGGAGGCCAGGGAATGGAAGGTAGATTGAATAATGACACCTATAGCCTCATTATTTGGCTCTAGGTCAATAGAACTACTTGGGAAGGATTAGGATGTGTGGCCTTGTTGGAGGAGGTATGTGACTAGGAGTGAGCTTTGAGGTTTCAAAAGCCAATGCTGTCTTAGTTTTCTATTGCTGTGAAGAGATACCATAGCCAAGGCAACTTATAAAAGAAAGCATTAAATTTGAAGTTCACAATTCCAGATGATGTATGATTCCCCTATGTATGCTGTGAATATGTTTTATTGACATTGGTTAATAAAGAAGCTGCTTTCAGCACGACGGTGGTGGTGCATGCCTTCAATTCCAGCACTCGGGAGGCAGAAGCAGGCAGATCTCTGTGTGTTTGAGGCCAACCTGGTCTATAAGAGCTAGTTCCAGGACAAGCTCCAAATCTACAAAGAATCCCTTTTTTGAAAAACAAACAAACAACAACAACAACAAACAAACAAGAAAGAAGAAGAAGAAGAAGAAGAAGAAGAAGAAGAAGAAGAAGAAGAAGAGAAGAAGCAGCAGCAGCAGCTTCTTTTGGCCAATGGCTTAACAGAGTAAAGCCAGGCTGAAAGAGTATGTAGAGAGAGTAGGTATAGTCAGGGAGAAGCCACATAGCCTCTGGAGACAGACATGCCGAAACCACAACCATGTGGTGATACACAGATTAATAGAAATTGGGTTAATTTAAGATATAAAAGTTAGCCAGATATATTCTTAAGCTATTGGCCAAACAGTATTGCAAATAGTATAGTTTCTGTGTGATTATTTTAAGCCTGAGCAGCCGGGAACGAACTAGAAATCTCACCCAAATGGGCTGACTAAATCCACATAAAACCTGAGAAAGCTTGGAAAGAAATCCTAGACACAAAAGAACAGAGTTAAGCATTGCTTTTTGGTAGCAGCATTTGCTTGGGTGGACTCTGTTTGCTAAAAGCAAGCAGAGGCATGATTCCTTTAAGAAAGATCTTCCTGATTCAGCAGTAACAGAAAAAAAAATTGCACAGTTTTAAAACAGTGGCTTCCTGGGTCTTGCTGCCAGCATGAACTCTGGCTCTTTCAGCCAGAACTTGAATAGGGTTTATGGGCAGCATGCTGCAAGTTACTTGGTAGCAGCATGGGACAGCTGGTTACGAGCTGAGGTGGTGAGCATGGCTCCCACCCAGGAGTCTCAGAGGCTATGAATGGACCTCTGCCATTGGACTGGGCAGAGCCAAAAGGCAACACAGCTTTAGTCCTAGCCATTCCACTTTGCATTTTAAGAAGCAGTCCTGGGCAGAAAAGGATTATAGATACATAATAAAGAAAGATTCAGATAAAAAAGACCTCTAAATGGATCACAGTGTTGGATAAATGTGTGTAGAATTGGGAGAGAAAAGAAAAAGAGTATAGAAAGTTATAAAAAGAAGTGAATTTTTTTTAAAAAAAGGTAAATTCTTTAAAGAAACAGAGTACAGACAGCCATAGATTAAAAGGAGTAAAGAAAAATAAGCCATGTAAAGATGGAAAATACACAGAGAGTCTAGATTATGTATATTATTGTGTTTTCTTTGAATTTTTTTTTCGACTGTAAATGAGCGAAGTACAAAGAGACATTTTATTGTATGGCTGCTAAGCTAAAACAACATATATATTTTAAAAGTATCTTGACTTCAAAATTTGGGTTGCTTTGGAAAAGAGGTTCTTCTTTTGTTTCCACAGAGGATGTGGTTTGATGGACCAAGATCCCCTGAAAGGTTGCTGTGAACATCCCCCAAAATTACTTCGCCCAACAAAAAGCAGACAGCAGTTTGAAGAGAACTATGCCTGAATCCCTTAAATGATAGTTTATAAATGTTTGTTTAAATTTAAAGGTGAATATGCTATAGAGATGAATAATTTTCATTGGTATGGATCTTGGTTTATTGATACAAATGTAAGGTCAATAGTTTCTGTGTGATTATTTCAAAATGTACTAACAGTCTCCCCCAACATCCAGAGGGTAGTAGAGTGGTGGTGGTGGTGGTTTCTGTGAACACTAAATATTGAGAAAATATGAACTATGGTTGACAAACATATTTTGAAATTTTGCCATGTCTAAATTTTTGCATTGAACAGATATGATTACCAAAAGATAATAAAATGCATTTTCAAATGCTGTGCCATGAAAAAATCTACAACCACTAGAGATGAACTTACTGAAAACACTTTGTTGGATAGGAGTATAATTCAGTTGATAGAGTATTTGCCTAGCAATCGCAAAGCCCTGGGTTCAAGACCCAGCACCACATAAACCAGGCAAGTGTCTTATGTCTAATGTCAGCAGTCTGGAGATGAGTTAGGCAGGGCTATCAGAAGTTCAAGATTATTGTGGTTATAAAAGTTTGAGGCTAGTCTAGGCTCCATGAAACTGTCTCAAAAAAAAGAGGAGAAGGAAGAAGTGGTGGTAGTGGTAGGGGGTATTTTAACTGATAGAGTAAATGCCTATCTCCTAACTATAAAAGCAGACTGACAATGCTGTATATGGAGTGAGTTTGTATAAATAATGTATACAATAGCTGAAAATGTACTGTAACAACTTCTGCAGGTGTGAAGGTGTAGCTCAATGGTAGGGTACTTCCCTCCCTTCACCAAGGGACTGCTGCCAAACTAGGTAGCTGCTTTGAAGTCCAGTCAGGCTTTTTTGTTCTATGCAGTAGCAACAAGCCTCACATCTTTATCAACATCAATTGGGAATTCTGAAAGGAAGGAATTATTTTAACGGAGTTTTCTCATATTTAAAAAAAAATGGGAAAAATCATTCCAATGGAGGGATTTGGGTCTGTATGATAATATGTTCGATACTTTGAAAATGGAACAATTAAATGAGAGGACAACTAATTTAAATGGGATTCATGTAATGACAGTTGTAAACAGTGTCAGCTTTATGCTTTATCGTTTTTGTTTTATCACTAAAAAAGTTGGTTCATCTTGATGTTAAAATACAGGCCTTAGAAAAATCTAATAAAACAGATCACAGAGATATTAAAATCCAATAGAGAAATTTAATGGAGAACCAATTTCAGCATTGCATTATAAGAATTGAGAGGAACAACCTAAGGTTTTCTTTTTTTTTTTTTTTTTTTTTTTGGTTTTTCGAGACAGGGTTTCTCTGTGGTTTTGGAGCCTGTCCTGGAACTAGCTCTTGTAGACCAGGCTGGTCTCGAACTCACAGAGATCCGCCTGCCTCTGCCTCCCGAGTGCTGGGATTAAAGGCGTGCGCCACCACTGCCCGGCGTAAGGTTTTCAAATAACCAACTTTAATATATCTATTAACAGTACAGAAATTGCCAAATTCTAGAGGCTCTGTAAGAGCTGAATGGATTCCTTTGCCAATGTTAGATTTTAGGAGACTGGAGGAAGCCATAGTCTCATATGGCATGCACTCACCTTTTGTGAAGCAAATGTCAAACTTGTGGTCAGTTTGTAATAGAATTATCCATAAAGACTGAATAGAGTTGCTTAACACTGTTTTAGAGCCAGGTCCACAATTACAATGGAGTACCTGGTTCAGAAGAGGCTAAAACTATTGAACAATGGAGTAAAGCTAGCGATATGGAAATCTCCCAAGATCAAATTCTTGGAGAAGGAGATTGTGTTACTATAGTAAGGCAATCCATATATATTGGTCACATCCTGTCTTTATGTCATGTAGCAGCTTTGAATGCTTGGAACAGAATTGAAGAAGTAAGAAAGCAGATTGAAACATTTATTAAAGTCATACAGGGTTCAAAAAAAACCTTTACATTTCTTGCAAAGACTGGCATCTGCAATAAATAGAATGATACCAAATTCAGAAGCTAAACAAATAATTATTGAATCTTTGGCTTTTAAAAATGCTAATACTTAGTGCAAAAAGATAATCAGGCTGTTAAAGGCAAGGTCAGCACCTTTGAAGGAATGGATCTGAGAAACAATTTATATTGAATCTTATGACCATGATGACAGTTGGATAGAAGTGGTTTCCAGAAGTTTAAAGAAAAATCAAAATGTCAAGTGTTTCAATTGTGGCAAACAAGGTCACCTTAAAAGGGATTGTAAACAAGATGTTTTTAGAAACAACTGTTTTTCTAAACATAATCCATTCAGAACGTCCTGCCCTTCTGGATTATATAGAACGTGTGGCAAAGTTGAGAAAAAACTTTCAACATAGTTACAGATTTGCAGTATGCAGAAAGAGTTGTTTTACATATTGAAACTGCTGAATTTATACCAGATGATATGACTTTACTATTTATTCAGTTTCAAAACACCATCAGGAACAGGAACTATCCCATATACATAATATGCATCTGATGCCGTACAGGTCTGCCAGGTTCTCTAGCACAAGGTAATGCAGAAATCCATCAATTATTGTTTGGAAATGTGCTGGAGGCCTCAGAATTTCATTAAAAAAAACCCCTCATGTCAACAGCAAATGTTTAAAAAGGACTTTTCCATCACGTGGCAACAAGCTAAGGAAATGTTTTACTTTTTCTTTATACAAAACAAAACACCACTACCTTCAGGAACAGGGCACTCAATGGAATGAAATCTGGCAGATGGATGTGTTCCATTTTGTAGAATTTGGAAAACTAAAATATGTACAGTACAACATTGATACCTACTCAGGTTCTCAATAAGCAACTGCTTAAGTTCATAAAAGGCTAATTCGGCAATCACACATTTGCTAGAAATATAGCCATCGTGAGTATACCTGCATAAATAAGGACAGACAATGCTTCAGCATATGTCTCAAAGAAAATGAAATGGTTTTTTGCTTATTACAATATAAAGCATATTAAAGGTATACTATACAAACCTACAGGGCAGGCAGTTGTAGAAAGATCAAATCAAATGCTAAAGGATATGTTAAATAAAGAGAAAGGGGTGCCGGGCGATGGTGGCGCACGCCTTTAATCCCAGCACTCGGGAGGCAGAGGCAGGCGGATCTCTGGGAGTTCGAGACCAGCCTGGTCTACAGAGCTAGTTCCAGGATAGGCTCCAAAGCCACAGAGAAACCCTGTCTTGAAAAACAAAAAAAAAAAAAAACAAAAACAAAAAAAAAAAAACAAAAAAAAAGAGAAAGGGGTGATAAATATGCCCAGAAATAAATTACATAATGCTTTACTAATGTTGAATTTTCTAAATGCTATTGAGAAAGGAACAACAGCTGAGGAGAGACATTGGATAGTAGAAAAAAAAAACTACAGAATTTAATCAGCCAAAATACTTTAAATATGTACTGACCTCAGAATGAAAACCAGGATATGTGATATGTTGGGGAAGGGTTTTGCTTTTGTTTCCATAGGAGAAGAAAAGCTATGGATACCATCAATATTGATAAAGATTCCATTTGAACAAGAGACACCTCTTAATTAGAAGAAATGTTAGTTCATCAAACAACATGGCTGTTGAATCTAAACTCACCTATAAAACTATCAAATGTTTTCATTTGATCAGATATAACTTGCCAAACAGGAATTTCCCCCAAAATTTGGTTTTGACAAGGGTTTTGTCTCTGTCTTTTCCGGAGAATGAAAACATCCAGCTAAGGAATCTGAAGACAACTGGACAAATGACACACCCGAAGGAAAAGGACAAATCATCCAGAAACAATGTCTCACGAAAAAGAGTAAACTAGCCTATTAGTATATCACATTTCCAACAAGATGACATTTCACAAGTCTTCCCAAATGTTTGTTTGTGCTGTTCTCTACAGACATGTAATGCAAATGGTCTTTCTGTAGTATCAGTCCTATTAACAATTAAAGCTGGCTTTGGAGTTGGAGTGTGGCTCTCTCCTTCTCTAAACCCAGGCATGCTCATTAAAGTGAAATCCAAAATCTCTGTCTCATGTCAGAAGAGCCACCTGATATGGTACAAAACACAAACAAAAATTTAAGGACTATTTTATTGCTACTAATCTTATAATTTTCTGGTTTTATATTGACTTTTCTTTCTTTCTTTCTTTTTTTTTTTTTTTTTTTTTTTTTTTGGTTTTTCGAGACAGGGTTTCTCTGTAGCTTTGGTGGCTGTCCCGGAACTAGCTCTTGTATCTTGTAGACCAGGCTGGCCTCGAACTCCCAGAGATCCGCCTGCCTCTGCCTCCCAAGTGCTGGGATTAAAGGCGTGTGCCACCACTGCCTGGCTTATATTGACTTTTCAACAGCTTTTCCTAAGGTATAAATTTTATAAGATTAATATATATATTAACATATATATTAATCTTATAAAACTTTTTATCATGATTTTAATGGCTTTATAGAGTACTAATTCTAGAAAAAGTCCTCATCTACCTTCCTGTACATGATTTCGGATTTGAGTTTCTATCAGCTTTCTTCAGTGAACCATGAGCATGTCTAACAGCAACCTATGAAGTCTCTAAAAGGAGGATGAGGCCCCACAATGATGGTTTTTCTCTAAAAGGAGAATGGGGCCCCACAATGATGGTTTTTCTCTAAAAGGAGAATGGGGCCCCACAATGATGGTTTCTCTCTAAAAGGAGGATGGGGTCCCACAATGATGGTTTCTTTCTAAAAGGAGGATGGGGCCCCACAATGATGGTTTCTCCAGGACTGTGATAACACCACTTAGCTGAAAAACACCACCTAAAGATCAGCTTTTGGACTACAAACTTCTCAGGACAATTTCAAGGTAGCTAGCTGAGATGATCCAGCCAAACAGACTACTCTAGGCAGGACTTGAGAGAAGCCTTGTACTTTCCCATTGTGCAGAGAAACAACAAAGGATACAGCTACCTCTCCCAGGACTTGACAATCAGCCAAAATTTTTCTTTTCAGGCTCCCCTAAAGATAACATCACCACCAGACAGTAGGAAGTAAATTTAAGAATATGACACCCACATTCCCAAGAGGTGGGATGGTGTTTTTTGGTATCTCATTGGATTATGGATATTTGTCATTGTCTAGGCAAATTGATTACAAGTTGTTATTGGTAATAGGAAAAAAGTTAAGCAACGCAAATTAGATTCAAAGTTCTTGTTTTAAAAAGAATAAAGAGGATATAAATATGATAGGATAAAAGGGCAGATTATTGAATCTACTCTGAAAAAGGAGAATATAAGATTAAAAGATTATTTAATCTAATTTTTAAAAGCAACTACAAGTTTTAAATGTTTTACATTGGACTGGACTTTTATATATTATATACAAATTTTGTATATTGAGATTAATTTTATTAGAACATACTATAAATTCATTGCTACTCTTGTTCAAGGTATTGTACCTCTATAATTCATTTAACAATGTAATGAAAATTTTCTAGTTCTTGAAAATTATTATTATCAACTGTTTATGATAATAAGGAAAGGCAGGTCAGTAGTTAATCACCAATTATAATCAAACTTGTAGTCACATTAGGTTTGTTTTCAATGTTGACCAAAGATAATGGGAATCAAAGAAACTCCACATGGAGTTTACTTTCTTTATAGCAAAAGTAAGCTGCTGAAAAAGAAAATGTCCTTGCCTTGACTACTGGCAGTAGTATGTTGTTCTAATTGGACAAACAAGACACAAAAGAGAGTGGCTGCCACACATTGTCAAGACAAGCTGGGACAGCCCTTCAGAATATCCTCATTCACAGAAATGTCTCTCAAATATTCTAGGCCTGTAGGCCAAAGATGAATGCCCAACTTTGCAGAAGAACTTTGGTTGACTGTCCGTGTAGCTATTTCTGCCATTTCTCATAATTTTTGAAAGTTGTTTACTTGTACTTCCTGCTTACTCAGTTAATATTATTTTTTCTTGGATCTCTCAGGTAGTTGAAAACTAGATATAGCTTTCCTTGTTTACCAGATGCAGAAAGCAAGTTAAGATAGAACATAAATTAGGTCTAAGACTTTGGTCTCACCAAGACAGGATATGAAATGGAGTATTTTCTCTGAATTTGTCACATACAAATGGATTAGACATTGTTGGTGTATTTATTGCCTATATATATTGTATATAGTTTTTTTTAAGGGAACATTACATCTCATCCTCGTAGTGTATATAGTATTATACTTATTGTATATAGTTTTTAGATGAGTTATAGCTTTTTTATTTTAGATAAAAAGGGTAAATATAATGGTATATTATTTGTGTTTTAATAAATAAAATTTGCCTGAAGATCAGAGATCAAAACAGCCATACTAGTCATCAATACAGGCCAGGGAGTGGTGGCACACACTTCTAATACCAGAACTCAGGAGACAAAGGCAGATGGATCTCTGAGTTCAGGGCCACCCTGGGCTACACAAGATTGAATGTCAAAAAGAGAAACAGAGCTCACACAAAGGTGATCACAGCACTTGGTTTCACATGCCTCTAATTCCAGCACAAGGGAGGTAGAAACAGGAATAGGGCTGGGTGGAGAGAGGACTATAAAGGGGAGGAAATAGGAACTCAGGTGTGTGAAATTGAAGAACTTGTGGAAACAGGATCTTGCCCCAATTTGCTCTGAGGTAGAGGTAAGAGCCAGTGGTTGGTTGCTTTGCTTTTCTGATCTTCAGGTTGAACCCCAATATCTGCCTCTGGATTTTTGTTATTTGTGCTACAGATTTTGTCTTTATCTCTATCTCTACCATAGAAGAAAAGTGACTGGCATGACCAATCTTTTTTTTTTTTTTGTGCTTTGTTTCTGCTCTCTCTAGGCTTCTCTAAAAGACCAACCAACTCTTTTGTTTAGCTCATCAAATACATCATTTACTGGACTGAAGTAATGGTACCCAATTCTAAAATCAACTGGAGAATATGGTTCCATTGGTAAGGTGTTTGCCACGCAAACCCAAAGACCTGAGTTCAGGTCCCCAACATTGCAGTAAAAACTGAGCATGGCAATGAATGCCTGTAGTTCCAGCACTGGGGAGTCAGACATGAGCAGATCCCTAGGGCTTGCTGCTCAGTCAGGACAGCCCAAACAGTGACCTCCAGGTTCAGTGTGAGACAGTGTCTCAAAAACTAAAGTGGGGGCAGCAAGCTGACTCAGTGAAAGCACTTGCTGCTAAAGCTTGGCAATCTGAGCTTGATTCCTTGAATCCTCAGTGGTTGGAATGATTCCTGAAATTTGTCCTCTAACCCTCCCCCATGTGTGCTGCAACACACATATGCATCCACCATATATCATACACACAGTATTAAAAAATAAGGAGGAAGCAATTGAGGAAGCCACTCGATGTCAACTCTGACCCCCCCACAAAGATGATGATGATGTCAACTTTGATCCCCCCAACAAAGATGATGATGATGATGTTGATGATGATAGTGATACAGTCAAATGAGAGCTTTAAACTACACTGTGGTCATTTTGTTCTCTGTGTGTGTGAACCAGGGTTGCCATAGAAATTTTTTTCCCCTAGGGTAGAAACACTATGGAATCCTCAATCCGACACACATAAACCCTTCCTTTTCTGAGACAGGGTTTCTTTTACTATATAGACCAGACTGGCCTCCAGTTTCTGATGTTCCTGGCTCAGCCTTTCAGATGCTATGATTACAGGTGTGCTACCATGATCAGATCATTTTCCTTTACAACAGCTAAATAAAAACTTTAGATTTTAATCCGTTTTGTCACAGCACTTTGACTAAGTTGTCTTGAATAAATGTTACTTTGAAATGTTATGAAAGATGGAAAAAAGCATTCTTCACTTCTGGAAAATAGAAGACTATGTAACCTACTACCCTTGTTTTCAGTCTTCCAAAAGTGCTACACTTGGAGATAAATTAAACTTGTCTTAATTGAGACTATAGTTTTTCTTCCTAAAGAAATCAAGAACTGGGATGCCTAAAATAACTTTTGAGGTTTTTTTTTTTAAAAAACAATTTTGAACAAATTGTGCCTAATTTTGTGAAGAGCTAATCAATGGCTGGAGAGGCATAATCTAAAACAGGTACTTCAACCAGGTCAACCTGCTGACCTCAGAATGGGAGGACAGGTCTAGAGACAAATTGCATCAACATTTCAACCCTGTTATGTGGTGAGCTTCTGGGTTGGTGACTGGTGAACGCTGAGTGTTGGAAGCATGGTATACCCACTTATCAACCCAGCTGTCATCTTTCTAGTTTGGACTATATGTAACTATTATGTGTTAACTCACAAAGACTTGGCTGTTTAACCCAGAAGTAGAATTGGTTTTACAAATGTATGGCCTTCCTTCACTACTTTCATCAGAATCTATTCTGTTTTCTTTCTTTCTTTTTTTTTTTTTATTTTTTTTTTTATTTTTCGAGACAGGGTTTCTCCGTAGCTTTTGGTTCCTGTCCTGGAACTAGCTCTTGTAGACCAGGCTGGCCTCGAACTCACAGAGATCCGCCTGCCTCTGCCTCCCGAGTGCTGGGATTAAAGGCGTGCGCCACCACCGCCCGGCTCAGAATCTATTCTGAAATCAGCCGTAGTTCTTCACAGTTTAGTCTCAGCAGAGACTGTACTTGTTGCTGTCTTTCACTATTACTCTTTGCTCTTTGGGGCCCACCTCCTAGCTTCCAAACAACCACATGGAGTCTTATTCTTACTTATACATGCTCAGCCTTAGGTTGGCTTGTTTCTAGCTAGCTCTTCTTAAATTGTCCCATCTACCTTTTGCCCCTGGGGTTTTGCTTTTCTCTATTTCTGTGTATCTTTTCTTTCCTTCCTGTTCTGGCTGGGCAGCTGGGTGGCTGGCCTCTTTCTTTTCTCACTCCTTAATCCTCTTTTCCCAGATTTCTCTTCCAGTTTATTCATTCTGCCTGCCAGCCCGCCTATCCTTTCTCCTGCTTACGTATTGGCCATTCAGCTCTTTATTAGACCAATCAGGTGTTTTAAACAGGCAAAGTAGCATAACTTCACAGAATTCAACAAACGCAACATAAAAGAACACAACACATCTTTGCATCATTAGACAAATATTCCACAGGATAAAGCAATGTAACACATTTTCAACTAATATTCCACAACAAGAAGCAGAGTGGTCTCTGAGTTTGTGGCTAGCCTAGTCTCTACACCAAGTTCCTGGGCTGCATAGTGACACCCTGTCTCAAAATTTAAAAATTAAAAAAAATATATTTTCTATTAGGAACAAAGATTTAAGCAAAGAAGTCACCCTGACTACTGAACAAGTAGATACAATCCTGTACTACCCATGAGGGAACTGAGTCCAGTATACTTAACAGCACCTGAATCTGCAGCTACCCCAGTACCTCACAGGAAAAGGATATATTTACACATAACCTATACACACTATCCTTTATACTTGATATAATTTTTATTAAATTTATTTTGTATGAGGATATTGACTCTCTTCATCCACCATGTAAGTTCTCGGGATCAAGCTCAAGTCATCAGGCTTGGTGCCTGTTGTCAGGTAACCACCAGAGAAAACTACTCAGACACAGGTTTAGGTCAGTAGAACGTCTTTATCAGCCAGTTGGAACTACACTGGGAGCTTCAGAAGCCAAAAACCAAGGTTAATACATTTAGAGACCTTCCCAAACAATGGACTTGGAGTCAGTAGTGCTAAGGTCTTGGGGCCTACCTCAGGTTTGGGGGCTGCTACCCTGACAAGCACCTCTACCTGCTGATCCATTGACAGTCCTGTGTTGTGTTATGTAAATCTCTGCAGTACTTACAGTAACCAATGCTATATAAATGCTATGTAAATAAAGAGTTGTTCCAGTATCTTGCTTAGAGAATATTGACAAGAAAGGTCTGCAGATATTCAGTTCTTGCACAGTGTGTTTCGATTATTTTTGAACTGAGGTTCATTGAAGCCACAGGAATTCTCAGATATGGAAGGCCAGTTGTATGCATATTTTTTCTTAGTGATTCTGGGTGGGATTAAACCCAGGACCTTGTACCTGTTAACACGCATTCTTACTGAAGTAGAATAAGGTATAGAAAACCAATTGTTGGATATTGATTTATTAGCTTATCTAGTGACTTACTTAATGTGTTGTTTGTATAAATAAAGCTTGACCGAAAGAGGGTGGAGCTAGCCACCAACTAACCATAGACGTCTGGAGGTTTGTATAGACAGACAGGAAGTGATATGGCTTAGCAGAGAGAGGAAGTGATAAAGTGGAAGGAAAGAGGATCTCCATCTTCTTTCGGCTGGGAATTTGAGAGGTAAGGTGGCTGTGGTTTTGCTCCTTCATCTCTCTGATCTCTCAGCATTCTCCCAAACATCTGACTCTGGGCTTTCATTATTAAGACACATTAGAATTAGTGCTATCACTTAAAGCATGATTTGCACTGTCTACTGGCCGAGCATGACTTCTTTTCCTACCTGCAACAAAAGTAACTGAAACAATGGGTTGTTGCCCTTAACAACCTGCTGACTGCCTTGTAAGCTTCTGTAAAGACTGGCTTGCTTGTCTGTTGTAATAGGAGCGGCAGGGCTGCATCCCCAGCACCCCGGCCGCCTGACTAGCTTATACCCCGAAATAATTACACGGACACTGTATTCTTTTAAACACTGCTTGGCCCATTTCTATCTAGCCTCTTCTAGGCTAATTCTCACATATTAATTTAGCCCATTTCTAATCATCTGCATAGCACCGCTAGGTGTGCTTACCGGGAAGATTCTAGCCTACGTCCATCCTGGGTCGGGGCTTCATCGCATGTGCCTCAGAGAGCAGAGCTATCCCGGTGTCTGCCCAGGAGATGGGGGCATGGCATCTCTCTCCAGAGAGCAGAGCTGTTGCTGTCGAGTCTGAGCTCGCTTCCTCTTCCTCCTAGCATTCTGTTCTGTTTACTCCTCCCACCTATGTTTTAACCTATGAGGCCAAGCAGTTTCTTTATTACTTAACCAATGACCTTCCTCCATCACTTGTCCATCCCACCTTATGTTTTTTTTTTTTTTTTTTTTTTTTTTTTTTAGAAGCCACGTAGTTTTTACTGCACCTCCCTTGCAAACAAAGCCTATCTGGAAAAATGTTGTTACCAAGAACATGTACTTGGCTCCCATTTTTTGTTGGTCTAGAAGCCTTTAAAAAAAAAAAAAAAGCTTTCTTAGACTTTATGTGGAAATTCTTGCCCCACACTGGCACACCAATCTGTTGTTGGAAGACTGCTCATTTGTTCCCAACTGCTCAGAGTCAAAATAACTACACAGAAACTATATTAATTAAATCACTGCTTGGCCTATTAGCTCTAGCTTCTTATTGGCTAGCTCTTAAACTCTAAACTAACCCATTCCCATTAATCTGTGCATCACTATGAGGTCATGACCTACCAGGCGATGTTTTGGCAGGCTCCAATGAAGGCATCTGTCTCCAGTGGCTGCTACAAGGCTTCTTCCTAACTCTGTCTACTCTCTCTCTATATATCTCTTCAAGCCTGGCTATATTCTGTTAAGCCATTGGCCAAAAGCAGTTTTATTAATTAACCAATAAAAGCAGCACATATACAGAAGGACTTCCCACACCACATCTCAAAGTAGCTTATACTTCTGATATTAGATCAAGCAAGATTCTGCTCAATGCTTTCATATCTTTGATCTTAGTGCTTAATCTTGGTAACAAAGATCTCTTCTAAGTCATAAGATGCAAATTATCTCATAGGAAATTGGAAGAAGGACATAAGTAATAGACATGAAATCCAATATAATGAATATTAAACATATTAAAAAGTCTCACCTAAACTCTCAATAGATGGAAAAATATGGGAACTTCACTCCGGCTCTATTCTCTTTCTGACTGATGAAAATTATAAAAAGATATATTGATACACAAATGAATAATTTTATTGAACATCCATGAAGATATATTTTAATTGATCATGCTATTTAAGTCATTCATTTAATTTGTAAACATTTACCTTACATATGTACTCAGTAGGGGTATAAGATTGTTTAAGAGGAGCTTTCTTTTCTTTCTTTTTTCTTTTTTTGGAGTGGGGTTTAGATACAGGGTTTCTCTGTATAACAGTCCTGACTATCCTGGCACTTGCTTTGTAGACCAGGCTGGCCTTTAACTCACTGAGACCTGCCTGCCTCTGCCTCCCAAGTGGTGGGATTAAGGGCCTGTGCCCACCACCACCCAGCTCCAGGACAGGTGTGCACAGATAGAATTTGAAAATAATTTTTTTTCACTGCTATTATCTGGCAAGCAAACCCCAAGCCTTCCTCTACTGGCTGACCAGTTCCCTCCCTTCAGTTCACTAAAGACTCACAGATACTTGTTCCATAACAAACTTTGTTACCCAGCCAACTGTTGCGATCTCTTCTGCCCGACGTGCTGAGTAACTGGCCTGCAGCCCTACGCTGCCATACTGAACTCTGACATTTTGCTCAGATTGCTGCGCTTTATCATTCACACCGCTTTCAGGTCTTTTGTCTTCTTTTGCACTGTTTAGATAAAACTCATGGCATTGTGTGTGCCGGGAAGCAACCTATGTCACTAAGTTGCATCCTCAGCCCTGGCTTTTGTGTGTTCTAATGTACTCCTCATTTATTACATCTTAATACTTTGCTTTCTGTTTTTATGAAATGCTCTTGACTTGTTCTTTGTATTTCCTGCCCTGATTTTAGAGTAACTTATTTTTCTAAATGTTTGAGTCTTAATTTGCTCCTGATTTAGTGACTGGGACCTCTTCAGTTTGGAGTATGAGTTCACCAACTTTGCCCATCTTGAAATCTGTCTTCAGACTCATTGTATACTTTCCTTCCTGCGCTGTGGAATTACCCATTTCTACTGGGATCCCTAATTCATTTACTGGAGAATTGATGGGTCTAGTGATGGGAATAGATCTTCTTTCATAATATGCTTTTTGGGGTGGGGGAGTTGGGAGATTAAGGCGATTTCTCACTACATAGTCCCGCCTGGCCTGAACTTGCTATGCACACAGGGCTGGCCTTGAACTCACAGAGCTCTATCTGCCTCTGCCTCCTGAGTGCTAGGATTATAGGAATATGCCACCATGGCCAGCTAAAATGTGAAAATTTTAACAAAGACCTCTTATGAACTAAATATATAAACTTCAGAATTTTATTTTTCAGGATTAAAAGGAAAATGAACTGGAATTCTAAAGATTACAGAAAGTACATTTGGGACATCTGTAGTTTTGAGAATCAGATATTTTCTTGATGGAACATAGACTTGACCTTGGATTTTTATGAATATATAATTACTATTTTAGCAAAGAATTTGAGGCAGGCATGGTGGTGTGGGCCTTTAAGCAGCATTTGAGAGGCAGATCTCTGTGAGTTCCAGAACTACATAGTGAGATCCGATCTTTTTTTTTTTCCAGGACAGAATTTTTCTGTGTAGCCTTGGATGTCCTGAAACTTGGTCTATAGACCAGGCTGACTTTGAACTCACAGAAATTTGCCTGCCTCTGCCTCAGGATTGCTGGAATTATAGGCACACAGCGGACAGCCAGGGCTATACAGAGAAACCCTGTCTTTAAAAATAACTAACCAACCAACCAACCAACCAACCAACCAAAACAAATAAAAAACAGAGATCCTGTCTTAATCTAAAAGAAAAAAAAAAGACTTTGAGCAATTTATACAATTATTTAAAACATTTCTATATATCTTTCTATAACTTTGCTTTTATTTAAAAGGCAAGAGTCATTACTACATCCAAATAGCATCCAGGCCAACATGTATTGAACACTGAAATCAAGCCCTTTGCACAAAGTTTGTGGGTTTACTCGCTGGTGCTTTCTATCAGGTCTTCAAATGTTCATCATGATCCAGTGGATTAATTTTATGATCCAATAACTACTCAGAGCTCAGTTTCAAAAAGCAGGAAATACTAAGAAATGAATCTCATGCCTAATATGACGTTAGCGGTAAAGGCTTGTGAAGCTTCGTTGTAGTTCGTTGCCGAGAACATGGCAGCTCTCTATATGGTTTAATTGAACCCGCCCATTACCCCTTTAATATAGACATTATTGTGCTCTGTTTTGCAACTCAACTGAAGTATATAGCAAATAAAGAGTCACGTTAGCATTCGACTCAATCTTTCCAGTTCTAAAGTTCGAGCTCCTAACTGTGACATGACAACATCTTAGTGTAATTACAGTTAATTGAGGGGGAACTTGAGGACGGTTGGGTAGGAGGTGCTGCTTAAGAAGGAATAAAAAGGAAGTTAGCTGAAGTACAAAAATGGGCTCGAGGACGTTGCTTAGCAGGTGAAGTTCTTACCTAGTAGGCAGGAAGCCCTTCAAAACACCAGGTATGGTGGCCCATGCCTGCTATTCCAGCACTGGGGAGGCAGATACAAGGGCATCAAACCAGCTAACTTAGCCTGATCAGATCAGTGAGCCCAGATCTCTCTCTCTCTCTCTCTCTCTCTCTCTCTCTCTCTCTCTCTCACACACACACACACACACACACACACACACAGAGTGATATAATGCCATAGATATGTAATAAGGACTCTAAAGCCAGGAACTAAGTCTTTGGAGTAGAATTGAACTTTGTTCTACTCCTCAGCCCCCCCAAATATTACTGATTGAAGACTTGGTCTTGGATAATGCATCTCAGTTTAGATACTTTTAGAGTATACAGTATATTCTTTCTTCTGGAAAAAAAATATCTCCCCCTTTTAGTTTTAATTCTTATAAAAGAAAATTCTATCAACAAAAGACTCAATTAATTTTCCAGGCATTTTACAGAAGCTTGAAACACTCATTCCAGAGCATTTCCCTTTGGCCAGACACAATTGGCTAACCTATTGCTTTGCCATCTCTCACCTCCAAAGAACCAGTGCTTGTCTCGGAGGCTCAGCTCCCTCCCTTCCTTCTTGCTGCTTTCTTTCTCACAAATCTTTCCTTGGAGCCTGATGCCCTGGCCCGACATCTCCAGCTCACCATTGCTATTCCTCCAGCATCCCTTTGGGAATTCCGTCTCGCCAACATTTTACGCGAGTCACTTACTGCCATGATGTTTGCTCACTTTCTCTTCTCTCCATTTTATTTATGTTATTTTGGTTTTGCATTTACTTATTTAGTTTCTTTGTTATTGTGTGTCTAGGCTGACTTTGAACTCACCCTGTAGTACCCCAGGCTGCCTTGAACTCTTGACCTTCCTTCCACCACCAGGGATCCCAGCTCTTCGGTAGCATACACGCTGCTCCTCGTTTTTCAATGCTCACTATTTGGATCTTGTATTATTTAAACTGATGACCAATTGTTTTTTCTCTACTTTAAAAATGGTTTTTGCTTTCTTTTCTAAAAATTCCTTCAAGTTCTCTATTTAGCTTTTATTTCTGCTATATTATTAATTTCTAGAAGTGCTTTAATTTTTATCTTTCATCTATTATTTATATTTCATTTATTATTATTGTGTTTATGTATGTGGTATGTGTGTTGTGTGTAGTGTGGTGTATGTTTGTGTGTGTGGCGTGGTATATGTTTGTGTGTTTGTGTGGTGTGTATGTGTAATAAGGTCACCTTTGTGGCATGGCGAGTGTGTGGTGGTCAGAGACAGCTGTCAGGAACTGGTTCTCACTTTCTACTGGGTGGGTCAGGGCATCAAATTCAGACTTGGCTACAAGAGCCTTTACCAGCTGAGCCATCTTGCTGACCCTACTTTCAAAGGTTATCCGTAAACCAAAAAACAAAAACAAAAACAAACAAAAAAAAAACCACTAAAAGGTATTTTCAATTTTACCAAATATTTTTGGGGCATTAATCACCCTTACTAATTTTGATTTTATTGTAGTTACACTTTGAAAGGTAACTACAGATGATACAGACTTCAGACTTGTTCAAAATATTTAGGATAAAAAGCCAAATTACCCAGAAACACAGGTAAAATTTAATTGTAGCTCCCCCCAATTTCCAATACAACAGGAATATAAGAGGAATTTCAAAGCCAAAAAATACAAAATAAATAACTTTAAAAACCTTTTCTGACTAGTGCTTTCACAAGCTCATAAGAAGCAGGGAATTTGCTTTCTAAAATTTATTTTTAAAGGTTCTATTTCACAAGGATATGAAAGGTGCATCACAGCAAATTATTCTAAAACTCTATAAAGCATGGCAGAAGCCCAGCTCTGGCCGATGATGATAAGAGACATCGGTCAGAGCCATCTAATCTGCATGTGAATTTGATTAAAATGTTTTGCTTTAAGTACACACTGGTTGTGAGAAGGGTGTTTCAGGTTTGGAGAGACACAACTGGGCAGAGATGGGAAAGATGCCAATCAGGGAATCTTTTGTTTTGATTTTTTTTTTTTTTAGTTTAATGAAACATTTCAATCTGGTTTAACTCATTTGCTTGTTTGCTTTTATTCTGTGAGTTTTTCATTCTGTTCTCTGCAAACAAACAAACAGACAAACAAGCAAATAACCCACCTCCTCCAAGTTTAGAAATAGCAGTAATGTGCACCTGTAATTTCAACACTTGAAAGGATGCTCAGGAGTTCAAACTGGCCTGGCTTACAAGAGACCTTGTCACAACAAACAAACAATCAAGCAGAGAAAGAAACAGATAGATAGATAGATAGATAGATAGATAGATAGATAGATATAGACAGATAGAAAGATATAGACAGACAGACAGACAGATAGACAGACAGATAGATAAATGCAGCAAGGACAGCAGCCTACTGTTATAAAGAAACCATGGGAGCAGGACACAAATGGGGAACACTGGACCAAGTTCAGCACTTGTCCACAGATACAATTCCTTCATCGGGTGTGGTGTAGCCTGTAAGGCCAGCACTGTGGAGGCTGAGGCAGGAGAATTTGGAGTTTAAGACCAGCAGGAGCTACTTGGTGATAGCTAGCCTCAAAGGAAAAATAAAGCCATACTTCGTAAAATATCCTTTGTAATAGCTTATATTGTTTTCTAAAATGAGAATTGGCAGAAATTTCTCATTAAAAAAAAAGACCCAGTAAAGCCACTTCTCCAGGGAAATGGACAGAGAATAGAGAGAAGTCAGTCACACTACATCCCAACAGGCCTGGTACTCTAGCACCTCTGGTTTCCTGGAAGTTGCATGCCTTGTGTTTCTGTTTTCTACTCTAGCACCTCTGGTTTCCTGGAAGTTGCATGCCTTGTGTTTCTGTTTTCTACTCTAGCACCTCTGGTTTCCTGGAAGTTGCATGCCTTGTGTTTCTGTTTTCTACTCTAGCACCTCTGGTTTCCTGGAAGTTGCATGCCTTGTGTTTCTGTTTTCTGCTCTTGCTTTATAAGCAGTTTTCATGGAGGTTGGGAAATATAAACTTTTTTTCCCCTTTTCTACTAAGAATTATCTTCTTAGGGAAAAGTGTGCTCTTGGTAAAGGACATTTCCGGGGAACAACTTATTAATTTTGTCTTCTTGATCCTTCAAGCAAAGGCACTGGTTGGGGTCAAGCCCTGTGTTGGTGCCCAGCCCTAACAACAACAAAGTGCATAAGACACCCAGGACCACAAAGGCGCCAGCTTTCTATATAAAAATACTGTGGAGGTTATTTTTAATGGCATTATTTTATTTCTGTTATTATCAATATAAAAATGTCCACATGAAGAACAGCGCCTCAGGGCCTGCATGGGTACTCTCCCCATTCCAAATGGTTGCTGGTTTCAAAATCCTAGGGTTCAGTAATTCTCCTATGTTGACCCACCAATTGACAGAGGTTACGGTGAATATCACCAGGCCTGGATCTAAATATGTGTCTTTAAGTGATAAAGTCCAATAGTGAAAACTTCACACAAATGTCCAGGGTTGGCTCTCTGTACAAGAATTTATCCCTCTTCTACTGGGTGATAAGCCATAAATGTGGGGCATATAGACTCTGATCCTTACACGCCTCTGCATGACCAGTGACCAAGCACAGGTTGACGCTACAGTCGGGGAACCCTCCAGAGAAGAGCTGGGCTCCTTTGCAGCCCAGAGCAAGGCACACTCAAAGCTCTAGAGGAAGCCAGGCATTCTTTCCAAGAAGCAAACTTCACATTTTATTTTTTTGCCTAAAAAGGAAGGCAGTGAAAAAGGTCAAGCATTCAACTAACTAGGAAACCGCACAGCACAGTGAGAAAAATGATGAGAAAGTATAAATTCTTGTTACCTGAAATTAAGAGCTAGGCTTCTGAAAGAAGAAGCACAGTGGCAAGTGTCATTGGTTTGGTTTGGTTTGGTTTCATCTAGTAACCCTAGATTTCAAAACATTTTCTTCTAGGGGCCGGTGAGATGGATCACGGGATAAAGGCACTTGTGCTAAACCTGATCACCCAAGTTCAATTCCCAGAGTTCAACTCTTGCAAATTGTTCTCTAACCTCTACATTCACATGTACAACCTACACACACACACACACACACACACACACACACACACACGCACATGCACGCACATACACACACTGTAATTACTGTGATAAAGAAACATTTTTTTCCATTTCATTTATCACTATTATGACTGTGTGTGAGAGCTCTGGTCCATTTTCAACAGTGTCTGTTTCATTTGGGGTGGAGCTACAGATGGACAGGAAAACGCTGTGCTGTTGCTGGCATCTACTAGTGTATACCAACTACCCAAACAGCCAAGCTTGCCTAAGGATGTGCAAAGCTTGCCTGCAGATGTGACAAAGTCATGAGCCTGATAAACTATAAAATAAGCAGGATGAACAAAAGTAGAGATGAGCCCAGCAGAGTCTCTGTTGAGACACAGAAAACATTAGCTTGCTGAGAGGCAAAAGTGCCCGCTAGTACTGCTAATTCTATACTCTCATAAAAATATGTCTCTTATAATTCTCAAACTCCTAGCATCAAGGACTAAATATATAGCTACATATCTATCCTAAGTTAATAGCAAACCTGTGGCCTAGTATATGGTATGAGATGAAGTTTTCAATTCAATTCACTTTTGTTCAGTGGATGTAATAGGGTTTCTACAAGTAGGATAAACAGGAGAAGTCAATATTTCATTTACAGACTGTTTGGCTAGCATTGCCTGTTTCCTTTAGTTCTAGAGATGTCAAGACGGTCAATAGTCATTGACTAGTCAGTGAATTTTGTACCTTAAAGATTTCAATAACATTACTTTCCTTTCGTGGGTCTTTTATGCAAGCATAAATGGAATCCCTTCAGTTTAACATCTGATTGCCATGAAATATTCTTGTCCTAAGAGCATTTTCAAAGAAACAAGCAAATAAATGTGATTGCTTTCAAGCCTTTGAAAGTCTAAACCCAGAGTCAGAAGCACATTTTCCAAGGTAATCCAGCACACACACATGTATATACATCAGTAAGCAAAGCTTCCCGACACACAAAGCTCTTGGGTTATGAATGCATTCCTAGTTTGTATTCTCTTTTGTTACACTGTATCTTTTCTTTCTTTCTTTCTTTCTTTTTTTTTTTTTTTTGTTGTTTTTTCGAGACAGGGTTTCTCTGTGGCTTTGGAGCCTGTCCTGGAACTAGCTCTGTAGACCAGGCTGCTCTCGAACTTACAGAGATCCACCTGCCTATGCCTCCCGAGTGCTGGGATTAAAGGTGTGCGCCACCATCGCCCGGCACACTGTATATTTTCAAATTAAAAAAAAAACCTTCTGAATCTGCTAACTAACCTTAGTTAATGACAAAATGGGTCAAGACCTGTCATTTGGAAAACGTTGCCGTGACTAGATTATGAACAATCATCTTTTGCTTATCTATTTTAACAAGCCCAGCACACTTTACTTTGAATTTCTGAACATTACAGAAAATATAAAACAAAACAAAAACACACAAGGGTCTGGGGATATCGCTCGACTGGTAGAGAAGTTTTCCAGCATGCACGAAGCCCTGGCTTCAGTGCCCAGCACTGTGTGACCAGGTCATTTCTCTCTGCTGTCAACTGCGTTAGTATTTTAGGCTTACTGAAGCCCTGGCTTCAGTGCCCCGCACTGTGTGACCAGGTCATTTCTCTCTGCTGTCAACTGCGTTAGTATTTTAGGCTTACTGTTGCCATCTTGTTCCTGTTCTTTGTTGTCTGTTGGAGACAGGGTTTTGCGATGTAGCCCAGGCAGGACTTGAACTCACGGTGTTACCAAGGCTCACTTCAAACTCATAACAGTAATGTCCCACTCTCCCAGGGGCTGGTATTAAAGGCTCCAGCCGGGAGACCTGGCAGCCTCACCTAGGCTGGATCACACTCTGAAATCCCCAAACAGTGACGTCTGTTCTGTCATTTAAATGCTGTGTGAGCTTGGGGAAGTTAGTAGCCATCTCTATGCCTTCGGTTTCCTGACCATAGAGTGGAAGTGTCCAAAGTTTGGAGGCCAGCGTTTGTCACACCCCCATAATAGAAAATGAGTAATAACTGTAGCAGCAACCTCAGTGTCCCTGTACAGGAATGAAATGAGTCACTGCTCCTACTGCGTTAACACCTGACATCCCCACTCATCTCTGTGTGTATACATATGCAGTTTTTCTTTTTATTATGAAATAATAAAAATCATTTTAAGTTCAGCACTCAGAAGGAAGAGACAGGAGGATCTCGGTGAGACTGAAGGCAGCCTGAGCTTGAAGTGAAATCCTGTCTTTTCTTTTCCTCTTCTTCTTCTTCTTCTTCTTCTTCTTCTTCTTCTTCTTCTTCTTCTTCTTCTTCTCCTCCTCCTCCTCCTCCTCCTCCTCCTCCTCCTCCTCCTCCTCCTCTTTCCTCTACCTCTTCTTCTTTTTGTTTTGTTTTTCAAGATGATGTTTCTCTCTGTAACAGCCTTGGCTGTCCTGGAACTCACTGGCCTCAAACTCACAAAGATCTGTCTTCACTCTGTCTTCCGAGTGCTTGGATCAAAGGAAAGGTGTGCGTCACCACCCCTAGCCTCGGCACAATCACTCAAACAGCGTATGAGACTAAATGGCACTGAACCAATTCTTCAGAACACAATGAGAATTTTTTAAAGCATTTGTTTATAAGATATGATTATTGTAAAATGTGGCAGGTCCTTGATTCTTTAGAATAAACCAGAATCACAGTCAAAATCTATTCTGGATCTACTAGTATATTTTTAAAGTTATCTCTAATTTCTTCTGTGCATTTGGAAATCTGATTCAAACTTGATTCTCATTCAGTTCTGTTATACACATGTATTCTGAAGCATAGCCTGAGTTTATTAAGTGATATTAGTGTGCATTGGAAGTCTGAAGCTTAAGAGTCAGAAAGGCATTCTCACAAGAAAGCACCTGAGGACTGGGTTTGGTCTTCTCAAGGGAGAGTTGCCGGTATTACATACTGTATATCCACTTGTACAGGGGAATGAACCTAAGGCCTCGTGCCTACAAAGCCTTCAACTTACTTCTATGCCACAGTGCAGGACATTGTATAACAGTGTCCCAAGAATGAGGAGTCTGATCTGAATGTCAGTCTGAAAACTCAGAGAATAAGTGAGTCTCTTAAAAACAATTTTATTTATTTAGTTATTATTACTGGTGTGTGTGTGTGTGTGTGTGTGTGTGTGTGTGTGTGTGCGCACCAATGCCATAACACACATGTGGAGGGCAGAGGGCACTTTTGTGGAGCTGGCTCTCTCCATCCGCCTTTATATGAGTTACAGGTTGCCAGTCTTGCAAGTGTCTTTACCCACTGGGCCATTTCCCGTCTGAACCATTTAAAAACAAATAAAACATTGAACTGAGAAACTTGAGCCCTGTTTACACTCGTATAAGAAAACTATTTACAAAATCTCTGAAAGCTTGATTTCTTTAGCATGGTGAAATTAAATTCAACCCTATAGGAAATATTGTTCAACAAATTTCCTTGGACACAAACAGGGAATGTCATCTTCAACTGCCCTTGCCTGACTCACTACCTGGCATTTGTGCTCACTGGCAGTGTGTATGGGTGAACATTCCTCCAGGGCCAGACAGCAGGAGCCTTTACAACCTGTGGCTTGAGAAGACCTAGGGCACAACAGGAAACAGGTAGGAACACCAACGAAAACAGAGCTGGGATGAATTCAAGCACACCGTCCTGGTTACAGGGGCTCCGTGGACCCCCACATCCCACCCCGCAGGTGCTTTGCACTGAGTATTTCCATAAGAATTTTTTTAAAATGAAATTTGGAAAACTGATCATTGAATTTTAATTGGTGAAACCCACACCTAAAAGGAAGACTCTTGGCTCCACAGAAGTCTAAAAATACTCTCTGATCTCTTTGGACACTGGTTCTCCTAGAGTTCTCTTCCACAGTTGCCAGGTGGGGAGTTGTGGCTAAGGCTTGCTGCAACGCCAGAGAGACTTGGTGTAGGTGTTCCACGGTGACCCTGAACCTTATGTAAAACTTATCGTATTTCTGCTTCCTTTCTGCTGAATGAGAACATTTATTTATAGACCATGCAAGAAGCCAAGCATGGTAGGGTTTTCTTTCGGCCAATAAAAATGGAATGCAAGTCTTCTCTTGTAATGAACACGGTGGCTTGGCTTAGTAATGAGTGCCATTGCTTAAAAGAGAGCCCCTGACCTTTGGGCTTGGAAATCAGCACCCCACTGACGGCTGCCAAAACCTCTTAGGCATTCCCCGGATCTGAGTGCAGAGGAACCAACACTGGAGAGGTGTGTCCTGACGTTCTGAACAACTGGCTACTGGTACATACAAGAGCAGGAGAGAGAGAGAGAGAGGTTGGGAAGAAGTGAAATGAAGGAGGAAGGACAAACTGCTCCCAGGGTTAGTCTGCACTGCCTTGGATGGGCCACTGCAGGAACTGGGTGTGCTCTTCGGAGCTGGTTCTTAAGGATGCAAGTGCTGTCTGTGCAGGAGAAGCTGTGTTGGCTCAGATGCGGTATGAGCCTGAGCCATCGAAGCCCTCCTTTAGGCAAGCAGATAAAGAGTTAACAGAATATTTTGTTGCCTTACTAATACACTCTGTATCTTCTAATTGTGTGGAAATACTTCAGTACAGGACACGGTGTTGCACACCTGCAAATCCAATGCACAGGTGGCTCCTGCAGGAGAATTTTGAATTTGAGGACAGTTTGGCTAAACAGTGAGATGCCGTCTCAAGAAAAGGCATGACGAAAGGAACATCTGCTTTTGTTGCACTGTTTCCTGTAAAGTCTGAAAATTGGAAGCTGTAAAAGCGTCCATTGATAGTTGTGGATGAAGACGTTATATGCAGTCCACTACTGAACACTATTACACAGTTGTTCAGATGAGCTCTGGTCATTGCCTTGGAAATTTCTCAGAACAAACCATTAACTCAGAGCACAAGTCATAGAAAACTATGGCCACAATAAATTATTCCTGTAGAAATTTAAAGTTGTGTAACTATGTGTGACTTTGGTTGTCAGAATATTCTATAATAGACTGTATTAGTGAGTCATTTTATGAAATTAAAAAAAATTGAAAATAACAATTATTTTAGAGTTCATCTTGGCTCATTAAATTTGGCACACAGATTAGCCTGAAATCATTGCTCTTTGTTCTAGATAGTTTTTTTAATATAAGTCTTTTATTGTCCCAAAAGACACCCCAAATCATACTTAAAGTTCAGGCTCTTGTTTCTGGAGCTGGGTAACTTAGGCATTTCTCACCAGGCGGTTGCACTGCTCCCTTTTCAGACACATAGACACTGTCCAAAAACTTTCTGATAGCCTTGTTTTTAACAGTTGTGGCTTGCTGAATCAGAGCTGCCGAGTTTGAAACAATTTCAATATCATTTCCTTCAAAGATTAATTCATCTTTCCGGGCTTGAGAGACAGAACGAGCAATGTCTGTCCTCATCCGAACCCTGTGGATGTATTTTTCACCCAGAAATTTCAGATTTCAACCAAAGACTCTTTCCCCTGAATAACAACCTTGATGGGAAGTGAGCAAACATAGACCTCATCTTGTAGCGGAAGCCCCATGTAACACTTGATCGTGCTCTGAACGTGGCCGCAGATGGTTATGACAGTGACCAGCTCCTTTCTGACCCGACCATTGTCAATCCGGAGCCTCTTCTTCTTTCTGAGGAGACAGCTCTGGTGGGTTCCTTTGGGCCCCTTCACAATGACTGTGTGCCCCTTCAGAGTGATGTGCACATTTTCTGGGATGGTCTTCATTCTTGCAGCAGATGGGGCAAAAAGATCTAGATTTTTTTTTTTAATTTCTTGTCAGTTTTGAAAGCAGATAGATAACTTATGCTCACTGCCTAAAACACATGGTAACTCTATTTAGTTTTCAAAATAGAGCAAAAATAAATTCGTTGACTTCAGAAAAAATTAAAAAGGCTTAAAGAGAAAGGTCTTAGAATTTTAGCTTTGGTTGGATTTGGGTTAAGGCTCCCGATATTCATGAGTGTGCTCTGTCTGTCTGCATGCATATAGAGGTTCTGCTGGGTTTCTTCTTTCGTCAGTTCCCACTGTGTTTGTTCGTTTGTTTGTTTGTTGATTTATTTAGGTTTTTCAAGATAAGGTTTCTCTGTGTAGCCCTGACTGTCCTGGAACTCACTTTGTAGACCAGGCTGACCTCGAATTCACAGAGATTCACCTACCTCTGCCTCCCAAGTGCTAGGATTAAAGGTGTGTGATACCACCTGGTCCCCTCCCTATTTTTTGAGGCAGGTTCTCTTGCTGAACCCAGAACTTGCAGTTTTGGTTAGGCTGGCTGGCCTCACGTTGCAAAGAGGATCTTTTGGTCTCCGCAGATATGTGCTGCTATGCCTGGCTTTTCCATGGGAGCTGCGGAGCTGTGGTGGCTTGAATGACAATGGCCCCATATTATGTTTGTGAATACTTGGGCTTCAGTTGGTGGAACTGTTTGGGAAGGATTAGGAGGTGTGGCCTTGTTGGAGGGTGGAGGATGCGTGTTGCTGGGGGTGGGCTTTGGAGTTTCAAAAGCCCCTGCCATTCCCAGGTCTCTCTCTGCTGCTCTGTCCTGTGCTTGTGGATCAGATGTAAGCTCTCAGCTACTGCTGAGGCACCCATCCTGCATGGACTCACCCTCTGAAATTGTAAGCAAGCCTCTAGTTAAATTCTTTCTCTTGTAAGCTGCCTTGGTCATGGTGTTGGTGTCTCTTCATAGCAAAAGAAAAGTAACTAAGACAGGGCCTAAAACTCAGGTCCATCGCGTTTATAAGTTTATCCCCTGAACCATCTTCCCAACTCTAGCTCTCAATATTTCGACAAATAATTCTTCATTATCTTTTGTGTTTATTTTGAGACTAGGCATTGTGTAGTCTAGCCTGGCCTCACACATGTTAGGTAGCCAACCTTGAATTTCTGATCCCCCAGCTTCTGCCTTTCCAGTGTGGGGATAACAGGCGTCAGTGGTGCTGTAGGTGGAAGGAACCCAGGGCCTCAAAATGCTGGGCAAACATGCTACATTCCAGTCCATCATTACACTACTTATCCAGAATCAGTAGGTTTCTTGTTATTCTTCTTCATGAGGCTGGAGGAACACTAAGCTTTAGCTACCAAGCCAGGACCATTCATACTCCCTAAAAGAAATGAAAGAAACAAAAATTAGCAACTCCTTTCTCATAAATAAAAGCAGAACAGTAAGAAGAAAAGCATAGATGGGAGCTACCAGGGAGAGTGCCTTTGTCTTACAGGTATCTTAAGATTACAGTAAATTCAGCAGGTAGTAGTGGCGCATGGCTTTAATCCCAGCACTCAGGAGGTAGAGAGACAGGTGGATCTCAGTGAGTTCAAAGCCAGCCTGATCTACAAGAGCTAGTTACAGGACAGGCTCCAAAGCTACAGAGAAACCTGGTCTCAAAAAAAAAATCAAAACAAAACAAAAAAGAAAAAAAATCAAAAACAAATTAAGGTTAATTCATGTAATTGATAGAAAACTGTATTAATTGATTTCTTACACCAATACACTGTCCTAAGATTCTGAGGAATGGCTTCCTCTTTCTGTCAGCTGTAGGGATCCAGGAGCACCAAGAACAGAATGGCTGAGTCAGGAGGCTGTGGCTGCAGATCTACATGGTTGATAAAGACCCCAGGAGACCTTCTTTAAGAAGGATTCGCTCAGCTTTCAGCACCTGCCAAAGCAGAGTCTGAAACCATCTTAAAATAGCACCAGCTGGCCAAGAACCTTCTGCTTCCCTTCCCTCCCCTGTCCTGGTGCTCCCGGGAAGAGGGGTCAGCAGAGCAGCTGGGAATGCCAGGAGTTAATGAACAAGAAGTTCCCAGCAGGCACAGATGAGTTGTGTGCTTGTCATGCACGGATCCTGTGGCACAGGAAGCAAGGGACTCCTGTTTTCTTTAAATTTGTATTCCGTGTTTGAGTTTACTTGTTTAGTTGGCTTTAGTTCTTTTCAGGATGGCTCTGGACTCACGATGTTGCTGAGGATAGCTGTGAACTCACTTGACCCTCCTGCTCCCACTTTCCTGGGTGCTTTGATTACAGTCATGGTGCCCACACACCCAGCAATATTTCTTTGTGGGGGGGAGAGGATGCTGCTGAGACAGGGTCTCTCTATGTAGCCCTGGCTGTCCTGGAACTCACTAGTGAGCTAGGTCGGCCTTTGACTCACAGAGATCTGCTGCCTCTGTATCCCTAATGTTGGGATTAAAGAGATTCATTACCACGTTTTATTTTTTAATGAACCATGTGGTATTAACAACAATTTGGGTATTGAAGTCTTGCCTTGTAGAGTATAATGTGACTTAGAGATGCGATTCAACTCTGCTACCTAAACAGAAAAAGGAAAGTTAAAGAGCCTGGATTATATTCCAAGGGACAAGGAAGAACAGATTCTATACTGAACACCTTTCTCTGAGGGGACACGGAATAAAAGGATGGCCTAGGTCTATCACTGGGCTCCATTTCTTCTCTGTCTTTCATGGCTTCCCCCTATGTTTAACTCCATAGTCTCGCCCTGCAGTGTGTTCAACGACACAGTGTTCTTAAAAATCCCCCTACTCAGGCTGGAAAGATGGCTGCAAGGGTAAAGATGCTTGCCAATAGTCTGGATTAGATCCTGAGTCTCACTCACATGGTGGAAGGAAAGAACTGACAATTTGTCCTCTGACCTCCACACACACGCCTGGGTGTGCATGCTCACTCAGACCTATACACACACACACACAAAGAATAAATCAGTGCAATAGCTTTGTTTTTAATCCTCCTCTGCTCACACTATGTTGACCTCCCCTCTCTGCTGCCGCTTTTCTTTTTGTACAGTGCTATGGACGGAACCCAGGGCCCAGAGCACGGCTTGTGCTCTAACAATGCACCACATCACAGTTCTCTCCTGTCTTTATGTTCAGAAACACAAGGATCATTGGCTAGATGGGAGGCTGTCTGTCCCAGGACCCTGAATTCCTGAAATTGGAGGTGGGCACAGGACTCTGATCCCACCAGGTACGGTGGCTGATCTCCATTAGAAACAGTAGCAGTGTTTCCTTGAGACTCAAGCTCAGAATTCAGGGACTGGTGCTTTGGGGCTCAGCATGCCCTTGTGACATTGAGTACTGCCAATGTCAGTTACTGCAAACACCATCTTATCTGCTGCTATTTCTGCACTGTACGCTGCAGGCCTGGGACATGAGGGTAGGGCATATGCCTGCTTTTAATAATAATAAGACAGACCTATTGAGCCCCTTGGTTTATAGTTCACACTCCACACATTTTAGTATTTCCTATGATTGTGCGGTCAATACCACGTACACTTTAGAACTTTTTGCGCAACGAAAGGCACTCTGGGCCTCTCATCCCTCACTTCTGACCAACTTTCAGTCCCTCGCTGCCACTCATTTTCTGTCGCTGTGTGTTTACCTATGTAGGATTTCCAATGAACAAAGTCATACAAAGGAGCCTTTCACCACAGCTTCCTGCATTTAATACAGTGCTTCGAAAGTTGACCTGGGATGGAGAAGTCTGTCCCTTCTCACTGCTGAGAACGTTCTGGGCCAACTACTTTCTTTGGTTGCTTGTGCTTTTAGTGTTTTGTCTAAGAAATCAAATAAACAAAAAAAATCATTAAACAAACTCATTCTAAAAATTATTTATTTATTTATATTTTACATACATTGGTGTTTTGCCTACATGTGTGTCTATGTGAGGGTGTGGGATCCCCCTGCAAGTGGAGTTACAGGCAGTTGTGAGCTACCATGTGGGTACTGGGAATTGGATCCAGGTGCTGAGCCGTCCTGCCACCTGCCTCCAAACGAACTATTAACCACAGAAATCTGAAACAAAAATTAAAATGATAAATACAAGGTAAAGCATTTGCTTTCACGTTTTATTCGAGATTTAGAATTTATGGTGATGTATTTTGTGTGACAGTTTATGATGTGAGGGAGGGCTCTACGTTCTTCATTTCTAACCTACCATTTTCTAATTGTATTGAGGCAGAGACTCGCGTGTTGCAGACAAGCCTCAGATTCACTGTGCAGCAGAGGATGAACTGAATTCCTGACTCCACCACCAGGGGCTGGAATTCTACGCTTGGTGTGTGCGTTGTTGGGGAAACAAACTCAGCTGTGCACAAATGTTGATTTTTAATCTTTTCCCAGGCACACTCTTCAGCGTTGCCTTGCCACCCTGGGTAACAGTAGGGAGCTGCCACTATCAGTCAGCTGAGATATGGGTGAACATATGGTGAGCCCCATGAAGTCCACTGTGTGCTTAGCTGGGATGTTGGGCAAACGAAGTCCAGTCAACAGATCTCTTACTGTCTGTAAGTAAATGCATGCTATACTTAAAATGAATTAAATTTTTGCATTTTACCTATTCTTATGTCTGTGGGTGCTTTGTCTGCATGTTTATCTATGCAACACATGCTTGTGCAGTGTCCCTGTAGCCTAGAAGAAGGCGTTGAATCCCCTTGGGACTGAAGTTGCAAGACAATTGTTAGCTGCTATGTGGGTGCTAGGAACTGAACCCTGGTCCTCTGCAAGAGCAACAAGTGCTCGTAACCACTGTGCATCTCTCCAGCCCTTATTGTATACTGAAGGAAATCTGTTATGACCTTGTATTCCTTTTTTGAGACAGAATTTCCTATATCCCTAGCTGACTTGTGCCTCAAGCTTGCTCTGTATTGAAGGATGACATTGAACCCTTGATGTTTCCATCTGTACCTCCTGGGTACCGGGATTATAGGCATGCAGATTTATACCCAGTTCATGCGGTGCTGGGATGGAAATTCAGGGCTTCTTTTTCGGCTTTGTTTTGAGATGGCGCTAACTATGCTGCTCTGGAACTTCTTTGTAGACCAGGCTGGCCTCAAATTCCCAGAAATCTTACCCACTTCTGTTCCCAAGTGCAGGAATTAAAGGTGTGCCTGGAATGGATAAAGATGCATGCTGGGCCTAGCCTGCCCGCAGTGCCACACCCCCGCCCCTCCAGTTTACACTCTGACTGAGCTTGTTTACTGGTGCTCACAGTTTTCCTCAGCTTTCTTAGAATTTTCCCTGTGTGGCATCAGAGTGTCTTCAGATAGATACATTTGCTTCTTCCTGTGGAATGGAGCACCCTCTTACTTACTAGGCCTGGCTGGAGCCTCTTCTACTCCAAAAAATGCAAGAGACATTTTTGTTGGTCTTACTCAAGAGTATCCAGTCAGCCCAGTTGTGGGGTCCTGTGGTTGCTCTTGACCTCGTTCAAAACCTTCCCCCCCCCTGCACCCAGTGTTGTAGCTGATGGCCCTTGGTTTAGGTCTTAGAGCCCAAGACTGACTAAGCACAGCCGAGACTGGAGGTATAGCAGTCAAGAGGGGAACCAATGTTCTGCTCCAGCAATGGACGCATGGGGACTGGATTTAGGGGGCCCTGTATATTCGTGTTATGATTCAGCTCATACATGAGTGTGCTGGTTTAAGGAGCACACTCCTGAACGTGCTTAGTCTCAGGTCGTGGAACATGTTTAAAATATTGAACTGATAACAGAAACCCCTCTGGGCATGCCCAAATTTACCTTAAAGTTTAAGCTAAAAATAACAAGTACCGGGAAGGGGTATTAACACTGGAATGTCCCTGAAGTTGCTGGTCTCATTCCGGAGAAAATTTAAATAGTTTTATTGTGAAGGAGCATTTGGCTCATCCATCCTTCCTTCCTGCCGCATCCGGGCAATGACATCGACTGCCGGGTCCCACCTGGCTTGTTCATTCTCGCTGGGGGAAGAGGCGTGTGAATTGAGAAATTGCAGGTAGAAATAACAGCGACACAGAGGAAATAGACTTAGGATAGATGGGGGTGGGGGTGGGGACTGGCAGTGAATACTACCACAGCCCCGAGTTTATTTTTCAAAGCCATTTTAGACTCCAAGCCAAAAGAGACTTTTTATCCTAATACAATGAACAAACAAGAGTTCAAAACACTGAGGAGCAAAACATCCAGTAGTTACACCTTAGGCCAAACATCCTGTTATCTAGGCAACCTCAACTTCACCTTAGGCCTATTGTTTGACCTTGAAGAAGCAAAACAAGCTTGAACTCTCTAACACTAAGTCAAGACGGAGCTGAACCACTTCTACCGGCTCCCACACTTTTCCTTCTTCCCTCCTCTTTCTCTCCCTCTCTCCCTGCCTGCCTCCCTCCCTTTTTTTCTCTTCCCTTCCTTCCTCTCTCCCTTCTTCCCTCCATCTCCTTCTTGCTTGTCTTTTGAGGCTATGCCTCTATATAGGCTTGGTACTTGCTATGTAATCCAGACTGACCTTAAACTCACAGCAATCCTGCCTCTGTCTCCAGAGTCCAGAGTGCTGAGATAACTATGCCTTATCAAATGCTTTTTCTGAGTCTCTTGAAATAACCACAGAAGTGTTATCCTTTAGTCTGCATATTTAGATTACTTTATAAAAGCCACATCAATTTATATTCCTGAGACACATTGGAACATTTTTATTTAACTGTTGTTGGAAGTGATTGTTATGTTCTTGTCAATTTAGTACATGAAAAATTGGAAAAATTTCTCACTCTTTCACTTTTTATTTTTTCAGTAATTACGTCGAATATATATAATTTTTCTTTCCTTTTTTTTTTTGAGAGTGTCTTTCTGTTGTAACTCAGGCTGGCCTGGAACTCACTATGTAGCCAAGGTTGGACTCAAGCTCAGTATCCTCTTGCCTGCTTCAGCTTTCTGAGTACTAGGATTACAGGCAAGATATGCCACCGTTCCTGGCTGCTATTTTAATCATGTATTTTGCTAGTAGACTTGTACATTGTTTCTTATACATTGTAGTCAATATCTCTTGATAATTTGTCTGCAGCCTTATTTACCTTTTTTCTACTTTGTGAAAATACCTTATAAATACAGCTACAAGTGTGCAGGCAGACATGGTGCTGGTGAGGTCGCCCAGGGTTCTATGTCTGGACTGGCAGGCAGACATGGTGCTGGTAAGGTCGCTGAGAGTTCTGTGTCTGGATTGGCAGGCAACAGCAACAGTGAGTGAATCCACTGGGCCTGGATTGAGCTTCTGAAATGAAAGCCCATCCCTAGTGACACACTTCCTCCAACAAAACCACACCCACTCCAACAAAGTCACACGTCCTAATCCTTTTAAATAATGTCACTCCCTCTGAGACTGTTGGGGCCACTTTCATTCAAACTCCCCAATTCTCCTACCCCAGTAATGGTCCCTTTTTACTTTCCTGGTTTCTGCAGCTAGTCCAGGATATGTACACACATTTGAAGATTTGGAGCTGGGAGCTACCAATGAGAGAGAACATACGATTTTTTATTTTTTAGGGCTGTGTTACCTCACTCAATATAATCTTTTCTAGTTCCATTTGTTTACCTGCAAAGCTCACGATTTCTTTTCTCTCTGGAGCTGAACAATATTCCATACTGTAAGCCACCTTTTCATCATCTGTTCATCAGTTGAAGGACTTCCAGGTTGTTTTCATTTCCTAACTAATTTGAATGAAGAGCAGCAGTGAACATAGCTGAGCAAGTTTTGATGGAGTAGGATGTTGAGCCCTTTAGGAATGTGCCAAGGAAGGATTAGCTAGATTGTTTGGTAGCTTTCATGATACCAGAAAGCACAAAGCAAGCTTCCAAAGGAGGAGAGCAACCAACAGTCCTACCCAGCTATGATGCTTATGAACCACAAAAACAAACAGCATGGCAAGATGACCCTCAGGGTTCAGTAGCAGTATGCACGCCTTGTCAGTAACCAACAGCTTGATACTTAACATGTAACACTTAACACACTTAACACGTGCTCAACAGGAGGAGAAAGCATGCCTGGTATTGGAAACCTAGCCAAGTACCCACAGGTAATGAAGTCATGGATCTTAGAGGAGAACCCACAACCACCACTTTACTAAACCACCATAATTCATAATAATATTATAAACATTTGTCTTTATACCCACAGATGCTTGCTACTAATGACATCTGTTAGGGCCTGGATTTCCATATAGGGCCTGAGAAAGCTGGAAAAAAAACCAAAAAATAAATATGGTCCTTTGTTGTGATCTGGCTGCCCTCACTCCCCCTGACCGACAGCGGAACTTCCTTGTGCTCTGTAATTGACAAGGATGTTTGTGTTCTTTCTGGCCGGTGGTTTTCTGTTTTCTGCAGAAGTGTTCCCAGTACACAATGCCCTGATCTTGAGGTCTGGCTGCTCAGCAGGTCTTGGGCCAGCTGCATAAAGGTATAAAAGGCTTTAGCTCCTGGCAAAATAAAGGTTGCTGTTCTTCCACCTGAAAAGAAGCCTTGGAATCTCAATCCCAGCACACACACCTCACCTCCACCCCTGCCATTCTAGGAATACAGGCTGCGTTAGTGCGGCAGTCCTTTAAGAGGCGCTGCTCTTGGCTAACCACAGCTTTCTGTTAAATGCAGCTCTTGGCCAGACCTGTAGGCTTAAGGCTCAGTTCTCATGAACCTGAGAAGGGGGCAGAACCAATCGCCAGAGCTGCAAGGCAGAAGGCCTAGATGCTCCTTAACAGTTTAAGGTTTGACTCAGGTAGTCAGAGAACACTACAGGTGTACAGTAAAACAGGTTCAGACCGAAGAAAACTTTAAACAGGTTACAGTGTACAGGGGTGCTTAAGAAAGAACAGAAAATGGATATAGACAGTCATAGGAAAAATAGTTTAAAAATAATTAAGGAGTAAAGTAATGTAAAGAGAATAAGTAACGTAAAGATTGGAAAAACACTGGGAGTCTGGATCATGCATAGTGTTTATTGACTTTGAATGCTGATGAGTGAATGGTAACTGCTGAGAGATATAGGATTGTAAAAGGGACTGCTGGATTAAACCAGCCTAACTACTTTAAGGATGTCTTAACTTTAAAATGGAATTTAGAAAATGTATTGCATTGGGAGAGAGGTTATGCTTTTGATTCCACAGGAAATGAAGAGCTATGGATTCCTTCAAAATTAATAGATACCAGATTTGATTGGGGGAGACCTCCTGAAAATTTTGGCTACAGTAATAAGGAAATAAACCTAGAAAAACTACAAGAGAGATGACACATATGTTGATCCCATGACATGGGAACAGCTCTGAGACTGGATGAGACAATGATAAATCTTGTTGGCTACAGAGTCCTCATGGCTTATTATTACATGTCATCCTTTCATATGGCATGAACAGAGGTTTAGTTATACAGTCCAAACTTAGAAAGTTGACCGATGTCTTTTAACTGCTCAAATATAAAACAAGAAATTATCTTTGTTTGTCTTGTGTACTCGTGTTAATGCAGATATGCATGTTATCTTTGAAAGTTCATGTGTTTTCAGAGCAAGGGGACCAAATACCAATAAAAATGAGTGGCCCAGGTGATAGAGCGTTTCAAAGTACTTCTGTTGTAGTTTCCTCAGAGTTCTGTATTCAGAACAGCTTCAAGGCTGCTAGCTGACTATTCTAGCCAAGACTTCAGATAATCTTTACACCTTCCCATTACACAGAGACTGAACAATAAATATTATAGATAGTTTTCTTAGGACTTGACCATGATCTCCATTTTCTCAGAGTTCCCTGGGGATGCCATCACCACCAGACAAGGAGTAGTTTAGAGAATACAACACCTATATTCCAAAGAGGAGAGGTGGGAAGTTTGGATCAGTCAGTGGTTTATGGATGTTTGTCATTGTTAAGGGCGGGGGCTACAGAAATATAGGGTAAAAAGACAACTATTAATCTCAAATATTTTACATCGGTATCGATTTGAGTTTATTGATACAAACTTAAGGTTATTTTTGTTATATTTATGTTTCTACTCTTGTTTAAGGTATTTTACATATTTGGCTCATTTAAAATGTAATATAAAGTTCTAATCTGTAGGGTCCACAGGCCTACCTTCCCCCCCCCCCCCAAGGGCTCATTTTGAGGACAACTTGCAGATTCTGACAAAACATCTTGTTTGTTCCTGTGCTCACTATGCCCACCCTGGTGGTTAGCTACAGGGAAGTTGTTTGTTCTGTCCTGAGCCCGGTGATTTTCCACCTGCCTGGGAATTTTCACCGTGTAGCAGTTAGGTATATATATATAAGGCTTTCTCTAAGCTTGAATAAATGGCATTTTCTCTTCATGAATGACCCATATCTCTAGCATTCTTTAATCTCCAGCCCCTTGCCTGACTCACTAACTGTCCCATAGTGCAGGCACTACACTAATCCTTGAAAGCTATTATTATAAATTGTTTAGGATAATTTTAAAATGTAGATTAATAGTTAGTCATCTATAACAGTCAAAATTGTAGCCATGTTAGGTATGTTTTTAAGGTTAAACAGATATATTCTAGATAGATTATCTTCAAATGCTTCAGAGACTTGCAGAACATGATATTTAAGATTATTAATAACCTAATGCTTTTCATGACAGTGAGGCACATCTCCTCCTGGCAGCAACAATCTACTTCATAAAAGGATGATGGGCTTTGAAGAACCTTCATATGGAGTTAGCTTTAACTGTGGCAAAGTTAGCCATCTGGGAAAGAAATTGTCCTTGCTTCAACTTCTGACAGTATACTCACCAAATTGGACATGCAATACACAAAAGAAAGTGACTGCCAAACTTTTCTTAGACAAGTAGAACAGTCCTTCAAAATCCTTGTTTCATAGGAAAGTCTGCCAGATATTCTAGGTCCGTAGGCTGATGATGAATGCTCCAGTGTTGCAGAGGAAATTTGGGTGACTGTTCAGGCAGCCACATCGCTCTGTTGTTTCTGTAGTTTTGGAAGTAACTTGCACTCCACTTCTTGTTTACTCAGGTAATATTATACCCTTCTGGGGTCTTTGGTGGAGCTGAAGATGAGACAGCTATAGTTAGGATTTCCTTAGTTTAAACAGAAGGTAAATTAGGTACAAAACTTTGGACTTGTCAAGATAGAATAAAAATAGAGAATTTTTTTTTCTGAATTTACCAAATGCAAATGGACTGGATATTGTAAATGTAATTCTTACTATTCTTACTTAATAATTATTCTTTTTTTCTGTTTTTTTGTTTTGTTTTGTTGTTTTGTTTTTCAAGACTGAGTTTCTCTGTAGCTTTGGAGCCTGTCCTGGAACTAGCTCTTGTAGACCAGACTGGCCTCGAACTCAGAGATCCACCTACCTCTGCCTTCTGAGTGCTGGGATTAAAAGCATGCGCCACCACCGTCTGGCTCTGATAATTGCTCTTATTGTATATAGTTTTGCTATGTTAAAGTTAAAACCTTTCCTTTTTATTTGGACAAAGGGGGGGAAATGTTGTGGAATATTAGTTTAATTATGTACAGATGTGTTGCACTTCTTTATGTTGTGGAATATTAATATGTACAGATGTGTTGCACTTCTTTATGTTGTGGAATATTAATATGTACCGATGTGTTGCATTTGTTCACCTTGCCTGCCTAAGGCACCTGACTGGTCTAATAGAAAGCTGAATGGCCAATAGCTGTGCAGGAGATACAGGCGGAGAGAATAAGTGGAGCAGAAATCTAGGCTCAACAGAGACAGAGGGAGACAGAAGAAAGAAAAAGAGATGCCAGGGAGACATCAGGAGCTAGCTAGTCAGCCAGACATGAAGGAAGCAAGAGACCACGACAGACAAAATGAAGGAAAGGTAAAAAGTCCTGAGACAAAACATAAATGAATAGAAACAGATTAAAGTAAGTTATAAGAGGTAGTGGGACAAGCATGAGCTGAAGACTGAGCTTTTTTTTTTTTTTTTTTTTTTGGTTTTTCGAGACAGGGTTTCTCTGTAGCTTTGGAGCCTGTCCTGGAATTCCCTTTGTAGATCAGGCTGGCCTTGAACTCACAGAGATCCTCCTGCCTCTGCCTCCCAAGTGCTGGGATTAAAGGCGTGCGCCACCACCGCCCGGCAAGACTGAGCTTTTATAAGTAATAAAGTTTCATGTTTTTATTTGGGAGCTGGTTGGAGATCCCCCGCCCCTCCCAAATCCCAACTACAGTGTGTGCCTGAATCCCAGGACTGGGGAGGTGGGGTAGAGAGGAAGCCGTAAAGATCATTAGCCAGCCAGTCTAGCTGAAGTCTAGGTGAATTCAATGAGAGACTGTCTCAAAAATAAGGTGGCCTCCAAACAGACAAAAAGAAATAACTGCCTCTTAAGAGATTTCCACAGTAAGAGTGGTAACTGCATACTCTCTAGACCCTGCCGTCTCTCGCTGTCTTCTCCTTTGTGGCGATGGAGAGTTCCATCTTGTAACATCACCCTTCTGATGGAAGCGTTTCCTTTGACATTTTTACCATGTAGCTCTGTTTCCTGGTGATGAGATATTCAGCTTCTGCGTCTATCTGTGAAAAAAAATAGGTTACATTTTCTCTTCGTTTCCCGCATACGTATTCAGAGAATTCTAGGTCAACCGTTTTCCATGTCAGTAGACTGCAGTTGTATGTCGGTGTCTTCCAACCTGCATGGGCCACAATCAAAATATCTGGAGTCTTTCATATCTTTGTCACTTTGTATGTTGTGAGCCTCTTTCCTCTGCCTGAACTTGAGGCTTTTTTCTTAATGACTTTGAGCAGTCTGTGTATCCTGTGTCTCGCTCCACCTTGCTCCTGTCGCGATTCACTCAGATAATCACACATTTAAGTTCAGCACATGCATCAAATTTGGGGGGAAATTCGGATATTATTTCTTTTAGCATTTTTCTATTCTATCCTTTGGCTCAAATTGCGTCTCTGCTAGATGCTGGAAGCTCTCTCACAGGTGCGGGTGTCCTGGTGTTTGTCCACTTTTTCTCCTTAGTCTGTAATTTTTTGTTTTAGTTTCTCCTCTTTGGTTTCTTCATCCACAATCCTTTCTTCGGCAGTATCCATGCACTGTAATGTTTGACTTTAGCAATCTCATTACTAGACATACTTGATCTTACATTAATCTTATTGAACATGTAAAATGCAATATAGTATTTGAAGCACACGTTCTAAGATCTTTTTATACGAATTCTTGTGATTTTTCTATTATTTCTCATTGGAGTCATTACTTCTTGCCTGCATTCTTGACACATTTTACTGTGTGCGGTAGACTTTACCTTGTTGTGTGAAACAGGTTATTTTATGATCCCTGTGAAACTCCCCAAGGTCTGTCTGGGGACATAGATAAGTTACATGGAAACAACTTGATCCTTCTGGGTCAAGTGTTGCCAGGTGACACTGGGACATTTGAGCAGGTCCAGTTCTGTGCTCTTTCTATGGCATAATTCCTATGTGTGTTCCTCTTGTGCTGTGTGGGTTCTGACGTATGCTCAGAAAGCAGTCGGTACGAGAATCGGCCTGTGGGCAATCTGAGGATTACGTCTCTAACCCTATGTGTCTTCTTGGCATCCTCAAGTCTCCATGTCAAATAAGGATTGCTCCAGGGCCCCTGGCATGCTTCTAGAACTCTCTGGTGAAGTACCCTTTCTATGGTAATCTGTTTTGTGAGTTCCAGCTGCTGGTGACCCTGACATTCACAGTTCCTCTTCCTCTCTTCTGGGAGGAGTTCTTTTCCTAGTTCATAGCATGGAAGCCCTCTCAGCTATTAAGTCAGTCAGTGGTGTGATGATAATGGAGTTCACCTTGTCTCCTGCCTCATGCCATTTAACCTCCTTGTCTGGCCAGTGTCTTCTTTGTGATGTTTCTGTCTGTATTCACTGTATGTGGTACTGGGCTTCATCTTAAAGCATTTACATCCACCAGGCACTCTGGGCATCTTCCCACTGTTCTGTCCCCTCAAGGTCCTCTGTAGTCCCTTTTGTTGTTGTTCTAGGCAGGTTAGCTTCTACCTCCCTGCCATGCACACCACACACACACACACACACACACACACACACACACACACAATTATGTGCTTATATAAAATATGCCACCTCTAAGTGAAAGTTGTGCTGTGTCTTTTTTTTTTTCTTTTTTCTTTTGGTTTTTCGAGACAGGGTTTCTCTGTAGCTTTGGAGCCTGTCCTGGAACTCCTTTTGTAGACCAGGCTGGACTCAAACTCACAGAGATCCTCCTGCCTCTGCCTCCCAAGTGCTGGGATTAAAAGCGTGCGCCACCACCGCCTGGCTGTGCTGTGTCTTTGAGTTTGACTCATATCATTTAATATGCCAATCTTCAATTATACACATTTTCCTGAAAATGATCATGATTTTGTTTTTTTTTTTTACAGCTGAATGGAACTTCATTGTGTACGAATCATGTTTATGCATTCTCTTGTTTTTGGACATTGAGGTGGATTCTGTCACTTTCCTGTTTGACTAGCTCTGCAGTAAACATTGATAAGTATGAGTCTTTTAGAAACTAATTCATCTGCTTCAAAAGCACGAGGTATCTCCTTTCTTTGAATGACTCTTGTCAAAAAGACAAGCCAGGTATGGTGGTGAGTGCTGGTAATCCCAGCAGTCTGGAGGCCAAGGTGGGGGGGATTACTGCAAGTTTGAGGCCAAAAACCAAACCAAACCAAAACAAAACAAAATCTTCAAAAGATAGTAAGTATTGGTGAGGACCAGGAGAGAGGAGAATTCTTCAACATCATTGTGAGAAGGTCAATTAGTACAGCAATTATGCAAAGTGCTATGGGGTTTCCTTGAAAATAAAATTGAACTGCCATATGGTCTGGCAGTCTCAGTACTGGCTCATATCCAAAGGAATGAGATCACGTATGCAGAGGCAGCCACGTTCCTTGTTTTACTGTAGCACTGTGCACAAAGCCAAGAAATAGAAACAGTCTAGATACGAGAAGCGATGAATGATTATTAGGCATTGTGTGGGTAACGGTGGAATGCTACCCAGCCTTAAAGGCAGTCCTGCCATTTGCAACAACACAAGTAACAGCCTGGAGGACGTCCTGCTAAATGAAACAACTGAAACTGGGAAGATAAGTTCTGTGACCCAGCTTAGTGTGGGATGTACAGGGGTCAGCAGCTGCCCACAGCAGGGGACTAGGAGTTGGCTCTAGTCTTGTGGGGTGGGAGTTGGAGACAGTTAGCCAAAGGGCGTCAGGGGCAATACTTGCAAAATGTTTCCTTCTTTTTGCATGTTACTATGACTGCAGCTACGGATATACACTTTCTTTTTTATTTTATTTTTTAATTTATTTATTTATTATGTATGCAATATTCTGTCTGTATGCCTGAAGGCCAGAAGAGGGCGCCAGACCTCCCTACAGATGGTTGTGAGCCACCATGTGGTTGCCGGGAATTGAACTCAGGACCTTTGGAAGAGCAGGCAATGCTCTTAACCACTGAGCCATCTCTCCAGCCCATACACTTTCTTTTTTATTTTATTTTATTTTTTAATTTATTTATTTATTAAAGATTTCTGTCTCTTCCCCACCACCACTTCCCATTTCCCTCCCCCTCCCCCAATCAAGTCCCCCTCCCTCGTCAGCCCAAAGAGTGATCAGGGTTCCCTGCCCTGTGGGAAGTCCAAGGACCACCCACCTCCATCCAGGTCTAGTACATTTTCTTTTTTTTAACACTGCTAGTAAGTAGATTCTTTTGGCTGCAGCAATGGTTCCGTGGTTAAAAGCATGTACTGCTCTCCCAGAGGCTCTGAGTTCGGTTCCTAGAACTCACAGGTGGGCAATTTGCAAACCCCTATAAATCCAGGTCCAGGGAATCCAGAGCCCTCTTGTGGCCTCCATGAGCACTGCATTCATATGAACAAACTTAAACACTGATATACACAGAATTTTAAAAATGAAAGTATTGTTTAAAGATTTTAAATATTTTCACCCCCCAAATTGAAAAGCATGTGGAGTCATGTCTATGTTAAATAGCTTGATTTGGCAAATTGGAGCAGACAAATAGAAACTCTAATGTGTGCATGGAGTAAAAATGTCACGTTATATTCACAAACACCCACAATTTTTATATTTAGTTGGCTTTTCTGAAATTACTTGTTATTATGTTGTCCTTGCTGGCCTGGAACTCACTGCGTAGCCTAGGCTAGCTTTGAACTTGTGGCGATCCTCCTGCCTCTGCCCTCTATGTGCTGAGATTACAATCATGTGCTCTTTTACTAGGCTACAATTTTTACTTGTGAACTAAAAAAATATGATTTTAAGAATCCAATTAGTATGAGTGTTGATCCTTCATGGGAAATATACATTGGACGTAATATAAACAGATTTTTAGTTTGGGGTGCCTGGCTTGGGAGAACAGGCAGACAAGTTTAAGATTTGGAAAAGGGGGGGTTGAAGAGATGGCTCAGCAGTTAACAGCACTGGCTGTTCTTCCAGAGGATCCAAGTTCAATTACCAGTACCCACATGACCGCTCACAACTGTCTGTAAGTCCAGATCGAGGGTATCCGGCATCTCTACACAGACACACATGTCAAACAACAATGTGTGTGCACCAGGGCACGAGCGCGCGCGCGCGCGCGCGCGCGCACACACACACACACACACACACACACACACACACAGCTTTGGGGACTTGTAGTTCAGAGTAAGTGGGAGTTGGATTAGAGGGCAATACATTTTAAGGCCATCCATCCTCTGAGTGGCAGGTTTACACTCTCATTGCTTTCTAGGCAATTTATTTGAGAAATTAGGCAAAACTTGGGAATCTTACAAAGAGGTTGTTCCTGTCAGTATGTCTTGTCAATGTTTCTGAAACTTAAGGTTCTCACTGACATTATGGCGTCTCATATGGCTTCATTTTAAAAGCAGGAAGGGAAGGAGGAAGAGGCGGTGGTAACTCTCAGGAGCAGCGCACACTTAAATACAGTGATTACTCCTTACACACCCCTTGACACCAGGAACAGTAGGAGCATCCGAGGGCACACGACTTCAGTCACAGGGAGATGGGGTTCTCATCCTGATGCCCCTGCAGCAGGGTCTGGATTACCCCAGATTTTGATCTCACTAATCTGCTATCAGAAGTTGTTCATTTGGGGTGCAATAAAGAAATTCCAATTTGAGCGTCCACACATCTTTTAATCAGAAATTCCCCCGAGCAAAAAAGCGAATGTGTAAAAGTTGCCACGTTTCATTAGCTTCATTCGGCAGAATGTTTTTGCACCGAAAGCTCTGTGTGAAATTATTACAAGTTTTCAAATGGTTGAAAAGAAGATGTATATATGGACACTCACTGAAAGGGCATTATTTAAAAAAGAAAATCTCTGGTCACCTGGATCTCAGGGTAGCTGTGCCCATTCAAGGATAGAGAATTTGCCATCTTTATGATTATTTTTACATCTGAACTTTTTTTTTTATACACCAGAGAGACTCAACACTTTCAGGGTCATTGGCCCAGCATGTAGTGGGATGCCCTATGCAATAGATTCCAATTAATATGGCCGTGTTCAAGGGCCCTGCACCACCAGTAATGGGTAACTTCTTTCCTCTTGGCTCTATGTGGCCCTTCTTTGTGGCAGCTGCAACCAGGTCTATCATGTCTTTGATAAAAATTTCAGTTCTCCCAGAGAGAAGCTTTCAACTTTATTAAGCATTGAAGTCTCCACATTTGTTCCTTTGTGTAAGGGCAGATCAAACACTCTCTGTCTAAGAAAGTAATCTGACAAATTAGGGGAAAGCGCCTGGACTTTGCCAATAATGCTCTCCTGTAATTGAAACCGAAGAACTCGTACCAACGGACGCGACTATTATGAACTTTTTAGCATTTAACAAAAGTTTTTATCTTTTTTTTTCCTTTTTTTTTTGAAAGTAAATAGAGTTCCTTGATTCTATTTAACCGGTTCTTCAGCATGCTGTGTCCTTTCGCTTGTGGGTAGGAAAAGCCTCCGTGTCAGTTTAGTGGTAGGGAGCTGACAAGCAAGGATGAAAGCAATCAAGTTGCTCAGAGCAAAGCCTGGGGCTTCCAGTTTTCTCTGGCACTCACCAGTGGAAGAACCTGAGCAAGACACTCGAGGCTTCTGGATCCTGGTTTCCTTGTCTCTGAGGAAGAAACATTGACGAGGTGGTAGGGGATACTTCTGTGGAATCTGGAATTCTAATTAGAAACCACATGACTAGGGGTACCGGGGGGCCCTTACATTTTTATTTGGATTGGTTTCAGTTCCAGGGTGGGGTGGGTAATATGGTAGTATCATGTCCCCTGATTGTACAGAGATGTATCGGGAACCCTGAAAGACAGAAAAATACCACTTGAGAGTCTCACTTCTCCCAAAGTCAAAAGTTCTAAGAATTTGCGAAGACACTACTCCTGTGAACTTCTCCACCCCATCTCCCTAGCCCCGCCCTTCCCTGATTTCTCTGCAGCAAATGGAACAAACGTTCCTCGCAAGGGGCTGAATCTGAGGGCTGCCTGTCACTTGCGTTTCCAGAGATTTCGGTTTTCACTTTTAAATTGCACTCTGTGAAATGTCAGTCCTTTGGAGAAGTCTCCAGAGCTGAAAAACACTCTGCCTTGTAGCTGTTAGCAAATGTGTGATTAGATAGGAAACAGGCGTGTCAAGGGCTCCAAAGTCTCAGACCCAAAGCCTTGCTCAGTTCTGCACACATGTGGATGGGTATGGACCCCCACGCCCCTCATTGACAGCCTGAAGGCTGTTTCCATGCAGAGGCTGTTCTTGACAGCGAACCCTGTTTCCGTGATCCAGCTGTATACTCTAAATGCTTCTCATCTGTCGTTAACAACCCCACCTCCTTGTCCGGCTGTTTGTAATAACCCCACCCTCTGTCCAACTCTATCCGACAAATACACTGAGTTCCCGGGTTGCTACGGTTTCCCTAGCAGAGAGCCTAGGCCTACCCGATCCCAGCTTCTCTGTGGGTCTGCCTGTGCCTGTATTTTTCTTCATCCTCTTACCCTCCCCGGTCAGGGTCAAGTCCCTGGAAGCCATGCATGGACTTGATACTGCATACTGTCTGTGAATCGGTCATAACTCTTTACAGTGTTTTGCCAGCAGTGTTTCAGAATTAAAATTTGGTAACTATTTTATCTATCACTTTTTTTCTATGTATTATCTGTATGTAGTTTTGTTGAAATACTCTGGCCTGCCTTGAACATTGAATAGATCTTCCACTCTTACATGGCTTCAGTGCAATATTCATTGATTACTGAGCGTATTGATCCACTGACTTCTTTCAGTTTTCTGAATTCTGATTAGCTTCATTTGTATAATTGTTAGCATGGCAACCAATCCCACTGTAAAAGCTACCAAATTCATGGCTATAACTTCACATTTTCTAAAACTTCAATTTTGTCCTCGTGGCTCAAGTTTTATAAGATTTATTTTGTTTTATACATATGTGTATTTGCCTGCGTGCCTGCGCACCACGTGCATGCCAGGTACCTGCAGAGGCCAGAAGGGAGTATCAAGACTCTCCAGAACTGGAGTTACAGTGAGCTGCCATCCGGATGCTGGGAGAACCCAGGTCCTCCAGGAATCTGTATCACTAAGCCATCTCTCCAGTCCCATAAAGTCTCAAGTTTTTCTTACAGTCAATAAATGTTATTTATGTTTTCCTAGAAGTACCAGCATTATATTTATTAGTAAAAAAGAAGTCTTCATAATCTTCACCCTAAAACATCACCAATTGTATATTGTCTTTTTTCTAATGAATTCAACATTTCGTGACCATAAATGTTGAGGTCACCTCTTTGTTCCCCAAGAGAGCCATACAGCTTCAGGCAGTGCTTATGGGTACTTCCATTTTGTAACTTATGTTACTAAAACTAGTACATCTGACTTTTAATGTTATTTGGTCCATTATTGGCAACAACACTCCTGAACCCTGCACTGTGTGGACTCTTAACTGTTCTCCTGCACCCCAGACCCCAGCCTCAGTTTGCACAGGGAGTGTGTGGGGGTGGATGACTACCAGTATGGCTGGGGATTGCCCTCTCAATTCCAGCTGAGAAACCCCCCATTTCACACACCACTGCTTTTTCACCGTTGATAACTATTACTAGGGTGTTGGAGGAAGGTCATTGGTTAAATAAAAAGAAACTGCTTGGCCTTCATTGGTTAGATGATAGGTGGGAGGAGTAAACAGAACAGAACGCTGGGAGGAAGAGGAAGTGAGCTCAGACTCCACAGCTCTCCTCTCGGGAGCAGATGCCTCAGAGAGACGCCATGCTCCCAGGTCCCAGGCAGATGCACGTGATGAAGCTCCGACCCAGGATGGACATAGGCTAGAATCTTCCCAGTAAGCGCACCTAGGGGCGCTACACAGATGATTAGAAATGGGCTAAATTAATATGTGAGAATTAGCCTAGAAGAGGCTAGATAGAAATGGGCCAAGCAGTGATTAAATGAATACAGTTTGTGTGTTGTTATTTCGGGCATAAGCTAGCCAGGCAGCCGGGGTGCTGGGGACGCAGCCCCGTCGCCCATATTACTACACTAGGGTGTTAGAGAAATTGCCCTGCATTTTGATCATAAAAATAACTTGAAGTTGGGAGTGGTGGCAAACTTCTGCTCTCCTTGTACTTAGGGGGAAGAGGGAGAAACACGGTGAGATTGCAGCCAAACCTACATAATGAATTTCAGACCAGTCTCGATTCTACAGTTTCAGAAGAAACAACCAATAAATAAATGAAAAGCAAATGAGTAAACAAACACATAGCTTTGACCTCTCAGGCGTCTGCCAGCTCAGGAATATGCAGGGTGCATTCAGGAAATAACTGGGAGAGAGCTTGATGCTCTGATGATCTTGGTGCCCCTGCACCAGCTTCTCACTGCTTTCTGTCCCCCAATGGCCATGCCACAAGAGGTTAGGGTTTATTGCCCCTGGAAAACCAAGGCCACACTAATTTTCAAGGACCTGCTTCTCAATGGAGATGGAGATGGCATGTCTGAGCAGCAGAAACTTGGACTTGAAATGTGGTTTCCTGGAGGAACAATATTCAGGATTTTGTCCTCTTTTTCAGAGTGAGATAATAATAAACACAATGTTCCATAAACTCCAATGTGGGGGTTATAAGTTATTCTCGTCATTGCTGTGACAGAATGCTTGACAAAAGTAACTTAAGGGAAGGAAAGGTTTGTTCAGCTCACAGCTCAAGAGTCAGGTCATTGTGGTAGAGAAGTCAGGATGTAGAAACGTGAGGCAGCAGGGCATCTCCTCTGTAGTCAGAGCAGCGGCTGCCAGGATTCAGCCCATTGTCTGAACACTACGGAACAGTCACTGCAAGGTGACACATCTTCAGTTGGGAGCTCCAGTCTGTTATCCCACCGCGGACTCTAGGAAAGCGCATGCTCAGAAAGGTCGTATGTCAGACTGACCTTTGAATCCAAATGCTTCCTTCGCTTTTGATCCATTTTCTGTTCCAAATTAGAGCCAGCTTTCTGCTGCCTTTTGACTTGTGAGCCAGCACTTTTGTTTTGTTTGTGTAGAGTTGGAGTCTCACTACTTAAGAGGACCTTGAACTCTTGGCAGTTCTGCTTTCTTTAGCTTCCCAAGTGCTAGGACTGCAGGTGTGAGCTACTTCGTGCAGCTGCAGGCCAACATTTTATTGCATGCTTTATTTTTAATTTTTTTCTGCATGTTTGAGATCAAGCCCGGAGTCTCTGCTGGGACACACTCAGTGGGACAATGCTTGCCTAGTATTATTCTAAGCTCTGTGCTCCATCCTCAGCATGACAGAAATCAACAAGAGCCAACTGCTTGTGCATGCCAGGTAACTACACAGCTGTCTTAGCCCACATCCGGGCCACCACGTCTGCTGCTGGGTTCGCCTGGCTTGTTCATTCTTGTTGGGAGGAACTGTGAATTGAGAGATTGCAGGTAGAAATAACAGAGACACAGAAGCAACAGACAAAGGATAGATTCACTGAGGCAACCTCGGGTTTATTTTCCATAAAATTTTTATACACCAAGCCCAAGGGGAGGGCAAAAAGACTTTTTTATCCTTATACAAGGAACAAACAAGAGTTCAAAACTTTGCGGAACAAAATATCCAGTAGCTACACTTTCTGCCAAACATCCTGTTATCTAGGCAAGACCTCCAGCAGCTTCACTTGAGGCCTGTTGTTTGACCTTGAAGGAGCAAAACAAGCTTGAACTCTCTAACCCTAAGTCAAGACGGCGTAGAGCCACAACTATGGGCTCCCACACCCAGCCACCAAGTTACACCTGCATCCCAAAGCCAACAGTATTGGTTTATTATTAGTAAGTCGCAATTTTTATTTATTGTCACTATTAGTTGCATTAATTTATATTTTGCTACGCCAGCATAATTAAATATTTGATGTGAGAGCTAATTTCCATCGTCGACTTTATTGAATTAAGAACTACCTAGGGCAGGGCTGACAGGAAGACTCGTGATAGAGCACTGGCCTATGTCTGAGGTGTTAGTTCAGTTCCCACACCATCGGAACAAAGGTGGGGGCAAAGCCAATACTTTTGCAGATGTAAATGTGTTTTCCATTTCCTGATACTATCATCAAGGTATTTATTGGATAAAGGTCGTAAAAAAATGAACTCATAGAGGTATATATTAAATTTTAAAATTCAGTCTAAAACACTTTACTTAGTAGATGGCTCTCTTATAAAAGTTAGAATAGAGGCTAGTGTCACACTAATGACTACAAACAGATTCTTGGAGAGGAAAATCTCTGACTTCCCACTGCACAATGCATTTCATGCTAGTATAGCTTTCAAGAACTGCAGAGACACAGGTGAAATGAAGCCCACTACTATTATCCCTATCAACATGTATTTGCTGAGAATGTGGAGATTTTTTTTCTAGGAGCCAAAGAACTTAAAAGCTAGCAGTTCACTCACTGAAACTCAAAATAAGATTTGAGAATTTCAGTCACACAATCTTTGAGTTGTAGAAGCTAATTATTCTCCTTAGCAGCTCCTAAGCTTCATTCTTCCAGAAAGTTCCAAGGTTTCATACTCAGCAAACACTAGAACACATGAAATGAATAAGGCAGGTGCAGGGCCAATTTGTTTTAAAATTCCAGGTCACAGATTCTGACAGATTCGAAAGTGGAGTTATATTTTCAATGCATAAAGAAGAATCCTGGTCTAAGAGAATCCTAAAATAGATCCTACAACTGTTAGGGAATTCCACTATTAACCACAGAAAATTCCCTCTAGTATGCTCTGAATGTCTGGATTTGTGCACTTCATGTATCTTCAGGCAAGACATGGCATCACAGAAGCCATTATAAAAGCATATAAAAGCATGTCTTTTAATTCAGAAGTGAGGATCACACCATGTCATTTTATAAAGAAGTATTTGGAGGGAGATGAGCATTTGTGAGCTGTGACTGAGTCCACGACCACCGACAGGAGAGTTGCAGTGGGCATCTTCCTGCATCCATTGGAACAGGAGACACCTCTTTGGGGCAAGTGTTATGTTTTGGATTTTCAGTGATCCTTGTCTTAGATCTCCCCTGCACAGTTCCTAACATTTCGTTCTGGGGCCCTGTGCACTTTCTGATGGGTGACAGTGTTGTCCCCAGCTGTATGCTCGTAAACACTTAACAGCTGTCATTGGGAGTTTACCATTTTCTGTGAGGTGATTTCCCCACCTTTCCCCATGGCTGGTTTCAAGTTACTGACATCATATCCCCGAGGGATGGAGGTAGAATTGGGACGTGACACACAGTGGCATCTCCAAAGTTCAAAGACAACACATGAGAATCGTCTTAAGGGCAGAGCTAGACAGCAAACAACAGAATAACCAGGAATGAGGACCTCTGCGTATTTTCTACTTGGTTTTAAAAAAATGTGAATAATTCCTAACTGGCTGTATTTAACAACGAGATTACACAGTTCCTCAACACGTAACAACTGGTTCTTATGAGTGGGTGCCAGCCAGCTCTGGCACAACTGCCCGCTAACATCACAAGTATTTTCCGTGGTGAGTAAACTTCTGTCTGTGCCATTCTGTGTCTTTGGGATGGATTTGGGGAGCGTAAGTCAAGCCCCAGAATGGTGCATATGGTGTCCAGTCTCTTTGAGGGGGGCAGCCCTGCTGACTGTTGCCACCACGACGAAGGTGTTCAGCTTCTCCAGTGTTCACAGTTTCCCACGCTGGCAAGAGTTTGATTTGGGACTGGGGTGTGGTTTAGTGGAAAAGTACTTGTTTAGGATGCATGGTCATACAAGGTCATGAATTTGATCCCTACCCTAATATTAAAAATATAGAATGATTCCAGATGCTCTAATATTCTAGTTAGGGTTTGGGGGGTTGTTGTGTTATTTTTTTGTTTTTGTTTTTTGTCAGCTTGACATAAGCTGCAGTCATCTCAAGAGGAATGCCTATGGAGGGCCAGGCAGCAGGGTTTCTCTCTGTAGTCCTGGCTATCCTGGAACTACACAGAACAGGCTGTTTTTTTTTTTTTTTGATGTGGGAGGGCCCAGCCCACTGTGGGCAACCTCTGGAGGTTGGTTTTTGAAACAGTTACTTTGCTTTTTAAAACAATTAAGCTAGGTTGGCTAGCCAGCAAGCTCCAGGAATCCTCCTGTCTCTATACTACTTAATGTTTTGGAAACTCAGGTCCTTGTGTTTGTACACCAAGCACTTTACTAACTGAGCCCCATGCCCGGGTCCCTGGTCGTTACTGATGTCTCCCACCCACCCACCCTTCCTCACAAGCGACTGAATCCCAGCACGTTATTTATCCCTTCTCAGCCTCTGCAGAAATCACACAGGCAGATGTGTACCCCTCTCCACACTGTTACTGGGGTTCCTCTTCCCAGGCAGCCCTGTACACCTCGCTGTACTTCCTGTTTTTCCGATCTGTATCCACTTTTACCTTCTTCTATCCATTCTCTACAAAATTCGCCTGAGGAATATTTCTAGGATAAATACTCTTATTCATCTGTCGCGGGAACACTGGTGGCTTTTTGATGTCCTTTGGAATCCAGATCCTATAGTCTGGGCCCGTGGAAAGAGACCTTCTCTCTAGAGGTACATCTGATTGCAGCAGAAGCGGGGACAGAGGAAGTGGAGAAGGAAAGGACTTCCTACACCACTAAGAGTTAAAGATGTAGTTAAAGGGACACTGACTAAGGCTTGTGTTTGTATAGGCAGCCGTGCCTGACCTGGTGAGAGGAAGACTATGTGTAAAAGTCAGCAACAGGATTGAGCAAGGGTTACCTAGAATAGGAAGCAAATGAAGAGGTCGAGAAAGATCTAAACGGTATCCAGTTCCTGGGCATCCAGAACATTAGAATAGAAATACATTCCAAAACATATGGGTATATTTCAAAGATACTTGCTTGCTACTTAAAACTTAAAAAAAAAATAACAGCATAGTTGGACCATTCACAAGGACATTACAGAGCTCCCAAAAGATTATTATACACTCCAGGCCAGCACCTGTGTGTGTCTTTGTATTAGCAACAGCGCACAAGGCTTTCTGGTTTTGGTTCTGTTTTAGAGACAAGGTCTTATGTGGCCCAGGCTGACTTTGAACTTGCTATGTGGTGGTTTGAATAAGAATGGCTCACATAGATCCATAGGAGTGCCACTACTGGTAGGTGTGGCCTTGCTGGAGTAGGTGTGGCCTAGGTAGAGTGGGTGTGGCCTAGCTGGAGTGGGTGTGGCCCTGCTGGAGTGGGTGTGGCCTAGCTGAAGTAGTTGTGGCCTAGCTGGAGTAGGTGTGGCCCTGCTGGAGTGGGTGTGGCCTAGGTGGAGTGGGTGTGGCCTAGATGTAGTGGGTGTGGTGTTGGAGGAAGTCTTATTCTCTTCCTGCTGCCTGCATCTCAGCCCCTTCTCCAGCACCATGTCTGCCTGCACACTGCCATGCTTCCCACCATGATGATAACGGACTAAACCTCTGAAACCGTATTAAATGTTTTCTTTTGTAAGAGCTGTCACGGTCATGGTCTCTCTTCACATCAGAAGAAACTGCAGCTGACACAGAAGCTGGTTCCAGGGAGTGGGGTGACCTGTGAGAGGCCTGACCATGCTTTTGTTTGGAGGAATGTGGACTTCGGGACTTTGATGCCTGTCTCAGATGCTGCAGAGAGAAGCGAGTTTGCTTTATTCATTATAACTGGCCACTGTTATTTGTCTGTATTCCTCTAGGGAAAATGTTCCTGTGCGTGCGCGTGCGTGTGTGTGTGTGTTTGTGCACGCACTCATTCTCTAGCTCTTACATTCTTTCCTCCCTCTTTTTCACGACGTTCTTCCATAGAACAGAGCATTGCACAACCTTCACCAGAGACGCTCTTGCGGTACAACTGGACGATGTGCAGAAAGTGAGAGATTATGGAGCACTCATCGCTCAGTAGGATGTCTGCCAAACCCCTCCCCTCCCTGCTCAGGGATCCAGAAAAGAGAGCTTAGGAAGACTGGAAGAGCCAGAGGTGGTAGAGTGCTCCAAGGGAAAGTGTCTTCCAGTCATACCAGGACTGACATCCATCAGTGCACACATGTACACAGGTTCAAACCAGACAGAAGCCCAACACGGAGAGGGGAAGTAGGCACAGAGTCCTACCTCTAACCAGGACGTTATTTGCAGTTGACATCTGCTGGGAGAAGGAAAATCAGTTTTCCCCAGTGGAGTGATACTGAGTATATCAACCCCACTCCAGGCCAGGATCCATGCCCAGGAGTAGCTAACCAATAGAAAACAGACTTCGTTTTTGTTTTGTGTGACATCATTTTTGTTTGTTTTGATTTTGTTTTTAGTCCTTTTTATTGAAAGAGAGGGTGAAAACGAGATAAAGGAAATGAAGTTGGGTAGGTACAGAGGTGGGGAGCATCTGGGAAGGGGGGGGGAATATGATCAAAGTGTATTGTCTACATAAATTTTAATTTACTTATCCCTGTAACATTCATGCCACTCTTATGTGAGCGGGCACCTCTTAGTTGGCATGTCAGTTTTGTAGCATGTAGGGTCCATCACTGGGTAGGAGCACTAAGAACTTTTCTACCCTAGTTGTTTGGACAGCCCCTTCAGGTGCAATGAAAGCCAGTTTCCACGGGAGAAGTTTCCAGGTCAGCTGGATTTCTCTGTCCTTCAGTCAGGGTGGGTTGTGTTTTCAGCAGTGAAGTATTACCATCTAGTTCTGGTGGGCAGCCCAGAGCCGTGGAAACACCTTGTATTGTTTCAAATGCCCCTGGGAGCTCCCTGCCCAAGAACTCTTACGGAGTTCATCCCCGGCACTGGGATCTTCATTTAATAGCCCATGTCTTCTGGGGGCACCTTATTTTTGGAGACTGTATCTGTAACTGACCCTGGAGCTCCCATTTCCATGCTGGCCACCTAGCAAGTCCCAGCAATCTTCCCCTCTCTGCCCGACCAGGGCTGGGATTATAGGTGTGTGCCTCCATGCCTGGCTTTTACCCAGGTTCCAGGGGACTGAATTCAGTCCTTCATGCTCGTGCACAGCCTTTTACCAACCAAGCCGTCTCCCGGCCCCCTCTTCCTGTTTCCTAATCAAGCAACACTGCAGTACTGTGGATGTGACCAGAGAGCCTGCCAACCATATTGGGTCACACCATATGTTACTGATAGGATGACCTGGAAGACCGGAGTTCAACCCCAGCTTCACTGTTTGCAGCTTACGGACCCAGTCAGCCACTGGCTCTTACGACTCCAAAGGGGCTTCTTCAGACTGACAGACTTTCCCATATAATTTGTAAGAAATCCATCTCACTCTGGTAAACAGACAAAAATTGGTGTGATTTTTGAAAGCTAAAGTAAGACAGTTATTTCATAGTCTGTTATGAAGATCAATGTGATGTTAAATATCACATGGATTAGCAAAATGCATTGACACATGGAAGTAATATGTTACCTTATTAATATCATCGGCACTCTCAGAACAAATTCCTGATTCAATATTATGAAAGACTGCTGCTCATCAAGGCTTTGGATCAGAAAATCACCTCAGTGTTTGCATTTGTATGTGGATATATGGGATTATGTTTTTAAGTTTAGGATTGCTAGTTTACCGAATTTAAAACCGTCATCTCTAGGCAGTATTAACAATGAGTTTCCTTCCTAGCATATTCTGCAGAGAGATCCAGGGCCACTGGGAGTCCACGCCTTAGAGAATAAGGTGGAGAGCAGTTAGACACCAGATGCTGATTTCCGGGCTTCACGTGCACACCCATGTATGTATGCTCACACACACCACACACATACACCATGCACACACACCACACACATACATGAAACAAAAAAACCCAGTTCTGTGAACGATTAGTAGAAAAACTTGACTTGAACTAATTTAAGTTACATATGCCACTCAATGTGAATATATTCATATATTTCACTGCAGAGGAAATGTGAGCTTCCTTTTTCTTTTTTTCTTTTTTTTCCCTTTTTCTTTTTCAAGACAAGGTTTCTCTGTAGCTTTGGTGCCTGTCCTGGAACTAGCTCTTGTAGACCAGGTTGGCCTTGAACTCACAGAGATCTGCCTTCCTTTGCCTCCTGAGTGCTGGGATTAAAGGCATGCACTACCACTGTCTAGTGAGTTTTTTCTTCTATAATCATCTGAAGAACATCAGGTCAGAAAAGGAAAGACAGGGCTGGAGAGACGGCTCAGGTGCTGCGGACTAATCCTTTTGTACACTGTGAAGATAGTTTGCTCTCATTGGTTTAATAAAGAGCCAACTGGTCAATAGTTAGGCAGGAAGAGGTTAGGTGGGAGAGCCAGACAGAGAGAACTCTGGGAAGAAGGAGGGGGATGGTCAGCAGATGCAGAGGAAGCAGATGAACATGCAGTGCTGAAAAAAGGTACCACCACATTGTAGAGTGCAATAAGAAATATGGGTTAATTTAAGTTTTAAGAGCTAGTTAGTAACAAGCCTAAGCTGTTGGCCAAGCATTTAGATGTGGGATTCCCCTGTGTATGCTGTGAATATTATTGGTTAATATCATTGGTCCTATAGCAGAGCTATAGGGGAACAGAGCTAAGGGGAGGAGGAACTAAAGGAAATGCTGGGAGAAAGGAGGCGAAGTCAGAGAGATGCCATGGAGCCGCTGCCAGAGTCAGACATGTCGAAACTTTGCCGGTAAGCCACTGCCACATGGCGAGACACAAATTAATGGGGGATGGGCTAAATTAATATGTAAGAGTTAGCCAATAAGAAGTTAGAGCTAATGGGCCAAGCAGTGATTTAATTAATATGGTTTCTGTGTGATTATTTTGGGTCTAAGCTAGTTGGGCGGCTGGGAATCAACAAGCTCCCTTCTCCAACAAATAAGTCTCTGTGTCTGTTATTTAGGAGTTGGCCTACACTCTGGTTCACTTGTTGCTTTTGCAGAGAACTTGGGTTCAGTTCCAAGTGCTCACAGTGCAACTCACAACCATCTGTGACTTTAGATCCAGGAGATCCAACACCCTCTTCTGGCCCCTGGAGACACTAAGCATGCATCTGATACACACACATGCATGCACGCAATACACTCATATATTTAAGATTTAAAAATTTATTAAAGGAATAATATAAATGACACATGTGAGCCTCGTTTACTCAGAAGCTGAGGTCGTGTGTGGTAAAGATGGCAAGGACAGCTGTAAATACCTGGACTATCACAGTTTCGCCGAAGGACTCATTGTGCGCTGAAATTTAACACAGTCCCTTTAACAGAAAGTACAATTCCTAAAATGAACTCTAATTTTTCTTGAACAAAGGAAATGGCCCCAATTCTTCAAAACTTTTCTTGTTATCAAAGTCGAGCCTTCAGATATCAAAGGCTCTAAGTCCTGGAAGCAACAACACCTTATCATTCCATGAATTGGCTTCAAGATGTGTGGGATCATTGTCAGACTTAAGAAATAAAGAATTGGATTTCCAGGAGTTCGGCTGAATTTAGAATAAGACTGAGATAGGGTCCCTGACCTCATATTTTCTCAGCTGTCTTTCAAGGCTGCGACTTGCTCCCTTCCATTTGTACAAGGCAGAGATTTCTAACCCTCGGCACCTGCCTGTTCAGGTTTGCTTCAGGCCAGGTCAGAGCGCCCTACAGGGAGGCTGGAAAGTACGGCCCTTGCTACCAATCTCCTCGCTGCTGTTTTGTTATTTTCTTCAAAAAAAGAAAAGAAAAGAAAAGTCACATCTAAGCCTCATACTAGAAATGCAAGTGTTGGCCACTTATTTTTAAAAAAATCTTGTATTTTTGGTTGTGAGCCTAGCTTTTAACAGCTGAGCCATAGACCGACAGCTGTCTATGGGACCAAACTCGGCCCTCCATATGTGGGAACCAGTGGTGAAGCTTGGACTATGAGTGAGGCCCCTAGCAGTGGGACCAGGATCTGTCCCTGGTGCATGAGCAAGCTTACTGGAGCCCATCCCTGTGGTGGGATGCCATGCTCAGCCTTAATGCAGGGAGGAGGGATTGGTCCTGCCCCAACGTAATGTGCCAGGTTTAGTTGACTTCCCATGGGAGCCCTTACCTGTTGGGAGGAGTGGATGGGAGGGTGGCCTGGGGAAAGGTGGGAGTCGCAGAAGGAGGTGGGAAGAACTGTCAATGGAATGTAAAATGAAATTTAAAAAAATTAAAACAATCTAAAACATCTTGAATTTCCAGTTCTTTTGCCCTCTTTGGAAAGGTCTTTTTTATAATATTTAAGAAATGCCTATTTTATTTGAGTAATGTTTAATTATTTAAATAATATTATTAAATATTTATTTAAGAAGTAGGAGAGGGATGGGGAAAGGGCTCAGTCTCTAAAGTGTTTACTTTGCAAACATAGGGACCCAAGTTAAATCCCCAGAGCTCACATTTTTAAAAAAAAAATCCAAGCATTTCCAAAATTTCATAAGACCTCATGGCTGAAGATGTCACACACCGTGTTTACAACATACAAAGAAACAGCGGGGATGGTGCTAGAATCCTGCTCCATCCTCGAGAGCTTTTGAAGTTCCATTTGGTGCTAAGCAGGCTTCTGGAAGAGAAAGGGTATCAATGGTTAGGAAACGTTACAAACTACAGTACCAACCACTAGGCTCACAACCATCTGGAAGTCCAGGTTAAGTGAATCGGACACCATCACCCTCTCCTGTCCTCTTCAGGCACCAGACACACAACATGATACACAGACACACATGCAGGCAAAACAGTCACCCACATAAATAAAATAAATCTTCAAAACAAACAAGCAAAAAAAACCAAAAAACAAAAAAAAACGATGGCTTGAGAGCTCGTAGGCCTTAGGGAGGCCTTGCTCCCGTTGCTCGGCTAAACTGATACGGTGTTAAACTCCTACATACCTCCATTTAAACCACACGCAAATGATGCTTTCAGGCTTCTCAGGTCTATCCTTACAGGAGGCTCACGGCTGTCCCAAGTGCTGAGGATAAGTGACAGTAGACATGTATACCTCCACATCTAAGGCTTTTGGACGTGGTCCTTATCACAGCAACAGAAAAACTAGGAGGAGAAGTAGATGGGGGCAGAAGGGAGGAAAAGCGTATGTGAAGGGGAGTTACACATGTGTATGAAGTTGTCAAAAGACATTTAATTAATTAAAAACCAGACATGGTGTGCACGACATAGATACCAAAATCACAGAGTTCAGTAGAAGCACTGGGCTTTAGAACACCACCAAAAGTGGTTGTGATGGCATGTTTCTAATCCCTGAGCTGGGGAGGCAGAGACAGGTGAATCTTTGGGGCTCACTCACCAGTCAGCCCAGTCTACCTGGTGAGCTCCAGGCAGGTGAGAGCCCCTGTCTCAAAACAAACAAAGCAAACCAAAACCCGGAAGATGAACAGTGCCTGCCTGCACATGCATGTATATACCTATATACATGTTTACATCAACACAGGGTGTATATATGTGTGGTGGTTTGAAGAACAATGACTCCCATAGGCTCATACATTGGAATGCTAAGGGAATGGCATTAGGGTGTCTGTCCTCGGGAAAGGTGTGGCCTTGTTGGAGGAAGTGTGTTACTGCCCCTTGGCTTTGGGGTTTCAAAAAAATCTTAAGTCAGTCCCAATATTTTCTCTTGCTCATCCTGTTGCCTGCCCATCTGGATGTAGAACTCTCAGCTTCCTTTCCAGCACCATGTCTGCCTACTTGCTGCCATATTTCCATCATGACTATAATGAGCTGAACCCCTGAACTTGTAAGTCACCCTTAGTTAAATGTTTTCCTTTATAAGAGTTGCCATAAGCCGGAAAATGGTAGCACATACCTTTAATCCCAGCACTTGGGAGGCAGAGACAGAGTTCTCTGTGAGTTTGAGCTAAACAGTGAAACCCTGTCTTGAAAAACAAGAAACAAGACAAACAAGCAAAGGCAAAACAAAGAGCTGTCATGGTCATGGCCCCTCTTCACAGCAATACCGTATGTCTATTGCTGTGACACACACACACACACACACACATGCGCACACACATGCACACACACACACACACACACATAACTCAGGCACAGTTATATTCGCCATAAGCATTGCGACACTAAATCATGAAGCAGGTCCTTCAAACCAACAGCTCTCGTGTCTTAGTGCACCAGTGGTCCTTGTCGCGCGTGCTAGCCCAGCCTGCCTGAAGCTCTCTGGGAAGTTACCCCTATGGTCGAGGCAACGCTGATCACTTTCACTTATAATAAAACAGATCACCTTAGGTGATCAGTATTCTTTTTTTTTTTAAATTTTTTTTATCAGTATTCTTTATCTTTTGTGTTTATCAATACCAAGACTTACCAAGGTGCCAGGAAAAACGGCTGCTATCGAGTCTGGGGATTTGCTTCCCTGCAGTTAGAGCTAGCGACTTTCTTTTTTTTTTTAATTAATTAATTAATTTATTTATTATGTATACAGTGTTCTGTCTGTTTGTATGCTTGCTGGACATGAAGAGGGCACCAGACCTCATTACAGATGGTTGTGAGCGACCATGTGGTTGCTGGGAATTGAACTCAGGACCTCAATGCTCTTAATCTCTGAGCCATCTCTCCAGCCCAGCTAGCGACTTTCATAGAGGGCGATATTTATATACCGATGTATTTCTACCTACAGTTTCACGGCTCTTTCTGAAAATGTAGACCTTTTCTGTTTCCTGTTTCATTAGATTGTCAGCTGCCCTGACTCACGGAACCTCCACCGTGGGTCCGGAGGAAGCAGAGACCTGTTTGATCGGAAGGGACAGACGAGGGCCCAGTCACCAAGGTGAGTCTTGGACTGAGTGTACTGGGCTTTGTCCTGAGTATTTGCCCTGAAAACTGAGGCTTTCCGTCGTTGTCCCCCCACCTCGTGTCCCCCTGGGAACAGCGGCAGTAACAGGAACAGAGAGAGGCGGAGCCTGTCCAGCAGGATGGTGATTGGTCACTGGGGCTCTGCCAAGCGGAGTACCTACCTCTTACCAGAAGCCAGGTTCACAATTTAAGAGTAGTCCCTTGACAATCTCTACAGCGATTTTATTTTAACATAGTATTTATCATTTCCCTCGTTGGAAGTTAGCCTTACTCTGGTTATTTATTTGGAGGTTTTGATTATTAATAACACAGGTACAGTCCGCCCTGAGAAATGAGAATTGGGACCCCGATGAGGGCTAAGTCAGTAAGCGCTGCACAAACACCAGGCCCTAATTCCCAGCACCCACATAACAGTCCCACGTAGGCTGGGGAGGGTCCCTAAGCTTGCTGGCCACCAGCCTCGCTCCAGGCTCAGTGAGAGACCCCATCTCAACAGTCAACGAGGGGAGTGGTAGAAGGTGATATAGGGCCCTGGCTTCCAGAAGCACACACCTGCACAACACCTGTGCACATGTGTGCGCGCACACACACACACACACACACACACAAATACCACACACCCCGTCCCCCAAATAAAAATAGGCTATACACCAGAAGATACAGCACACATTCCTTTTGGTTGAAAGTCATTTTTTAAATTAATTTTTGTGTGTTGTTTTATGAGATAGGGTCGCTCTATGTAGCCCTGCTATTCTGGAACTTGCTACATAGACCAGACTGGCCTTAAAGTCACAGAGATCTGCCTCCCTCTGTCTCCCAAGTGCTGAGATTAAAAGTGTGTATCCCTATGTCTGTCTAAATTAATTTTTAAAATTAGCACAATTCTAAAAACTCACTCATTCTTAGAGACCGTCGTTCCGAAGCAATTTCTCACGTTTATCAGAATTGCCAGTGCATTGCTGTGCATCGTACAAGGGAATGGGTTCCACTCTGACATTTCCATCCATTCAAAGGCTGTGGTTTTAATCATGTCCCTTCTGCCCACCCTTCCCCTTCCCTCCTGTGATGTCTCTCCTCCTTCTCAACCTGATGGTTTCCACGTGCTTTCCTGTGTCGTATTTGTTTCATTGGCATCCTCCAGCCCATCCACTCTTCTGGAAATGAGATTTCATTAGCGCTCTACCACTGCTCTTGCTGTGGTTTTGGACTCTGCTCTCTCTGTCCGTCCACCACCTGTTGACAGATGTCTGGTAGAGTGCATATGACTTCTCATAATGTATGAGAGACAGGTGTTTCGGGAAGCTGCAAGAAACTGGCCGAACTTGGCAGACGACATGTCAGTGACCAGAATCTTGTGGTCAGAATATTTAAAAGTCTAGCTAAGTCGCTGACTAAACAAAGGTAAGGCAAAGACCCTGATTAATCAATCCTCACCTACTAAGTCAGTGGGTAGAAAGAATGCTTGCCCAACATCCCCCAGGCCCTATGTTCCCCGTCCAGCAACACATAACACAGCTGTGGTGGAGCATACTTTTTATTACAGCACTTTGAAGGTAGCGGGAAGGGCCAGCAGTTCAAGGTCACCTTTGTCTACAAAGCAAGTTCAAAGCTAGCCTCTTCTATGTAAGTCCCTATCACAAAAAGAACAGGTCATTTTAGAAAGGTTTTAAGTTAATAAAACAATTCCAGTGGTAACCACCTTGGATCCAAATGGCACCTTTGAGAGACACGTAGGTAGATAATATCTTTGACCCGTCTATGAATACAGAGGTATGACTTTTTGAGGCGGGACTATGACATACCAAGCCCTTGGAGATCCTTGGTAACCTACAGCCTTGGTACGTGTGAGGATAAAATGTCCCTCTGGGTAAGCTATGTCTTCTGGAAACCTCCAGCAGCTTTCAGCCTTCCTGTGGTCTGCTGGGCTCTTTCCAGCCTGCCGTAGCCCATTTTCTGTTCATCCATGCCATGACTAGGCCCTTCGTAGGAAGGTTTGCGTTAATTTTCAAGGTATATTTCACATTCCGTGTCGATGTCTAAGCTTCTAGATGTAAATCTGCGAGAATATGAAGCATATCTCAGAGGTATTCTTGGTATAATAGAAAATTCCATACTAATGTCAATTATTGATGGCCTGAGAAGCTGAATAATCTTGAAGACATCTGTACACTAGCTTTTAACTATTGAAACGCCACCGAACTACCTTGGTGCCTAAAGGAAACAATTTAAAGGTATATTGCTTCAAATAACATCCTGAGATTATTTTTGTGTAGAAGACTCGGACTGTTTCTACGGAAACGGGTTTTTTTCTCTATTTCGTTCTGCTGCTGCCATCTAGAGGACAAGTGAAGACCAGCAGGCAGTGACATCACGCCCCCGCCTCCTCCCCCAGCAGCGGGTCCGGTGAGTTAGTGCCGCCTAGAGTCTCTCCCGCTGTCTTTTTCTTCTCCTTTTCCCGTTTATCTTCTAGGTTTCTTGGGTAGAAGATGGATTGAGCCAGTTCAACTAAGCACACGTGGGTGCAGAGTGAGCCTGGTGCCGCCCAGTCTCTACCGCACCTGTGGCTTCCCCATCTCACGCGTGTGAAACACGAAAGAAGTAATTGGTGGATTTGCTGAAGGAGTCTTAGTGTCCAGCAGAGCGCTAGTGGAGGCTGGGAGGTACTGGTTCCTTTAAGAGGGCTTAATACTTTCTCTTAATGAATTCTGTTGCAGGACTGGATTGGTTACCTGGGGAGCACAAAGTGATCATGCTAACTCCTCCAGTCTCTCCGCAAAGCTTGCATGCTTCTCTTTCTCTTTTCTCATTTAGCAGAACCACCAGGGGTTCTCGCGGGGCGGATGACTGACAACCGCTTGGACTTTTTCCTGTCTCTTAATTTCTGAGTCAAAAGAAACTTCTTTTTTTCTGCATAAAGTGTACCGCCGCAGACATTTTGTTATAGAAACAGAAAGCGAGCCTGCGGGTTTCCATCTCCTCTGTTTTTAGGTCTGGATTGGATTACAAGTGACAATAAAATCATGCATATTTGAAGCTACATCTCAGTGGCTCATGTTCTGTGTCGCCTTTAACTCCACCAGGGATGGCGCCAAGGAGCCTTAAGGTCACTACACAAGAAGCCCCTCCCCAGGGACAACCACAGCCTCTGGAACTGCTCACCCTAACAGAACCTCCGTCCCATTTTGCAGAGATTTTTCTGCCGGTCTCTCCAAGCTATAGGCATTCATCAGGTGCAGTGCTAATTCTCGTAGCCCTTACACTGAATAGACATCCCATGAGAGCTGTTAAAGATTAGATGAAAAGTACTGTATTTAAAAAAACGTGCACGAGTTTCTCCTATTCTCAAGAGTAGTTGAAAGTGGAATGTTACGGTAGTAGCGTAATTGCAGGCCAGACGGCCTCTGACAGGTGTGTGGTTACCGCTGGAGCCTCTGATCAGTCATTAGCTTCCTTACACCACCCCGTCATTAGATGGTGTGTTTGGACAAATTGGAACAAGTTTCTTAAGTGCAGACAGGCCACGGGCACTGATACAGTAATACCCGTCTCCCCAGCATGGGGTAGGGCGAGCAGACCGCTAGGTGGAGGATGGCCACATCCATTGCGAACCCAGCAAACAGTACAATGAGAGTTCAGGCCACCAAGGCAGGTGTGGGGGTGAGCTCCAGCCCTGGGACTTTGGTGGCCGAGGCAGGAGGACTGAATTTCAAGCCAGTGTGAAACCTAATCTCAAATAACTAAAGTCAAACAAAAACGTCCAAACAAAGGAGTTAAAGACAAAACAAAACAGGAGGGAGGCCTTGGGGTGTAACTGAGCAGTGGTTTAGCATCTGTGAGGTCTGAGTTTGATCCCCAGCACTGTCCCCTTCCCCTCAAAACAAAAGGCATCCTGGGTAGTTCTTACTAATAAATTCCAGTGTCCGATGGGTGTTAGTGAACGGTCTGGAAAGCAAACAGAACACAGATGAAGTTCACGTAGCCAGAATTTGTTCTATTTCCCCCACTTTGAAGATAGGTGGACTTTAGACTCACTCTGTTGTCCAGGCTGGATTTGAACTCTTGATTCTCTTGTGCTGGGTGTGTGTACCACCACACCTGGCCAGAGCATAGTACTAACAAAAATCCCCACGGTAGTGGCAGTGCACCTGAGTGTTGTAATTGGGCTATTCCATGACGTTAGAAAATGTCCAGTTGGCCGGGCGATGGTGGCGCACGCCTTTAATCCCAGCACTCGGGAGGTAGAGGCAGGCGGATCTCTGTGAGTTCGAGACCAGCCTGGTCTACAGAGCTAGTTCCAGGACAGGCTCCAAAGCCACAGAGAAACCCTGTCTCGAAAAACCATAAAAAAAAAAAAGAAAAGAAAATGTCCAGTTGTTATCAGTTCAATTATAGCCAAATCAGACATGAAGCAGTCTCCTCCAAGGGGCTGCTGACAGTGCCAGTTTGGATGACTGTTGCAGCCTGCCTGCCTGGCTTCCATCTATCCTTCCTTTTTTTTTCTCCCTCCCTCCCTCCCTCCTTCCCTCCCTCCTTTCTAGTTTTCTTTCTTCCACTGAGCTGTTGAGAGTGATGTAATCTGTCACCTGCCCACAAGCCTGGCTGTTGGTATCCTGTCACAAACCTCACTTAGCATACACGTGGCTTGCTGTGGTCCCTGCATCTTTTTAATCTCACCATTGTGTGCGTGTCTTCATCTTTTGTGCCTGTTCGTGCGTGTGTATGAGGGCCAGAGGACAACCTTCAGTGCCTTCCTTGGGGCTGTCCAGCATTTCATTGAGAAAGGGTCTCTCACTGCCTGGAACTCATCACATAGGCTAGGCTGGCTAGCCAGGGATCCCCAGGAGTCTGCCTGTCTCTGTCCCTCTTACTAGGATTTCAAGCACACGCCACCACATCTGGCTTTGTTGTTGTTGTTTAAACATGGGTTCTAGGTCAGGTCCTCATGCGTGCAAAGTGAGCATGCTCTCAAACAATAACATCATTGTCACTATTTTCACATTTCTTTATTTATTTATTGTGTGTGCCCACATGCGTGTGCCACGGTGCTTGTGTGGAGGTCAAAGGACAACTTGCGAGAGTTGGTTCTCTTCTCCCACCATGTGGGCCCCAGGGTACCCACACCTGCAGACCCACCCCCGCCTGGCCTATCACCATTCTTTTCAAACGGTGAACAATTATAAATATTGAGCAAGTGCCTCTTGCCTGTTCTCACCCATTTCCCTTGACTTCTTGTCCGTGTTTGGGATGTCCTTGTTATCTTTTGTGTGCTGCAGCAACAACTACCCCGTTTCCCTGCTAACCAGAACCTATATGAAGACAGAGCTTGCAGGCACACACTTGGAATCCCAGCGCCGAGGAAAAAGGCAGGAGGAGTTTGATGGCCAGCCGACCTAGTCTTCCTGGCCATTTTCAGGTTAGGGAAAGAGAGAAGGAAAGGTGTCCTCTAGTCTCCCCGTGCCTGTGTGCACAGGGACACCTATATGCACACACGATAAAAATCCATCATCGACTTCTGACATATTAGTTATTATATTTTTATTATTTAGTTAACATGTTTATGTTTTGTCTCCTCTATGAGAAGATGTAAGCATCCAGAGGGCATGGTCTTCTCTACCCCACTTGGGAAGGTCTGAGATGGTGTTGTCTATGCCTGCGGTGGCACTCAGTGAATTGTGTTAGATGACTAATCACTTCCCCAAGATCCCCTGGATTCCTTCGTGCTGTGTGTATGTCTATGTCTGTGTTATAACTGTCATTAAATGGAAATTGTTTCCTAAAATGAAACTTCTTTATTGTGTAACCTTAAGCAAAACCGCACAGCATTAAAAATGTAAAAACAGGCCAGTAATTGAGACCATGGTCTGCTCTTGCAGAGGACCACACCTTGGTTCCCAGGATCCACTTCAGGTGGCTCACAACCACCTGTAACTCCAGCCCCAGAGGTCCCAGGTCCTCTCCTGGCCTTCATGTCTTGCACATAAACTCATGTAGGCACACACACACACAAATAAAAATAATTTCAAAATATCTAATTTTTTAAAAGAAAGTACAACAATACTCAAAAACACATACAGAGCTACAGACATAATTTAGTGCAATTAATCCAGCAATTAGAAGCCCCAGATACACTACTTTGTGTGATTCTTAAATTATGTCCTTAGGATTTAGGATAAATTCCTAGGCATAGGATTGCTGAGTCAGGATTATTGCTGAATCATTAGAAATGATTCGGGGGTCTGGAGAGACTGCTCAGAGGTCAAGGGCGCTTGTCTATTTGTCTATGTCTGCTTTAGTAACCAGAGGACCAGCTCATAACCATCTGTAGCCCCAATTCCGGGACGTTCAGTGCCGTTCTCTGACCTTCAAGTGTGCCGGTTCTGCACATAATGTCCAGATATCTGTGCAGATGAAACACCCATACACATAAAAGCAAAACAAAGCGCAATTAAAAATGTTGCTGGATATTTCTAAATTGTCCTAATTGCTTCAACACTCAAGTTTGTAGATGCTTCCAAGCAATGAAAAATATTCCCTCTCACCAGAAATATACGAATATGTTTAGTTTCCAAACAAACGACAAATCTGTGACAATAGAGGTGAGTAGAAGGTGCTTCTTTGTTCATTTGTCTCCATCACCTGATGCTAGTGAGGTGACACTGTTTGGGATTCCGTGTGGTGCTGGCATTTTAGCCTCCACGTAATAGAAGAATGGACTACAGTTTGGTTTATATGGTCTATGTGTGATGGAAATCATCTTTTTCTTATAGTGACTTATAAGAATTCTTTATGCATCATAGTTCTCTATAATGTGCCACATATACTTTCTACTTGTTATTTTTCTTTTTTTCTATAATCTTATGATACATTTAACCTGAATATAAAATATACTAAAGTTAGATTCTGTTTTAATAATATTCCATGGCCTGCTATTAGACATCGTCCTTTTGTCTTATTTTCTGGGCAGCACACGATGCTTTGGAGAACCAGCTAGGGATGCGTGATGCTTTTCCTCACCTGTACGTTCAGTGACCGTCTATCCGTATACACTTTTACACTGTAATTTATCTTCCTACTCCCTTCTGGGCACTCGTGGTTCGTTTCCAATAGTCTGCTATCAGAAAAAAGGTGGAATTAGTGATCTTGCACAACTGTCCTTCAGCACATTCCTGGCTGTGCTTCTAGGTCATTCTCATGAGATACGGATGTGCACTTCTTCCTTGGACAAGAACGCCGGCTTGCTCCTGTGTGACTGTCCGGCTTGCCAGACTGTCCTCGTAGCTTCTTCAAAACCAGGCTCCCCTGAAACAGAAAGTAAGCATCCTCCGTGCAGCAAGAAAAGGCTTGCTGTGCAAGCCTGAGGACCTGGGTTCTTAGCCCACATGCTAAGAAAACAAGACAAGAGAATAGCCCAGAAGCCTGTGGGCCAGCTATTGTGGAAAAGCAGTACAGCAGCGGAAATACGGCCCTTCCTTTGAAGGTGGGAAGAGAGGGCCAAGTCTGGTTTGTCCTGAGAGTCCCACAAGTGCATTGTTTGATCACACATGCATGTCACACGTACACCTATGCACATGCAAATATTGCAAGCCTGTTGATGTTCTTCTCACATATTTTCCTGAGTGCTTTTACTCCTTTTCTTACTGAGTTATGGATCCTTAATACATGTTTTGAAATGTCATCTTTTCCTTGACATGAGTGACATTTTCCCCCATTTGTTCTTGATGACTCATTGACTTTACTTGTCTTTCTTTCTCCGTGAAGAATTTTTAAAATCTGACATTGCACAACTCTTTAGTTTTTCTTCAGTTGATGTGGGATTCCCCTCTGTATACTGTGAATATATTTTATTACCATTGGTTAATAAAGAAGCTGCTTTGGCCTATGACAGGGCAGAATAAAGCCAGGCGGGAAATCCGAACAGAGAGATATGGAGAGAGTAGGTGGAGTCAAGGCGACATGATGTAGCTGCCGAAGGAGAAAGATGCCACTGGAAACTTTCTGGTAAGCCACAGCCTCGTGATGATTCACAGATTAATAGAAATAGGTTAATTTTAGATGTAAGAGTTAGTTAATAAGAAGGCTGAGCTAATAAACCAAACAGTGTTACAATTAATATAGTTTCTGTGTGATTATTGGGGTCTGGGCAACCAGGAAACCAACATGCAATCTCAGTTTACATACAGTGACTTTGAGGTTTTGTAGATATGAAGGCCACCCTAACTCTGCAGCTATGGGAAAAATGGCGGCGAGGTCTTCCTTATTTCTGTCCTGACCCTTGGGATTTCTTTCCACCTGAGAAGCAATGGCTAACTGATCCACTCCCCGCCTGCGTGTGCACTCAGCGAGCTTGCTGTTCCAGCTTTAAACTGCTGCCTAACGCCTCTGCTGTACATGTTTTGATGTTTCTGCTTGTGTTTCTGGGCTCCTCTGTCTAGTCATTCACAGCCCAACATTATCCCCCTCATATAAAATACCAAGGTAGGGGCAGTCTTTCCCCACATCTATCTATCTATCTATCTATCATCTATCTATCTATCTATCTATCTATCTATCTATCTATCTATCTGCAATTTATAGCAAGGGGCAGGGCAGTGATTAAGAAATTCTACTGCTCATATAGAGCGCCTCAGAGGTTTGTTCCCAGCACCCATGTGGCCGCTCACTCCATTCTGTATTGGGTAACTGATGCCTCCTCCTGGCTGCCAAGGGCACAGGCATGCGGTGCACATAAGTACATCTGAATAAAGCATTCATATCATAATAAATAAATCTTTTAAAACAAATAATTCTAAAATTCTAAAATTTATAATAAAATATGAAGTAAAAAGTGCAAGGTAAAATAAATTTTCTGTCTATCCCCGAGTCTGTGTTTTCTTTAATCGAGTTCAGCTTAATCAGTTAACAAGGCTGCTGGTCCATTTTAGGGTGTTATAGTGCATTCAAGGACTCCTCTTGGGAAATGAGCATTTTTTTCTTCAGTGTTGACAAGAACTGGGTGTGTTAACAGTTTTGTTCATTCTGCCATCCCACCAAGACACTGTCAAGATTTGCTCAGCCCAGTGTCTCCGCCATGCTCGTCCGCTCACCATTCAGTTTATCTTGTAGCTTTCTCGGTTGGCCTTGCGGCCTGCAGGCTTCCATGTGACCCTGCTTATCCGTCTTTACCATGGTTTCTCTTTTGGTTTCATAGTTCACGTCCTGTTTCTTAAAACTTCCCTATATATGTTACCAATGTGTTTCTTAAAATTTGGAGAAAGATGCATTTGAGCCTATACGTCAGTGACCCTTTCCACTATGAACCTAGACGGTCATGTGCTTTGAGGTACAGTCCATTCCACTAACTTCTGCACTTCTTTTTTGAGACAGGGTCTCTCTCTCTCTCTCTCTCTCTCTCTCTCTCTCTCTCTCTCTCTGCAGCTCAGGCTCTTCTCAAACATGAGGTCTTCATGTCTGGGTTTCACATGCACGCTATTGCAACTTGTGACACTTTTTGAATTTGTTGTGTGTAATAAATGAACTCCATCTGTATGATGTTCTACTTTCTAAATGTTTTGAGCTTTGGATGTGGTCACTGATTTCTGTTTTGATAGGGAAGGACTTTTCGTGATGTCATTAGAGTAAACCTCTGATAAGCCCCTGGGGCTCATATCCTCACCTAGCGTTCATCATTGACCGGGAATCTCCGAGACAAGCATGTTAATATTCCCTTGTACTAACTAGTACAAAGAGAGACAGCACACATTTAAATACCACCATCTTCCTCTGTCTGCTCTTAGCTTGTCCTATATACCTCTGAAAGTATTGTTTTCATTTTAGTGACTGATTTGAATTACACTTGCAGAGTATGGATATACAGTTTAATTCTATTAGCAATTAAATAAATGCCTTCATAACTATGACTCTGCTGTAGACGCAGAGGCTTGCCAGCATCTATGAAACCCTGCGTCCCACACCTAATCCTCTCATCTTCCTTAGAGACACACTTACTTTGGGTTTTGTCTTAGCGTTTCTTCCTGGTGTATCGAGCATTTCTCCACAACAGAGATGAGGCTTAGCTCTTCTTTGTGAACTCTCATCCCCAGCACAGCACTTTTGCACTCTTCTGCTTCACCTTCTTCTCAGACACACCAAGGTTCTGCAGCACCCATTCTGTAATTAATTCAGTGTCATTGCCGACCGATAGTGCAGATATTCATTTCCTTTGACGTATGTCCAGCTTAGCTGCTTTCACGCACTTGGATTCCTGCCAGTGTGTGTGAGTTTTTCCAGGACTGAAGCTTGAGTGAGCATTGTCAGCGTGCTTCTGGGACCCTTGACCGGCTTGAACCTTCGCTCTGGCACAGACAGATACCCATTTCCTCACAGCTTCAGCAATACAGCATTGTACAATTTTCTTTTCTTTTTAAATTTTGAGACAGGGTCTCTTCACAGAGTCCTGGCAGTCCTGGAACTTCGCTATGTAGACCAGGCTGGCCTCGAACTCATAGAGAGCTGCCTGCCTCTGCTTCTTGAGTTCTGGGATTGAAGGTGTGTGTCACCACTGCACGGTTTGTCTGATTTTTAGTATTTGTTGTTATTATGGGTATAAAGTCATTTTATTTTGTGTTTCCAAGAGAAATGGCAGGGGGAGGTGAACACTATTACTGTGTCTACTTTTAAAAATGTAGTTGAGGGCTGTAGGGATGGCTCAGCCGCAAAGGTGCAGTATGTTTTCATAGAGGACCCAAAAACCATTCATGATGCATTCATGATGGGAAATTCACAGCTGCCTTTAATGCCAGCTCCAGGATGGTCTATTCTGACCTCTTCACTCACCTGCACTTATGCACACACCTGCACTAATGCACACACACCTGCACTTGTGCACACACACCTGCACTAATGCACACACACCTGCACTTGTGCACACATACCTGCACTTATGCATACACACCTGCACTTGTGCACAAACACCTGCACTTGTGCACACACACCTGCACTTATGCATACACACCTGCACTTGTGCACACGCACCTGCACTAATGCACACACACTTGCACTTATGCACACTCACCTGCACTAATGCATACACACCTGCACTTGTGCACACACACCTGCACTTATGCATACACACCTGCACTTATGCACATACACCTGCACTTATGCACACACACCTGCACTAATGCATACACACCTGCATTTATGCCACATACCTGCACTAATGCACACACACCTGCACTTATGCACACACACCTGCACTTATGCACACACACCTGCACTAATGCATACACACCTGCACTTATGCACACACACCTGCACTAATACACACACCTGCACTTATGCACACACACCTGCACTTATGCATACACACCTGCACTAATGCACACACACCTGCACTTATGCACACACACCTGCACTAATGCACACACACCTGCACTAATGCACACACACCTGCACTTATGCATACACACCTGCACTAATGCACACATACCTACACTTATACACACACACCTGCACTTATGCATACACACCTGCACTAATGCACACATACCTACACTTATACACACACACTTGCACTTGTGCACACACACCTGCACTTATGCATACACACCTGCACTTATGCACACATACCTGCACTTATGCATACACACCTGCACTTATGCATACACACCTGCACTAATGCACACACACCTGCACTTATGCATACACACCTGAACTTATGCACACACACTTGCACTTATGCATACACACCTGCACTTGTGCACACACACCTGCACTAATGCACACACACCTGCACTTATGCACACATACCCCAAAAGTTAGAGAAAAAAATAGGAAAAATTTGGAAGAAGAAGCAGTAAGACCCTCTGCAAATAACAGAAGCTCAACCACAAAACTGGAATTCAACACAGCTATGAACTGTGCCCCACGGTGTGTGCTGTGTAACAGGTGTGTACTGTGACCCACTGTCTGTGTTCTGTAACACAGGTGTGTGCTGTGACCCATGGTCTGTGCTCTGTAACAGCTGTTTGCTGTGACCCACTGTCTTGTGCTGTGTAACACAGGTGTGTGCCATGACCCACGGTACGTGCTCTGTAACACAGGTATGTGCTGTGCCCCACGGTCTGTGCTCTGTAACACAGGTGTGTGCCATGACCCACAGTCTGTGCTGTGTAACATAGGTGTGTGCCATGACCCACGGTCTGTGCTCTGTAACACAGGTGTGTGCTGTGACCCACACGGTCTGTGCTCTGTAACAGCTGTGTGCTGTGCCCCACGGTCTGTGCTCTGTAACACAGGTGTGTGCCGTGACCCACGGTCTGTGCTCTGTAACACAGGTGTGTGCCGTGCCCCACGGTCTGTGCTCTGTAACACAGGTGTGTGCCGTGCCCCACGGTCTGTGCTCTGTAACACAGGTGTGTGCCGTGCCCCACGGTCTGTGCTCTGTAACACAGGTGTGTGCCGTGCCCCACGGTCTGTGCTCTGTAACACAGGTGTGTGCTGTGACCCACGGTCTGTGCTGTGTAACAGAGGTGTGTGCCGTGACCCACGGTCTATGCTCTGTAACAGGTGTGTGCCGTGACCCACGGTCTGTGCTCTGTAACACAGATGTGTGCTGTGCCCCACGGTCTGTGCTGTGTAACACAGGTGTGTGCTCTAAAACCCACAGTCTGTGCTCTGATGCTCTGACTTATTTTTGTATTATCACTTTCATATATTTTCTTCAGGACAAAATCTAGCCAAGGACCACATTCTGTGTTTTATTTTGTCTCATTTCTTAATTTAAAGTGGCTTCTTGACCACTCTTTGTTACTGGCCTGTCTGCCCCTAACCTGTTCCCGCTATCTTTATCCACACTAACATATTTTAAGACTATGCACTTTTTAAAAAATTTTGTTTAATTAAAATAGATTCTTTTCTCATACAATATATCTTGATTACAATTTCCCCTCCTTTCATACCTCCTAGTCCTTCCCCACCTCCTCTTTTCCCCTCTAGATATACTTTCTTTCTGTCTCTCATTAGAAAGGAACAGGTTTCTGAAAGATGACAACCATACATGACACAGTAACACAGAAGATAAGGCAAAAAAATCTATCACTCTGAGGCTGGACAGGCAACCTGACTGAAGGAAGAGCCCCAAGAGCAGGCACAAGAACCCGAGACTCATTCATTCACACACTCAAGAGTCACAAAAATACACAGCTAAAAGCTACAGTATACACAGAGACAACTTGATGGAGACCCACACAGGCACCATGCTTGTTGCTTCGGTCTCTGCGAGTTCATATGAGGTTTTTCTCAGTTGATTCTGAGGTCTTGTTGTCCTGGTGTCCCCCATCCCCTCTGGCTCTTACACTCTTTCTGCCTCCTCTTCCTTTGGGGTTCCCTGAGCTCTGAGGGGAGGAATTTGGTGGAGACATCCCATTTAAGGTTGTATGTTCCAAGTGTTCTCTCTCTCTGTTTAATGTCTGGTGTGGGTCTCTGCATCTGTTCCCATCTGCTGCAAGAGGAAGCTTCTCTGATGGTGACTGGATAAAGCACTGATTTATGAGTATACCAGAATCCTGTTAGGAATTATTATATATACATATATATGTATATGTATGTGTGTATGTATGTATGTATGTATATATACACACTCACGAGACCAATAGTATTTAGTTTTACTCTAGGTCTCCTGGCTGTCTAGTCTCTAGTTCTTGGTTATCCAAGCAGATATGGGATCCACCTTGTGAAATGGGCCTTAAGTGTAATCAGACTTTGGTTGCCTATTCCCATAAGTTCTGTGCTGCTCTTGCCCTAGCATATCTTGCAAGCCAGACAGATTGCAGGTTAAAGGTTTGTTGCTGGGTTAGTGTTTACCTTTCTTTTGGTAGCCCACAGAGTACCTTCCCACACCACAGACACTAGGCATTATCTTAGGCATTGGAGCCTGGCAGTCAGTTTGTGGGGAGCAACTCATTATCTTAGTAATAAACTTGGTTGTTTGCTCAACAACTCAATTGAATTCAACCCAGTCTCAGTCCTGGGAGACTTGTTATGTAACAGGAGATGGTCAGATAGGACTCTGTTACCCACACTGTTAGGAGACTTCATTTGCATCATCTTTGTATATTTTTGCGAGGTCCCACTGTGCTAGGTTTCCACACCATCCCCCAAATGTCGCTCAGTTCTAGGCATCTTTCCCTCAACCCTATCTCCCCTCCCTCTCTTCACCTGATCCTCTCATTTGCGTTCCAGTCCACCCGTAAAAATTATTCTATCCCCTGCCTGGGAGATCCACGTATCCCCCCAGTTCTTCCTTCTCCACCTGACCTTCCTATGTCAATGGATTGCAGTTTGGTTATTATCTACTTAGTGGCTGAAATCCACATATGAGTGAATAATACCATATTTAGATTTATGGGTCTGTGTTACCTTACTCAGGATGGTATTTTTCTAGTTGTTTCCATTTACTTGCCAATTTCATATTATCGTTTTTAAATATGTTAGTAATAGTCCATTGTGTAAATGTACGTTTTTAAAATTTCACTCTTCTGTTGAAGGACATACAGGATGTTTCCAATTTCTGGCTATTATCAATAGAGCAGCAATAAACATATCTGAGCTGGTGTCCTTGTGGTAGGATGAAATGCCTTTGGGTATGTGCCCAGTAGAGATATAGCTGGGTTTTGGGGTAGATTGATTCTCAGCTTTTTGAGGAACTGCTGTATTGATTTTCACAGAGGCGGTGCAAGTTTGTACTCCCACCAGCAATAGATGTTCTCCTTATTCCACTTCCTCGCCAGCGTGAGCTATCATGTGTGCTATTGGTATTATCCATTCTGACAGGTATAAGACAGAATCTAAAGAAGTTTTGATTTGCATTTTCACGAGGGCTGAGGAGGCTGAACATTTCTTACTGTTTTCAGGCATTTGAGATTCCTCTGTAGAGAATTCTCTGTTTAGGTCGGCATCCCATTTTTAGTTGGATTGTTTGGGGTTTTTGATATCTAGTTTCTTGAATTCTTTATTTATTTTCTACATTAGTCCGTGATCAGATACGGAGTTGGTGAAAATCTTTTCCCATTTTGTAGGCTGCCTCTTTGTCTGAATGATGGTGCCTTCTGCCTTACAGAAGCTTTTCTGTTTCATCAAATCCCTTTTTTATCTATTGTTGACCCTACTGTCTGCATTACGGATGTTCTGTTCAGGAAGACTTCTCCTGTGCCAATGTGTTCAAGACTATTCCTCACTTTCTCTTCTATCAGGTTTAGTGTATCTGGTTTATGTTGAGGTTTTTGATCCATTTGGAGGGTGTGCGTGTGTGTGTGCCTGTGTGTGTGTGTGTGTGTATCTGCAGGGTGGTCGATATGGATCTATTTGCCTTTTTTTTTTTACATGACATCCAGTTTGACCAGCAACATTTGTTGAATATGCTGTTCTTTTTCCAGTGTGTACTTCTGGCTTCTTTATCAAAATCGTGTGTCCATAGGTGTGTGGATTTTTGCCTGGGTCTTCAATTCGATGTCATTGACCAAGGTGTCTGTTTTTTTTTTAAATATTTTATTTATTATGTATACAATATTCTGTCTGTGTGTACGTCTGCAGGTCAGAAGAGGGCACCAGACCTTATTACAGATGGTTGTGAGCCACCATGTGGTTGCTGGGAATTGAACTCAGGACCTTTGGAAGAGCAGGCGATGCTCTTAACCACGGAGCCATCTCTCCAGCCCCAAGGTGTCTGTTTTTATACCAGTACCATGCCCTCTTTTTTATTACTAAAGCTCTGTAGTACAACTTGAAGTAGGAAATGGTGAGACCTCCCAGCAGTTCTTTTACTGTACAGGATTGTTTGAGTTATCCTGGTTTTTTTTTTTTCCATACTAAGTTGAGAATTGTCCTTTTAAGGTTTATGAAGAAATGTGTTGGAAATTTGATGGGTATTTCATTGAATCTGAAGATTGCTTTTGGTAGGTCAGCCATTTTTACTATCTTAATGCTACTTATCCTTGAGCATCTTTTGTTATCTTCTTAAATTTTCTTTCTTCAAAGATTTGAACTTTTTTTTCATCATACAAGTCTTTGCTGGGTTACAGTTATCCCAAGATATTTTGTATTATTTGAGGCTACTGGGAAAGGTATTGTTTCCCTGATTTCTTTCTCAGTCCATTTGTAATTTATATGTAGAAAGGCTAATGATTTTGTGAGCTAATCTTGTACCCAGCTACTTTGCTGACGGTGTATATCAAACTGTAGGAGTTCCCTGCTAGAATTTTAGGGTCACTTATATGCATCATCATATCATCTGCAAATACAGATACTTTGGCTTCTTCCTTTCTAATTTGCATTCCTTTGATCTCCTTCAGATGTCTTGTTTCTCTAGCTAAGACTTCAAGTCCTATATTGAATATGTATATGGAGACTGGAAACCCTGTCTTGTTCCTGATTTTAGTGTAATTGCTTTGAGTTTCTTTCTGTTTAAGTTGGTGTTGGCTATAGGCTTGCCGTAAACTGCCTTTATTATGTTGAGGTATGTCTCTGGTATCCCTAAATTTCTCCAAGACTTTTATAATGAAGAGGGTGTTGGATTTTTGTCAAAGGCCTTTTCAGCCTCTAATGAGTTGATCGTGATTTTTTTTCTTTCAGTTCGTTTATGTGTGGATTACATTTTATTGACTTTCTTATATTGAACCATCTGTGCACCTGGGATGAAGCCTGCTTGACCATGGTGGATGATATTTGATGTGCTCTTGGATTTGGTTTGCAAATATATTATTAAGTACTTTTGCATCTATGTTCATAAGGGAAATTGATCTATAATTCTCTCTCTTTGTTTGGTCTTTTAGGTGGTTTGGGTATCAGGGTAACTGTGGTCTGACAGAATGAATTTGGCAAAGTTCCTTCTGTTTCTATTTTGTGGAATAATTTGAGGAGCTTTGGTCTTAACTCTTCTTTGAAATTCTGGTAGAATTCTGTGCTGAAACGATCTGACTCCGAGCATCTTTTTGTTGAGGAACTTTTAATGACTGCTTCTATTTCAGTAGGGGTTATGGGTCTATTCAAATTGCTTATCTGACCCTGATTTAACTTTGGAAAGTGGTGCCTATTGATTAAATTATCCCAAAGTTCTTCTGTAACATTGGGGCATCCATTTTTAGCCTCCAGGCCCATAGTATCTGGAAGACTTTTTAATGAAACAGGAAATTTGAAAGACTGTCCTGCCTGTATTGACAGTTTGTCAGTCACTTTTCTCTGTGTTCTGCAAAACGTCTGGTATTTTCTTCTGTGAAGCAGGAACCTGAAGGACCATCCCATCTTATTTTGGGAAAGTTTAACGATCATTTTCCAGCAGGTTTTGTGTGTCTGGTTTATACAACATACAGTCAAGCAGTCCAGGCAAGAGCAGTTTCTTGCCCAAATGGCTAGCCTTGCCCCCATTAAAAGCAAACTCCATAAGGAGCTTCTTCGATGCCCATCATCCTCTTGATGTAATTGGTGCTACCAGGAGCAAACATGTCTCATCGTCAAGTAAAACCTAAGTTCTTAACACATTTTAAATGCCATTTCTGTAGGTTTGAAGAAGATTATCTACCCATTTGAAATGTGTCTCTGCATATCTAGAAAACCTAACTAACATGACTATAAGTTTGATTATTATAGATGACTATTCATTTGTATTTATTAACCAAATATTGCATTTATAAATGAGTTGTATAAACATAATACCTCAAACAAGAGTAGAAATATACATATAACAAAATTTGTATTAATATACAAAAAATTTTTAAACAAGGATAGAAACATATATACAGTATAACAAAATTAACTTTAAATTTGTATCTCTATACCAAAATCCATGTCAATGCAAAATATCTGTCTTTTTATTCTATAGCCCTATATTCCCCTAAATATAATAGACATCCATAGTCTACCAAATAACCAAAGACCATCCATACCCCTAAAACTCCTGGAAATGTGGACATCGCTTTCTCCAAACTGCTTCCTGCTGTCTGTGGGTGAAGCATCTGTAGGGTCCCTGATAAAATTTTGGGATAATAGCCAAGTACTGGGAAGACCAGTGGTTGCCTCTGTTGATAGATATCACCTGTCAAGGTTCCGGAGGTCTCTCTTGACCAAAGCTGGTCCAGTTTAACCTGGAACAAATCCAGCCTCTTGCTTCCTGTGGAATCAAAAGCAAAACTGCTTCTCCAAAGCAATGCATCTTTCAAGTCTTATTTTACAAATATAGTTTTTGACTTCAGTTTTAAAGCTAACACATTTTTAAAATATTTAGGTTGGTGTATTCTATCAGTTTTTCTTTCAGTCCCATGTCTCCCAGCAGCTGTCTTTTGCCCATCAGCCATCAAAAAATTCAAAATCAACACAATACTATACAGGATCCAGACTCCCTGTGTATCTTCCAACTTTGTGTGACTTTTTTCTTCTCTATTATTTTTACTGTTTCTTTAAAGACTTTGTTTTAATTTTTAAAAATGATTTCTTTTGTAACTGTCTATACTCTTTATTCTGTCTCTCCCAAGTCTATATACAGTTTTTGAAACACACTGTGACCCATTTATAAGGCTCTTTTTTTGTCTGAATCTGTCTTTATTGTGTATCTGTAGTCATTTTTTGATCACTATTTTAAACTGGTAAGTGGGTATGGCTAGGACCAAAGCTGCCGCTTTGGCTATTGGTTCCTTAGCTTTTCAACGTGGCAGAGTAGCCGCACATCACGCTTGTACCACCCCCTCCCACAATGCTGCCATCGGGTAGCATGCAGCTGCCCACAAACCTTTTCTGTCTGTATGAGCAAAAGCTAAACCCGCCACAGCGCGGGCTGATTAGCCTCCCTGTACTGAGGCCTGTGTGAGACTGTGGAAACAAGCCATGCTACTTACCGTGGCGATTGGCTCTATCTTGCAGGCTGCTGTTGGGAGATGCGTCTCTGTCTTGCTGCTGACATGAGACCGTGAGACTAGGAAACCCAGGGCGTCTCCATTTCTGTGCATTTGGAACTTTTTTATAAAATTTTCTCAGGCCCTATAGAAATTCGAGAGCCTCATGTTGGTTTGTCATTTATAACTGGAGGTTTCTTATGGCTTGTTTCTTCTCACATCTTGCTTCCCTGGCGGCTGCTGGTGTCCCTTAGACTCCACCTTCTTTCTCCCTGTATCTCTGCTTGGATTTCCTGCCTGACTCTATTCTTCCTGGTTATGGCCAAATCAACTTCTTTATTAACCAATGGTAAAAAAACATAATCACAGCAGCCAGGGACATCCCACATCATTTGGGTGTGTTTATATTCGTTTTCATTGAATCCTAGAAAGTTTAGTTTCTTTATTTCTGTCTTTACCCACTGTTTCATTTAATAGAAAGCTGTTCCGTTTCCATGAGTTTGGAAGCTTTCTCTTGCTCCTGTTGTTGTTGATATCCAGTTTAATTCATGGAGGCCTGATAGGATAAAGAGAATTATTTCAATTTTCTTGTGTTTATTGAGACTTGCTTTATGTCTGAGTATGTGGCCAATTTTCGAGAAAGTTCCATAAGGTACTGAAAAGAATGTATATTCTTTTGTGTTTGGGTGAAGTGTTATGTAGATATCTTTTAGGTCCATTTGGTTTACAATGTCTGTTAGGCCCAGTGTTTCTCTGTTTGTTTGTTTTTCTGGATGACCTGCCCACTAGTAAGAGTGGGGTATTGAAGTCTCCCACTATCAGTGTGTGAGGGTTAATAAGTGATTTAAGTTGTAGAGTGTTCCTTTACACACGTTAGGTGCTTTTGTGTTTGAGGCATAGATTATTAAGAACTGTATGTTAACATGGTACATTTTTCCTTTGATGAGTATGTAGTGTCCTTTTCTATCTTTTTTGATTAGTTTTAGTTTGAAGACTATTTTGTCAGATAATAAAATGGCTACACCAGCTTGGTCTTAGGTCTGTTTGCTTGGAATATATTTTCCTAAACATGTACCCTGAGGTAATATCTATCCTTGATGTTGAGGTGTGTTTCTTGGATGCACAAAAGGATGGATCCTGTTTTTGCATTCATTCTGTTAGTTTGTGTCTTTTGATTGAGATCACTGATATTGACAGATAACAATATCCAATGGTTTGATTTCTATTATTTTGTTGTTGTTATTGGTGGTGGTGTGTATGTGTTTGTGTATGTGTGTGTGTGTGTGTGTGTGTGTGTGTGTGTGGAGTGTTCCCCTTCTTTTGATTTTGCTAGTTGAGATGATTTGTTCCCTGTGTTTTTATGAGTGTATTTGAACTCTTTCAGTTTGAATTTTCCTTCTTGTACCTTCTGTGGGACTGGATTTGTAGATAGATACCATTTAAATTGAGTTTTTATCATGGAATATCCTGTTTTCTCCATCTATGGTGACTTAAAGTTTTGATGGGTATAGACTGGGCTGGCATCTGTGGTCTCTTAGAGTCTGCAGCACACCTGTCTGTGAACTTTTGGCTTTTAGTGTTTCCACTGAGAAGTCAGGTATAATAGTCTGCCTTTATATGTTATTTTTTTTAAATTTTTTATTGTAACTCTTAACATTTTTCATTGTTGTGTATGTTTAATGTTTTAATTATTATGTGCTGAGGGGACTTTCTCTTCTGGTCCAATCTGGTTGATGTTTTTAAAGTTTCTTGTACTTTAATAGGCATATCCTTTTTTAGGCTAGGAAATTTTCTGTGATTTTGTTGAAAATATTTTCTAGGCCTTTGAACTGCGATTCTTCTCCTTCCTTTATTCCTATTATTCTTAGGTTTGACCTTTTCGTAGTGTCCCAGATTTCCTTTGTGTCAGTAGTTTTTTTTTAGATTTAACATTTTCTTTGACTAATATATTAATTTTTTCTATCATACTTCAATGCCTGAGATTCTCTCTTCCATCTCTTGTATTCTCTTGTATTGGTGAAGCTTGCCTCTAGTTCCTGTCTAAATTCCTAAATTTTTCATTTCCAGAGTTCCCTCAGTTTGGGTTTTCTTTATTGATACTATTTCAATTTTCAGGTTTCAAATAGTTTAATTCACTTCCTTACTCTGTTTATTTGTGTTTTCCTGGATTTCTTTAAGGGATTTATTAATTTCTTCTTTAAGGATCTCTGTTATCTTCATATAGGCAGTTTTAATGTTTTTTTTTCATTGGATATTCAGAGCCTACTGTGGTAGGATAGAGAGCAAGGGGTTCTAGGTAAAATGTGTTTCTGGGTATTGACACTTAGGGAGAGGGACAGGCTAGGGGCCTGAGGGGTTCTGCAGAAGGGAAGGGAGCAGAATGTTTAACCGGGATAAGAGGGGTTCATATGCTTGAAATTGGAGGAGACAGTGGTGATCACCAACGAGGGTCTGCCATAGTGCTGGGGATGAGACTGGGGGTTGGAGCTAGAGGAAAGAAACAGGTGGGGAGATCTACAGAAGGTCCCCCTGCTTCCCTCACAGGGGTGGTCTGTGGGTTAGTGGTGCCTGCTGGAGTTGGAAGCTGGGCTGAAGCAACAAGTAGGGGAAGGGTGGTAACGAGGAAGGTATGTGGGATGGTCTCAATGGCCTCGTCACCATTCCCACAGTGATCTTGAGTGACGAGTGTCATGTGTGGAGTATGTCTATTGATCTACGGGTCTGCTCCTCTACCGACACTTATGTGGCTTTAATCCCAATCCTTTTCAATGCCTTGCTTGTTCATAAAGTAAATCTACACTGTTCTTTTTGGAATCGTAATTACTAATTTAGGCTTTACATATTTCTACATTAAATTTAAATACAGCCTGTTAAAATTCACAGAAAGTTGAGATTTTAATTGTTTTTGATTTAATGCATCAATTAACTGAAGGAAAAAAATCACATCTCATTTCATTATTCTACTCAGTGAACCTGGGTTCTCTCTACTTAGGCCTTCTTTTATGTTGATAATAAAGTTTTATAATTTTCTCCACAGAAATCTCAAAATCTTTTTTGCTTAGACCTTACTCATGTCTCATGCTATCTCAACTACTTGTTGAAGACGCAGGGTTATTACAGCTTTTTCTTATGAATTGATTTCACGTCTGCTGGTTTTATAAAGCTGCGGATCTGAGATTCCTTGCTGCTGGTTTAGGACTTCTGTCTCGTAGTTGTGTCTTGCATGGACAGCAGCAGCTTTGCTTCTTCATCTGGGGACAATTCACTCTCGACTCCTTCCAGGGCTTTGCTGCGAAGCTTGGGCTCCTTACCCAGCATCAGACTGAATGGGCAATCGTGGGTCCCATGGAGAGCACCCAGGACCCTGTGCAGAGTATACAGGTGGAAGGCCCCTGTGATCCCAGAACTCTGGAGGCAGAAAGAGGCAGATTGTGAACTGGAGACAGCCTGGGTTCACGACAGAGCTGTGTTTTCCTGTGTGCAGCCTTTTTGTTGTTAGTGCTTTTTATTAGGTCAAAGAGGTGCTTCCGTTCTGGTCTGCGAGGCCTTTTAACATAGGCAGCTGTTGAGTTTCGAGACCTGTCTTCCGCATGTGTATAGATGTCCTGGTCCTTCCCTTAGCTGAGGTGCAGCTCAACCGCATCACCATTCTGCAAACACGATTCCTTACTCTCAGTCCCCGTATCAGAAAACAATGCGGTCTCTCTTTTTCCATGTATGGGTGTTTTGCCTGCATACACGTCTGTGTGCCACATGTGTGCAGTACCCTCATCGTCCAGAGGAGGGCGGTAGACCACTCGGAACTAGAGGAACAGAGGGTTGAGAGTCATAAGTTGATGCTGAGAATCTAACTTGGGTCCTCTGCAAGAGCACCCAGGGCTCTTACCCACTGAGCCATCTCTTTAGACTCCGTCCTTCCCAATCTGTGCCATGGTGATGATAGTAATCGATTTTAAGATGAAGTGATCTTACATTCTGGGGTGAATATAGTTTAGACATGACAAGTCATCCTGTGACAAACATTGATGGGGTTGGTTTGTTGATGTTTAGTTTAGGAACTCACATTCATCACGTCACAGAATACAACATGACACTGCTTATATGTCATGAGGAAAACAAAAACGCCACCAGCCAGGCACAGTGGCCGTTCTCAGTTTTCTGTTCTGCTGTTTGAAATAACTTTTTGGTCTAAATACACATTCCATTACTTATGTGTGACTCTTTGACATAGGAAAAACGCTATCCAAGAACACTATTTAATTTCATTCTAGAAGACAATCAAGGAGCACTAGGGACAATACTCCCGGGATGTTTGCACACCATCTATCCAACTGCAATACACTGAGTTTGAAATAACACTTGAGTCATTGGCACCGACTGTATTTCACCAAATTCAAATCCGTATCAAAAGCTGGGGGAGAAAAGCAATGCCTACACTGTGAATCAGGAGTTGCTACTCTATGTGTGAGGACCTGTAGTGGGAATCTACTAGAGTCACTGCATCCAGGGTAAACATTAGAACGCAGCAGCTGTTTGATGGCAGTGCTTAGACCTTGAAGAAATCACTGCAGAGAACAGTGGTTGTTTCCTATGTTTTGTAGAGTTGTTTTTATGATGGAGTTTTCCATCTGTTGCATGACTTTGGTCACAAGATTATCCAGGCACACCTGTTATTGTGTTATTGGTTACTGTACACAGTACACAGTAAGGCCTAAGGTTGCAGGAGTGTGATGGTTTCCTTCAGAGAACATATAGGATAGATCAAAGAGCTTTAGTATGAGGAACCTGCTTTACCCAAAAAGCAACCTTTGTGTAATGGTCAATAAACAAGATTCTGAGCATCCTTTCAGTCCCTCAGAGGCCGGACTTCCCTGCTGCTATGGAACCCAGATTACATTCTGGAGTGATCTTCTTTCTTTGATCATCCCGCTCAACACAGAACACTGATATGAACCACAAATCGATTTCCTGGAATCCTTGGTGAATGTATTTCAGTGGCTATTGTGTATTGGCTTTCCTGGCTTTGACTTGCCTTCAGTGTGTGCTGGGCTGAGTAGTGGTCAACCCTAGGCCCACAGCTCTGCAGAGTGGACAGAGTCAATGCTGGGTACTAATGGGCCTCACTGGGCCAAGGCTTTTCACTCATTGTTCTTCTTCTGGCTCTGATCCCACTGCTGAGTGGTAAACATGGGTGGGCTGTAGAATTCAGGAGGGTGCAGCGAGAACAGTCAGGGAGATGGGAGGGGGCAGGAAGGAGGGAAGAGAATAAGAACAGAATAGATATAAAAATATTGCAATGAAATAAGTACTTTGTATATTAAAATAAAAAAATGAAATTCCACCAAAATAAATAAACTAAAAATAATTTTTACAAAGATTGTCTTTAGAAAGATAGCTCCGCAGGTAAGGATGCTTGCAACAAACCTGACAACCTAAGTTCGGTCCTTAGAACCCATAGGATGGAAGGAGAGAACCAAATCAGGCCAGTGCACTCTGACTGACACCTGCCCGGGCATGCATTTGGCCTCACAAACAAACAAACAAACAAACACACATAACAACAAAAGGACAAACAAACCCATCTCTTCAGACATTACTAGCTGCTTGCTGGATTAACTGGGGCTGGGAACTACTTATCTCAGTTTTTTAAATGGTGAGTAAACAGCCCCACATGGGACATTTACCTGATCTACACACTCCCTCTAAGGCCTAGGGAGCATCAGAGAATAGGTATAAAAAGATGGTAAGAGCCAGAGGATGGAGAGGAGTGTTGTGAAGTCTGTCTTCTGAACATGACATGCCTATTGCACCCATGAACAGAGCAGCTGTGGCCACCTGCATAAAACATGCATGTGCACACACACACACACACACACACACACGGCACAAGAGTACCAGATTATAGGAGTAAGGCACCAGCTACCAAAACTGTGACCTGCAACAGTGAGTGACCTGCCTGCAAGATACACTGCTACAATAGTGGTACAGATGTCATGGAACTAACCTGCCACTTAAAATGGATTTGAGGCCCACCCTTTGAGATGGAAGACATACCTGACATTACTAAAGTGGCAGAGAACCTGAGACTAGATTGGTCACAAACCCAGGGGAAATCCACTACTACAGTTCTGCTAAAGGAATGTGTCAACACAGTGATTCCTAATGACTTGCTGCTGTACTCACAGATCACTGTCTGACTCAGCACACAGCAGTGGAGCTCCTTCTTGTAGTAGATGGGACCCACAGCCAGACAATGGGACCCCCAGGGACCCACAACTAGACATTGGGACCCCCAGGGACCCACAACTAGACAATGTACAGTGAGAGACTTTGGAACACATGATCCTAAATGGAATATCTTTATCAACCCCCTCCTTCTTCAAGGCTGGTGGGGAGCGGTGAATACAGAGGCGCTTGCACCACTTGGTAGATCCAAGCAATTCTGGCAGGCAGGTCAGGGCCGCACAGACACTGCTCTGTTTAGTATGGCGGGCGAGGCCCAGCTGCGACTGTACCATGCCTGCTGTGAAAGCTAGCGGGCTATGTGCTTGATTCCAGTCACGCTTCCTGAGCTCCAGTAGCTAACTTGCTTGCAAAGGCTGGGAAAGAGTTTGGGGGGGAGGGGTTGCCCTGCCCGAGTGGGGCAAAAAAGCCCCACGTTGGGCGCCAAAATGTAGGCGGTGTAATAACCAGGCTAGCTTAATATGAAACAGCAAATTTTAATGAAGGAATAGCTTACAACACCAGGGATCCAGCCATGAGCAGGAGAAACAAAAGAGAGAGCTCAGTGGGGCTCAAACCGCCAGATTTATATGTAAACATTAGCCCGAGGCGAACACGCCCCCCATTGAGAGGGTATTTGTTGCAAAGAGGAAGGAGTCACATGGGTGGGAAAGGAATGAGAGGGTGATGGAGGCCGAATATGAACACATACATACATATATATACATACATAAACTTGTTGAAATGAAGAAAGTTGATGAAAAATTATGAATAAATACACAAAATCCCATTGTCTTGAGGTAATAAATGATGACACCTGATGACCATGAACCTGAAAGGTTAGCATTGGTCCAACACTAAGGATATTCTATGGGTCATTAGATTTAGAAAACATTACGTTACTAAATTTATTCCTTCTCTTTCCTCAAGGACTTCAGCTCATACTACAATGTGAATGGTGGAGGCAAGAGGGGAAATGCACTGTTGTCAAATTTTATGTAACTGCAAGATTTTCATTTTGTGGAACTAACGTTCTATAGAATATTCTAGGTTTGAGAGTGCCTATGGCAGGTTTTCAATAAACATAAAGCTGATCAATTAAAAAAGAAAAGTAGTGGCTGGGGGATGCCCCAGAGTGTGAAGACTTGAGTTCCAGGCATGGTGGCACATGCCTGGCTCACTGGACAGTCAGCCTGACTGAATCATTGAATTCTAGGCCAGTGAGAAGCACCATGTGTGATGTAGGAGGTCCTTCTGTATATGTGTTGTTTTTATTGGTTAATGAATAAAGAACTATCTTGGGCCTGTACAGGTAGGTGTGGGGGGAACTAAACTGAATGCTGGGAGAAAGAAGGCAGCAGAGTCAGGGAGCCACCATGGAGCCATCAGAGGAGAAAGACGTAAGCCGACACTTGGAATATTGCCTGTAGGCCATGAGCCTTGTGGTAAAATATAAAATGATAGAAATGGGTTAGTTTAATATGTAAGAGCTTGCTAGGAATATGCTAGAGTCATTAGCCAAGCAGTATTTTAAATAATATAGTTTCTGTGTGGTTATTTTGGTTCTGGGAAGCTGGGAACAAGCAAGTGGCCTTTTCCTGCAACACTATGTGGTGGTTTGAATGGGAAATGTCCCTCATCAGCTTACATATTTGAACACTTAGTCCCTGGTTGGTTGCACTGTTAAGGGAGGCTATGGGACCTTGGGGAGGTCCAGCTTTGCTGGAGGAACTATGTCACTGAAAGTGGGCTTTGGAGTTTATAGCCTTGCCCCACTTCAAGTTTGCTCTTGGTGCTTTCTACATACGGTTGAAGATGTAATCTCTAGTTTCCTGCTCCAAGAGCCATGCTTCCTCAACTCTCGGGGACTCTCCCTCTGGAACTGTAAGCCAGAATAAACTCCTACCCTAAGTTGCTTTTGATCATGGTGTTTGCCACAGCAACGAAACAAAGCCAAACAAAAAGTGGGCATTGCTTGTGGAACTCCGCACAGTAGTCCTCCAGCCCACCCATGTACACGCTACTGGATGCATGTACCAACACACATGTGCACCCAAGCACACGAACATTCAGACACCCTAAAAAACAGACAGGCAACAAGTCCCCTCCTTGAACTACCCTGTATCCCCATCTCCCTCCTTCATCTCAATCATATCATTGAAAATCAGATGAAAATCCAGCCCAGAGCTACATTTGACAGTCTGCAGCCGACTGGCACACAGATGGTAAATGAGTCTCTCTATGGTCCGGTCATTTATGATACTCCATCAGCTGTCAGGGAGCACATAGGATCGTGACAGGCTTCTGAGTCACCAAGACCACATGTTTTTTCAAGATCCCTGCTTAAGGATCAGGTTGATTGGTTCTGTCTGGTTCTCTTTCTCTGCAGTAGGTGGATGAAGTTATTTTCTCCAGAATTATGATGGCAAACAGCATCTTGTTGTTGTTTAACTCTTCTAGGTTCTTAAGTGTTTAGTAGTGTCTTCTGATCTTACAACAAAAATTTTATTATAAGACAAAGTAAAAAGTCCTTCACATTTCCTTCAGCTCATGTGGTGAACATAGGGTGCCTTTTGTGCCGTCAAAGTGCCGGCTGCACCCCAGAATGTTGCAAATGGGCACTGAAGATGAAGGTAGCCCAGAGTTAGCTGGCTAACACTCAATCCCTCTATCCTTCTTCTTTATTGATGGATAAAATAAAAATATGAAGGAAGACAGGAGTGCAAAATACTCTCAGGCTAAAGGATATACACAGTGAAATTATGGTGTCCCATCATCATCTTGTCTACCATGGCTACTTCATGTTCAGAATTCTGATAGACACTAATGTGGGTTGAAGATCCTAGGTCTCTAGTGATGGATTTAGAGCAACTGGGGTAGGAACTCTGGAGGATGCACTATCCTGTCCTGAACACTGTCAATGTCCATTTCTAACCACAGACAGCTCTGGAGAGCAGAGGCCCCTAAAACACAGTTTATCTTCTGTGTACTATCAGCAGGGGGCACTAGGAAATGATCACAAGAAGTACACACAGAGCTGCCGGCACAAACCCTCTCTCAACCTCTTAGCTATTCTTCCCCTTTCCCTTTTCATCTAGAAACTAAAATACAGCCACCTCTAAATGGAGGGCCTTGAACTTTTGTGTTTGATTCTGAGTAGCTGAGTTTTCTAGAAATTGTGTTTCAAATTCATTCCACTTTTTGACATATTGTTATAACAAGATAACTGCTAGGAAATCTTGATTTTTTTTAAAAAAAAAACATAGTATCTTTGGTTTTTTGAGATAGAGTCTCATGTAGTTCAGGCTAGCTTTAACTCACTATGTAGCAAACCTTGAATTTCTGATCCTCTGCCTCTCCCTTCCAAGTGGTGGGACCGCAGAGGTATACCATGGTGTCTGGTTTCTGCAGTGCTGGGGACTGGACCCAGGGCTTTGTACATGTTAGGAGACCTTTCTACCAACTGAGCTACATACTCTGCCTGGCATCTCCCATCTTGGGGTGCATGGTGGCACCTGGATTAGTCACAGTGTCAGGGGTCAGTTTTTACTTTGTGTTTCACTTGAGGGCCTATACACACCCTGAACTTCCGCTGCGTGTCTGACGAGGTCTGTCTGGATACCTAAGGATTAGAAAGGTAGGGATGGGGTGCAGTTGTGGGAGAGGAGACTACTGACACCATCCAGTATCATCTAGGACCATCCAGTACCATCCTGTACTATCCAGTACCATCCTGTACCATCCAGTGCCACCTAGGACCATCCAGTACCATCCTATACAATCCAGGACCACCTAGGACCATCCAGTACTATCCTATACAATCCAGAACCATCCAGTACCATCCTATACAATCCAGGAAAATCCAGTACCATCCTATACAATCCAGTACCACCTAGGACCATCCAGTACCATCCTATACAATCCAGGACCATCCAGTACCATCCTATACAATCCAGTACCATCCAGTACCATCCTGTACAATCCAGGGCCATCCAGAAGCCATCCATCCTGTACCATCCAGTACTATCCAGCACTTTTGGATAATCAGGAGAAAAGAGGGAGAAGAGGCTTAAAGACTGAACTGTGGTCCCAGAGACACCACAGTGGGCCCTGCTGCCTTCAAGACTGGCTGCTTACAGTGATGGTGCATTTAAATGTAATTACAAGTTTACTAATTAGTTACACATTATGTGTTTTAGTTTTCCTTTATTTTACAAATGAACCAAGGGAAAGCATAAGGGTTAAACTTGTTACCGTTATTTTAGTAAAACAGAAGAAAGTAATTATGTGTTGGGTGGAAGGTCAAGTAGGCAGGTCTCCTTCCAGAAGGGGTGGCGGAAAGGATGCAATGGGAATGGAGAGGTGGCCAGCTTTACTTCTATGACGAGACAAAGCTGACAGCCGCCATGCACTCGGTGGCAGAGCACTCATGCAGGAATGGGAGGGAGGAGGGCTTGGCTTTGATACTCAGCACTGAAAAGTTGGTAGAGTGGACATAAAGGAAGGTTAAAGTTATCTTTAGAATTATGCATTGCAAAAAAAAAAAAATGCCAGGCCAGCTTCTACAATGACATGCCTACAACTCTTTTCAATAGAAAACCCTGAAACAAAAGACAGGTAATGCCAGCCAGCCTAGCCGATCAGTGAGTTCCAGGTTCAGTCGAGAGACCCTGGTTCAGAAAGAAGATGAGAGTAAGGAAAGAAGATAGCCAGTGGTGACCTCGGGCCCCCACATGCATATGCCTGCATGGGTGAGTGCACTTGATCACCTCCACCCCATATGTCACGTGCGTGCACGCTCGCGCGCACTTCACTTACACATATACACTCTCACGCGCACGTACATACGCACAGGCACAGACACACATACTACTTCACACACATGCATGGCTCATCGGTTCACTAAGGCGAGGCAGGCCAGTCTTGCCAAATCTCAGAAGATGTTTGCTAGTTGGATCAGAAAAAAAAAAAAATGGGTCTCATAAAAACTCAGACTTTGTCCTGAAAAAAAAAAAAAGCCCTCAGGAGCCATTTCCTGCTGTGCCTAGCCCCTAGTCAGCTGTGGCCCTTCTTTGTCCCATTCCACCTGGTCTATTTTCATAACAGCGCCCCTGGACTCCTCAAGATGCCGCCCACCACAGGCTTCCAGAGCAACTCTCACTAGAGGGGTCTTCCTGGATCTTCTTTGGATGTAGTTTCGTTCCATAAATACGCTCCTCGAAGCTATTAAAGAGCATGAAGACCGTTCCTCTGTGGAGCAGAGAAGAGAAGGTGCAGAACTTGTCACCCATGGGATATTTTCAATGACTTATCTTTTCTAGATAAAGTATTACAGACTTAACTGAGGGGCCGCAGTAGCAGTACAGACAGGCTTCTCCACCGGCACTAGCCCTGAGCTCCAGGTTAGTTCCAGTTCCGGTTTCAGAGCCCCCAGCCAATCAGATTCAAGGTGACCTAATCCCCTCCTGGCTGCCTGCACCCACTCCTGGTCTCTGCCGTTTTGTTGCTGGCTGGCAGACCCCAGCATGGTGCAGTAAACAGCCCTCTTGCTGACTGTGTACATAAGCAGTGGTCTTTGTTTTGTGGGGTGATCCGCGAACCCTAACACTTAGAATGTGAACTCTCCTTGAGTATGCAAAATAAAAATCTCCACGAAATGGCTACTGAAATGTTTTGTTTTGTAGTTTGAAAAAAAAAAACACACAATAGAAGCTTCCTTAAGTTTCTATTACATATTTACTTTGGAAAGAAAGTACAGGGGACAGAGCCCATCTGCTGTGCTGAAGGCATTGTCTGGATTACATATATCGGAAGCCATAGCTGTAACAGATCATTTGCATGGACAAGCAGGGGCAAACAGTTTGCCCCTGAGCCATTGCATAGCCTGAATGAGAACCACAGGTTCATGGGAAGCTTGTGGAACCTTTAAGAGGTGGAGCTTTGCGGGAGGAAGTGGTTCAGTTGGGGCGGGGCTTGAGCCTGGCTGCCGGATGGCACTTCCTTTTGCTCTGTCTGTCTTCCCCATTGCTGAAGTGGTACAGCCGTCTGCTTCATGGTCCTTCCGTTGTCCGTTTCCTGTCGTGGTGAACAGCATCCTTCCTTAAACAGAAAACTCTCCTCTAAGGTGTTCGTAGATATTTTTTTATACCAATGAGAAAATAATCACCAAAGTCCTGTCACTGCCTAAGGACTGGCCTCTCTCAGAAGATGGGGAGCCTTCTATTGCAGACTAGCGTGTTGGTTCTTAATGATCGTGAGTTCCTATTGCTGTGATAAAACACGACCCAAAGCAACGTGAGGAGAAAAGGGCTTCTTTCAGTTTAGATGCCTGAGCCACAGCTCATCACCTAAGACAGCAGGGCCCTTCTTTACCTGTGAAATTTAAAAAGCAATTTGCCCATACTTTTTTTTCTAAGAACATTTATTTAAAATATTAATATTTTGAAACTCATGGTGCCAGAGAGATGGCTCAGTGGTTAAGAACACTGACCATTCTTCCAAAGGACTCGGGTTTGATTCCCAGCACCCACCTACTGCCTGGCTTACAACTCTCTATAACTCCAGTCCCAGGGGATCTTATGCCCTCTTCTGGAATCACTGGGTGCTGCACAGACATCCATGCAGACAAAACACCGACACTCACATAGATAATAAAAATGAAAAAAAATATTAAAATTTATAACCTGTCCTTGTATTTGATGTGAGCTGTCGATCTTCTTACTGCGGGTGAGAATCCATCATGTTCATATTTATTGGTATGGCTCTGAATTATGATACATATGTAATGATTTCTGCTGTGACTATTTTTCCTTTTCTTTATTAATGATGTATCCTTTGCTCTTCTGTTTTTATTTTCAGTGTTTGTAGAGGATGTCTATTTCTGTCTTGGTGCTTACCTTTTTAATTGTATCTTTATACTGGTGTATTCTTGTTCACTTGTTTCCGTCATTAGGCCTTTAGGCCCCCCGCCCCCGTTATCTGTAGAGCAGCAGTTTTAACCTGGGGTGGATCTGCCCTCTAGGACAGTGGGAATGACTTTGATAGTGAAGCTGAGGGCACTTCTGTCACCTAGGGACAAGGGCACTTCTGTCACCTAGGGACAAGGGTACTGCTGGCATCTAGGGGCAGAGGCCAGAGACATTACAGGCAGAGGCAGCCGGCACTCGGTTATCTCACCTGTGCTGTGGAGGTGCTGAAGTCAAAGACTATGGAGCAGGCCATGTAGTTCAATGGTCTAACGTTTGCCTGGTGTATGAGTTCCTGAGAGGGAATGTGGGGGCATAGGGAAGGGAGGAGAGAGAGAGAGGGAGGAAGGGTGAGAGGGGGAGGGAGAGAGAGGGAGGGAAGGGAGGGAGGCTCTGCTCTCCTCCTCTTTTCCCTCCCCATTTTTCACTATATTTTTCATCGTAACATATAGCATTTACTCTGTATTTTTCATCATAACATATAGCATTTACTCTATATTTTTCATCATAACATATAGTATTTACTCTATATTTTTCATCATAACATATAATATTTACTCCACATTTTTCATCATAACATAGTATTTACTCTGTATTTTTCATTATAACATATAGTATTTACTTTATATTTTTCATTATAACATATAGTATTTACTCTGTATTTTTCATCATAACACATAGTATTTACTCTGCTCCGGCTCGACTTCTGCTGTGGCTTTCTCAGCCATCTCTCAGAGGGACGGTGCCCCTTTTCTAGAGTCCTGCTTTCCAAAATGGGGGGCACTGGCTAGCTGTGAGATGGAGGCTTGGAATGTGTCTGAACTGGGTCGAAATGCGGCAGCAGTATAAAATACACACTAGATTTCTACGTTATATTAAAATATGCTTCCATAGAAACATCTGTTACTAAGCAACTTCAATAGAAGTATCTAATAAAGCCCTTAAAATATGTTTACTAATTGCTGGCAAGTTTTAGATGTTTCCAATATATCCCCCAGTTTAAGTGTGCTGTTGATTTCTTGGTAAAAATGGGCTTTAATTTAAAAACTAACAATTTTTCGATTATTTAGTGTGCAGGAGAGGGATATAGGCACTGGTGCTATGAGGTCAAAAGACAGCTTGCAGGAGTCGGTTCCCTTACTCCACCGTGTGAGTCCTGGGGCTTGAACTTGGGTCTTCAGTCCTGGCAGCAAACATCTGTGTACACTGAACCCTCTCGCTGGCCCAGGAGGATGCCCCTCCCCATTTAAAATCTTTAGAATTGGACCACCGAGTTAAAGATCGTTCACACTGCTAAGTCTCTCAATGCCAGTGCGTGCTTCCAAGAAGAGCAGGCCTGAGGTCTCGGATACCCCATGACAGGAGATGTTTCAGCGTTTCTCTGAGTCACCATTGTCTCCCAGAGGTTCTTTGAATTATGCTCACCTGACTGTGTCATTCACAGTGTGATGCCCGCTGAGAGATATTTTAATATCTAAAGCGCGTCTATTCTGTTTTAGAGACTAAAACCTATAACTCCTCGTGAGTACCTCAGTGGTTACCAAGCTTCAGGATACTGGGGTGTCAGCATACTGGGCAGGCTTCCGTAAGGTCAGCAAGTCTGGGTTAGGGTGCTGGGAACTCAGTGTTTAGCAAGGGATTAGGGCCCAGTAGTTTTCATTCTGAAGACAGATCCTGCCCCAGCGGTTACATTGCTGACTACTGATGTTAGCTTGGTGACTGACATCTGTTGACTGCAGTCCGGGAGCCACAGAATGTGATAGCCATCTTCCTGTCAACTAGGCCTGATTTAGAATCACTGTGGAAGTACTCTCTTGAGTTGTTTGTGACGAGGTTTCCAGTAGAGTTTAACTGAGGAAGGAAGCCCCACTCTTGTGTGTTGACAGCGCCATGTCTTGAGCTGGGGTCCTGGACTGAACAGAAATGAGAAGCAGAGTTGAGACCAGCTTCCTGACTGCAGATACAGCGTGACCAGCGGCCTCTGTGACTGCCTTCCCTGTCATGACAGAGGGCCCTAAAACTAGAGCCAAGGCAAACCCTTCCAAGTTGTTTCTTGTCAGACATTTGTCCACAGCGTCAAGAAAAGCAGCGAATGCCCAGAATAAAAGCACGGGAGCACCAGGCCCTCTCCGCGTGTTTCTCAGGCCTTGCAAGATACTAAGATGGTTGGAGCTTCCAAGAAGGAATTTTATTTTGCTAGTGTATTACAGATGCATGCATTTCATTGCTTATTCTGTTGAGTTCATTGGACTTTGAGGAAGGCCAGCCATAGACAGGAGCTTCCAGTTTGCAAGTCTTGGGTTAAGTGACTTGTTATTTCTATGACAGTATTTCCCATGATTCCCTCAGTACCTTGAAAAGTTAAGGAACCTCTCCAGGCCCTTGACTTTTGCTGTGTAGCTCAGGTGAAACACAATCTGCGTATTCTCTGAGTCTAGAGTTTCGGGCTTGAACTATGACTTCCTAGCAAGCACGCATTAACATCTTATATTCAAATACCTGGTCTAGTCATTCTCTTAATGAAAAATAGGCAAGGGGATCAGTTTTGAGATGCTTCATCTCCTATTCCTACCTGTTAACCAAAGTGAGATGTGATTTAGACAAACTTCATGCAGCAGAAATAAAGCCCACGTGACTGACAACTGCAAACCCTAACACACAACAAGACCTGCTTTAGAAGTGGCAGGCTCTTTAGAGCTCAGAATGTCTGATGTTGGAGTTTGTTGAAAGGGTTATAAGAAGGTCTTTTGAAACACTCCTGCAGCAAATTATTTTGGCTGAATTATAAGTCCTCCGAAGTGGGGCTTCATTGTGTTGGAGACGGAGTTAGAGTGAACCCTAGCAGCGGTTGCTGCCGCCGCCCTGTAATGAGTGCTGAGTGCCTCCCCGTGCTAGGACGGGAGCGCATCTTTTCATTCCCCCTCTGAAGCACTCCTAGCTTCGTGTGCCTGTGTTATTGGTCAAGTGCTCGGCGAGTCTCCCTGGTTCTTTTCATCCGATTGTTTAACAGATCTTAGACTTGAGAAGCACCACCATCTCAGGTGACCCCGCTAGGTTTAGATTATTAGGCCTGGATTGTTCTGCTAGAAATGGTCTCCATGTTTGTCTGTGGAGCCCATAATAGCTTCAACTTCACACGTCGACAGCTCCATAGAACATTCTAGCCAACTTGCATGGATCTTGCCTTGTTAATAGGGCTGTCCGGAAGCTGGTTGGCTGATATAGGAAAAACAATGAAGGTTAACTCCCTAACTCTTGGTGAGGAGCGGGTGGGAAGGCACTGTGGGAAGGCTGGAGAGTGTTGTGGGCAGAATGCTTGAGATTAACAGGAATGCAGACATCGTGTGCTTCTCTGTACCTAATCAAGGATGGGGCTAACACAGATATTAGAAGAAAGGGATGTTGACACATCTACTTTTTAAAGAGGCGTTTGAAACAGTTAATGCTCTCATGCAATCAGCAATGCTTGTCTTCCTAGAACAAAGCCTGAAGGACAAAGCTCCTTCAAGAGGAGAAAATCCAGGCAACCATTGTTCTCTTCCTCCCGCAATGGTCAGGAATTATTTTACAAGTTAGTTTTCCTTATTTATTTCAAAAATGAATGTACTGTCCTGCTCAGCTTTGCCCGCCATGTAATAGCACATAGACTGGGTGACTTCAAAATCAGAAGTTAAATGTTTCAGTACTTCGGAGGTCTAAGGTCATGGCGCTGGCTGGGCTGTTTCTGGTGATGGCTGTTTTCCCATCTGTAGAAGGTTCTTTGTCTCTCGTATTTCTTCATTTGGCCTCTCTGTGGGACAGAGGGCGGGTGCCTCTCCTCATGGTGCAGTCATCCGCTTAGGTCATCGCCCCACCCTGTGCCTTCATTCTAACTTCTTTACTCCTTCCCTCCGATGGAACGGTGCTGGGGTAGGATTTGCACATAGGAATTTGGAGGTGGGCAGCCAATAACACACAGACTTATAATAAAATTTAACGTGTGTTTATCAGTACACACACAGTGATCGTGCTCCCTTTCACTTTCTATCCACACCCCACTAAAAACCACTGTTTCAATCTCTTGTTTGCTCACAACACTTTTGTGAGAAGGAAGACATATACACACATGTTCAAGCTCACATGTCACATGTAGACTCCGGTACTGAGATCAAACCCTATGGTTCAGTGTTGTTCTCTTTCTTACTTTGCAGCGGCTGCCCCAGACAACTTTCAAACTCAGTCAATACAGATCTATCCCATCCTCTTGACAGTTTAAAATATTTATTATTTATTTGAGGATTTCAATAGTGTATACTGTAGTTATGTAATTTCTATTCCATATACTTCTCCTCCAGCTCCCTCTCAACTTCACTGCTATCAACACACACACACACACACACACACACACACACACACACACATAAATACAACCTGCTGGGTCCATTTGGTGTTGCTCATATGTGCATGTGTTCAGGACTTGGGATTAGATGACCTGGCAGGGGCTTCGTTGCCTGTACCTCTTCTTCATTTTGTGTGTGGGGGCAGGTATGTGTGTGCGCATAGGTGCAGTGTCTGTGGAGGCCAAAAGAAGGTGTTGGGCCCCTTGGCTGGAATTTCTGGCACTTGTGAGCCATCTGGTGCGGATGCTTGTTGTAGGAGGCCACGTGTTTGTTCCTGGCTACCCAGACCAGAAATAACCACACAGAAACTGTATCAATTAAATCACTGCTTGGTCCATTAGCTCTAGCTTTTTAACTGGCTAACTCTTACATCTTAATTTACCCATTTCTATTAATCTCTGTATCACCATGTGACTGTGGCTTACCGGCAAGTTTCAGCGTCTGACTCTGGTGGGGCTACATGGTGTCTCACTGACCCCGCCTCTTTCTCCCAGCATTCAGTTTAGTTTTCCAGGGCTACCTCTATTCTGTCCTGTGCAGACCCAAGACAGTCCTTTATTAACCAATGGTATTCACAGCATACAAAGGGGAATCCCACATCAGATGCTGGTAAAGGTGCTCAAGTCCTCCACCGATAGGAGCTCTTAATGCTAAACCATCTCTCCAGTCCCTCTTCTCCTTCCCCACCCATTTATTCTTCTTAAAAGGTACTTTGACTTCTTATTGGTGCTATCCTCTGCTGAAAGATGTCTAGATTATTCTCTTTATCATTTATTGCTTGTTTGATGGAGGAAGGTCATTGGCTAATAAAGGCACTGCCCTGGCCCATTTTATTGGTTAGAGGATAGGTGGGAGGAGTAAACAGAACAAAATGCTGGGAGGAAGAGGAAGTGAGCTCGGAGACTCGACCGCTTTCCTCGCGGGAGCAGACGCCTGAGAGAGACGCCATGCCCTGCTCCCGGGATGAAGCTCGGACCCAGGATGGACTAGGCTAGAATCTCCCCGGTAAGCGCACCTTGGGGTGCTACACACAGATGATTAGGAATGGGCTAAATTAATATGTGAGAATTAGCCTAGAAGAGAATGGGCCAAGCAGTGATTAAAAGAATACAGTTTGTGTGTTGTTATTTCGGAGCATAAGCTAGCCATGTGGGCGGCCGGGTGTGGGGGACGCAGCCCTGCCGCCCCATATTACTACACTTGTTGGTACCTTTACGTTTTTGTCAGGGCTGGAGAACTGGCTCTGTGGCTATAAGAACTTCACACTTTTACAGCAGATTTGAATTTGGTTTCCAGTATCTGTGGCATTGGGTGACTCACAGTGTTCTATACCTTCAGCTCAGGAGGACCTGACACCCTCTACTGGCTTCTATAGCTCCTTTCACATACAAGGTGCACATTTGTGTACTTTCTCTCTCTGTCTTTCTCTCTCTCTCTCTCTCTCTCTCATACACTCACACACACGCACATACTTACATAAAATAAATTTTAAAATTTTAAGCAGAGACATTAGCCAATTAGCATAGTATAAACTTAGTTTTGACCAAATAATTTATTTTCATTTGAAAAGGCTTTAGGAAAATAAGTCAGAGTGTAAAATGCTTATTTCTTACTGATGACAATGTAGGTAATTTGTTTATTTTTGTAAATAATTGCTTTGTTGTCTGGCAAGGTGATGGGGTATTTTTCCTTTGTATCAATGCCTTGTATTTTAAACATTTTATTTGCGTATTTATTTGTGTGTATGTGTGTCTATGTGAGTATATGAGCACGCACTGAGCCTCCACCTCTAGCCAGACCTAGGTTTTCAATCGAGTTAGTGTGATTTGAACGGTTTGCTTTATTTTCCCAGCCCCAATTCCCAACTGCTAAGAGGTGAGCTGTGAGGCTCAGAGAGCAAAGAGGTTGGCTGCATGTTGGTCAGCTGTGTTGGTACAGCCGCTTCTCCTGCGTTGGTAGCCTGTACTTTGGGGCCTCCTGTGACTCTGGGTGCTGCAGGAAGGACATTTGCTGGAGCTCTCTCTGCTAGCAGTTCACACAGAGCTTGGACTGGCTTCCATTCTGCACATTGCTGCCCTTGCTCTCTTGTGCATGTGTTTTAAAAAGCCATCCATAGGGATGGAGTATGTTCCATTCCTGGCAGTGGTCAGGGCCAGCTCTGGAGGATTGGGGTTCCTTCACTGGCATCATTGGGTTGCTCAATGGGGTCTTTTTCAGCTCTGTTCTGCACAGCTGAAGCTGTTGTGTCCTGGTCCCCAGACTAACTTGGTATGGCTATGCTGAAGGCACAGCTCTGTCAAGGTCTCTCACAGGGCATCTGCCTCTGGAACTCTCTTCCTGGAGCTTCAGACGTTGACCTAGCTTCTACCCCAACTTGGACACAGATTCACCATGTCTTCAAAGTTATACAAAGACTCCATTCTGTTTATAAAAAAAAGAAATGGCTTAAGAAATTGTAAATTATGTAATGCAAATCAAAAGTGAGAAAATGAGAAGCCTTTGCATATTTGCTTCCTTCCTACATATTAAACCAGTGTGGGGGCCAGGTTGTCTCCCAGGTCCTATCTTAACACACATCACATGCATGCATACCTCCACATATATGTATAATATGTATATATTCTATGTTACACACATTTTGTTGTGCACTCTATTTTTTTATTTAAAAATATGTATTTATTTGCTAATGTGTGTATGTGTGTGCCTGGGTATATGTACAAGTTCTTGAATGTCAGTAGAGAGCGTGAGATCCCCTGGAACTGAAGTGACAGTCAGTTGTGAGCTGTCATGTGGGTGCTGAGAATCAACCCAGGTCCTCTGAAAGAGAAAAAAGTCCTCTTACGTGAAGAACCATGGATCCTTTGTTTTTGCCTGTTAAGACGAGGTCTCACTGTGTGGCCCTGGCTGTCCTGAAGTTTGTTGTGTAGTGTCAGCTGACCTTGAATTTCTCACTCAGCCTCTTCAGTGCGAGGATTGAGGTGCATCTCACCTGTGCTCATGCTTGCTCCACACACCCACCGTCTTCTGGGAAGCAAATAGAAAAGACTTCTAACCCTTCTGACACTTTTGACTTATATTAGCAACTTACAGTGTCTATGAGTCACCTTCTTCCCTTCCCCCTTCCCTCCCTTCTCCCTTCTGTTTTCTCCTCCCCAAACGCATCATACTATACATGTGAGCGTTAATATAATGGAGAGTCAGACAGCTGGATGGAAACTGAAGCAGGATGGTTGGTTTCCATTCTTTAAGACAATCATTCCCCCTACATGGACCTCTGCCACTCTTGCCCCGCTTGTCTGGGAGAGGCTGGTCTCATTCAGATCTGCCCCTGATGTTTGCCAGCAGATTCAAATTTGACAACGTCTTACTGGACTGTTGTTGGCATAGAAAACCTCAAATTGTTCTAGGCGTTATCTTTGTCAAGTCCTTGCTCGCTTTGTCTACTTCCCTAGAGCCCTGTAGGTAGATGGAGAAGTTTGAGGCCAGACTGGGCTGTGTGGCAAAGCCCTTATTGCAATACTCGCTGCAACCCAAAAAATGACTCCAGCATATTATTTTAAGAATTTTTATCCTAGTAGGCTGATTTTGTGTCTAATCAAATGATCAGGGCTCGTTTGGTGAACATAGCCCTTATCACAATGCTAATTGATTTCTACCCCCTGCCTATAGACAGGCAATGTAATAGCTGTATTAAATTATTTTTCTAAAATAAGTTCCTTCTGCTGCAATTTAAGGTTTAGTCGTCTTAGTTTCTGAGGATACAAAGAACCGCTATTTGTGTCCACAGCTTTTCTGATTAAGCCAATAATTGGAAAATAATCACATCCAAATGGGCTTTGGGCTCTTGAGTGGTACTTGTGTTTGGGAGCCGACAGATAGCTCCCTTGGAGAGCAGGATGCTGTTGGGAGAATGCATCACAGAAATCCCCAGGAAGGCTCTCTGCAGCTGCTCTGTGCCTTTCAGGACAAGTCAGGAGAGCGTGGTAGGGGAGGAGCATTTTCATCCAGTGGAGGGAAACTAGTGCAGGACATAAGCTCTGCTGCACGGTGTGGCCTCAGGGTAACAAGCCAAGGCTTGAATACAGCAACAGCTAAACACACACACAAACATACACACATGCACGCACACACACACAAACATGCACACACACGCACTCACACACGCACACACGCATGGTTCGTTCTTCTTGTTTCCATCTGACCCTGTCACACTTCCTATAGTTGTCGCGGTGGAGAAGCTGTGGCCCAGGAGAGTGTGGGTAAGCACCAGTCATGAACAGAAAGCTACGGCTGGGTTTTGCATCTCAGTTGGACTGACACCAGCCCTGTTAGGTTCACTCCAGTGTCTCCCACTTCTCCTCTGGTATACTGTGCTTTTAAAAGCCTCTTCATCTTTATTTAAAACAATTTTAAGTAATTGTTGGTATGGGTTCCTGGGTTTTGTAGATACCATGAGGATCAAAGTTGGCTGACCCTCTAGTACTCAGAAAGGTGCCGAGAATACAGTCGACCGTCAATTAATATTTGTGACTTGGCAACAGTTATTGTCTTTCTGTGGTAAACATAAGAAGAAGCTTTGTGATAAGCATTGCAATTGCTTTTTTTTTTTTTTTGAGGGACCACCAAGCACCCTTGACTGTGGCTGTTGCTCCTCAATGCTAGAACACTTGCTCAGCAGGCTCAACTTCAGTCCCCATGAAAATATCTTCACTTCTAACTCCTTGGTAGCGTCGCCTCTCTCTTGTGCACCATCCACGTCAGTGGAGGAGCTCTACACAGCCTCTCAGGGGAGGCTGCTGACATCAGATTTCTTTCTAGTGACCCTTCCCGAGACACCTTTCACATCCTGACTCTGTCCAGAGCTGGTTAGCACGAGAACTGGGTAACCCTGCATTTGTCCGTGTGGAGTGTGAACTTTGGCTTGAGTTAGCAGCAAGCAACATCTCCCTTAAGGTTCACTTGCCTGTGGTCAGAGCACCACACACAGGAAGAAGCAGGACCCCCACGGTGCAGCCTGTGTGCCCAGCTCCAGATGTTGCCTGCTTTCTACCCTAGTGTTTGTCCAGATGCCTGTCTGGCCACTGCTGTGTTTTTACCATGAGTCAGGAAAATGACACAAAACAGCAAGTTCTCTGAACACTGAAGTGTGGAAAGTTAGGCAACACGCTTACTCCAGCTGAATGAACAAGACAGTAAACAGGAAAAGAAGCTGTGATAGCAACTCTACATGTCTGGTCTAGACACTGGCTTTCAGGAATACAGAGTCCATTCTTTTATTTGGGGGGCAGTGTCTCACAGTGTAGGTCAAGCTGGCCTTGAACTATCCATCTTCCTGGCTCAGCTTTTTGGGGTGTTGGGGGGCACATCCACAGTTCGCCTGTGTTCTGTTCTCACTGTTTGGGCACCCAGTTCAGTTACAGATTCACAGGTTTGAAGATGCATTCTGTAGTCTTTGTCTTCCTACACATTTACACGTTGACTGGAGGAGACAGCCATTGTTCTGTAAATTTAACTGAAAGAACATGAAAAGATTTTGATTTGCACAAACCATTCCCATGCCGTCATCACCTCTTTGGGGAAGTTCTGCAGTTGCTCTGTTGCTGACACGCGTGTTGGGTTCTATGAAGACACTGGGAAAGAAAGCACGGCCTTTGACCTCAAGGTCAAGGGGGACTTGGCAACAAGTGAGTGGGTTGGTTCTAGAAGGTGGCCTGAGAGTCCATGGGCGGAAGCTGTCCTCAGAAAGACAAAGCTGAGCTAGCACCTGTGTAGTCTCCTCCCTGACAAGGCTTCTGAGGCTGCGCTGTCCACGCTTCTTGGTGAGGTGAAGGTCGGGGCGCTCACTCAAAGCCAGGCTCCATTTGCTTTTCTTTTTCTGCTAATGACTATGCCTCACGGTTCATCAAAATATGACGCAGGATTGCTTATTCCTCAGAAATTTCCATTCTTCTCTGTGAAAACCTAAAACGGAGCCCGTTTGACCTGCCTCAGAGAGACATACCAAGAGCTGCTTAGAGACTTGTATTATTTTAAGTGCCTTAATATGATTCTTATAATTCCTAATGTTTGCTTTTAATGAAAATCAAAACTGAATTCAGAATGAAATCCTTCAGAGCCTGCTTTAGTGGTAGGAAAAACTGAGGACAGAGGCTGCAGGAAAGCAATTGTTTCAAAGAGCAGGAAGAAATCACCCTAGCACACCCTGTGTCTGAAGCCGTCCAGAGCCCGACTCTCCAATACCTCCTTCATGTTGCTAACCGTCCAGCCTAGAAGGACTTGATTTGAACAGATTTCTCCAGATATCTAATTCCAATAACTTCGCAATGTACATTTTGAGGTACATACATACTCATTTAAAATGGCTTTCATTGTAAGTTAGGTCGCCCGGAGACTTGTGTTCTGGGTAATAAAGTACGGTGGAGGAGAGTCACTTGTGGCAGGTAGCAAAGAAATTTCAATAAAGTAAACTCTTAGTATTATCAAAATTATACATTTGGGGCTGTTAGCATGGCCTAGAAAAAGATGAGGACAGGCTCATCTCATTAAAAGAGAAGAAATAGTGGAATTAGCTTGAATCTAATTACAAGCCACACTATCTAACGTAAAAACACGACTGTTTTTTTCACTCCCATTCATTTTGACTAGTAATTAGTTTTGGCCTCTAAAATGCCACCCTTTAATCATCCCAACACAGATGTGATTTGCCGTGCAATTTAATCTTGCTTTAATGAAGAACTAATGGACGCATCGCAAATTACTTTCCCTGTTGGAGAAAAATTCTATTTCCTGCTTTTCAAAAGATCAAGAGTGTCTTGTGATAATAGCCGGCGGCCCTGGCAGCCTCACCCACACAGCAAACAGGCTCTTTTACTCAACTCCCAATTCAATGGAGAAAAAGAGGCTACAATTAGCAACAACGCAGGGGAGACGCAGCATTACAGCCCCGAATCACTCACTGTAGCTCAGCCCCCAGCAAGCACTGGCTTGTTAGAGCCAGGTCTAAGTGTCAGGCGCGAACAATGCGCGGTGATAAATTACTCTCTCCAAACAGCTGCACCGCTAATTTTCAATTATACACACAAATGGCTCTCAGATTGGAAGAAAATGGAGCGCCCGGGGAGGACAGTAGTGGATTTCTGTGTTTGTTTGGTAGTGAGTGTGGAGGCGGGAGGATGGCATCTTGAAAGCCAACCCTAGCTAGGAGCTGGCCTGGGTCTCCCAGGGACTCTGCTTCCACGCTAGGCTCCAGCCTCCCAAAGGTGTGAGATTATGAACCACTTTCCCTTGTGGGTTTCTGCCTTGCTCTTCTTTGGTTTGTTGGCGTACACCATCACCCACTGTATTTGAGAACTCATTCTACCCTCGCTGACTGGTCTTGAACTTGGTGTTCTGTTCCCTTGCTGCCCTGGCCACCACACTGCCCTCTCCCCAGCCCTCCCATGCCCCTTTCATCCCTCCGTCACTGCCAGTTCAACTGCTCGAACTTCCCTCACTTCTCTCAGCAGGTATGCCTGGACTCCAAAGATGTCATCCGTCAGAATGCACGAAGAATTCGTTCTTACACAATAGATTTCACTTTTTATTTGCTTTTGTTTTGTTTTATTTTTAAGATGGGGTCTCGTATAGCCCAGGCTGGCCTAGAACATTATAGAGGAGAGTATGACCTTGACTCCTGTTTCTCCTGCCTTTACCTCTCAAGTACTGGGAAAACAGCGTTGGGCCGCCACCCTGCATGGATGCTGTGTTTAGGGCTAGAACCCAGGACCTCAGGCACACTAGTCAAATAATTTACCAACTGAGTGCTATCACTCAAAAAAACTTAAGCTTTTTTTCTAAACAAAGGCTTACCTTAAAGATAGTAACATTTGTCCAGAAGTCTTCCCAATGACAATGGTGATGTAATTGGCATTGGTTTTTGATGCTAGGATGAGCGATACCCTGGGCACACATATTACTCATGTTTTCTTCACCCCACATTCTTCCTGTGGTCACAGATCCAGCCTTTTGTGGGATTGGAGTTCCGAGAGGCATTGTTACTGGACCGTTTCTGGCTCTTTGGGGAAGGCTTGCAGTGGACTTGTGTAAACCTCGTTTAGCTCAGCGCATGAGCACCTGTGGACCACCTGCTACTGTTCCTACTCCTCCGTTTCTCACTGTGGCTGTTGCCCAGAAAGCACAAGGCGGAGGTTGGCTGTACTACCGAAAGATGCTGAAGAGCCCTGTGGTGGTGTGTGTGTGTTACTTACTTAACTAATTTGAGATAATGTTTAACTTTGTATCTTCAGACACGGAAATCTGCCTGCCTCTGTCTCCAAGCCGCTAGGATTAAAGGCCCGTGCCTTTGTTTTGTGAAAGAACCCTCGAAGTTCTGTCTTGTTGAGTCTGTTTCTTGTAACTGAGCAGGGCATTGCTACCAAAAGTGTGACATGGGCTTTGCAGGCCAGAGGAGCTGCTCTCTCTATAGGCAGGGTTGGTCAGCGTCCCTTTATGATGATCCGCGCCTGTCTCTGGTGGTTGTCAGGGACTCCTGGGCATCGTCTTCTCTGGGGTGCAGGCCTCGCAGACCGGCCCATCCAACTTTTGCATTCCCTTCTTTCACAAATGCTGCTTTAAACCCTTAACTTCAAAAGACGGCAGGACCTGGGTGCTGGAGCCCGACGTTAATGACTTGGCCAGGAGAGGCTAAGGACCATGCTGATTTCCAAGACTGAATGCCATGTGAATTAATGTGCAAAAAGGTGATTTCTCAAATGGAATTTGTTGGAAAAAGAGCAATCACTTCACAAGGATGAGGTGGGTGGGGCAGGGGTCTCCCAGATCAGTCTTCAGCAAGGAAAAACTGGGATTGGGGTGTGTTTGAGTTAGGAATGTTCCTGCTCAGGAACACTGCACAGGTCTGAGACATTAGAAGTTACTTTTGCATCAGTGGGAGGCTGCTGGGAGTGGGGGAGGGGTGTGATATGGAGTGGAAATGCCCTACCTTTTTTTTTTCTGCTGAAGTAGGATTTTGCTCCTTCTACTTTATAATCGTTACAGAAATTTAAACCTCAAACCATTTCAGCTCAGGCTTATCCTAAGCTTGTTAGTGGTCTCCGATGCCGTGGACGATAGGCGGCAGCATTACCATAAATCAGCAGAATTAACTATGATCTTCAGAAGCTCGCTGGAAAGTGGGTGACAGAGCCCGCAATTGGGCACCCTGAGTATTACGATAACATTCTACATTAAATGTTCATAATCTACTTACAGCCGGGCTTCAAGTACACTTGGTGTTTGTGCTTTGCCTGCTATAGAAGCCAGTAACCATTCTTAGAGACACGCGAGGGAGGCCTCATTATCTGCAAACGTGGAGTGGGAAATAGACGACCTTCCGTGGACCAGACGCTCCTTTAATTAATTTTAAAAATTGCTCTTTCTTTTACTTAAATGCAGTTACTACTTTTTCCACTTCAGAAGGGGCTTGAAATCACATTGTTTCTTCTTGTTACATCGTCCCTCAGAAGGACAGGGATCTGTAAATTCAGATGAAAAGACACTAGATTCCAAACTTCTGAAGTACGCACTGTTGCTCCCCTTCTATAGCCAACACCAGTGTTTACAGTCTTAAGACTCAGAAAGGAGAGACCCATTCTGTTCAGAAAGGAGCAATTTGTGTTTAAATATAGGTTGATTACTACCTACAAGGTGCTTTTTTTATCCAAAGCCACAGCCTTTGATCTGGCCCGGGAACAAACCTGGATCAGGTTTCTTCTTTTTTGTTCTTATTGTTTGTTAGATTCTTCACTTACCAGAGTGTATTATTGGTCAGTTCACTAGACGTGTACACACAAAAATATCCAGGCAAATTATTTTTGTTAAATGAAGAAGAAACTTTCCTTTTCAGTGTTGAAAACATATAGCTATCCGTTGCTTGAATGAAGAGCCACCTCACCAGGCAGGCATTCCCTAAATAGCTCAATATATATATATATATATATATATATATATATATATATATATATATATTACAGTCAGGCTGTGCATTTTAACAGTAAGAAAGTTAAACATATCCAGGACTTTCATTTTCTTTTGAGGCAGGGTCTCAGGTAGCCCAGGCTAGCCTCCAACTTTCTATGTAGCCAAAGATGACCCCAATCTACTGATCCTCCTACCTCTACTTCCTGAGTGCTGGGATTACCTGTGTGTCCTGCCTGGTCCCTCAGTTGTTCAGTCTGAGCCTTTCCTCTTCCCAGAATTCTCCTGTTCTGGTGGCCCCTCCTATACTTCCTACCTGGCTACTGGCCAATCATCATTTTATTAAACCAATACAAGTAACAAATCTTTACCGAGTACAAGACCATTGTCCCACAGCACTCCACCCTCCCCATTTCAAAACAAGAACTCTGAATCTAATCTTTGTTTAGCTTACTTCTTGACCATTATCCATAACAGCTGTAACCAACACTCTACACAAAGACAAACATCATAATTCATTTTTTGGGAATGTGGACATAGTTTTCTAGGCTATGTCCTGCTGATTGGGGGCACTGATAATCTTATGGGGACCCAAAGAAAATTTAGAATTATGCTCAAGTCCTGACTGGAGTATTCTGCGAGGCTTGATCATGTCAGCCAGCAGTCTTGAAGTTGTTCTGGATGAGGAACTCAGAGGAAACTCCAACAGAGGTCCTCGGAAATGTTGGATCATCTGGGCCATTCACTCCTATTGGAAATTTTTCAGGGAGTCTTCCTTGATCAAACCTGATTTTTTTTCTTAACCCAGAATGAATCCACAGCCTTTCATTTCCTGTGGAAACAAAAGCAAAACCTCTTCTCCAAAAATTTTTTTATTTAAATATCTTTTGATTTAAATTTTGAAGACAAGGCATTTTTAAAATATGTATGTTGGATTACCCCAGCAGTATTTATAATCAGATGTCTTTTAGCAGCTGTTCCTCCTTCCTCAGTCATCAAACAATTCAAGATGACACAATAACACACAGTATCCAGATTCTCTGTATATTTTCCATCTTTATGTGGCTTTTTTAAAACTCTATTTCTTTTATTTTTATTTTAATTTTTGTTTTTTATTTTTTTGAGGCAGGGTTTCTCTGTGTATCTCTGACTGTGCTGGAACTCACTCTGTAGACCAGGCTGTCCTTGAACTCACAGAGATTTGCCTGCTTTTGCTTCCCAAGTGCTGGAACTAAAGGTGTGTGCCACCACATCCAACTACTCTCTCTCTCTCTCTCTCTTTCTTTCTTTCTTTCTTTCTTTTTTTCTAGGACTTTTCCTTTTTTCTTTTCTATCCTAAGCCTACATACATATTTTTAAACACACTGTAAACTGTTTAGAGGATTTTTATTTTTTATTTTTGGAATCTATCTTTTCTGTTTATCTCTTTTTTTCTGACCACATGAATCTTTAATTTACTAGGTAATAGGCTAGGGTTAAAGCTGTGGCTTTGATGGTTGGATCCATCCCATTTCTTAGCTTTCTGAGAGTCTAGCTTCATGGTGGAGATACTGGCAGGAGCCATGTTCATTGCCACAACTCTGTGCAGTTTCAAGGTCCCTGCCACCACCAACAAGCATGCTGTTAAATATTCATAAACCCCTTTTAAGTGTTTGGTGGTGGGGGCCTCTTAAAAGAGCTGCAAGGTTTTTCACAGCTAAAGCTGAGTCAAGAAGCCTTTCTTAAATGAGATACACTTGCCTCTAGCAAACAGAGCCCATGTGAGAAAATGCTACTACCAAGAAGCCATGCTTAACTCTGTTATTTTGTTTCTAGAATTACTTCCCAAGTTCTTTCAGGTTTTATGTGGATGTAGTTGCCCACATTGGCGCCATTTGTTGACAGAGGTTTCTGTTCCACCTGGTCCTGCGGTCATTCAGTGGCCAAAGAAACACACAGAGGCCTGCAATAATTATAAACTGGTTGGCCTATTAGCTCAGACTTCTTATTAACTAACTCTTACATCTTAAACTAACCCATAATTCTTGCCTGTGTTAGCCATGTGGCTTGGTACCTTTTATCAGTGAGGCATTTTCATCTTTCCTCCTCTGCATCTGGGTGATAACTATAGACTGAGCCTTTCCTTTTTCCAGAATTCTCCTGTTCTGGCTGCCCTACCTATACTTCCTACCTGGCTACTGGCCAGTCAGCATTTTATTAAACCAATACAATTGACAAATCTTTACAGGGTAAAAGACCATTGTTTCACAGCACATGTGTACAGCATCATGCCCAGCTACCATACTGAGGATAAAAACAAAGACATACTGTTTTGATTGATGGGCATGCACACATGGATGCGGGTGACTTAGGAGGCCAGAGGAGGGCATTGGATCCTCTGGAGCTGGAGTTATGAGCAGTTGTGATCTGCTTGAAGAGCCGGCTGGAAACCAAATTCAGGTCCTTTGCAAGAGCAACAAACACATTCAAATAGTGAGCCACATCTCCAGCCTCCGTGTAGATTTCTGTTGCATGATTCATTGGGCTAAAATGAAGACCAAATGGATGATGAGACAGGTGGATCCAACTTACGTTCCCACTGCTTTGTACACGTGTAACAGTTTTGACATCTCTTCTCATGATGTAAAGGCATTTATCCTTATACGAGACCCTGAATGAGATTGAATATGATCCTACGTGGGACATCTTTACAAAACCTCAGAAACTTCTCAAACTCACACGCTTTCAAAGAAGCTCTTCCTCTTGGGTCTTGCTGGGTTTACAGAGGCATCAGAGTCCTCAAGATTCCATGCGCAGGGCTACTAGCAGTCCACTTGAACATCTACCTAGGGCTTTGGTTTGTGAGTCCTCTATGCCCCAAATTTTCCAATCTGTCCCCAAACAAAGTAGGTAGTTTCCTGAATCTTTGGGCAGATGAGGAAATCAAATATTTGGAATTGCTAAGCAAGTTATATGATACAGGATCTGAATCCAAGTTTTTGGCTCTAAGGATCACAATTTAAGTTATCAAGCTACACTGACTTAAATTTTTATTTTATTTATTTATTTTGAGACAGGGTCTCACTATATAGCTCTGATTGTCCTGAAACTCATTATGTAGACCAGGTTGGCCTGGAACTCATAGGTATCAGCCTGCCTCTGTCTCTCAAGTTCTGATATTGAAGGTGTGTGCCACCACTCCCAGCTGACTTAAATGTTTAAATAAATCTATCATATATCATCAATATTTGAAGTTATGGGCTAAAATGAAACCTGCAGGTTATTTAGCCACCATGTTATCACTTAGGATAAAAGTATGTGTGTGTGCGGGAACGTGAGTGTGTGCAGGTGCACATGTATGCAGGTTTTATGTGCATATGTGTGCGCACATTGATGTGGCGGCCAGAGGGAAACATGCTGTCCACCTTATTTTTGAGACAAGACCTCTCACTGGCCTGGAACTCTGTGTGAGTTCCAGGGATCAAATTCAGGCTCTCAGATTTGCAAGACAAAAACTTCCCAGCCTTAGCCACTTACCCAGACCCAAGATTTCCTCCCCTTTCCCCCCCGTTTGAGAAATCACTTTTCTTCTCCAAAGGAAGAGAACCTAAGCATTTTTATCTGTTGATCATGTGACTCAGGGGAGATAAAAGGGACCACTGTGGTCTGGATTGCTCAGCCAGCAGTGTACACGATGGTAACTTCAGACAGAACTGTGTTTTCTTTTTCCTCTGGGGCATGGTGACCATTAATGATGGTTTCATTAAAGGCAGAATTGCTCCCTAAAATGAATTTGGAAAAGTTCCAAGGATAAACGGATGTGCTGTATATCTGGGTCCTTTGGCACTGTTACAATGCGCAGCAATGAGAAGAGAGAGGGATGCTGGGAGACTTCCCTTTTTGGCAGCAGGGCAATTCATGTTCATCAATATATACTAACGTTGCAAAGGGATCCAGGCACATCGACCAGGCAACAATCAGTGGGACAGAATGCAAAGCCTAGGTAAACTAGTGTGTGTATGAGAGGCAGCCATGGCCAAAAAAATAAAAAATAAATAAAAAAAATCATTCTAAACAAGTGGAATTGGTGAATGTTCAATCCATGTGTTGAAACAATAGGTTGCCCATTTCAGGTTTAAAAAAAAAATCTGGACTCTATCATTCACAATGAAAGTCCCAAAGAATTATTTTTAATATAATAAACAAGTAAAACAATGCCAATATAAAACATAACAAAATTCCTAGAAGAAGAGCTGAGGAGATGGCTCAGTGATTCAGAGCACGGGCTGCTCTTCCAGTGGACCTGTGACTTCGATTCCTAGGACCCCTGAGGCAGCTGCCAGTAACTCCAGTCCCAGGGGATCTGATGTCCTCTACTGGCCTCCTCAGGCACTGCATGGTGGTTCACACATCCATACATGTAAAATAAAATTGATAAAAGTTTTCAATTCCTAGAGGAGACAGCTTTCATTGTTTTTAATCAGGAAAGTGGTTTCTAACTGAACCACAAAATGACGTCATCATTCACGAAGAATCCACAAGCTGATGTGACAGACGCCATCTTTTCTACAGTCACAGATTCATTGGAAAGCTAAAAGATGGGCAGGAGACTGGAAATCACTGTCTGTGGTGCATCGGACATTGAAGGCGTACTAGATACAATGTGTAAAGTTCCCTCAATGAACCTTACTCCAGCTTAGACCAGCCAAGGATGCGAAGAGTTGGTCCTTTCTCGGAGGGTGAAACATTGTATGCAGTAAATATAGATGGGTCACGTCCCTAGTATTTGAAGAACTGCAGATGAGACCGGTTATCCGCGTGTAATTATTCAACCAGCAGACAGGTAGGAGGCTGCTTGGGTCCTGCACAGATGAAAACACGGGGAAGCACACGTGTACCCTGTGGATAAATGGGCACTATATTCATCAACATTAAAACCACCCCAGTTTGCAACTTACCTCCAAAATCCCAGAGAGTTACTTTGCTTCTGCATTCAAGATGTTTGTGCAACAAGCCAACCTACCTTCCTTCCTTCCTTCCTTCCTTCCTTCCATCCTTCTTCCTTCCTTTCTTCTTCCTTCTTTCTGTCTCTTTTTGCTCCAGACAGGGTCTCATACAGCTTCAGGCTGATCCAAAACTTATCTTTTTTTTTTCTTTTTAAAGCTGAGGTTTGACCTTGAACTCCTGATCCTCCAGTTCCGGTTACTAAGTACTGGGATGACAAGAGTACACCACCATGCCTGGTTCATGTAGTGTTGGGGACTGAACCCAAGGCTTCATGTGTGCTAGCCAAGTACTCTACCAACTGAGCCACATCTCTAGCCCTTAACAACTCTCGTAAAAAAAAAAAAGTCATTGGAAACCTAGGAGTCTGTCCGTATTACGTTCATATACTCTTAGGCTGAGACTTTACATCCCCACATGGGATCCATTCAGCCGCCCCTTTTTTTTAAAGGGCGAATCTCAGATTAAGATGTGCCCTGAAACCCCATGCTTATAAAACCTCTTGATCTCTCATCGGTATCATGCGTAGAAAACTCTGGTTTAATTCTCTGTCCCCGCTCCAGCAGCAGCTCTGAAAGACACAGCTCTATCCCTGAATTGTTAACACCCAGAGAAAGGGCAGAGCTGGGAGTCTGTGTGAAGGCTTCCTGTGAGCTCCTGAGGTGTGTAATTGGCCAAGCAACACTTGCCTATGGCCGGTAGAGTGATGCGTGCTGTGGGTGCCGGGGGAAAATAAAGTCGGGAAAGCTGGCGTCGACGCCTGTGAGGCTCAGTTCGGTGGTAAAAACACTTAAGACCTTCTGTTCTGGTGATTTTTAAGGACATGGGACACTCACCAACTTGCCTCTCTCTGTGCTGGCCTTGATGCTGACAGACATAAGAGAGAAGGTGGAAACAGTCCAGAGAGAGAGCGAGCAGTGTGTGTTTGAGGTCCTGCCCAGGGTTCTAAAGATGCTAGCACCTAAACTAATGACTTCACTCTGCATCCTCAAAAAGGCCAAGTGTAATGCTGCCTCTCCTCAGCATGTTCCTTGAGGGTTTGTTTCGATTTTTGATGGTTTTGTTTTGAAACAGAGGATCTGAAACAGAATGATGCAGAAACGGTCTGAGAGGTCTTTGAGACGATCCAGCAGCTCTCAGGGCTTGTCTTGTGGATTTGAGGGTGGATTTTAGACAGAGGTTTATTATGGTTGGAATCTTAACAGGGAGGAGAACCAGGACTCCTGTACAGTGGGGGAGGGGGCAGGAATTAGGGTACCATGGTGGGGTGACTCTAGGGAGTCAATTCATCTAAGACCATCGGCAAACAGCTATTTACATTACAATTCACAACAGCAGCAAAATTACAGTCATGAGGTAGCAATGAAATAATTTTATGGTTGGGGGTCACCACAGGATTAGGAAGGTTGAGAAGCACTGTCCCATGGGCTGGGGCAAAGCCTGGGAGGGGGATGAGCTGTCGTTCCAGTTGGTCCAACCACAGGAAATGTGGGTGTCCATTTCAGGCTTAGGCATGTGTCGTCTTTAGACAGGTGCGCATTCAGGAAATGGCACAGACCCTGGAGCCAGGCTCTCCCTGCCTGGCTGCCAGTGAACACATTTTAAGAGCTACTGCTGGGGTCCTGGCCCTACCAGAGAAGTTTCTCCTTCTGCTGGTGTCACTGGCTGGCCTGAAACTTGCTTGAACTTGTAGTGGTCCTCCTGCCTCTGCCTCCTGCACACATTTCAAGATTCACATCCCTCTAGTTGAAGTGAGTGCGGAAGACACATCACTTCTTAAAGTAACCGGTTTGTGGAGTTGTTTTTTTCACCCTAAATTTATTTGCTAGGGGGATTTTTGTAGGTGTTATTTAATTTTGTTGCACACAGGGGACAGTCTGAGAAGCTGTGACATCCATCCATTTGATTGGCAGCCAGTGTTTCCCAACTCTTCCTTTGTTGAGGAATTATTTTTCATGAGGCGATTATTTGCTGCATACCTAGTTAATTCTGATGCAGACAGAGAAATGAAGGCATGCCGATTAACACTGCAAAGTTATCATCAGCCCTAAAGGCTCTTCAGTTCTATTCTTATAATGTGGACCTCACACCCCTATTTCCACTAAAGTCCTTTCTCTAAAGGCAGGGCAGGCTAATCAGTGCAGAAATAAAGGTCTCCAGGCCTTCGTTTTGGCCAAGGGCTAAACTTAGTTCTCTTGTGGACTGGGATGTGGTAGGTTGGTAACAGGCAAGCCTAGCATGTGCAGAACCCTGAGTTCCATGCCCAGCACCAAATAAATCAGTCATTGGTGGCTCACACCTGTCCTCTCAACGCAAGCAGCAGAGTAGGGAGGATCAGGTTCAAGGTCATCCCCGGCAAGCCCAGACGACCAGATACCCTGTCTCTATAAAGCAAAAATCACCTTGAAAAGTACAGAATGGTAAGAACCTAGGACGGCTGAAAGACTTCCCTCCAGGAAGCCAGTTCCTCTCGGACGCTGCCCGGGAAGCCCGTGGGCACCGAAAGTTTCTTCAGGACTTTTGACTTCTGTCTCCCACACACTTCTGAGCAGAGGTGGGAGGGGTTACTTTTTGTGTGCAGATCCAGTGAATTTTTTGTGCCAATTGAAGACAACGAATTAATGCTTCTCTGATATTCCTCAGACGAAAACCCCATGAACTAACCATTTTAGAGCATTAAGCTTTGCTTCATAATGCATTTTCCACAGATGAATCAAAGGCCCTAATGCATTTGCTATTTGGGAATAATAAAGCCTGAAGTGGGGCGAGGACTTTCACATTTACATAAGAAGAAAGAGCCAGGAAAGTTCAGGACAATCCAGCACAGAGGAAGGTGCCCCTGAGAAAGGCTCGGAAAACACAGCCTGCTCCTTCAAAAGGGTGCTGCTCCTCCTTCTCTTCACCTCCCTAGAACTTTCTAGATCCTAGTGTCTTGCTAGCCTTTTCTTTTTTTGGTGCTCTCAGGAGTGGCAAAAGGCCAGAAGAAACAAGGGAAAGAATGGTGGTGTGTGTGTGTGTGGGGGGGGAATGTCTTCAGTGTTGATGAGCTAACACAACTTATATTAGGAACATAACGGCGTGTCCAAAAAGTGTGCTGGCTGGTTTTATGTCACACAGACCCAAGCAATTTGGGAAGAGGGTCTCTGAATTGAGAAAATGCTTTTTTAAGATTGGCCGATAGGCAAGTCTGCTGTGCATTTTCTTAATTAGTGATTGATGAGAGAGAGACCAATGTGGGTGGGGACACCCCTGGGCTGGTCCTGCACGGTACAAGAAAGCAGGCTGAGCAAGCCATGGGGAGGGGGAAGGAGAGGAAGCAGGTGAGGAAGCAGCATTTCTACATGGTGTCTGCTTCAGTCCCTGCCTCCAGTTCTTGGCCTGCTAGAGTTCCGCTCTAGCTCCTCTCAGACAGGGACAATTATGTGGACGTGAAATGCATCCCTTCCTTCCCAAGCTGCGTATGGGTGTGGTGTTGTATCACAGCTACAGAAACCCAACCAAGACAAATAGAAACTTCAGGATCAGCAGTGAGCTGATCAGGAAGATGAGATGGGACTGGTGACCTTTGCAGTCCACAGAAACTCCCGTCTGTAGAGAAACAGTCTCTTCTGAGGTTGCCTGCTCCTCCCCAGGCTCTCAAGAAACTTGGCTGAAGAGCAGCAGAATCAAGCAGCTCTAGTTGTAGGCCCAGCAGCTTGTTAAGTGGGAGTTTTTACTTTTACACGAAAAACTATTATATAGAATCAGCTTTACTTAATTGATTCATAACAAAACAAATCCAGGAACAGGTTTGGCTATGTGTGGTAGCAAGCCCCATCATCAAACCATGAGCAAGACTAAGTGCTCCTTTCTTTCTCCAGCAACATGAGTTCAGGGTTGATGTGGGTGCTGTCGGGTCACTGGCTGTTTGGCTGCTCTGAGTTTGCCTCATTTCTGAAAGTGGCGGTCTTTGCTATGGTCATTATGTCTACATCCCAGCCAGCAGCAATGAAGAAGGGACAGAGCATGAAGGCGAGCACCAGAAGCTGCTGCCTTGCTCTGCCACAGGTATTCTAAGGGAGGCAGAAACTGTGTTCTCCATCCTGGGCAATGATGTGCCTACCCAGACACGCCAATTAGATGCCTACTGAATATCTATTCATCCTAACAGCTACTTCCTTCCTTTTATCTTTACTGATTTTCCCTGGATGCTCATAGTGGCTAACTCTTCCGTTAGGGTTCGTGACGTCAGCATCACTGGTAATTAGGTGGGAAGCCCAGAGCCAGCAGCAGCAATGGTTTGTAACTAAGGTGGGGATAAAGAGGCAGAAAGAGCCTTTTACTCTCTTTGTTCATAGGCGAGCTTCCTTCCCCTAGTTTTGGGCAAAGCGTCTTATCACACAGTGCAAAGACAAGGAGAAAGTTAACTGACTTTCTCGTGGTCAATGGCAGAGTGCTTCACAGAAAGGATAGCTGCTTTCTCCAAGGAATGAGTTTAGAGAAACGCAGAGGCATTGGGCTTGGAAAAAACAAAATCTTAAAAAAAAATTCACTGATAGACAACAAAAGCCTTTTTTTGGGGGGGCGATGGGGGTTTTGAGACAGGGTTTCTGTGTGTAACCACCCTAGCTGTCCTAGCTCTTGTAGACCAGGCTGGCCATTAACTCACAGAGATCCACCTGCCTCTACCTCCTGAGTCCTGGGATTAAAGGAGTGTGCCACCACTGCCTGGCACCAAAAGCCTTTTGAGTTTCTTTTGCTCTTCATTGAACATCCTTTGCTCCAAACTGTTGTCCACAGGGCAAAGTAATTTTACAGAGTTAACCACTAGAAGTGATGGGTGCCACCCATAACCAACAAAAACCAGTGTACTCACCATAGAAAGATTTATCTTCATGGTGCGGTGGGTTGCCTCACCTGGGGAAGCTGTCTGGTAGGTAACACGTGAAGGTCAGAAGAGGAAGAAGTCTTCTGTGGACCAGAGATGGAAATAAAAGCACAAGCATTGCCACGCATTGCTAGACCAAGTCTAGCAATGGATGTCTGGTGGAGCAGTGGAAGAAAGGACATCTGGAGCTGTTAGTATCGTTAAGAATGGAGGTTACTGTGCTTAGCAAACAAGTGAAGAGTATATCGAGGCCTGAACTACTCGGAGCTCACTGTTTCTGGACTGACAGCTGGGGTACCCACATAGGACCAGACTAGGCACTCTGAATGTGAGGGACAGTTCTGTGGCTTGGGCAGACTGTGGGGCCCCTAGCAGTAAGACCAGGAATTAACCCTAATGCATGAGCACTTTTTGGAGCCCATTCCTTATGGAGGGATACCTTGCTCAGCCTCAATATGGGGGGAAGGGCGCTTGGTCCTGCCTCAACTTGATATGCCAGACTTTGTTGATTCCCCATGGAGTCCACAACTTTCTGAGGAGTGGATGGGGCATTGGATGGGGGAAAGGTGGGATGGGGAGCAGGAGGAGGAACTGGTATGTAAAATTAAAAAAAAAAAACTTCTTTTTTAAAAAGCGGAGCGTATTGGAACTACCCATTGCTGTTCACCCCAAACTCCGAGAGCACATCTTCACACAGGTATAGGGATATGAATTTTTCATGAGCCTCTTAGGACCAGGCTTTGAAACTCGCCAACCCATTGATCCAGGCAGCATGGCTACATTGAAGATCTGATGCTCTAGGAACCAGAGTGAGTCACTGCCGTCGCTTACTGATGTTGGCAAGCTATGGGGCTTCTGAGTTCACACTCGTCATTTCTTTGTTCTATTAATTTTTAAAACAATCTTTTCTCATTTTACATACCAATCCCAGTTCCCTCTCCCTTCCCAGTCCCCTCACCTTCCAAACACCCTATACCCCATCCACGCCTCAGAGAGGGTAAGGACTCCCATGGGAGTAACAAAGTCTGGCGCATCACACTGAGGCAGGACCAAGGCCCTCCCCACTATATCTAGACTGAGCAAGGTATCTCTCCAAAGAGAATGGCTCCAAAAAGTCAGTTCAAGCACCAGAGATAAGTCCTGGTCACACTGCAGTGACCTCACAGATGGCCTCAGCCACACAACTGTCACCCACATTCAGAGGGCTTAGTTTGGACCTATGCATGTTCCCCTGTGTCAGTCTGGAGTCAGTGAGCTCCCAGTAACTCAGGTCGGCTATATCTGTGGGTGTCCCCATTATGGTCTTGAACCCTTTGCTCATATTATCCCCTCCTCCCTCTCTTCAACTGGACTCTGGGAGCTCAGCCAAGGCTAGCTGTGGATCTCTGCCTCTGCTTCTATCAGCTACTGGAGGAAGTTTCTATGATAACAATTATAGTAGTCATCAATCTGACTACAGGGCAAGGCCAGTTCAGGCACTCTCTCCACTATTGCTTAGGGTCTTAACACAGTGTCACTTTGGGCTGCTCATTCTGCTGTGCCGGGCTAGTTCTTGGGTATTGTGTTCCTGTGAAATCCAGCTTTTCCTCACACGGGACTCAGTGGATGAGATCAGAACACCCTGGTTCAGACACTAAGAATGAGTCAGGTTTCTTTATTTTCCTTTTATTTCTGTCTCGTTTCCCCGAGTCAGTAGAGACCACACTATCAAGCTTAACTATCAGATGGGAATTTCTACAAAAGGAAACTATGGAATCGGAGGCCAGAGTACTTGAGGAGCATCCTTTCTAGCAGTATTTCTCGCTGGTTTGTTGGTGACATTGGGATGAACAGAGCATGGGAGACAGTCAAACTATGAAGCCTTCTCTGTGTCACCACAGCCAGGACCCAGGACTCGGGAGCATGTCCCCAAGAACCAGCTGCTGCAGATCTGCATATCTGCCAGGCACTGTCTAAACGTGTTTCAGAAGAGAGTAGACGGGGCAAATTACATTCCCTAAGACTTGGGGGAAAAAAAAAACAGTAACCAAAATATATGTATCCGCTAGTTCTTTTAAGTTAAAATTCTGATGTCGCCGAGAAGCCAAATGTATACGGGCACAGCCAAGGGAAAAAGCTGTGCCTGGTGCCCATCCCTGGCTGCAGCTCTGGGTGAACCATCACCGTGGGTCTGCCACCATAGCTCCCGGTTTTTCTCTTTCAAAAGTTATACTCAATTCTGGGCAAATTCATTTTCCCTGAGAAGGAAAGGTTAATTTAATAACTCCTTGAGTGTCCACACTGTTGTCATTCATGGGCTTTATTCGGTGTGCTGTAGGACAACGTCTTCATGAACTTGTCTCTTCAAAAGCTTTCTCACAATAGTAAGTCACTTAGAAAAATATCTCTAGTAAGTATGGGGTTTTGTCAATATTATCAACCAATGTCTCATGATTTTCTTTCAGAATTCTGACTTGAAATTATAAAAATTGTGGCCCTAAAATTGGGTCACAGCCCACACTTGCAGCACGAGAGAGCTGTACAATAATAACCACAAAGCCTATAAACACAAGTGTCACTATAGGTCGACATTCTGAAGAATTTAGTTTTGAAGCCTCTTTCTTTTCGTCTGTATTTTAAAGTTTAAACCCCGTTTGGAGAGACAGGAGTTCAAGGAGATGTTGCTTTCAGAGGCTGTATGCGTGAGGGCCTTTCAGTATCTTTTTCATTATCAAGAAAGAGACCTGGAGTCTAATGTTTGCCGCTGTGCCTCTAGGGAGCTGTGCATTGGTTGTCCACCTCTTGGCCTTTTCATTTATTAGCCATGTGACTTCAGTTTTCTCACGTAGAAAGTGCCATTATATAGTGGGCTTTAATAGAAATAAATGATAAAATTCATATAAAATACTTAGCACCATATCTTTTTTTTTTTTTTTGACGGGTTTCTCTGTGGTTTTGGAGCCTGTCCTGGAACTAGCTCTTGTAGACCAGGGTGGCCTTGAACTCACAGAGATCCGCCTGCCTCTGCCTCCCGAGTGCTGAGATTAAAGGCGCGTGCTACCACGGCCTGGCTCTTAGCACCCCACCTTAAACCCATCAAGATAGCTGTTTACTGTTATTATCCTTCCTGTGTTATTGGGGGACCACTGGGTGTGCGTAAAACCCGGAGATCTCATGATACTGGGAAGGTGAACTGGGAGAATTTCTTTCATATGAGGCCCCAAAGAACCTTTCTCAAGGGCCAATAGTTCATTCTTCTGGGGCAGCCAGAACGAGCACCACTAACAGAAGAGATATGTGATTAAATATTATTTTGTGTCTTCTAAGAGGCTGCTCAGACATTCACGTGGGTCAACCCACACTCCCAGTTCCAGACTACAAAGTCAACTAAGCGGATTGGAAATAAATTTACAGGCCAGAAACCCAGTTAAAAACCCAGTTAAAATTAAAAATACTGTTTCCCACAGACTATCTACTGCTACCACTCAAAGCAAATACAAAACTTCCAGTTAATTCAGGGTCGCACGTAAATCCTGAGGGTTCACAGACGCTTACTTGATGTTTATGTCCCCCCATTCCCCACCCAGCCAGATTCATAGCCCTAATAAAGGGGCTTATCTGAGAGTAGGGAGTAATGGAGGTTACGTGATGTCTTGGGTGGATCTCTGGCATTGTAAGACGAGTGTCTTTTAAGAAGCCTGTGCCAACTGCAACCCTCAGGAGAGCAGGCCCTGAGCCTCTCCTGGACAGCACAATAGAACCGACCCTGTTGTCTGAGGTGCAAATGAGCCAGTCTCAAAGTTGTGATCACTGGAGGGCTGTCCCTACTACTCCTCTGTTATGTGGTAGTGCGGGTGGGGGAGAGATGCACCCTCTTACCCCCTCGTGCCCTGCTGCCTGCTAAAGATGAGCAAGCTGACCCTCCCCTTTACCAGCCGCAGCACGCAGGAAAGTGGACCCTTCACCTCGCCTGGGTAGCACAGCAGCTGGAGAACGGACCCTGAGGATGTGAAAGCCAGAGAATGGGCACCGCCCCTTGCTCATTGCTGCAAGGGGTGAACCGGCTAGGGCAAAGCTGGAGAGCTCCCCCTGGTGGTGACGACAGGGGAGAGCCGGTGGGCTGACCAAACCAGGGTTATGTGTTGGTCTACCCCCATATCCACCCCATCTGTGATCTGCTGGACCACAGGGTGGAAGTGAGGAGGGTGGTATGGTCGATCCTATGGACCCAGGGCTGCAGGATCTCCACGACACAGGGCAGCAATGGCATGTCCAGGAAGAGCCCCAGTGAGGGCCCAGCGTCGATGGTGTAGCAGAGACCAGGAGTCTTGAACCAGACCGGTGATTCTTTGCGATTAACACCTGCATGGAAGATGTATGGATAAAGGGGTTTGCTGCATGACTCAAATTGTGGCTTCCATGATGAGATTTTCCTTTCTTCCTTTTTCTTTTCCTTTTTTTTTCTCCTAAATTTTATTTTGTTTTATTCTGGGGGAGAGGGAGATGGGTGGGATCGGGAGGCATAATGTGAAAGACACAAAGAATAAATAAAAAGCAAGTTAAAAAAATAAGAAGAGCCTGCCACAGTGTTGGCTCCTTCCTCATCGCTCCTACGGGAGGATGCTTTTGTAAGAGGCCACAGCGATGGCTCCTTCCTCATCGCTCCTACGTGAGGATGCTTTTGTAAGAGGCCACAGTGATGGCTCCTTCTCTGTCTCTCCTCCGTTGCGGGGTGAGTTTGTAAAGCAGGCCCCACCAGATGTGGGACACCAACCGTGACACTAGGCCTCCAGATGTGGAGAAGGCGACTTTCCATCGAGTAAACCTACTGGTTTGTGGTGGTTGGTCATATGGGCCTCGGCAGACTTCTCCTGAGTCCCTGAAGCCTGACTCTGCAGAGGCAGAGGCGGGGCCATGCCCCAATCCTCCTCAGACACTTACCATACAGGCTTTCTTTCCTGCCTCCTTCCTTTCACTAGTCTAATTGACATCTCTTCAGCACTTGGCACCCTCGTCTCTTTGAAAGTCTTGCTTTTTATAGATAATATTGATATCCCTATTCCTCCAAAGACCAGAATTTAAAATGCTTCCCCTTCAATGTTGTGAGGTCATCAAAGGAACATGACTGATTAGGTAGTTGGCATCAAGAACTTATGGTTTCCTGTTTAAATTTGTGTCTTAGTTGGGATTTCTGTTGCTGTGATGAAACACCATGACCGAAAACAACTTGGGAAGGAAAGGATTTATTTCAGCTTACATGTCCATTAAGAGAAGTCAAGGCAAGAAGGAAAGGCAGGAACCTAAGGAAGAACTAAAGCAGAGGTATGGAGGGGTGCTGCTTACTGACTTGCTCCCGATGGCTTGCTCAGCCTGCTATCTTATGGCTCCCAGGACCACCCGGCCAGGGTGGCACCACCCACAAGGTGCTGGGCCCTCCAAGATCAATGACTACATAAGAAAATGTCATATAAGCTTGTCAGGCCAATCTGATGGGGACATTTTCTCAGTTGATGTTTTTTCTGCCCAGATTGCTCTAGTCTGTGTCAAGTTGACATAAAATCTGGCCACACCATCTGATAATGTTGTACTTACATTTCTAAAATGAATCCAGCACAACTAATACATAGCAAAAGGTACAGATGGATGGAGGAGAGAGAGGAGAGAAGGCTTTATTTACTTGTTTGTTTATTTCTTATTATCGAAGACACAAACTGAATATCTATGGGTAAAATTATAAAATATCTGGTGTTTGCTTTCAAAACTTCAGGACAGAAGAGCAGCATTAGATGTGTATAGGCCAGCGTTGACTTTGAGTTGAAGCTTTAAAGTGGCATATGTCAGGATTTCTATTGTTTGTACTATGTACGCACATGCATGCGTGCACGTGTGTATGTGTGTGTGCATGTGTCTTGGAGAAGCTAACTGACCTTCAGTCTTTTGAGTGCTTTTCCTGCTTCCATCTCCAAGCTCAAAGAAGAAGTATTGGAATTGCAGAAGCCCACTGCCACAGCCCAGCAATTCAAACTCAAGCTTACACAGAAAGGGCTTAGACCACCAGCTGAGCCACTTCCCCCAGCTCGTGTTTGTCCCTCTGAACTCCATGTTCCATTAAGCTACCCATTCTTCCAGGAACAGATTGCATAGTTCTGATACAGTGAGAGAGGTCACAGGGCAAAAAAAGGTCCCAGGCAGCCAATGGTCTACAGTATCTCAATTTTCATCTGTCATGCAATCATACACACTTATGACCAACCAACCTGATTGTGGGTGTGGAGTATTTGCTGATTCAGATATGAGCCATTGACATGTCTCTAGCATTCTTAGATCATCATCGTTATTGTCACTGTTATTATTATTATTTACCATTTTAAATATGCTACTGGTGTGAAGAATTTGAAACTGCACAAACATTTTGTACTCCTGAGCAAGCTGTTTCTTCTTCTTCTTCTTCTTCTTCTTCTTCTTCTTCTTCTCCTTCTCCTTCTCTTCCTCCTCCTCCTCCTCCTCCTCCTCCTCCTCCTCTTCCTCCTCCTCCTCCTCTTCCTCCTCCTCCTCCTCTTTCTTCTTCTTTTTAAATTCAACCAGTTAGCTAGAAGGTTTGGGGCATGCTGTAATCTGTACAGTTTGGCTAGCGAGAGATGTTTATCAAATTCTTACTTTCATTTATCACTTCTTCATAGTAGTTGATCTAAACCATGCTCTGGAAAATGCAATGAGTTCCTAACTGCAAAAGAAGTCTGGACGTGTGACATAGAATCCAGGTGGAGTGCTGGCGATCATTGCACTGTGTTGGTAGGAGTGGAAACTTTCTGTGCAGGCTGTGAGGACTTAGCAATGTCCTGGCCACTTTCATTATGGTTTGCCCCTGGTGGCAAAGAGTTTACTTATGCTTGTTGGGCAGCTATACAAGGCAAGGTATTGGATATAAGAAGACACCTAGTATACAGGCCCCAGTGCGAAGTGCTTGGTGTTGAAGGAGGCCAAGAGATGAGCCTGGGTGGCCCCCTGTCACCATCTTGTTCTCTAGTGTGTGTGTGTGTGTGTGTGTGTGTGTGTGTGTGTGTGTGTGTGTTAGGATCAGGGGCAAGAATGCTGTAAAACTTTGTATTCAGTTAGGCCCTTTAGAGACACACAAATGCCATCTTTTTAGGGACCAGGTGGAGGGGGAGGAAGTGCCATCAACTGTTAGAATCAGTGAATCTGCGGGCTCTGATAACACTGGAATTCAGCTTGTGTTAGGTGTGGGAGTGGAGGTGTTTTTTTCTCCTTGATTCATTTATCCTCCCACCCATTTCTTATTTTCTTTACCCTTACATACCTGCCAGAGTCACTGGGAGAATTATTTTAATTTCTAAAAGGTTTTACTGTGGGAGAGAGAGAGAAAAATAACGCCACAATGGAAAGAAGTGTTGGAACAGGCCGAGTGCCCTCTCTGAAGGACACTGGAGTCGCTAATAGCTCCCTTGAGAGATTAGCGGTGAAGTGGGCCTGCGTGAAAGGAGGTGGCACGGAAGATCATTGCTTCAGTTATTATTAATGGATTGCTACTCCACAAAGATCATCTGGGGACGGCTGTGGCTGGTCGGCTGGTGCCATCAAAGGCAGTTTGTTTAGCTGTGTGATTAACGACACTGTTTTCAAGGTCTGCTCCTGGCACTTCAATTAGATGGAGGCTGTGTCACCAAGAGTAGCTTTCTTGAACTCTTCGCTGAGTTTCAGCGAAGGAAAACTTTTCCATTAACTGTGAAGTTAAAAGAAAAAAAAATCCTATAATGTATTTCTTAACCAGATTAGAAACCAGAACCCTGGTAGGCTTTTGTTTAGCTATTTTGCTGAGGGTGTTCTGTGGAGGCCATGCAAAGAAAGAGTAATTCACAGTGAAAACCTTAGCATTTTACTTAAAAGCCTTATTTTCATTTTTGGAAAATGTGACGGTAAGAATTAGCGCTGGCACTTCTGTTTCAATAATGGCGGTGATGTTTAAATGACAACACACGCATAATTGGACACACATGCACATTTATGGACACAAAAATGTCATTACCTATTTTGGTGGAACATTTTATACTTGCTTTATAGACAACAGAAATCAGCTTAAGCTGTTTGTATCTGCAGGCGACAAATCGATGAGAAGCCCTTGCCACACTCCCACTTGGGGAGAAAGGCTGCCTTTCTTCACTGCCTCCTTTTGAAAGGACCAAGTTGTCTGCCGTGAATGAGGCCATGGCGGATCATCCTAAAATACTCAGTAACCCATTTTCATCATATTTCTAGGCAACTTCTAAAGGTCAACAGTGGTGGTTATCGCTCAAGACTTGCTATGAGTCTGGCCTCTGGATCCCATGAGAGGGAGTCCCTGAGACAGCGAGAGGGGTTCCTCTGGAGTCCCTGAGACAGAAAATGTTACGGATGCTTTAGATCACATTTGCTTTCAATCACCTTTCGTCCATCGGTGCAGGGTGTGTTCTTCTGCAGTTCCTTACTAGGGATTTCCCCAGAGGTGAGATCAAGATTGTCAGCATTGCTACAGGGTATTTCACAGTGGCCACCAAACACCAATGGTTTCTCCTAGAGACAGTTATCAATTGAGACATATGGGAAAACGCTGCAAACTGTGTGTTTAAAACGACTGGCTTCGGTAGGCTAAGATGGACTATTCTACCCCCGGTAGTCACTCACCATGGGGCATCTTCCTGAACCCACCCCCAGGCCCTCTTCCACTCCGTGTGGCCAGGCGTCTGTCACAGGGCAGGTGGATCACCATGTCACTCACCATCAGGCATCTTCCCTGAACCCATCCCCAGGCCCTCTTCTACTCCGTGTGGCCAGATGTCTGTCACAGGGAAGGTGATCTCCCATGGTTTTTCCTCAAACATCACTCACGTTTCTGAAGTAGCTGGTTTGGAGTGGTCTGGACCCCTCTTCAGTTCTGAGCAGGGAAACAAACTCAAGTAGGGTAGAGTGGGATACAGCCATCTTTTAAATCTCTGGTGTTTGGCTTCTCCTCCAATCTACCCCCACTCTCCCCCCATTTACTATCAAATATAATATAATCAATTACTTTGAAATTCCCTATCCCTCAGACACACCCACGCGTCCACATACACTATCTGATGCATGTTTAGATGACGCCGTTATTCTTAGGAAGAATGCTAGGTTACATGAGTGTTGGAAAAGTTTTTGGGGGGGGCCACGGGGTCCTGCCTGCACCTTGGAAAACACTCCTGGTCTTTTTTGCCGCTCGCTGTCTTAGGAGATTAGTTCTGGTGGGGAGCACTCCCCTTCTCCAGGCCACCTCACTCCCATCTTCACAGAGGAGATCAGGGGACCTTCCCGTAAGCGGCTTTGCTTGATTAGCCGCTCCATGCTTCAGCCTGTTTAAATTCTGGCCCACTGTTATCAGGCCGAGTAAGACCTCCGAAGGCTCAGGCATTCCCACGTTTATGGACCTACATCATATTGCATGAAGAAGTACTGAGAGCCCACTTCTCTGTCTCATATATACATATATGCATACATACATACATACATACACATACATATAATATACATTATACACATATTTATGTTAAAATGACTTGGTAGTATTGCAAAACTTATACAAATTCTCATCTGGCTGTGTATAACAGATTATTAAGGTTAAGACAATAACTGCTCGGAGGCTGTGTGCTCTCAGAAGTTTTTATAATAAGAAAACATACATTATGTCATTATGTTCTTTACTGTAATGGATTTTTCATTTAAAATACATTAATTAATTCTTTGCAAATTTCTTGCGATGTAATTTGATCATGTTCACCCCAAGTCCTTCCCACATACACACCCACCTCCCTCTTCACCCCCTCACCCAACCTCACATTCTCTCTCTCCCTCCTCTCCCTCTCTCTCTCTCTCTCTCTCTCCCTCCCGTCTCTCTCTCTCTCTCTCTCTCTCTCTCTCTTTCTCAACACATGAACTCTATGCCTAACAACTCTTGGCTGTGAGGCCCACCCTGAAGAATGTCTGAACTATTAAAGCACCTGACTCCCCATCCAATGAGGTGGATTTTTAATGACTGTAATTTCACAGGTAACGAAGTACGCATTAACAGACACTGGAAATTTCATCAGACATTTATTAATTTCTCTCTTTTTCTCTTTTGTGCTGTGATTTTTAAAAATACATTACACACTTTTTTTTTGCTAAGTTCACAGAAATGCACGCACTTTGGTGACTTCTGCTCACTCGACACTTTCCTGGCTGTTGGTTGCAAAGTCTGTGTTTCAAAGAGCAGAAGGTTTGATCACACTGGAAACTGAAGACGCTAGCCTGGCAGCACCTCATGGAAGAGAGACTTGTGCATCGTCTTCACGTTCCCTTTCTTGAGCTTTCTATAAGAACCTGGATCCTCTAAGGAATCAATCTGCAGCAGTTTCTAACCTGTCAGGCCCCTTGCTTCCTCTGCAGGGTTGGTGCAGCCACAGTGGGGTGGTTCAGCTGCAAGGAGCCTGCACAGAGGCTCTAGGTCAGGAGCCCACCATTCTATTTTATAGATGTAGAAATAAAACTCAAAAGGAACTTTGCCTAAAGCCAGAGGTGCAGTAAGTTACAAAGCTGGGTTCCATCTCACTCATAGCCCTTCAGTTTGGCACTGCGCCCCGGGACACAGAGCAGCATGCCCCGACATGCTCCTGCATCACAAGTCACGCTGCCTGTATGCACTCATTGCCCCTTCGTTTCCATTTGCCATGGCGAAGTGTAAAAGGATCTTTAAAAAGAAACGAGGAAAGAGAAAAACCACCCGACCCTATACCGAGGAATAACCAAAGCCTTGTACCCACAAATAATAGCCCAGAAAAGACTGTCCCCCACAAAAAAAGCGTAAACTCGTTTGCTTCACACTCCCAGGTTTTCCTTAGCATCTTCTTATGGTGACAAGTGCTTTATCTCTGCTCTAATTTTTGTCTCCCTTAGCAGAAATAGTTTGCTTGATACATACTTCTTGGCAAGGGAAAACGCCTCAGGATAAGGCGAACTGTAGTGTTTCCCATACTTAGTGAGCATCAGGATAGAAAGTAAAACAGAACAATGGAGGGCGTCATAGCCTACTTGGCATTTTAAATGAGCCGATCTTAAGATTTAGTTAGAAGGTGAGAGCAGAACTCACGCCAACATCGAGTTAGAGGAAGGTACTAACGGGAGAAATTCCTGAGCACCGTGAAGATTAGCCTATGCTGTGAGTTAGAAGAATTCTGGCTTGGGTATTGTGTAAGCTGTTTCCTTAATCCAGCTCCCTCCACCTAGGTGATATCCTGGAGTAAGCATAGATAACGCACTTAGAAACCAAACTGACCGAGAAGATGTAATTTGCATGCAATTTGGGGGGAAGTATAAAATAAAAGTTGTTTTAAATGCCAGAAAAAAAAGATACTCATAAAAATAAAGTATGCTAATCAGAGAACAAATTTCAAAAGCTTAGGTCATAACGGAAAACAATTTCCTTGCCCTGGTCCCCTTACTGAGCGCCCTGAGCACTCCCGGGCTGTTACATTCTCTAATGACATTACAGTGTGTGGCGCATCTCATCTAATCTGTTAGTAAAATCCGAAAGGCACTTATGCCAGCCTCTAATGCAAGCCAAATGAATCTTCCCCGTAATAAGAAGCTTCGCAGAATTAGTTTTCGGTTTGCAGAAAATTGCCATTGGGGCTGGCACTTTTATCTAAAAATTTCACTCGTGCATAAGCAAAAAACTCATATATTATTTGGTTACATTCCATCAGTATGAGAAATAACATTGTGCGGATTCTATGCATGCTAATGATATATAGAAATCCACCTGCTTTCAGATAAAATGAGTTTAATTTTCTGTTGCCCACTGCCTGGTTGGCCTTTTATGAATTACTTATGCACAGCCTATTATTAAAATGGAGGGAAAGCAAATTAGAAAGTCCTCCTATCTCTCCGCTGGATTTAGCCAAGGCAGGGCTGTGACAGCTAGAGTCAGCGTTTTTGAAAAAATTCTGCTCTCTTGAAAAAATTTTGCATCTCTATACAATTCTATACCACTGTTGTAAACGTTCTGACCTACCTTCTCACCAAATTAACCTAAATCCTTTCTATTTTCCAACATTAATGGAATCCTCTAGAGTCCTGCTGATATATATTAAAATATATTTATTGGTTAATTTGAATTCCAGCATTTTGTACCTCATTTCCAGTACCCCTGTTATAGCTGAACAGCCTTGGGTTTGAGCATTAAAAACCTACAAATTAAGATACACAGAGGACATCTTACAGTTATCAGATGAGAGCAACTTAAGTTTTATCGGCATATGGGGTGATGCATTTAACTCTCGGCTTAGACGGCAAACGAGGGTTGTTTGTCGGAAAGAGTTAACGGCTTCCCAGCTGCCGGGGTTAAGGATCTTCATTGGTTAACCACAGGCAGCAAGTTATTGTTTCCAGAGGGGTTTGAAGTCTATGGTTCCCACTCATTAAAGACGAGCTCCTGTGAATTATTACTTCCTACTTAGGCTCACGTCTTTGTAGGATGTTCCCAGCATGCCTCCGAGGGCCAGAAAAATGCCCTCAGTGATGGTGCCCTACCTTCTCAGTGTGACAGGGAGGAAAGAGCTGTCCAATGCCATGTTGAAAAGCAGGTTCATCTCCACTCAGGTGCATCCAGAAAAAGCCCCTGACAGGTGAATGGTCAAGACCGATAGCATACCTGAGCATCTGCGATGCCGTGTGAAGGTGGATCACGGGGCCCTTGGGGAAGTGGAGAGCAATGAAGAAGGGTGCATAGCTTTTGTCGCCTGTCCTGGGTAGTTTTCGTTTTCTCTGTTTGAGGAGACATCGTCCAAGCCACAGTTATAAATGCATGCGTAACACAATGTTGAACATCATAGGATTCACACGAGGTAACCCTGCTGTAGCTGAAATGGGCTTGTAAGACATTGGATTGGCTCTACGTGGCTTTCTTCTTCCTTGTGTTTTGTGGTACACTGGAATGTGCAGGACTCCTCCCAGTTACAGAAAAGGAATCGTTTCTCAGAACCATCTTGTTTCCTTCCTAGGTTCGTCAACTTTAAAAAATAATGTGTAAACATTTTTTTTTTTTTTGGTGCTGGGGCTGTACCCAGAACCTTGCACGTGGAGGTAAATGCCTTGCCGCTCAGTTATAACCCCAGCCTGGATATAAATATTTTGAGGTGTTGGAAATTGAAACCCAACTTTGAAAAGCGTTGTCTAACTTTATACTTCTATAAGCAAAGGAAAATTATCAAGTCTGTACTTGTGAGTTTTTCTGAAGCTTGTTTTCCAATTTAGTAATGGAAAATTTTAATTTCTACCAAAGTGTGTAAGTACCAATTTCCCATGAATGATCTTCAGAACTACTACTATAAAAATAAAAAACAAGGTGTTTTATTTGCTTTGGCTACATTTTAAAATGGAAAGATGTATTTTTTTTTATTAGAACTGTGCTTTTGCTTTAGGTTTAAGCTTCTGTGCTCTGCCTATTGGAATTGCCTTCTACAGTGAGTCACCTTCCCTGTTCCTTTTTTCTTGACTTATAAGAACAATTGCCATAGTAAATACCAACCTCAACTGTTTTGCTCTGTTTTGAATATTATGATGATTTTCAGATTTACCCAGGGTCTTCTTTCTGTGACAAAATACTTTACTGGGAGAGTTTATTTGAGCTTCCAGTTAAAGAGGCTCTGTCCAGTGTGTGTGTGTGTGTGTGTGTGTGTGTGTGTGTGTGTGTGTGTCGGGGGTGGTATGAGGTGGCTACTCACATTCTATCTGTAGTCAGGAAGCAGAAGGCAGGCAAGAGGGCAGGAACCGTCCAACCTCAAGCCTCACCTGCAGTGTCCCACTTCCTCCAATGAGGCTCCACCCCCTGGACCTTCCTCAACTTTCCAAAACAGTGTTCCAGCGAGGAAGCCAGTGTTCCCACACTCTGTGCCAGGAGGAACCTTCCCACCCAAACTGTAGCATGTGGTTTTAGTTCTTGTAGTAAGGACCAGTGCCCTTCCGTGGTGTTTAATGCTGTACCTCTCTGTGCTTCTGCAATATTGTCTGCAAATATTTCATCAGGAAAGAGCAGAAGCATTACTACTTAGAATTCATTGTAACTTACCACAGTTTTATGTTTAAAAATTTACACAAACCCTCTGAAATTTGTTTTTGAGTTGGAGATTGGCAGGAAGCTGGCTCTACCTTTCCACAGTGTTCTTTATCCCGCCCTTGAGTTGGAGGAGCCTCCCTGACTTAAGACACTTCCTGACCAACTTCTTGGCCACTGGGATGTGTCTGTCTATGTACCTGTAGGCAGCGTGAGCTGTGCTCTATGCGATGGCAACTGTTGTCACTGTGTCATTACTTTGACAGTCGCGATCAATGCTAGCCCTGCTGAAGTATGTCATTTCATCTCGGTGATTTATTTGCCCTGATGTTGAGTAAGTTACTCTATTAAAGTAAAATTGAAGCAATTTGTAAAATGGAGAGAATATTACCTAGTGGACACTGCGGCTCATGCCAGTATTATTCTGTCCCAACTCCTTACTGGTCGATTACAACACTCTCACCTCCCAGAAGGTGGTTAGATGCTTTCTGAGCCATCTGGGGCCAACTTGAGAAAAGTCTATCAAGCCTTATGAGAAAGAAGCATCCTGTGAGTAATGGAATTCTTCCTTTTTCTCCTTTTCTTGGACTCAGGCACACACAGGGTCATAGATACATACACAGGTTCACACATACACACACAGTCATAAATACATACACAGGTACACACACACACACATACAGTCATTGTTACATACACAGCCTCATACATACAGGCACAAACACACAGACATATGCAGGCATGCACTGGTGCACACATAGACCAGAACAGAGAGACAGGCACATGAAGTCACAGATACACACACACACATAGACACATACACATGCAGAGATACAAACAGGCACACATACTCACATGCGTAGCCACACAGACACACATATACATACAGAAACAGACAAACAAATACAGATACACATCAAGAGCTGTTCATGTGCATGTACATGTACACACACACACTAAGGTATATTCACATATACATAAGCACACACACCAAGATGTGCACATACATGCATGCTTACAGACATACACACAGAGACACATGTGCGAACACAGAACACATATACATACCAGTGTGCAGGCATACACAGAGAGGCACATACATGTGCACACACACATAGACACACACGTAGCCACAGGAGCATGTGCGCGCGCACACACTGACATACATGCATATACATCCTTTTTCCTTTAAACACGGCTGAGGAAGTGTGGTGCTCTGGTTACTGGTGGCAGCGCAGCCTAAGGACCAAAGCCGACTTGGACGAGAGGAAACACTGAGCCCTGACGGTGGTGCAGGCCAGAGCCCTGCCTTCCTCTGCTGGGTGCTGCCTGCCTCTGATGGCTGCCTGCGCCAGCACTCGTTCTGACTGATGCATCTCCTGTCCAGCGAGCGTAGCAGCAGATTTAATTATACCGCACTTGGACCAAACACCTGTGCAGAACAACCCGCAGGCCCAGACGCTTCAGGTCTGGTGTGAGGACTGCCACTGTCAACAGTTTATTGACTTGTATATAATTATAATAAACATACATTATATGTATGACTTACATTATTATATACATTAAAACACTCATAAAGTAGAGGAACTAGAGAGACAGCATGCCATTATCACTTTTAACAACTGAAAGACTCATTTTCCCACTTGTTTGTTGTCGAAAATCCTGTTTTCCCAGCCAATATTCATCATGACATTTATTTAGTTCATAAAACAGTACCTGCTAGGTAAAACCCCCAATGCCAAATGAGAAGAGGCCACCAAATGAGAATCACTTGTGGGTTTCCCTCCTCCTTTCTCCTTATCTTCCTTCCTTCCCCCTGTTCCTTTATGTTTTGAGGCAGAGCCTCACTGAGTAACCAGCTCCTCCTGAGGGCTGAGAATGGGCCCATGTCACCTCATCTGGCAATAGTGACCTTTATAAAAGCGGTGACATCCTCAGCTTCATTTCTTCCCCACTCTTCTGAAGTGACCGGGAGCATCGCCTGCCCCTGTGTGCTAGCATCCCACGGTCAGTCCCAGGCTAACTCAGATACCACAAGACGCTGTCCTCTTGTAGTGCTGTCCCCACGCGTACTTAGCACACAGGGGCTATGCTACTGACAGCCTGCTGACGATCAGCATGCCGGCCCATCCTCCACCTCGCTGAGGTCATGTGTTTTCCTCGGCAGTATGTCAGTGTTGAGCGTCACTGCACACTAAGCATTGCGCCTATTTCATTCCTATTTATGTGTTTTTAGTTAGACGGCTGCATGTGGTGTATGCACTTGTCACTGTGTGTGCATGTCGTGGCCAGACGTTGACGTCCGGTGCCTTTCCTAGATCAGGCCCCACCTTTATGTTTGGAGACAGAGTTTTTCCCTGAACCCAGAACACACTGATTTAGCTAGGCCATTGAGTTTCCTGTCCCCGCACCCCCATTTTCTAGAGCTGGGGGTGTAAGTATGAGCAGCCATAGTGAGTTTTTTTATTACGTGGATACCAGGGACTTAAATTCGGGTCCTTGAGATTGCATGGCAGGCTTTTGCCAACTAAGTCATTTTTCCCCCAGTACAATTTTTGCTCATTTTAATGATAGAAATACAATATGTGTGAATTGTTTTATATCCTCACGGTTCGTGAGCACCCACCTGGGAAGTCTATTGACTAGATAATTCTAAACATACCTAAGTTTTCCCCTCACAGTAGCCGTCAAAGGGTAGGGTGTCAAATTCCGTCTGGTGAACAGCACAGTCGCTGCTCTTGGGATTCTAGACAGTGTAAGGATCCAGGTCACGGGCTGTCACAGTCACAGTACACGATAAAGGTGGTCCTGCCGAGGAAATCCAGGAGGCCAATCAAACCCACAACTACCCTGCTTGTTCAGAGGTAGAACTAACAGCTTACCAGCAAGTATCAAATACTCAGACAGGCCCATCCCCCGTGTCGGCAAAGTAGAAAAGCTGGCTTGAAATTGAGGCCAAGTTCATCTGGGAGCCTCCATTCCTAGGCAAGAAATTCACACAACGTGGCAGAACTTTGAATTTCTGAAAACTAAGTTCATTCCTTTCATTGTATTTCTTTTCTTGGGTTAAAAAAAATTTAAGTTAGCATTCAAAGTAATGAGCTATGGCATTACCATAGACGTGTGTCATCACACTTTGTATTTTAACGATTCTCATCTGAACTTCCTTGGGAGTTCCAGCCATTAGCCTGTACAAACGTTCCCACGAGCCTTCAGTAGAGGGCGCCCCTGCAGTACGTGCGACCCACAAGGCCGGCCCTCTCTAGTGCTTACTCCGCGGTCTCTGGTGTGTCTTCATGGTCCACATTGTATTTGTTTTTAGTACACCGATGTCCCCCTCTCTCTGCACAATTTGCTGCTTTAGATCAGTACAGGGCTTGAAACAAATTAGGAACGGAATCTCGTCTTCCAAGGCCTCGGTTGGTTTTGCTCACTGGCATGAGATTGCTCTGAAGAGCAGGCTGTGTAGATTCTACTGCTTGGGTGTTGCAATCACCAGGTCAATTTCTTAGCGTTCTCACCCTGGCTCTGGGGGACCAGACCTGGTTGCTCACCCGGAAAGGTGGACGTTCAATGCGCTCTGTGTTGATTTCACACCAATGGATTCCTTCAGAGTCCTCAGGTCTCAGGTTCACTGTTAAGTCTGAACTCTATCAGAATAGTAAAACATATTCCCTGCCTTCCCACTCCAGTTTTTCAATTATTTTTCTCAGAATACAGAAGTTGGAAAAGTAGGAGAGCATACTGATACACAAAAATGGAACCTCATGCAATGGGGGTGACATACTACTAGGAACCAAAGGGAAGCCTTAAATTTTTGACTAAAATAAAGTAAGAAGTAAATTAATAAAATATTAAATGAATAAACAATGTTTATCTCATTCATCACAATAATTTTTAAATTATTCGGATTTTGCCAAAATTGGGGTTGCTAGTATTCACTTGACATGGAAAGGATGTTTTTATAATAGTTTTTGCTTACAATTGTGAAATCATTTTAGGACCTTTCCTGAGAAGTTACAGAAATGTATTAATGGCATAGAATAAAATTCAACAATCTGCTTTGTCTGTTCAGTATTTTAAATATTCCAAGGCATTCTTTCCAGACCTTAATTTATTAGCTTTCTGAGCAGGAATCACAGCCAGTTCTTGGAGGAGCAGACTGACCAAGGCTGAGCCACAGGGACACGTGGCGGGACGGAGCCGGAAGAGACCTTGTTCAGTGACCCCTGTGCTCAGCACATTATTTTCAGCACAGCTCAAAGACTGATATGAACCCTGCCTCAAAAAACAAGAAAAAACAACAACCACAGAATTTCATCTGGGCTGTGGTGGCGCTCCCTAACCCCAGCACTCAGGGGTTAAAGTGCGACCCTAGACACCCTCCCCAGAAGTTCGGACTGTCCTGGGGGGTGGGCAGCTCATGGTGCTTTCTTATAGGTCCTTCTTGTATTGTCCAGGAGGTGCGCTCAGGAATATTCCAGTTCGGCTAGTGGCATCAACAGCAGAACTGAGGAGGGACCTCAAGAGATGCAGCCAAAGGAGATCCTCCTTGGCGCAGACTGGAGCTCTAGAGGGTGCAGGGCTGGTCTTTGGGTCCCATGCAAGGGGAGCAAGTGCCTTGGGACAGATGAGAATTCTGCGTGCCTTGCCTCTTACTCTTGGGAGAGGGCTTCCTTGGTACAGCAGTGCTCCAACACCCCGGGATAACCAGGCCTTTGTCTCCAAAGCTAATTTCGCTTTGTACTTAGCACAGGGCAGACCCCAGACACTTAGAAAAAGACATGCTACAATATTAAGAACTCAGTAATTAATGTTGGCCAGATTTGAATTTAAATCCTTTGCTCTTCAGGGTCTAATTAAAGCCAGACATTATTATGAGCAGAATTAGACGTTTTCCTGACCAGCCTTATATTAATAGTTTCATGTATAAGGGATTTCATGTTAACAGTTTAAAACATATTTGGAATAATGCATTTCTCTTTGAAGTCAGGAAGCGTGAGAAGTTATGTTGCCTTAACATAAAACCTTTGATTTAAAAAAAAGTGGCCTTATTAGGACAGATATTATTTTTATCTGATTACATTTCTCAGTCAGTCATTCCACAATAGATTGCGGGGATTGTAAATATAATTATCGACACTGTGCCAAGATAATAGCTGCACTTTAGTGGCTTTTGGTTCTGAATAATTAATTCATTTTAGATAGCATTTTAGTCACTGAACTGTTGGGACAGCGATGTTGGTATTTACGGAGCACTCGCGACTGTGGCGGGAGGTGACTGTACCAGCGTTCACATCAGTACTCGGCCTGGGAAAGGCACGTTCAGACCCGTCCAGGAAAGTAAGCTACAAGGAAACAACCATTAGCCGACCTTCCCAGTGTGTGCAGAAAAGAAATGGTCCATTCTAGGATGCTTTTCTCCCCAGAATCTTGAGCTGTGTACTGGCCGTATGATAGCCCTTCTCTGTCTGTAACAGCTTCACCCCTAAACTCAAGGGCATTTCTGTCCATTCCATTGTCTCCTGACACCATGCACAAGTTGACACTAATTGCAAAGAGACGCACAAAACTCAAGCCTAAAAAAGGAGCTACGTGCAGCCTCAGAGAGCCAGAGGAAGCAGTCTCTAACAGTTCTGTTCTATTAAGTTATTTAAAATCCAATTACAGATGGACTTATCAGACACAAGTAAAACTGGAGAAGACGCTGTGTGACACCTTTACATTTTTGTATAAGAGGAAAGCGTTCATGTTCGTCTCACGTGTGATCTTCATCTGCTCTGCTCTTGCCAGATCTTAGGAAGAAAGCCTCAAGTTCTCTTGCATTTCTCCTTGTTTTGTCAAGCTAGAAATTTTGTATCTAAAAGCAGGGGATGAGAAAGTGGGGCTCAGGGTTCCGCTGAGGGCCAAGTACTCTGCTCGGAGTAGTCTAAAGGGGGTCTCTGGGGTTCTTGTCCGCTGGGTATGGCTACCAGCATCTTTTGGAGCAATTGTCATTCATTTCTCTGTCAGTTTTAGGTGACCGGAAACTGTGAGCATCCAGAGACAGAGCTCGGAGGGACACTGTCCCTTTCAGGTCCCCACCAGCAAGTCCTGAAGAATCCCTTGAAAGTCACCATTCTCAGAAGCTGTGTGTGTGTGTGTGTGTGTGTGTGTGTGTGTGTGTGTGTTAAGTTTCCTTGCAACTTGGCCTGAATTAAAATGGTGCTCCCGCATACAAGTCAAATGTTTAAGAAAGCATGAGGCAGAAGTAAATTTGAACTTATCAGGAGTTAGACCATAATAAGGGAATGTAAGGAAGGCTGCCAAGCAGCCTGGCTGCCACCCTCCCTGCTTCCAAGAGGAAAGCCGAAAGTCGGAGATTTACAGGCCAACTGCAGTGTGTGGAATACAAAGCCAACTGCAGTGTGTGGAGCACACACGTGTTTTTTTCTTACCCACCTGTTTGTCTTATTTGCATGAGCACAAACCGCTTTCAACTCAATGCCAGAGAAAAAGGCAGCATCGCCTGCGATGACTTGCTGAAAAGCCCCTGTATTTGTTTGATAATGGATGTTCGGCCGTTGTCCCTATACTTCACCCCCCATCAGCAGGAGCACTTCAGGGGAAAGAAACAGGCTTTTACCACACTGGAACAAAAGCGGTCGAAAGAAAAAAAAAAGCCTGAGCAGATGGGGCAATATTTGCATTTGTACAAACAGTGCTTTTTAGCACGATTCAGAAGCCTCCATTGTGAGCTCAAGTAAGCCAGATGTATCTAGAGCGTGCTGCAGGCGCAGAGGCAGCTTTTTGTTGGCCAGTCACAGAGGTCCTAATACCGCGGTGTCTTCGCACTTGTATATCCATTAGTTTTTTTTTTTTTTTATCTCAGTTACTTATGGGGAAGGAAAAGAAGAAATGGCACTAGGTTTTGAAGAAGACCATTGAGTAGAGAGCCAATTAACTGTATTTATTTTTCATGGGTGAAGATCAAATAGGTTCCAGGTGCCCAAATGTCCATCTAGATGGTGTGAAATTAAAATGCGTTTTCCCCCCTATTCAAGTTAGGTAATCTTTGACATAGCTTAAGTATCTCTGATACAAAAATGATTAGCATAGAATTTGTCATGGTTAAAATGTAGTTAGGTGTCTGACATTAGCCCAGCTTTCTCATACTGAGAACCAGGAAAGCAGCATCCAGAGGAAGATCTGAACATCATCTCCTGACCTTGAACCTCATGTCTCTGTTCACACACCAGCTTCTTCTAACATGGCTCACGTTGGCTCCAAGCTCTAATAGGTTTGGCAGGGCAGTCTTCGCACACAGCGAACTAATGATGTTTTCTCAGAGTTTAATGTATGCCCTGTCCCTCCCAGGCATCTCTCCAAATTCTGTCAGAGTTATTTGGTCCTGGGTGTCTTCATTCCACAATGCACACCAGCAGATTCTTGTGGAGAATGTCCTTGTGGGGACCGTAGCAACCGTGATGAAAAGACAATTAACAGCGTTATAGAAAGCACTGGGGAAAAAAATCCAGGAGATTTCAAATTTGCTAAATAAATGCACTTACTAACACTGAATGGTGTTTTTCAAAGGCTCCTAGAAATGGTTTTTATTAATGTTGGTTTATTTTACGTCTAGAGTAAGCCTTGATCTTAGGTTAGACACAGCTCTTTATACAACGGATGCTCCTCTGCCGTGCTGACAGGGAAATGGTGGCTGTCTTCATTCAGGGCTTGCTGTTGGGGCAAGGGTGACTGACATCCACTTGTGCTAACCCAAGACCTGCTGGGTAAGCCAGTCCTTCTCCTCCCCCTTATTGCACTAGAGATGGAATCCAAGGCCTCACTTGAGCTAGGCGGTGCTCTACTGCTAAGCCCCATCCCAAACCAAGACCCCTATTGTATTAATACGTGAACTCTTCTTGTTCATGTACCACCTTATCATTCTGTCATTAGGCAGAATCCGTGTTTCATGTGCTGAGCATGGAGTTTATAGAAATCAGTAAGATACAGTACTCAAAGCAACCAAACCCAATGACTGGGTAAGCAAATGCAGTGAGGAAAATAGACAGAATAGACCACACTGTGTGACATGATTCGGTGTTATACCTTCTGATACCAGATGGTACCACGAGCAGTGATGGGCTCTAGAGATAACTACCAGGAGCAGGGGGAGGGGGAGTCCCAGGTGAACAAACTCCTGGCATAAGTGAGAGCACAGAGTGCCCTAGGGGGGCTCTGGAGCAGCTGGCGACACTTGTCAGGGCACCCGTGAACAGTGAGTTAGGGTTTGAGGCTGAGGCAGTAAACAGGTTGGTAAGATGCATGCCAGCCTGGTCAACCCTTTCAGATGCTGTGAACCAGAGGGCTGAAGGCACAGAGGCCAGGTTCAGGCTGGGAGGTCACCCAGGGGACAGGGGTAGGAAACTGAGCTAGTCATCTCTGGGAAATGGTCAGTGATGCGCAGATTCAAGGATGCCAGGGGAGGGGCTGACCTTGGTTCTCATTGGTGCTCAGACTCCGAGTGACTTGCAGAGCGGGGCCATTGGGAAATTCCTTACCCGTTTCCTCTTTGTGGTTTAGGGTATTTCTCCTGCTACCCCATAATAAGGAGGAAGGGCGCCTTCCATGAGACCCAGAACGCGTTAATTACAGGGACCCAGGTGAAAATGGATTTACAAAGCGTCTCAAGGGAAAAAGTCTTCTGATCTCTTATTGAAGTATGTGTATCTCATTAAAATTTTAATTATAAATAAAACATTGTAATTTGCAAATGTGCATGCTTTACTAAAGAAAAGAAAAAAAATCTCTCATCTTTCCTGGGACTAGATAATCTTCCTACTTTAATATGCAGGTATTTCTAACCATAAAACTTCTTATTACTTGAGTTAAGGACATGAATGGAGTTAGGTAGATGGAATATTTGTGTTTTCTTTCCATCCTTTTATGTACTCATTCGTTTCACATTACCTACAATTTGTGTGTGTAAATGTGCTGATTTTCTCCAGAGTCTTAGATTGCATGTGTTTTGTTCTCCAGTCCTTTGGTTTGAAGGTAGTTCTTTCTGAAATTATCCATTTTTTCTGGGACAAGTGAGTCACTTTGAATGTGGGCCTCAGAAGATATTATAGAGCAGTTTTGCCCAACTGGAATATCAACTCCCCGAGAGAAAGGGGGGCTCTAGGCATCAGGAGCTAAACCACAGGTCAAGGCTTTTGCAGGCAGAACTTGGAAGGCTCGCAAAGGCTCCTCCCAACTTCATAGAAGGAGCGAGTAACTGGGTGGAGATGGCCCACAGAGGCCAGAGACTGGGGCTTTCGGGCTTGGAGCTGCCTGCAAGCCATGCAGAGATCTCCAGGCTGCAGCTTTTGGGAGTCACCTGTGTTGGGGGGAACTCTTGGTGACCAGGCTGCTTCTGGATCATTCCAGTGATGGAGGAAGGTCATTGGTTAAATAAAAAACTGCTTGGCTCTCATTGGTTAGAGATAGGTGGGAGGAGTAAACAGAACAGAACGCTGGGAGGAAGAGGAAGTGAGCTCAGACTCCATAGCTCTCCTCTCGGGAGCAGACGCCTCAGCAGAGACACCATGCCCCGCTCCCGGGCAGACACACGCCATGAAGCTCCGACCCTGGATGGACATAGGCTAGAATCTTCCCGGTAAGACCGGTGCCCACAGATTATTAGAGATGGTTTGATGGGGATATCAGAATTAGCCAGTAAGGGCTAGAGCTAAAGGGCCAAGCAGTGTTTAAAAGAATACAGTTTCCGTGTAATTATTTCGGGGCATAAGTTAGAGCTAGCCGTGCGGGCGGCTGGGGTGCTGGGGACGCATTCCAGTCCCTATAAGTAACTCCTTCCCTGCCTCCTGTTAGTAACTCTAATAAAAAAAACACAGTTGGCTCGCCGAGTTGGACTTTGGTGGAATCATCACTTTGTTCTGCCATGGCTCCCTTTCTGGGATGAGTAGACATGCATGTTATATCTCTGCAGGAAGTGTCCCTCACATTCCAGACAGCAGTTTGTGGGGACAGTTGCCCGCTGCACTACAGTCTGCTCAGCCATGTCCCCACTGGAGAGGTTGTATCTACTTTTTCACGATAACAAATGTGCAGAACTGTGTCTGCTGTATGCCCTATTAGACTCTAGTTTTCTTCCTTAGTAGAAATCATTAGTAGACTCGCTGAATGAAAAGTTAGTCATTTCTTTATGTCTCTTAACCAAGTACTAAATTGACTTATAACTTATATCAATATTTGAAATATTCTACATTTTCCTGAAAATGACTTTAATTCAGAAGAGAGAGAGAGAGAGAGAGAGAGAGAGAGAGAGAGAGAGAGAACTAGATATTTGGAGCAGTAGATTAACTGGGGGTGGTAAATGGGCACTTAGTATCTTTGTGTGTCCTGGACTTGGTGTCCTTGTGTGCCCATCATAGTCCAGCAGGGTGAGGTTGAAGGAGACCAACACAAGTCTATCACCTTGAGATGTGTTCTGTGGAGAACAAATGAGACAATAATCATGTATCTGACTTCCTAGAACTCACGAATTATTGTTAAGCCAGAATACATTTCCTAAGTGACTGCCAGACCCTATGTTCTTTGTTAGAGAACAGAGATATGAAGATGAAGGCCCAGGCTCTCAGTCAGGTGTCCGGCTGAAGTAGACTTCAGACATCTGGTAACTGTCTTAGGTTAGCATTCCAATGCTTTATCATCATTTTGTTTATTCTTAAAATGCCTGGAGAGGGAGATAATGGCTCCACCCCATTTTTGTTACACAGAAGAAAATCATAGCTCATAGATAATGTGCCCAAGTCCACTATTAGTGGATTATAGCATGGAAATTTGGTTCAGGTTATATAAAATGTGATATTTTTACTCTAGATTTTAGTGCTGTGGAATAAAATATCTTTATTTTATTTATTGTACAAAGACTCAGAGACCAGGCAGCAAAGACTCAAGTGCCCTATTCTACAAGAGGTTAAAAAACAGAGTTCCATGCTTTGTGTATTAATTTAAAGCAATTAATACTTAAACGAGATAGAAAATAAACAAAAACAGGGCTGGCTCAGAGGTTAAGAGCACTAGTTGCTCTTCCAGAGGTCCTGAGTTCAATTCCCAGCAACTACATGGTGGCTCACAACCATCTGTAATGAGATCTGGCACTGTATTCTGGAAAGTGTATAATAAATAAATAAATAAATACGTTTTAAAAAAAGAAAATAAACAAAAACAAAAAGAATGAAAGATACTGAGATCATGTTCTTGAGTGGTGTCTTTCAAATGGATGTACAGACATAATGTAGACAGCAAGGAGCAGTACCCCAAGATGAGGGAGTCACATGAGCAAAGGCCCAGTTTTTCTTTTTAATATTGACTTATTATATGTATACATGTGTGTGTGCCTTGAATATATGATGTGGACCATGTGTGTGCAGATGCCCACAGAGGTCGGAAAAGGGTGTTGGATCCCCTGGAACTGGAGTTAAAGTGGTGGAGTCCCATCATGTGGGGGCTGGGGTCGAACAGAAAGTTCTCTAAAGAAGGGTCAGCCTTCTTAACTACTGAGCCAGTCTTCAGGCCCAGCATTCCCCATTGGATGCTGACATTTCAGGACAGAGAAGGTCATCTTGTCATGGTACGTGTTGCCTGTAAACAATCTTCTCCACGAAGAGGCTGTAAACATTGAGAGCATCCATAGCTCTCAAGCCTGTGTGTTTTCTGTGATCGTCTATAAACCCAAGGGCTGTTGGTGTTCTTGACAACCCACTGGAGGGCTAGCTCCACTTGGAGCTTCGATGAGTACTTCAGAAGAAACATGATTTGTTCCTTCCAGACCACATTTGTTTACTCAAGCCGAGTCTTCTTATCTGTCTTACAGTTGTCGCAACGTTATAGACAACTTGGAGTCAAATGCTGTGTCTGGAACCATGGCTTCTCTTTCCTAATATTTCTTCAATCACCTTCCTCTCCTCACTACTCTTGCCTTAGTTGAAGCCTTTTCTCCCCTGGCAGCTTACACAGCTCCTTCCAGGACCGTCCATGTTAATCCTTAGGGAGGAGGTTTCCAGGTAGGACCCAGCCTGATTCTTCCAAGTCCTGGGTCTTGGAAGTGAGTGGTGTCTTCTGTAATAGGGTCTCACCTTCTTTTCTGGAAGCCATTAAAGGAAACAGCAATAACTTACATTGTTTCGGGGGGTTCTTGGTCTCCCCGACTCAGAGGTTCCCCATGACTGCCATGGAGGGTAATTAGATAATCTATGGTTTGGGGCAACATTGTCAACCCAAATGGTGTAAATTCATTTAAATTGTGTGTGTGTGTGTGTACATAAACATATATATGTAATTTTAAGTAAGTAGAAAATAAGTCTTTATGTCTTTTTTGAACATCTTGAGTGTTATTTACTCCTCCTTCCATCTTCCTCGATATTGCGCCTCTCCCCTTGCTAAGTCTCCCACCCACATTTCCCCATATCCCCCTTCATAGTAACTGTCCTACCACCGCACCCCTCCATTTCTTGATTTTGCTAGAATTCTTTCTCTTGCTCGGAACAGCCGTCTTTGCCATGTCCTTGTGGAGGCGGCCGACTCATCTTCACAGGCTGTGAGGAACTCAATTTTTTCGTCTACTTGGCGCCCTTTTTCCTTTGAGAATATTGAGACTGTACAGCTCATCACAGGAGCGCCCCAGCTCTAGGCACGTGACCTTCATGCGTGTGATCACAGTGAATTATCTAAGAATGAGCAAGAACTTGGGATGAGCTAACTGGAGCCCCTCCTTGTTGGCAGGCCGACAAGGGACTCTTTCTCCCTTTCTGTCACTAAAGGATATTATCTGAAAGCTACGTATGGCCGTGTTCTCCAACATACGTGGGAATCCCATCTGTGGTGGGAGACGGTAAGGCTACATGCAGTCAGGGCCCCTGGAGAAGACGAGGCAGCGAACTGGAGGGCCCGCGCGATCCAGACCTTCTCTAATGATGCCCGGACTGTCTGGTTTAACTGTTCTGCTTCCATTAAATCACTCAGAATCAAGCCTGCCACTTCAAAGCAGCTTCCAGCTTAAATGTTGCTTCCTGTGAGAGGCCTTTCTGGACTGCGCCCTTGTGGACTCCTGATTATGTGGTTGCCGTCTGCACTTTAGAAGGTACACATGCGTGTTTACCCACTCATGTGGTTCTTCGATTCAGTCCTTCCAGCCAAGTGCGTCCGTGCCGCTAGCTGCGCCGGCTGCGCTGGCTGCGGAATTTGACTCCTGCTCCTCTTGGCGCAGAGCCTTATAAGTGTAAGAGTTGGAAAAATGTTTATTGAATTGAATTGCCAAAGGTCACTAAAGAAAGATATTTATTATCCTTGTATTCCTGCGTGCCTTTCTCATTCTAGATTCTGCACTGTTAATTGATTCATCAGTGATCTAAAATACTTCACTGAAAATGTAATTTCTTGAAAAAAATTAAAAAAAAAAGAACCCCGGAGAACATTAGCTGTATTTGAAGTGGAAAAGGCTTGCATTTTAAAATAATGAACTCAAGCCATGTCTATCTTACCTCTAAATAGCAGGTACAAATTGGTTTATTTGCATTTTCTTGGTTAATTACACATTTTGGAATGATCTTTCCATGTGGAAGTCATTGATAACGGGAACTAATTCCAGAGACCAAAGTGCCATTGAATTGAGGTAATTTCAGGGGTTAGAGGCTTCCCTGGGAATTAGAAACCATGGGTCTTAATTACGTCGTGGTCCCAGATTGGTTGTTGTTGTTGGTGGTGGTGTGTGTGTGTATTTGGAAGTACACAACCTCAAAAAACTCAAGTGCTATAAACGGAAGATGAGAACATTTGCACCCTTGGCACCCTTTGATATCAGATCCGTATGGAGTTTAATGGAATATTACCCATAAATCCTTCTAAAAAAACCCTCAGACGGTGTTCATTAATGTCCTAAGACCCTAAATTGAGGGGCAATTTTAGCATTATGGACCAAGAAGTGAATGGGCAGGCAGCGTCTGTACAAATTTCTTCTATTGTCGCAGCTGCTCTGGGGTTTCTGCTCCAGCGATGTGCAAAGTCCACTGGTCTACGCAGGAGGCCCGGAGATGGGGAGAAGGAAGTACATGAGCTGAGCACTGGGCTCAGGTCTCCATTTACCTTTGACTTTATTTGGTGTGTGTGCATGTGCGCGTGTCTGTGTGTTGCACATGTGTGTGCAGATGATGCATGGTTGCCCCGGTGTGTGTCCATGTTGCTAAAGAAGCTGGAGGCCAGCCTCTGCTGTAGTTTCTCAGGATCGTCCGCCTTATTTGCTGTATATAGCTTTTATTATTTTAGGTATGACCCTTGTATCCCTAATCTCTCCAATACTTTTATCATAAAGGGATGTTGAATTTTGTCAAATGCTTTTTCAGCATCTAATGAGATGATCATATGGTTTTTTTCTTTCAGTTTATTTATGTGATGGATTACATTGATAGATTTTCGTATGTTGAACCAGCCCTGCATCCCTGGGATCGTCCGCCTTATTTGATTAGGCAGAGTCGATCACTAGGCCTTGGGCTTGTTGATGAGGCTAGGCCAGCTGTCCCGAGAGCCCGAGGGCTCAGCTGTCTTCACTCACTAGCATTGAGGCTGTAAGCGCATGCCTCCACGCTTAGCCTTTTACCTGGGCTCTGGGTATCGAACGGAATGCAAGTTCTCATGCTTGCAAGACAAACACTTTCCTGGCCGAGCTAACTCATTTAACTAGATTTACTTATTGTCATTTCTTAAAAAAGTTGTACAAACTTGAGAATACATTCTATACATGAAGACGATGAGGTTTGGGTACTATAAGCAAATTTTTAGGGTCACACAGTCAGAGATTAGATGCATAGAGCCCCGTGTGGTCTGTGTACTGAGACCAGGACAAGTAATTATGAGGTCAGTTACTTGTGACTTTAATAAAAGTAAGACACCTGCTGTTGGCGTCCTATCAAAGAAGGGCAGTGCTGTGCGTTTGGTGGTTGGCTGCCACCACCAAAGTTTGCTGCCAACTGTTGAGAGACGTTCGGCTTTGAGTGTGTGTGTCACTTTCTCAGGGTCGCTCAGAAGCCTAGATATCTTTTCATCAAGTTCGCCCTTTGATGGAACTCTAGGAACATCATTCTCAAAAGACAGTTTAGGTATTAGATTCACCCGTGAAGCTTGTTGAGAAAAATCTGACATTAGGTCCATTCCATGTGGCCTCTGTGTGTGGTTACCGTCTCCCTGCTTGGGATAGGAGATAGCAAGATTTACAGATTCCCTGGAGAGAAGACAAAACCAGTCCTGTAGATGTGGGAAGCCCTTCGATACTAGGGTTTCTTTCTTTTTTTTTTTTTTTTGTTTTTCGAGACAGGGTTTCTCTGTAGCTTTGGTGCCCATCCCGGAACTAGCTCTTGTAGACCAGGCTGGCCTCGAACTCATAGAGATCCTCCTGCCTCTGCCTCCCGAGTGCTGGGATTAAAGGTGTGCGCCACCACCGCCTGGCCGATACTTGGGTTTCTAAACTGGCTTCAAAATTGATCGACCCTTCATAGAAGGCCTTGGACAGAGCGTTTACCATCTGGAGTAGGTTGGAGCTAAAAACACTCCGCAGAGGCAAGGAGTCAGTACCTGGCAAATATGTGAGCCCACTAAAGGGGGGTCCTTTGGCAACGAGCCAAGAGCCTCACCATGAAGGAGGCTGTACCCCATTCAACACCAGATAAGATGGGATAATGCCATCATGTCTCACTTGGGCAGCTCCTAATGTGCCCCTTGAAGTGGGGAAGGTAGAGCCTTGGAGCTGATCTCACGGTTATCTGATGCTCCCGGAATGGTCTTGACCCTACCCTCCAACACACATTGTATTAGAAGAGCTTTACTTGTTGGAGCGCTGAGGCTCAACCCACATGGAGCGTAGTGGTGGGAGGATTAGAGGGAAGGGCAGTGATGCTAAACTAATGTGGGGAGGGAGGGGGGATGCTGGGGATCTATAGCAAGCCAGCTCTGTCTGCCTCGTGCCAGCAGAGCCAGGTGAAAAGCTGGTTTAGATTTGGATGGAACAACTCGATTGGCAAGAGACAGCAATAGTTTCCTAAGGCAGGTATTCTTCGGAGCTCAAAGAAATGGGCTTTGAAGGAGGCGAGTGCCATTCTCTTAATGTCGTTTATTAAAAAGAGGCATGTGCATTCATTAATTGTACTTTATCATGCACAGATTTGATGGAGTGGCTTTTGGAAACAGCCGTAGAGTCCTGAGGGATAAAGCCTAGACCATAATCATCTATATTGAAACAGATCAAGCATCCCACTATGCACTCCGCGTGTCAGTAAACGATGGACCGGGAAAGCTGCATTTCCTAAGATTTGAGGCGAGCATGGTCGGCTGTCTCAGACTTTTGTAATGGGCGTGCCATCTGTTAGAAAGAACAAAGATCCAGACAGATACAGATACTCAAGGAAAACTTGGTAGAGTGTTGGGGATAGAATACAGAGCCTCACTCAGGCTAGGCAAGCACCCTGTCTCCGAGCTACATCCACAACCAACCGCTTCTCAACTAAGAACTGCTATTTAGAAATATCCTTTCATTATTTAAAACAGAAAGCTAGGGCTAGAGAGATGGGCTCAGCTGTTAAAAGCACTGCTGCTCTTGCAGTGGACCTGGCGTGGGTTCTCAACATCCACATGGTGACTCCCAATCTATAACTCTAGTAGAGGGTCTGACATCCCCTTCTGGCCTCCATATGACCAGGCACGCACATGGTACACCAACATGCATGCAGGCAAACATTCATACACATAAAAATGTTTAAAGAATCTAAAAATTGTAAAATTTAAAACATATCTAAAAGAATCATCATCTCCCTCCCCCAGAGACCATTGTTTACTTTTTGTTCCCAGATTCTTCTAGTTTGTTTCTATACTTGTACAAATTGATAACTCTTCCACAAGGAAGTATTGCTCATTCATAGAAAACCTTGTGGATTTTCTAGTCTACCACCCTACTGGGCACGTTTTTCCAATTTTGACTTTATGAACAGAGATAGGAGCTTCTTGTGCATGTCCATAAATTTTTCCAGAATTAATTCTGAAAATGCAGGCTATTGAAAAGTCTAGCAGTAAGGACTAGATTCTGTAATCACAACTGAGCCTCACACCTTACATACTGGGAAATGTGGGAGCTATTGACTCTCAAGTGCCTTAATTTACCTTCTATAAAATAGCGCTGTCCATACTCCCTCAGAGCTATGCACACTGCAGGCTTTGTTTTGTACAGTTTAGAGGAGGAGCTTAGAGTGGTAGCAGATACACAGCAAATACGATGTGTGTGTGTGGACGTGAAAACTAAATCTTGGAGCAAAGATAACCACCTTTGCATTTTTTTTTATTTTGAGATTTATTTACTTAATTTTATGTGTGTGAGTGTTGCCTGTATATATTTCTGTGTACTGCCTGTGTGTACTTCCTTTAGAGGCCAGAAGGGGGCGCTAGATTTCCCTGGAACTGATGTTTCAGATGGTGCTAGGACTCAAACTCAAGTCTTCTGGAAGAACAGTCAGTGCTCTAGACCTCCAAGCCAGCAGCCTCTGTGCCCGATAGCCACCCTTTAAAGACTCTAACACCCATTTTTCTTGCCTCAGTGGCACAGTGGTTACTCACCTCCCCCAAACCTGGCTATGTTTTTGTCGTTGTTGTTTTTTGGCGTAGGGTTTTGAGTGAGATGTCTCCCATATTCTTAGGCATCTGAACTGCAGTTGGTGACACTGTTTAGGAAGGGATTAGGGGGTGTGGCGTTTCTGGAGGAAGTGTGTCACTGCAGGTGGGCTTCAAGGTTTAAAAGCCACATGCAGTCTCCAGTGTCCTCTGCTTCCTGTTTGGGGTTAGAGAAGTGGTCTCTTGGTGCTGCCACATTCTCCCTTGGTGACTGTCATGGACCGCTGTCCCTCTGAAACCATAATGCCAAAAACAAACACTTCCTACCTTGGTTGTGGTGTCTTACCACAGCAAGAGGAAAGTGATGAAGACACTTGAGACACGATTTTAAAACGCCAGACTCCTGTTTTATTTTGTGTGGAATGAGGTAATGATAACTAGCTCCCCCAGAACAGCCAGGATGCTGAGGTGAGATGACAGACACAGAGCAGTTGACAGGCACTCGCAGAGGGCGAGGGACCGATGCAGGGTGCTGGTCTTTGTTCACAGTCTTTTCCTTTTAGAGACAAGGAGGTCCAGAAGGTGAGGCCTGCATCCTTAAGGCACTAAGGTCAAAAGGCACAATGAGCGGAAGGAAATACCCAGTTCCAGGTCTTTCATTTGTTGGGTCTGGTCAGTCAGTATGGCTGTTTAAGAAATATCCAGCATGGGTTACTCTCCAGTGATGTGCACAGTGGGATTCCCCAGCCCCCAAACGTGCCACCTGGATCCAGGAAGGCCAGAAGGACTAACTCTTGTCAGAGAGAAGTGAGAAAGAAAAGAAAGTAATCCAAGGGAAAAGTGACGCTGTGTGTGCTGGAGGGGAAAGTCGGTTGGTTGGAGAGGAAATGAGTGCTCAAATCAGGTAAGAGCTGCGTCGTCCCTCCTGTGAGAATGAAAGGAACAGATGACCCTGACCAGGACTGTGGTTTCCTGGATAACCTCCCCCAGACGCTTGAGGCCCTGAGGGCTGGGTGCGGACAGCACTTCCCACACCGGCCTTCTCGGAGGAGTCAGGGCTGAGTCCCTCCTCGGAGATGGCCTTGAGTTGTTCAGAACTCACAGCGGATAGTAAGGTGCCTAAGAGGATCTGGCTTTAGTAATTTTGAGAAACTTAAGCAGAGGAAAGAGCAGTTACTACTCTTTACTTGGAATGGAATGGTAGGAAATGAACTCGCAGCTGCTATGTGAAACATTGAAAAATCTCCAAGAAACATTATCCACAGTGCATTGGAAGACACCACAAATGGTTACAAAGAAAGTCATGCAAGCTCTTCGGATGTGTTTAAAACAAGACCCTTTTTAGGAGGGGGGTTCAAATTATCTTAGTGGGTCTTCACTAGAGACAGGAACAGGCTGGCAACTCTCAGGGTTCTATTCTTTCTAGGATTTGATGATTTTTTTTTTAAAAAATGATCTTATGAAGATAGCTCTGGCTTCTTTTCTATTGTAGCCACCCAAGGAATAGCTGTTGCCTTGACAACAAGGGACAGTCCTCATATGCTAATAGGAAAATGGCCAATTTTCTTGTTCATAAAAGAAAACTGTTGGTTAATAGCTTTTTCTCTCTCTCCATCTCTCCCTCTCTCCCTCCCTTCCTCTCCTTTTCTCCTCTTTTTCCTAGTCAGTTTACAATGAACCTCACTGACAAGAGAGACTGGTTTATATCTTCAGAATTCTCACCGAAACTTGAGAAACTCGTTTACAAAGGAGTTGGGAGCGAGACAATGGCCTGAGCAGAAGAGGAAATCAGCAGGAAGAAAAACAATGCCATACCTAAGATGCCGTGCTGTGGCAAGATCGAAGAGCATACACTGGACCAGGAGACTAGCAGCTTCCTTCCTGCGTAGTTCTCCCAAGTTACAAGCCACAAGGGCAGTAATCATGTAGTAACCCCTGGGGTGCCCCCTGCTACCTTAAATATAGCCAGGTACAGGCTGAACCAGAATGGCAACTGATAGTAAGTGCTTTGAGTAAATGTACCCATGTGCTATGCAGAGAGCTGTAGTTCCCAGAGTAAAAGCGCTCTCGGTAGAGTGTCTTAAAGCTCATACTGTAAAAGAGGCCAAGTGTCCCAGGCCACCGGTTGCCTTTGCACACAGCAGATGGAGTGTCCATCCGAGCCTCCTGCCAGTCTTGTTTATATAGATGGCATGATAGATGTTAGTACCATGACAAGCTACATCCCCTGCAGTCTTGACCCTGCTTCATGTATTAGCTTCTGCTTGTGATTCACCAGTCCCCATTACCTCCAAGGATAGGTTTTTAGGTTTTTTCTTCTGGGCAGTGGTGGCACACACCTTTAATCCCAGCACTCAGGAGGCAGAGGCAGGTAGATCTCTAAGTTTGAGGCCAGCCTAGTCTACAGAGCGAGTTCCAGGACAGCCAGAGCTGTCTTGAAAAACCAAAGGGATTATTTTTCCTTTAATTATTAAAATAATCCAGGCTGGTGAGATGGGTCGGCAGGTGATGTTGCTTGCCACCAAGCCCAACAATCTGAGTCTGAGCCCCAGAAGCGACAAGGTAGAAGGAGAGAACCAACTCCAGCGAGTTGTCCTCTGACCTCCACACGAGCTGGTGATGTGTTCCTCCTCCTTCAATAAATAAATAAATGTAAAATTTTATTTTAAGTGAAAATATGCTCACTGTAAAGAAAATGCGGAAAAGAACAGAGAAGGAAGTAAAGGACTGTTTATACTGAAGAGAATGCCGAGAGCAACACCCACTGCCAGTGTTTCTTGTCCCCAATGCCAGACACCACAGATGCCATCCCCACACACTGCCACTTCCTATCCCCATTCTTTCTGTCGCCGATGACATGTTCATGCACACTTGCAAGTGCCTGCAGGTGTTAACATACACTCTGATGACCACAAGACATGGGATCATATCAAAAAACGAGGCCAAACCATACTTGCTGAAAAAATCCTGGAGAGGCTGTGAGCGCTTTGCTATTCACCATATGTTTTGCTGCAAGATTTGGGGCTGGACACTGGAACTTCCCACAGAACGGGAGGCCATCCTCTTGGTTTGTCTGGCTTCTAAACATCCACAGAATAGCACCTCTTCCTCCCTTTCCTTCCCCGAGTTTAAACATTGTGTGAGCTGGTAACTTTCAACCATTCCTGTCTTACTTATCAGGTGCCCCTCTTAGATAAACGCTACCCTGTGCCCAGCTCTATCAGACTATTGCTGTAATTCCTCTCAATCCCTTCTCCATTGCAAGGAACTATTACTAGAACCCCAGGCTTTAGGCAAGAGCCTTTCCTTCCCGTGTTGCTCCTTGACTCCCCCACCCACCCCCACCCCCGGCCCACCATCCCTTTCCCGTGAAGACAAAGTCCCACTCTGTTTGATGAACCCTGATAGCCATGCAATACTGTGGGCACACAGTCTGCACTTAATGAAAGTTCTGGAAGCAGTTAGAATCTGCCTCTTTGCAGCAACGGTGCTTCCCTGACTTGTTTCCCAGGGACTCGGGATTCTGAGCTTCCCCTCCTTCTCTAGCACAGATCTGGGCTGAGCCAGGGATGTCACCAGCGCAGCAGGGAACGTGTCAAATGACAGATTTCTGGATCGCATCTGCAGAGCGTGTTGCTCGGGAAGACTGAGACTCTGCCGTGTTTCATCTGGCCCATACTGGAAATCCTGGGAATGGTTCTTTTGAGAAAGTCTGCTACCATGGCTGGGGTGAGTTCTGGAGGCTGGTTAGGGTCCCAGGGTCCAGGACAGACACAATAGCCTTACACAGCTCTAACGTCTAGGAGAGGTGTCCATGCGTCGTGGAGGCAGACTCTAGTCTGTTTTTGTTCATAAATGTGTGTCCCTGTTGTTGACACAGGCAGTGTGCCTGATATACTTCTGGAGATCAACAACCGTTAAAAAAGGAATGAAGGAATGTTTACAGAATTCTTAGTGTTGGGAGGCCAGAGATAGATAAGCTAGCATCCCCCTGATCTGCCTGTTGACATGGAGTAGAGGACTCAGGGAATAGAATGGATGCTGGTGAGGCCCACTCAGGTCAGACAGCTGACAGGAGCTGGGCTGGGTGAAGGCCCAGGCAGAGGGAACACATACACCAAGGCAGACGTGAAAGAAAACTTGAAGACGGTAAACTGAACTGGACTAGAATGTCCAGTACTGGAGAACGAAAGGTGAGGCTGGGAGCAGGTGGGAACCAGTTCATGCCAGTAAAACAAGCTTAGGGACCATGGCGGGCAGGTGTGTTCAGATGTGAGTGTTGAAGAAGTCATCATGGCTGAGATACTGAGATGCCATTAGATGTCCTCTATGGAAGGCTGGAGACTGGTCAGGGGCAGCTTCCACAGTCAGCTCCCCGAGGAGAAGTGCCAGGGCTATATATAGTGAGACCCTCTCAAACAAATAAACAAGAAACAAACAGAAATGGGCTGTTTTTAACACAGGTCAGGTTATAGTCTTTCATATTCTCTCTCTCTGTCTCTCTCTGTCTGTCTCACTCACCTGTGCAAGCCTGTCTGCGCTTGTTCACAAGCTGGTAAGAAACTCAAATAAAGAGATGGGTCAGGACAGTGGTCACCTGAAAAGCTGCTCCCAAGTCAGGTGTGTCTGTTTTGAGATCCAGCCTATACAGGATTATAGTCTCCTGAATGGATTCATTTCAAGAGGCCTTCAGTGAGCAGACTGCCAAGAGCTGCCCCATGGCTGGCGCTCATTGCTAGACACTGCTTTCTTCTCTTTTTGATACAATGAAATAGAGTAAAGGAATTTTCAAAGAACTCACTTGAGGAAATCATACCAGAGAGAAGCAAATGAAAATAGAACACAGTAGGCTACTGCAGTAGGGAAATCTAATTTTCAGGAGCGCTCAATGCCATTCTTATTCTTGGCTTTATGGTATGATGACATGCTCAAGACCTTAGCTGTGTTGAATTATAACACACTGCAAACCCTCCAGATAACAGAAGCTGGACATGAATAACTTCTGGTTTAAAGGATATGCTTCCTAGAACTGTTTATAAGTAACACAATTGATCATTTATGGGTTGCTGGGTCATAGGGGTCATCTGTGATTTCTACACACCATCCTCACGTTTCTAAAGCTTCCGGGTTTTGAGAATTCATGATGAACGTTTTTACGTATGGTTGTCTTAATCGCTGATCTGTGTTTATACATTTTTGCAGAGCGCCAGTGTTACAATGTGTGTAATCTTTGATTCACAAGCTGTGGTCTTCAGTTTCCATTCTGCTGTTAATTATTACCATGAACATGGCTGTTTCATGCCAATGTCAGCTGTGGCATGTATTTGGAAAAGGAAGAGGGGCTATGCTCCCCACACTTGGGTGTTTGTAATATGGAATCAAAGAGTCGACAGGAACAGACTGCTTGATTGTTGTTTGGTCCACAGTTATTGGGGGGAGGGACTTCTCAAGTTCACCTCCAAGGCTGCATCTGGATGTTTGGCTCAGATGTTGGGAATAGTGGTCTTCATTGTACTAGTAGGCCTTCATGAAGCTCTGCATGAACCAAAACAAAAAAATAAGATAAAAGAAAAGGAAAAAGGCATTGTGGTGCCTTACATATACAGACATGTAGCACCATCTGCTGGATCCCGGCAAACGAGTGAGAGCAGCCGTGAAGAGCTAAGCAGCACAGCTTTGAAGAAGCTTGGCTTACATAGGGGTTCAGGCTCCCGTCTACGAGTGCTCGGAATACTTTGATATATAAATAGCTTTTCTGTCCTTGGTTTTAGGAGGCAGCCTGATGAAATTGTTGGCTGTTGTTTATAGTCATACACCTACCCAACTGACCATACATGTACACACACAGACACGCATGCATTCATGCACATACATACACACATATTCACACATGCTATGCATATATACAGATCCATGCACACACATATACACATACAGACGCATACATAAAGGTGTACATACATACATACTTATATAATATATATATATCTACACATACATACATGCACACATACACCACTGTGAGACACACACACACAGAGCATGCTGGCTTAATTCCATCACTGCACATGAAAATACATGGACTGTAATCATGTAGTTACGCAGTACTTCTGCAAGGCAGTGGCTGATTCTAGAAAAATAAATCTTGTGACTATTTCAGAAACAGATGTTAGAAAGTCTGTAATTAGGGCTGGGTATAGTTAAGTGGTAGAGTACTTATCCCTGTGTGTAAGGCCCTGGGTTTGATCCTCTGTGCTAGAAAAAAAAATCAGTAATTAGAGAAATCCTTCTTATTGTTTTTCTGCATCAAGAAATGTTTTCTTTAAATATGACTATAGCAAATTTTCATCATAAAGTACATACACTGAACAAAAGATTTATGAATTCAACAAATATTGAGATATTAGCAGGTACCAGAGACAGTAGCTGGAACATCGGGACAGGTCCAACAATGTCACCAGAGACACTGCAGCTTCTCTCCACGTGAGGTTAATGCTCCGTGAAAAGAGCTTGGAGCCCATGTTAATGTGCCCAAGAAAACATGGACAAAGCCTGTGCGGGACACATTGTCACAGAGCGCTAATTGCTGGACAAGCACCACTAAACAGATGGAGCACAGCAGCCACTGGCCTGGTGACATTCTCTCACTCAGCTTCATCTTCCTGCAACAGGCTGCATGCCTCCCTCGGGTGCACTGGGCACACATCAGCCACCGTGTGATTCTGTACACTCCTTATCCTCAGGAGTCATTCAGTGTTCTTCAAGTTCTGCTGTGGACGGATTTTCCCAGTTTGCTCGGGTGCATCTATATAAGAATTACATAAAAGAAGATCTGAATAGATGGAGGAGCATACATTTCTGTGCGGTGAGACAGCTTATGGAAATTGTCAGCCCTTAAGTTATCTTCCACACCCAATGTATTTTCAGTGGAAGTCTGTGGGACTCCCTCATTTAAAGGCGATGCTCCAGTCACTATTCTGTTGCTGTGAAGAGACACCGTGACCAAGGCAGTTCTTACAATGTTTTTTACAAGCATTTAATGGAGGCTGGCTTACGGTTTCAGAGGTTCAGTCCATTATCATTGTGGAAGAGAGTATGGTGGCACACACGGTGCTGGAGCTGTAGCTGAGACATCCTGATCCTCAGGCTGAGAGGGAGAAAAGGTGAAACCTCAAAACCCACCCCTAATGACACACTCCCTCCAGAAGACCACACCTGCTGTGGGACAATGGTCTGTACCTCGTCACTTGTATTTTAAATAAATGCTGATTGGCCAGTAGCCAGGCAGGAAATTTAGGTGGGGTGACCAGGCAGGAAGTAGAGGCAGGGTGATGAGAATTCTGGGAAGAAGAAAGAGTCAGTCTGCAGTTGTCACCCAGACAAAGAGCAAGCAAGATGTGACTGCCTCTCCAAAAAAGGTACCAAGCCATGTGGCTAACACAGACAAGAATTATGGGCTAATATAAATTATAAGAGTTAATAAGAAGTCTGAGCTAATAGGCCTACCAATTTATGATTAATGTAGACCTCTGTGTATTTCTTTGGGACTGAAGGACTGTGGGACCTGGTGGGACAGAAAACTCGGTCAATAAACACCTAGTCCTTCTAATCCTATCAGAGAGTTCCATCTCCTGGTGACTAAGCATTCAAAGATATGACCCTATGGAGGCCATCCTTATTTAAACCACTACAGCAAGTTAGGGACTGTTTAAGATGCCTTAGTGGTTAAGGGTGCCTGTCGCTAAATTGGTGACCTGAATTCCATCTCTAGGACTCATCTTGAGGGAGGAAAGAACCAACTTTTGAAAGTTGCCGTTGACCTCAGTTGGTGACGTGCATGCATGCATACAAGGGTGTTGTGACACATGACTTTAATCCCAACACTTAGGAGGCAGAGGCAGAATGATCTCTGAGAGTTTGAGACCAGCCTGGTCTACGTATTGAGTTCCAGGACAGCTGTAGCTATATAATAGATAGAACTTGTCTCAAAAACAAAATAAATAACAGCAACAACACCCCTCCCCTCCCCCCCAAAAAGGCTACTTTTGTTTTTTTAAATCATTTCCAGACTGGCGAGACAGCACAGAGAATGAAGGTAAATAATTTGTTGTGCAAACTTCACAACCTGAGTTTGACCCCTGGATCCCAACAGTGGAAGGAGCGGCCTGGCTTCTGGAAGCTGTTCTCTGTTCTCCACTGCATGCCACATCATATACACACTCACAGACACACGTGTTACACACATACGCACATCTCGAAATCAGGCATGTGACAAGAACAGCAGATAGCTTATTCTTAAGGCATTAATGAAAGGGCCATCGGTTTGGTCACATAGCCCCTTCTCAGGACACACACACACACACACACATACACACACACAAACACATAAAGGTAAAAATAACTCCCATGAGCTGACATGGCACAATTAAATGGGCTGACATCTCTCTGACAAAGTTGACTAGTTGGGTCAACTGCCGCCACAGACATCAAAATGAAAAAGGACTAGATCGCAGTGAGGAACTCTGCAGCAAGACAGGAAAGAATGTCTTTTCTCGCTGCCTGGCTGGCTTGCCAAACACGTGACCAGCGGACGGTGACATGGGTCAGCTGTGCCCAGTTTCTTGGCCTCTTGTTGAAAGGGTTGATACAAAGGCAGAGTTTCAGCAAGGTGACTTCATTCAAAGCAAGGTGACAGTTCAGGTCAGATCCACAGTCGAGACTGATTGCAGGTCACATGAGTGAGGACACCCAGGACCTGATTTTTGTTTTTGGCAAAGTTTAATGGTTAAGAGAAGGAGTTCAATGACTAGGGGCAGAGTCTGGGTGTTTCGACTGGCAGGTTTGGATGATGTAATCCCTTGCTCAGTGTTCATGTTCCTTCCTATGATGCATGATTTTAGTCATATGCATGCCCGATTATGCACAGGCATGAGATGATAAATGGGGGATTCTCCCTAAAATCTCCCTTAGAGGACACAGTTTGCCTTGCAGTATGTGTACTCCAAACAAGTTTATGCCAGACTAGCCCTCCTATCCTCACCCCTCCATGTATTATGGATATGTCTGAGTGAAGGCCATCTAAATGTCAAGGCCATTAAGGGGAATATAGTCTATTACTCAGAGAAGAATGTATACACAGCTCAACGCAGATGAACATTCAGGTGGCTAGGCCCACTGTTCAGGGAAGAGTGTGTGCCCATGGCACATACAGATGAGGGTCCTAGGTTTCCGAGTGTCTTGTTAGAACAGGGTATACAGTGCCCTAGTGGAGCGGAGTCAGGCTATTCCCTATGCTTGCTTGCCTCACCAGGTCCTGGCCACACCTCTTCCTTCCACTTCCTGGCTGCCAGGAGGGAAATAGCTGCTTCCCCCAGGCAATCCCACCAAGGCTGCAGCGCTTTCCAAAGGCTCCAAAGTTGCAGGACTAATCAAATATGGGATGAAATCTCCTACTAGAAACCAAAATAAACTTTCCCTCCTTTTAAGTTGGTTATCTCCGATACTTTGTTACCATGCTGGAAAACTAGCTAATAGAGACCAAGATCAACATGGCGCCTGTATAAAGGTGGAGACTTTAGATAGTTGATGGTGATAGAAGGTACTTTCAGACGCTAGCACAGCTGTGAAACATTAGGGGCTGATCAATGAATTTTAAAGAATTATAAAGATAAACTTAGTAGTAGCCTTGAATCTATGAGAAAAAATATGATTGTTAAGGTAATTATTCTCAGTCATCAATGAGGCTCATTCAACCTGCAGCCAATTAACGAGGCCCCTCCGCTTGTGAAGTCCTATAACCAGGCTCCTTCTTTGTGAGGCCTGGAACCCTGTGGCTGTAGGCAACAGCATCCTTGGTGCTATGCACAGCCTATTGCTTCATGCATCTCCCTTAGGGATCTTAGAGATTTTCAAGGGCTGGTCATGTTTCTGATTGCATGCTAGACATGTACACAGGGTGCTTTTGTGAAGCCCCAAGTATAATTAGGGTTTACAGTGGCCAGGCTACCATGTCCACCCTTACCAGGATGCAGAATGAGGAAGGTGTGGCTGAAGTCCTGCCCAGTGCCAGATTCAAGTCCCTGGCTGCCACATCTCTGAGAAGTCTAGATTTAAAGAGGTGAATGAAGATGAACTTGAAGACGTGGTGGTTGGGAAATAGCTCTTCCGATTGACTGTGACGTCAAACAGATCCTCAGTGCTGGGCCCTGCATTCTGGAGACTTCTAGAGTCTTGCCTCTTTAATAATGCTCACCAACAAAACGTACTCCTTATCCAGAATAAATAAGTACAGTTCAAGAAGTTAATTATGGGGCGGAAGGTACAGCATTGGCCAGGCATGGTTGTGTTACTGGGAATTCCTATCTTAAATAATAACAGTAGGAAATGGAGCATTGTGGGTATATAGGATCAAAATACATTGTATGATATCCTAAAACATTAACACAAGGAAGACAATATAAAGCTAAATTTAGCAACGTAATAGTTGTGTTAGCTAAGTTAGAATTTACTCTGGTGCTGTCTACCATCAACAGCAATTTTCTGGTGGGGTGTATCTCAGTGATAGAAGACTTAACCTAACATATGAAAAGCCTTAGGTGTGTTCCCTGCTCTGAAAACTTTTCAAAAGCCAGTGTGCTTTTCCTTATACCATGTACCTGTGGTAAATATGAAATTGTACAAACGCACACACTAATTTATAACATGGATGTAGATGAGCGTGAACACTAGATATTTGTAAGTAGTTTGATGGTTTGTAAGTTGTTTGGTTTTCTGGCCTTTGCTCGTGGCGCTGGTAAGACAAACAGAATATCTCATTAGCTTTTGTCTCCGGAGCTGAGCAGGGGAATGACTGAAAGTAACTGACAGCGACAATGGTGGCGAATGGCCGAGACACTGTTCAGAAGAGACTAGAGTGGTGTGGGATCTGACACAGGCTTCTCATTGCACAGAGTTAAAGAAATGCTTACAGGCCCTGACAGAGTCCAGCAGCAGAAAGAGCTGCAGGGTCAGCAAGCTGTTACATTGCTGGGTTGCACTGTATGTTATAGTCAACTGTCCCTTGTCTTTAAATATAAGGAGGATTTGCATAAACTCCACCTACACGAAGCCGCAGGGTGCCAGTAAACGTAGGGTTTACAAAGGATAGAAAAATAAAAAAGAAAAAAGTCAACTGTCCTTTTTAAAGGAGAAAAGAACAAAGTGCTCACCCAGTGTTTCGGATAGCAGGTACCAGGCTGGGTTGCATTTAAAGGTCTCTTTCATCTCTGTTACGCTGCAAAACCTGCCACTACAAGAGTCTGCAAAGAAAACCCCTGAAATGTGTTCTCACTCACAAGAGCAGGAAAGAAAATTAGGTTAACACGACCAGAGAGGCAGAGGATTGGGGCCTCAGGAGCAAGCCCCTAAGTGACAGTCCTACTGGTCTGCAGAGCGGTGAGGCAGTATAAACTTTTCTTCAGGGTAGGCAGTAGGACTCCTGTGCTGTGCACGCCCACGCAGGCATCCTGTTGTGGACACAGGGCCGTGTCTATGTTAAAGCTGACTGACTTGATCAGAACCTCGGTAGTGTGGGAGTTGGATGGTGCAGAGCCAGAGCCAAACTATCTTGAGCTATCTTTAGTTTCCATCATAGCCATCCATTGCCCATTTGACCAGGCAATACTTTCTGGAGTGTGTAAACTTAGAACCGTAGCTTCCACCAACCCCAAAGCTAAGAATGCCATCAGATAGGATCTGAAACTTACAGCACAGACTTCCCAACTGTGTTATACAGACAGTCCCTGGTGACGTTTTCATCAGTGCATTGGAAAATGCCTTGATTTATACTTTCCTTTTCTTCTGCAACCACAAAAATGTCATGAATCAATCTCCATGCTAGAACACACTATTTGGGGTAACCTGGATCTTTGTTCCTGGACCATGGGCCCTCACCTATGGCTCAAAAATAAATCCCAAGTTTTTTTGGGGTCCTATATAGGCTTTCAGTCTTGTGGTCCTGCATCTTGCACCCTGTACCCCACCACCCTGGCATGCCAGAAACCCTGTGCCTTCCATCCCCTGAACTCTGTGATCCTCTGAAGCACCCGAGGTCGCAGATTTAGTCGTGATTTCCTTGAAAGGAAAGTTGCGCCTCACAGTCCCGGGCAAGCAACTTCTCTCAGGCTTCAGAAAGAACAAGAGAATTTTCAAAGGAAGTTCCGCCTTCCGGTCTGACTGCTTCCTGCTTGGTAACTAAGGGCGCCTGGCTGTTGCTAGGGCCGCGGAGTACAAACCGGCAGGCTTTGCAGACTCAGGCTGCGTGCTCCAGGGAGGGTTTTTTTGGGAGTCTGTCTGAGCTGTCTTTGAGATCGTGCATCATGAGTAGCGAGTTCCTATCAGAGCTGCCCTGGGAAGATGGGTTCGCCATCCCCGTGGCCAACCAGGAGAACAAGATGCTGGAGGATCAGGTGAGGAGGACCGGGTGGAAGTTAGGGGATAGACAGGAGAGGACCAGCTGAGCAACGGAGATGGGGTGTGAGGTGGAGTGATGAGGGTGGGGACTGGTTGAGAACCGCCAGGATAGCCAGATGAGCACCAGTGGGAGGATGGAGGACTAGGTGAGGACCGACTAGGTTGCAGGTCCGGTGGGTATCCAGTGGGAATTAGGAGAGCGCCCGAAACGACCCCCGGGGTCTGGGTGCCATGCTGCCCAACTCTTCTGTGCCTCCCGTGCCCTGGTCTCATCCCGTAAGTCTGATGTCTACCCTCCCCACTTTCCCTACTGCTCCTATCAGTTGCTACACATTTGAAAGTTTTATCAAAGCAATGATTTCTATTCAGGGTCGTGAAACCTGAACTCTCACTCCTCCAGCTCTTTCAGATGCCAGCTAGTAGCCTTCCCCCATCCAACTAAGGGCTGCAAGTGGGTTGTTGGTGTTTGCCTAGTAACCGCTGTTTACGCATGTGTGCACACAAGACACATTCTCGTGGGCATTAGCTTGCCTGTGATGCTTAAAGGGACTTGGGTGCCTTTCAAGGGGGAGCATTTCGGTGAAATATGCAGTGTAGGAAGTTTCAAAGAGAGGATCAAGGTGTCACAGGAGGACAGAGTATTCACACTGTGGGAAGAACTTGCACCAACTACAATACATACAGTTTCAGCCTCCTGTTAGAAACAAGAAACAAAACAAAAACACGAACTGCAAACGACTCCACAAAGTTGGCCCATCTTTAGCAGCCAGCATAAGCCCCACAAACTGGCCTTAGGGTGTGGGGAAGAGGGCCCAAGAACGGACAGTGGGTACAAACTGGCAAAGTAGAAGAGAACCTTTTTCTGCTTTATGAATAATGAGAATGAAAAATCCCTTGAGTGGGTCTGCTGAGAGAAATGGGAACTGCAGAATGACGTATGTGTTTGGAATGTGAGGTGGTAAATGTGAGTGATTAGTGTCCATGTGTGCAGGGGTCAGAGGTCAACCTTAGGTGCCATTCCCCAGGCTCCCTCCACTTTACTTTTTGGGGCAAGGTCTCTTATTGGGATTTGGGGCTCCCAGATTAGGCTAAAATGTTAGACCAGTGAGTCTGAGTAATCCTCCATTCTGTTGGGATTACGAGAGCATGCCACCATGCCTGGCTTTTTATGTGTATGTATGCTCGCAGAGCAAACATTTACAGGCTCCTTTTTTTTTCCTGATCACGTTTACCAAGTATCTAGCTTTTTTTCTCGTTATTCAACACAAGCTCGAATCATCTGAGAGAAGAAGGAACCCTCAACTGAGAAAATATTTCCCTCAGATTAACCTGTAGGTAAGGCTGTGTGGCGTTTTCTTGATTAATGATTAATGATTAATGATTAATGCAGGAGGGCCATGCCCACAGTGGAAAGTGTCACCCGTGGTTAGGTGGCCCTGAGCTGCTTCAGTTCCTACCTCCAGGTTAGCTTCCCTGCTTGGGTCCCTGCCCCAGCTTCATTACTGATAGAGTATTGTCTGAAGTGTAAGACGAAACAAGCCATTTCGTCTTCAGTTGCTTTTGGTCGTGGTGCTTATCAGAGTGATAGAAACCTAACATAAGAAGACAAACCATGGTATAGCCACGCGACAGAGCTCCACTTTTGCCTAGAGGGAAATAGCCCTGTTGTGTGAGAAGTGCAGCCAGCAATGACCCTGCCAACACTGCACACTCGAGGTAGATTCTGTCATGTGAACTATAGTATAATTGTTTCAAAATTGTCTCTAGATTTTTTTTATATCTAAAAGGTCAGTAGATTTTTAAGAAGTTCCTGTGGACATTTAAAGGAGCCAAATGGTGACATGTACTGGATGTTTGTATCCTTCCAAACCTTTTCTTTGGATGTCTGAATTCCCAGTGTTTGGGAGCGAGGGTCTCTGCGGGGATGTTTGCACAAGTGACTTTTCTGTCGCTGTGATAAAATGCCACAATCAAGGTGACTTACTAACGACAGCATTTAATTAGGGTTAGCGGTTTCATGAGACCAGCTAAGAGCTCATACTTCGGAACTGTAGGCAGGAGGCGGGGAACACATTAGAAATGGCAGGAGTCTTTTAAAGCCTCAAGTCCACCCCCAGTGACACACCTCCGAGGTCACACCTCCTAACCCTTCCCAAACAGTTCCACCAATGGGAGGCTGAGTATTCAAACGGATGAGTCTATGGAGGCCGTTCTCATTCACGCTACTACAGACACTACAAAGCTCGAGCTCTCACAAATTCTATCAGTACTCTTTTTATTTTTATTTTTTTCGTTTTTAGAGACCGGGTTTCTCTGTAGCTTTGGTGCCTGCCCTGGAACTTGCTCTGTAGATCACGCAAGCCTCGAACTCATAGAGATCCACCTGTCTCTGCCTCCAGAGTGCTGGGATTAAAGGCGTGCGCCACCACCGCCTGGCTTTATATCAGTGTTCTAATAAGAAGTAAAAAGAGAGAGCTAATCTCTCTGCCATGTCTGGACATAGCAAGAAGACATTTGTTTGCAACGTAAGAAGGGCCTCGCTAGGAATCTTATAATTCTTAGCCTTCAGAACGGTAACACATACATTTCTGCTGTTTAAGGCATCAAGTCTATACTATTTCTGTTACAGCATCTCAAAGTGACTATGCTACAAAGATTTACTTTGCCTTTTAATCATGGCTTTTATTACTTACAGCTATCAAAGCTGCAGAAGGAGAAATCAAACTTGCAAGATCAGCTTCATGACTACGAAGATCGGATTAGTTCCATGACTTCTCACCTTAAAAATGTGAATCAGGAATTTTCATTCACACAGGTACAGAAACATTGACACATGTTGATAGCGCCTTGTGAGAGATTCACCCCTAGAATGGAAATAATTATCTCTGTTAAGTAGAACATATGATTAATTCAATATAAATACCCTTTTCTCAATTATTTATAACCAATATTTCTTACTTTTTGGGAAGGGAAGAGTTTTAGTTTCCAGTTCTCACCTTATAGATTTCCTTTCTTTAGTTTATCCCATGTGATATCTGAACTCCTGACAGTGGAACTCTGGGAAGTATACCGCTAATCTCCTCATTGGTGGTGAGCGACCGCTAGTCACTGTGGGGGCGAGTCTACCCTGGCGGAGTGAGCGCTGGGTTGGGGTGTTTCGTCTCGAGCCTTGTTGTATGTTTCGCTGTAGAACTGTAACGTGCTTCTGTTTTATGCCTTATTCTTCAGGCTCTTTACAAAGCAAGGGAGCGTGAGATTGAAAGTGAAGAGCATTTTAAGGCCATCGCTGAAAGAGAGCTGGGCCGGGTCAAGGACGAGATCCAACAACTGGAGAAGGAGTTGGCGACCATCCAGGAGCGCAAGAGCGATAAGGAAGTGGGTGTGGCTTGCTGTAGTCCTGCTTCTGCTCTCCAGGGAGCGCAACCTTTTCTGTGATTTACTTACAGTTTTTGACCGTGAAAAGACATGTAGCACGCGGGGTGACTTTGGTGGGGGTCTAATGAGTTCTCTGTGAGATAAATACCCTCAAGCCTTTTCACAAGAACTTTGGTTTAACCACGGTTCTTGACCATGTATGATCATCTCTGTTTTGCAACTGGAGAATTCAAATACAAGCACGGTAGTAATAGACTTGAACATGCTATGCCATACGGAAGGCAGAGACATGGGTTCTTTAACTGTTTAGTAGTATAATTTATGTTTTATTGTAGTTTGCACAGTAAATGATGTTTTATCACCACCTTTTCCCTCCCATTCCTTGGAAATTAGAATGGCATATTTAAAGCGACCCAAAAGCTGGATGGCTTGAAATGTCAGATGAACTGGGACCAGCAAGCCCTGGAGGCCTGGCTGGAGGAGTCGGCTCACAAAGACAGCGACTCTCTCACCCTTCAGAAGTATGCACAGCAAGACGATAACAAAATCAGGGTGAGCCGTGAGAAACCGCCAGAACTGCTTTGCTCTGAGTCAGCTTTTAAAACAACAAGTGTCGGTGGCAGGTTTTAAAGGCAACTGTCCTTGAAGGTTTGCGCCAGGGTCTCCAATTGAAATCACGTGTCACGGCCCTAGAGCGATGGCTGCAGTCAAATCCTACAGTGTGTTGCTGACTCTGGGCTGCTCGTCCTCTGAAGTCCGATGACCCACTGGGGAACTGGTTAGGACTTCAAAGGACTGTCTAAATCATCTTAGGGAAGAAAATTCGAGTCGTACTGAACTATTAATTATTTTGGACACTTTGTTTTACATTTAATTTGAATATTGTATGTAAGTTCTACCTATTTAATATTTTTTCATTTGAAAATAGGATTTATTATTCAGAGTGTCCCGTTTTCCTATCTCTTTGGATGAAAATATGTTTACAATTTGAAAAGGAGACAATATTTTACTGATGTAATGTTTCAACTAATCTTACTTGAGCATCGGTGAGACGGCTCAGTGGGAAATGTTTGGGGTATGCAGGGCTGGTAACTTCATCTTGATCCTCATATGAAGATGGAAAAAAGTAGACCCCCCCCAAAGTTGTCTTCCAGCCTCCACATATCTGTCGTGGCCTAAAAACCACAATCGTATCACACATACACACACACACACACACACACACACACACACACACGCACGCACATGCGCACGTGGCACACCAGAATTGTTTTTATAAAGAATAAATCTCATTGCTGTTTCATTATCTGGCGTCTCTGGATAACTCCCTTTGAAGGCACTACTTGGAGATGACGTGCCAAACAGATCACTCGTGGGGACATTAAGAAGTACGGAGCACCAGAGAGGCTTTACATCACCATTCACCATCCAGCTCTCTTATGAGGTGTACAGTTGATGGCTGACTATCCCACTTGATTACATTGATTTGAGTTAATACTGCAGTTGATAAGTTATTGTAATATTATATAAAATCTACTTAGACTCTCTTTACTGGTGGTAATGAAGTTAGTATCACAAACATGCTATTCTCCAGCAGACTAAATACAAAGTCATTATTTTAAGTATTTTCAAATGGCAGGTTGTGTTTCTCTTTTTCCCCCTAATTCGTGCCAAAATCCATCTTAGAAATAAGTGCATTTTCATGGGGGGATGTTCAAACGGTAGATTAAACCTTGGGGCTAGACAATAAGGAAAATACATACTATCTTATACTGTTTATCTAGTGTTTATAATAAGGTATAATGATACAGAATGTTAGTTATGCTATATGCCGGCTTTAAAACTGAAATAACTGACCGTTAAAAATATTTTCCGTGTCCCACACCACAGGCCCTGACCCTGCACTTAGAAAGGCTGACTCTGGAGTGCAATGAGAAAAGGAAGCTTCTAGACAGTGAACTGACGGAGACATTGAGTGCACAGGTTGGTTTATAGAGCCTTCCTAATTTTCAAGGTGGTGTTGGCAAAGGCATTGTATTAACATAAGTGTAATCTGCTCTCTGTCTGACAGTTAGAATTAGATAAAGCTGCGCAGGACTTCAGGAAGATTCACCTAGAACGACAAGAGCTCATCCAGCAGTGGGAGGGCACCATCGATCAAATGCAGAGGCGGGATCAGGAGATTGACAGCTGCGCCCTGGTGAGTGGTCGGCAACTCTGAGGCCCTGCAGACCCTGCAGCGCTGAGCTGGACTTCTCCCGCTCCTGCTGCATACATGAATTTAAATGTACGCCATAGTCAAGTGTGGAGGTGCAAGCTTTTAATCTCAGCACTAGGGAGGCAGAGGCAGGCGGACCTCTGTGAGTTCGCGGCTGGCCTGGTCTACCGAGTGAGTTCCAGGACTGTCAGGACTTTCTAGATAACAAAAACAACAAAACAAAAAACGAACACAAAAAGAACACAAACAACCGCCACCATCAACAACAAAATAAAATGTATATTATGGTGCTATGTGAAAGTCACTTTTCAGTAAGATCCAATGACTCTGGCCAATGTGGCACTATGGAGGTTTCTTTTTTTTTTTTTTTTTTTTTTTTTGCTTATAGTATTATTATCCTTGAGGTTTGAAACTTCCTGCCAGTAATCCTGACCCATGATTGTAGTAACTTGGGGTTCACATGTTGCTGTTTGGCACTAAGTTCTAGGTGTGTAGAAATGGCTGTGTAGATAATGCAGGCAAGGAAGTGGGTACAGAGAGAGCTTGGCTGCCAGGGGAGTCCAGTTTTGAAGCTGTGGAACCAATGGTGAATCAAAGCTCAAAGAGGGCAGGGACGGTGTGGTAGCAATTCAGGCCCAGGACCATCAAGGAGACAGTGTGCGGCAAATCATTAAGGAACCTTGGTGGAAACGGCAGGAAGCTGGGGGGGGGGGAGGGGGAGGACAGAAGAAATCTAGGAAAACAAGCAGGGAGGGAGAGGAAAGCAGAAGTGACCGGGAGTTTGGGCTTCTGAGAGCTGGATGTGGTTTATTTTAATGCCTGTTTTATTGACTGAAGGGCCATGCCTCTCTAGCAAGAATTACAGAGAACCATTTTGGTTTTATAGCTGCAGCCCCTGAAGGTTGGAGCCAGTGTTTCCTCTGAGTGTCTATTAAAATCGAGTGTCTTTTCGACAGAAAAAGGCTGCAGGTAGATGCAACACCATGCACACTCTTCATTCTGGAGACTGAACCAGTGTCCATTTCTTTAGTTCCTATTGCTTTCAAATCTGCTGTCCTGGGTCTACGATCACAGCTGTCTGGTCAGCGCTGGCGCAGAGCACAGGCTAGTCGGTTTAGGCTTCTCTTCTCTTCCTCCCTTTCTCCAGTGTGTATCTTGCTACCAAACAACACACATGCCATATCCAGGGTACCACTTAATAAACAGCACTGTTAACAAACACGGATGCTGCTGCTGTTATTAAATTATCTACCCAAGTGGCAGAAAAGCCAAAGTGATGAAGGCTTTCAAGTGAGCACTTGAAACATTGAAACATAGATTCTGACAGTCTTCTGGTTATCCCAACACAATAGTGTTCCTCCTTGCTCATTATCCAATTCATAGCCTCTTTTATAATTGTTATATGCATATATGTATACGTACATACACATATATATCCCTAAATATAGCCTGTTCAATTTTTTTTTGGAAGATAAGTTTGTAATTATATTTATGCACAGGAAGCTTATCTGTACTTTTAACCCAGTTTAGTGGTGAGTTCTTTGACCTTTGCCTTTTCCAGCTTGACAGTTTGAGCCCCAGATTTAGGACCCAGGACATTGCCTCCCTAGTGGTGGCGGATCTCACCATATCTGTCATTGTAATTGGTCCTAATAGCTTCCACCAGCTTAGGCAAAGCACCCTGTCTTCTGAGCTAACCTCTGTTAGACAACAGTGGTGCACGTCTTCCTGTGGACCAGCCGCCCCAGCTTGGCCTTTCCCTTGATGATGCAGTAGGGGACCCCCATCTTCCCACATGGGGCAGGCAGGAAGACCACCAGCTCAGTGGGGTCTACACCAGCTGAGCCTTCTTGTTCTCCACCAAGGCAGTGACTGTATTGACCCCGGCTCGAAGGACAGGTGGTTGTAGTAATAGGGGCGGCGGGGCTGCTTCCCCAGCACCCCGGCTGTCTGCCCGGCTAGCTTATGCCCGAAATAACAACACACAAACTGTATTCATTTAATCACTGCTTGGCCCTTTAGCCCTAGCCCTTACTGGCTAATTCTGTTATCCCGATCAACCCATCTCTAATAATCGGTGAGCACCGGTCTTACCGGGAAAGGTTCAGCATGTCTAACCTGGCGGCTTGCTTCATGGCGTGTGTCTGCCCGGGAGCAGGGCATGGCGTCTCTCTCAGGCGTGTGCTCCTGAGAGAGCTGTGGAGTCTCTGACCTCACTTCCTCTTCCTCCCAGCATTTTGTTCTGTTTACTCCTCCCACCTATCCTCTAACCAATAAAATGGGCCAGGGCAGTGCCTTTATTAGCCAATGACCTTCCTCCATCATTTCCCCTTTTTCGGTTTAAACAAAAAAAGGCTTTAACTTTAACATAGCAAAATTACATATAACAAAACAGTTATCAAGTAAAAGTTACAATAATCTTTATCATAACTAAGGAAAACTATAACTATAACTAACTATTCTTAACTCCATCAAAGACACCAGAAAGATATAATATTACCTAAGTAAATAAGAACTAAGAAACTTCAAACTCTAGAAATGACAAAGACATCTCGCTGCCTGGACAGTCACCCAAAGTTCTTTTGTACCATTGGGGCATCCATCTTCAGCCTTCAGGCCCATGGTATCCAGCAGACATTTCCATAAAGCAGGAAAATTCAAAGTCAGTTAAGTCACTATCTGTTGTGTCCTGCAGAATGTCTCGCAGACTCTTTCAAAATGAATCAGGAACCCCGAAAGATCATCTCACCTTAGGCAAGTTCAGTAGTCCTCTCTCTGCGGGTTCTCTGTGTCCAGTTTATGCAATAGTCCAGGCAAGAGCAGTTTCTTGCCCAAATGGCTATCAAACTCCATAAGGTGCCTCTTCGATGCCCATCTTCCTCTTGAAGTAGATTGGTGCTGCCAGGAGCAGAGTGTCTCATTGTCATGAAAAGTCCTCAGTTATTAAAACATTAAATGTCCTATTCTGTAATATTTGAAAGACATGAAGAATATCTATCTAAACTATATCTCTATATATCTAGAAAATCTAACTAACATGACTACAAGCTTTACTATTATCGATGATTATCCATTAACAACCTATATTTCTTAATTATACAGTACATATTTAAATAAACTACACAATCACGATACCTTAATCAAAATCAGAAACACTTATATATATAACAAAATTGACCTTAAATCTCTATCAATAAAGCAAAATCTATACTAATGCAAATTATTCATACCTATATCATATCCCCCTTTAAATGTAAAAGAACATTTATAAACATTTTTTTGGGAATATGGGCGCAGTTATTTCTCTCCAAACTGCTTCCTGCTGAATGGGGGCGTCGTTAATTAGGTCTTTCATGGTATAACCTGTGTGCTAGTTTCATCTCAGTTGGCAGTTGAGCGAAGCAATTTTCTGAAGGTGTTCACACCAACCCTTCAGGAGGGCGTGGTCCATCATACCAAATCGGAATAGAAGAAATAAACAGCGTCTCATCCTCTGTGAAAACAAAATAAGAAACTCCTTTCCAAAGTATCATGTCCTTAGATCCAAATTTCAAAGCCAAGGCATCAAAACATCCATGTTGGATTAGCTCAGCAGCATCTACAAATAAATATCTTTTAGCAGCTGTTGGTCCTTCCTCAGCATTCAAACGATTCAAAGAGAGCATAATAGCATACAGTATCAAAATTCTCTGTATATTTTCCATCTTTGTGCAGCTTTGTTTTAACCTCTATTTTGTTTATTTTTACTTTTAACTCTTTGCTTTTTGAGACAGGTTCTCTGTATCTTTGACCTGAAGTAACTCTGTAGACCAGGCTGTCTTTGAACTCTCAGAGATCCGCCTGTCTCTGCCTCCCAGGCATTCGGGATTAAAGGTGTACACTACTACACCTTGAACTCACAGAGATCTGTTTGTCTCTGCCTTCTAGGCACTGGGATTAAAGGCGTGTGCTACCACACACAACAACTCTCTTCCTTTTTTTATGTTTTTTACTTTAAGAACTTCAACTTTTAGTCTGCATATATTTTTAACACACTTTAAACCATTCAGAAATTTTCTCTGTCTTTGAATCTCTCTTTACTGTATATCTCTCTTTTTCTGACCACATGAGTCTTTAATTTACCAAGCGATCTCAGTAGGACTAAAGGCGTGGCTTTGCCAGCTAGATCCAGTCCATTCCTTAGCTTTCCAGCCTCATGGCTGAGGTACTGGCTGTAGCCATGTTTACTGGATGGCATTTCAAGGTCCCTGCCAGCAAGTGAGCTACAACAGACAACACTCAAGTCCTCTCTCTCGGTAGCCGGCCCTCCTGCCTCAAACAGTCAGAGTTTGCCCTGGCAGGATGGCCCAGAAAGCCGGCATTTTTAAACGGTGCAGCTTTTTTCCTGCTACGGCTGAAAACCGAAAAGCATGCATTCAGCTTTTCGTCAACATCATTTAAGTGTTTCGTGGCAGGACCTCTTAATGAGCTGCAGGTTTTGCAGCTAAAGCTGAGTCAGGAAGCCTCTCTTAGATAAGGCGCTTGCTTGCCTCTAGCAAGCAGAGCAGACCCGAGAACACAGCGAGTCTAGTTGCCATCAAACAAATCGTAGCACTTTACTCCAAATGCTCCATTCAAAAGCTCTGTCTCCTGCAGGAGCCAGATAGAGATCGCAATGGCAGCACAGCCCCAGGAAGTCGCGCTTTAAAATGACACAGCGTTTTTTCTGCTACTGTTGCCGAATCAGGAAATCTCTCTACAGCATGCCACCAACAAACAGCAAAAATCTGTGTTAAACTCTCTTTCCCTTATTTTTAAGCCTTCTCAGGTTTTTTAAGTGGGTTTAGTCCATCACGTGGGGCGCCATAATGTAGTAATAGGGGCGGCGGGGCTGCTTCCCCAGCACCCCGGCTGTCTGCCCGGCTAGCTTATGCCCGAAATAACAACACACAAACTGTATTCATTTAATCACTGCTTGGCCCTTTAGCCCTAGCCCTTACTGGCTAATTCTGTTATCCCGATCAACCCATCTCTAATAATCGGTGAGCACCGGTCTTACCGGGAAAGGTTCAGCATGTCTAACCTGGCGGCTTGCTTCATGGCGTGTGTCTGCCCGGGAGCAGGGCATGGCGTCTCTCTCAGGCGTGTGCTCCTGAGAGAGCTGTGGAGTCTCTGACCTCACTTCCTCTTCCTCCCAGCATTTTGTTCTGTTTACTCCTCCCACCTATCCTCTAACCAATAAAATGGGCCAGGGCAGTGCCTTTATTAGCCAATGACCTTCCTCCATCAGGTGGTCTCTTAGTCGGGATGTCCCCTTTGCCGGTAGCTTTCTTCTCAGTACGGGCCAGCAGCCGTTGCTTCTTCTCCTGCTTTGTCTCCGGCCTGTAGTCGTGTGCAAGCTTAAGGAGCTGGGTAGCTATAGAGGATGGCCCCCTGCCGCTGCAGCCGAGTGTAGCGGGGCCATTTGACGAAGCGCGTGAGATCTCTCTTGGGCTGGATGTCCTGCCCAGTGCCAAAGGGCTTAGGCCTCTTCTCAAACAAAGGATTCACTACCTCTCTGGCCTTCTGTTTCTTCATGATGGTGGGAGCCCGGGCCACCTTTCCCCCTAGGTCTTCTTTCCCTTGGGCATCTTGCTTAGCTGGAGGCGAATCAATTTATCAATTTGTATAATGTTAGTTGTATATATGTTTTCCTGGCTGACAGTTTGGTATAGGACAACCTATTGGTGTGCTCTTCCTTGGGGAAGACTATTTCTCCCACTCCCAGTGTTCCTTAGTTACCTGTAGTTCTTTATGTAGGGTTGGGAGCCCATGGTCTTTTACTCATCCACTTCGGTATGTCTAATTGTTATCCTTGGTCAGCTCATATTTGGGTTGTCAGGCTGGCAAAACTTTCCAGTTGTAGCTTTTGATGTTCCTAGGAGACACAGTCTCCGAGAAAACACACAGATCCTCTGGCTTTACAATCGCTCCACCCTCTCTTTCTCAATGTTCCTTTGGCCTTAGGTGTGGGCATGGACCAGGCTCCACAACTCTGCATTTTGATTGGTTGTGGTTTTCTGTACTGGTCTCTGTCCGTCACAAAGTGAAGTTTCCTTGATGAAGGGTGACAACCACACTTATCCTTGGGTATAAGAAAAAAAAATATTTAGCTGGACGGTGGTGGCACACACCTTTAATCCCAGCACTCAGAAAGCAGAGGCAGGCAGATCCCTGTGAGTTCGAGGCCAGCCTGGTCTACAAGAGCTGGTTCTAGGACAGGCTCCAAAGCTACAGAGAAACTCTGTCTTAAAAAAATTAAATAAAAATAAAAAAGAAAGGAAGAAAAATATTTAGAATGTACTTAGAGATTATATTGTTTTAGTAAAGTGATTGTACGTTTTCCTCCAACATCCATGACTTTACTGGCCCTGGGTAGTTGGCTCAGTTTCTAGTACTAGGAATGATTTTCCTTTTAAGTGAGCCTTAATTCCTATCAGTCCAACTAGGTTACTGCCAAGGCACGAATGCCTCCACTGCACCTTTACTGGTACCATGCCATGCTGGCCATTGATATGGTTCATAGGAATCGTAGATGAACTGTTGGCTGCTTCCCTCATTTGGAAGCTTGCATGGTGCCGTTTGATTCCATGGACGCCAGTTCTCACAGTAGAGACAATGCTCTCAGGGGTCATATGGCCAGCAGCTTCTGTTGGGAGGAGGTCTGCTCCTTTTCCTTGCAATACTTGACCTGTACACGAGATATGGAATTCTGAGGATTATTTTTATTAATATGACTTCAGTGCAATCAAAAAGCCTGTGAGGGCATTTTTTATTGAAGCCTCTAGTAATTTGAATGTAATTGACCCCCAATAATCTCACAGGGAGATGCGTTATTAGGAAGTGTCTCACTGTGGAGGCAGGCTTTGAGGTCTCATATATGCTCAAGATATCACTCAGTGTCTCAATACACTTCCTGTTGCCTTCTGATCAAGATGCAGCCAGCACCATGTCTGCCTGCATGATGCCATGCTCCCTGCCATGACGATAATGGACTAAACCTCTGAACTGTTAGCCGCCACTTCAATTAACTGTTTTCCTTTATAGGAGTTGCCATGGTCATGGTGTCTCTTCACGGCAATAGAAACCCTAATTAAGGCAAAACCAATAACAAAATGTATTTTCCTTTGATGTTTTTTTTTTGATACAGGGTCTCTTTTGTGTAGCCCAGGCTGGCCTTGAGCCATGAGCTCTGGGCTGCCTTCACTTTGGGCCTTGAGCTCTGGGCTTCACTCCACCTCCTGAGAGCTGGGAATAAAAGCATATGCTACCACATCTGGCCGAAAGTTACTTTTAAAAGATGAAAAATGGGTCTATACAGTATTTAGATTTCACTGAGGTCTAAGATTTAATGTGAAAAATAGTCAGTCCTATTTCCTTGTGTGTTTCTTTGCGGGGAGGGGGCATTCCCTTTCTGTATAAAGGCCTAAGCATTTCTGTGCTCTTCAGCAAGGTTCCAGAGAGAAAAGATAAATATAATGACATTCAATGATGTGAACTCATAGACATTCAGGGGTAGCATATTGATAGTCCATCTTATTTTTAGCCAGGTGTGGTAGCACACATCTTTAACCCCAGTTCTCTGAGAGGCAGAGGGAAGCAGATCTTTGTGAGATTGAGGTGAGGCTGGTCTTTACAGAGAGTTCCCGGTCACCCAGGGCCACAGCATGACCCTGTCTCCAAACAACTGTACACTCTCCATGACAGCAAAAAGTATTTTAAAGGCATTTTTTTTGTAAAAAATAAGTACTGAATATAAAAATGAAAACTAAATTCCTTTGTATTTCAGTTGGTACTTATTCAATAAATATTTAAATGCACGCATTCATTTCAATTCTAGATATTAGCAAGGATAAAGCAGGAAACAAGAGAAAAAGAAGGCGTGGTGAAAGAAAAGATCAAGTTTCTGGAAAATGAGGTTGGGAACAACGTAGAATATGAAAGAAGAATTTCTGTCGCCGAGCGTAAAGTTTTAAAGTGCAGGATGGAGTACCAGCGACATGAAACCAGCAGGAGTCAACTGAAGGACGAGGTGCGCCACCCAAACCCTGGTCATTGATGGCAAAGAGTGACCTGCTGGCTCTTTTCCTTAAATCTTTGTGTGTGTGTGTGTGCACATGTGCATGTATTTTCTTTTCTTTTTTCTTTTCTTCCTTCTTTTCTTTTCTTTCTATTTTGACAAGACTTCACTATGACCTGGCTGCCCTGAAATTTGCTATATAGACCAAGCTGGCGAGGAAATCACAGTTCTACCTGCCCGCCTCTGCCTCCCATTTAATGGGAATAAATGTATGTACCACCACAGCGCGTTTTTGTCCCTATCATGGGACTTCAGGGTACTTTGTTTGAGCCCTTGTACTGTGAGGCCAGGGGGTGTGCCCTAAACCTCAGGTCCTGCACAGGGATCCCTGCTGGGTACTGCCAGTGCTCCTTTGAGATCTAGTGTCTGTGAGATGTGAGGCTGATGTTTCCAATGACCCATCCGCACAGGGATCACCATGAGTGGGCATGCACGAGGAGTGTTGCTAGGGAATGTCTTGCCATGTCGGGCATGTGTGACATTTGTGCCAGCATCTGCCAGGGACCTGCTGAAGTTGTTTTCCATTTTAAGGGACAGTATTTCAGTCTGACCATAGGAGTAGTGATGGATGGCCTTGACGCAGAGAGAGCAGAACTTTTGTCCTCTGCTTCTTTTGCAGGTTCCACAACAGCTGGACTAGCATACGAGAGTTAATGACCCCTTCTTCAGCAACAAAAGGACCATCCTAACACTTCTGTTTTCAGTCCCTGCTATCTAAAGCTACCACTCCTTAGGCAAAAAGCAGAATCTTATAAACCATTTTATTATACAGTATATTGTACTTTCCTCTCGGATAGTTTTTTTTCTGCCAAAGAGCTAATTATGTAAGTTCCTAAAGAAGGTAATTTCTCCTTATGTTAGATGTCACCAAGAGCTGGAGAGCTTTAGCCATTGTAGGCAAGTGGACAGAGGCAGGCATCCCTGTTCCTGACTCACTGAGGTGTAAATCCCAGAGACCTGCCCATCCTCCAGATATCACAAATGAGTGGCTTTCGGGATGTTTGCGTAGCTGTGGGAATAGTCCCTGCTGGCTGACTGCAGAGCTGTTTCCATTTCTAGCATGTTTTTGTTACCCCTATAGCTTTAGGTCACTGGTCACTTTTTCTTCTCCCTTCTTTCGGCCCAACACCTGACATTGCCGATCAGCTTCCTGTCACTCTAGATTGGCCTCATCCATGTCTCTCATAGAGTGGGATCATGCAGTATTTTGTTCACGTCTTCAGGATGTCATCCTTTCTGTGTAGAACACTGTCCCATCATGTGGCTAGACGTCATAGTTTGCACACCAGTTCTTGGTGACTACAGCTGTTTGCAGTGTTAGCATGCCAGATGTCTTTTTGTGTCTGATTTTATTTAGTATACATTTCGGGTTTGTTGCTGTTGTTGCACATGGCTGGATTTCCTTCTTTTTAAACGTGGATAATATTCTACCGTACCCCCTGCCCCCCCCCCCCCCCCGCTATATTTTCTTTAGCCATTCATCTGATTAGAAACGCTTAGGCTGTTTGCCTGCCCTGGCGATCCTGAGTAATATTGTCAGAAATGTGGTGGAGTGTAGAGATCTCTTTGACATAGCTTTTATTTGTATGTAGGAGTGGGCTTACCGGAACGTCTGTTGGTTCTGTTTTTACTATCCTGAGGAATTCTCTCACTGGTTTTTTTTTTTTTTTTTTTTTTTTTTTTGACTAATGACACTGTCTTTGTGTGGCAAATGGAACATCATCACAGCCTGCTGATGCTGGCCTGTGTTCCCTTGGGCTCAGTGGTGCTCACCGTCTTTATGTACCTGTTGCTTGTTGATGCTTTCTTCGGGAAGATGCCTGCTCAGGACAATTGTTACGCTTCCACTGCCGTTGGGTGGCTTGGGTTGCTGGTGTATTTGGAGATGAGCCTTTTATCAGCTGTGGTTTGGGAGTGTTGTGTAGGTTGTCTGTGCACTGTGCTGCTGTCCTGAGTAGGCAGGAGAGTGTCAGGTGATGATTTTGCACGTTTCTGGTTGAGTCTTGAGGTCTTCCGCCTCCAGCTGCGCTTGTCTGGGTGTTCTGACAGGTTATCTGTTCACACCAAGTTGTCCAGAGTCATGTGACATGTTCCCCCTAAGCAAGTCTAGTGAGTAGATGATTCTCCATGTACTTTCAACTTGTAAATGGGGATATTGACCATTTTCTCATGCTATAAAAGAAAAAGTCATTTAAGATTTGATGTGGGATGCAAGAAGATCCTCAGATATGTGTTAATCATAAAAGTTGTTATTTTAGCCTATATTTTTCTCTTTGGTTTTTTTTTGTTTTTTTTTTCGAGACAGGGTTTAATGGGTGCTATTAACTTAGAATTAGAAGTAGGGAGGATGGCATTTCTCGGAAGTAAAATTAACTTATTGAATATGAATATGTAATTTTTTCTGTCTACTGGTTCATAGCTGGATACTTTAAAAATTACTCTCAATAGAACGTCCAGCGACTTAGAAGCTCTGAGGAAAAACATTTCCAAAGTAAAGAAGGACATCCATGATGAAACATCAAAGTAAGAAACTCCATATAAATATATTGTAAATATTAAATATGTTTATGGTCTATTTTAGAAAATTATTAATGGTTACAATTATTTTTATAAATACATGCAAGATTGTAACTGCTACATTCTTTTTTTTTTTTTTTGGCGTTAGGAATGAAACTTAGGGCCTTGAAGGTGGTAGATAAACACTTTACCACTTAGTGGTACCCCTGACCCCAGAACTTCACCTTATCTCACTGAGCTCCACCCTGTCGCTCTGAGCTCCACCCCAGCCCATTAAAGTCCAATCCAGGCCACTAAGCTCCACCCCAGAACACTGAGCTCCACCCCAATCCACTGAGCTCCACCCCAGCCCACTGGGCTCCACCCCAGCCCACTGGGCTCCACCCCAGCCCACTGAGTTCCACCCCAGCCCACTGAGCTCCACCCCAGTGCAGTTGCTCCATTATTAAACTCCAGCTTTTCTCTTTTTTTTCCAGCAGAGGCTCAGAGCAACACTTTTATAGTCTATTAGATTCATGATGGCAATAAAAATGTCTGCAGCAAAAGAAACAAGTATTTGTGTGTGTGTGGGTGTGTCAAATACCCATTTAAACGTGTTTTCTATATTTCCTTGTAAACCCTATTTAGGTTACAGAAACTGAAACATCACAATGAGATTGTGAAGAATAAACTGAAGACGATAACCGAGAAGACCATTTCTGTGGAGGAGAAGGCCACCAACATGGAAGACATGCTGAAGGAAGAGGAGAAGGTGGCCAAGGTCAGGCTTGCTTTGTGCATTCCCAGAACCACAGCAGTTTCCAAGAGTGAAGTGATGAGACTGTGGGGTCAGAGGGCTGTGGAGTCTTAAAGGGCCCTGACTCTGAGGGTGGCCGCACTCTATGCCCTGTAGCCGTCTTTTTTATCTTAGCCCATTTCTTTCCAGTGCCCATTGTGCCATGTTCCCCTACCTATGCCTGCCAGTGTGCAGATCCTGACAAGTGTCCCTGTTTTACAGCTTACTCTGCCCCATTGTCATCTTGTACGTATTTGTGATTAACTCTCTCCTCTCCATACATTTGTCCATGGCCAGTATTTGATCATTGTTTTAAACTCTTCCAGTCTGGCAGCGTTTTTGGCAAGTGGTTTGTGAAATGTACCATTTCATTCGTTAGATTGGCCTCTTCTTCCACCAGGCTCCGGCGAGCTAGCAAGAGTAAAGTTAACTTTTAAGAAACTGGAGAAGGTTGCCTTGCCGTATTCTCTTTGGAATACTGAAAATGGCATCGGCACTTCTGACATGGCAGCCCCACCTCTGACTTTTCCATATTTTGCAGAGGAGATGAGATAATGAAGACAGTGCAATCTGAGCACTCGATGAGGCTCATAAAATACAACTTCGCTTACATTTGATGACTCCTGGTTCCCCGATGTGTTCTGAGTTCCCAAGTAACAAAGTATTTGGCCCGAGTGGTTTTGAGTGTGAATCTTGCCTTTGTGTTTTGCCTTGCCTTAAGAACACGGTTTTCTATGGTGCAAATGTGGACAGCAAGTAGAGCTTCTGACAAAAAAATAAAAATAAAATAAAAAAATAAATCCCTGCAAGACTGAAAGTGTGTGAAATAAATCTTTTCATCACAGAGCATAATAAAAGTTGTGACCTTTAACAAGGCGGGTAACTGAGCTCACTGTGGCTGTAGTTATCTGTACAAGACTCCCACAAGATTGGCCCATCAGCAATGCATTAGGAATGGAGGACCCACAGGCCCAGCCTCCCAGAAAGACGGTTAGCAAGTCATGCCCATTAAAGGAGCTGTCAATAAGTTGCCCTTGCTCCAGTGAATAACTTTTCGCCTATTTGTTTGGGGAAAGCTCAATGGACTTTGTCATCGTTTAGTCCAGACTTTCAAATTCTGCAGAGCAATCCTTAAGAAAGTCTTGAGTTCAGGGAGAAGTGACAACTGCATGAGAAATGCCACATCCGTTACTGGTTATTTCTTGATTTGTGAAGATTTGTACACACTGGTCATGCGCTTGTTTTGTTTCACGTTGGGGTTCATTAGCTACAAAGGGAGAATGTGGCTCTGAGGGAAAATTCTCTCAGCGTTTGGAAGCAGTAAGCTGCAGTTGGTCTGGGTTTGGCAGGTCAAAGGGAAACTGAGCATGTGTTGGCCATCAAGCCTTGAGGTCACGGTAGGTCCTCTTAGAGAAGCGACAGATCAGAGACTTGCACAAAGGGACACCAAGGAGCGCACAGCCTCCTTGAAGGGCTGGGCCAGAAGTTTCCTGGGGGCTGGTTCCTACCAGTTCTCAAGAGCCAGCAGTTAAGTTTTCAGGAATATTGATAAGTTCACTGCTAAATATGGCAACCATTAAAACCCAAATTCTAAGTAGACTTATAGCTAAAAACAGTATATTCAACTAAGTAATAACTAACATTCATCATTTGTGAATTATACTCTATGATTAGCTGTGCGCTCAGGGTTAAATGACATCTCTTACATTGTCCCCTGTATGCTGGTTTGCTTCTGTATGCCACCTCCGTGGTAGTGTAAGTATACAAGTAGCTTGAAATTGCCCGCTGTGGGTGTGCTGACACCACAGGAGGAGTGTTTGCCCTTAGTCCCCATCCACTGGAGAGCGGATGGCTGTTTTCACCCTGATAGTGGCCCTAAGAAGTTCCCAATTGGACAGTATGATTTCCTCCTTTACATTCTCAAGATTATTCAGTGAACTCTGAACTCATGGGGTATCTTGTTCTGAGGCCAGGGATGGAGTTAGGGTGATAGGTTAGGGTGATGACACAGGAGTGGAAAATGACAATCTCATATGCCAGCCTAGGAGAAAAGAAATTTGGGGGAGGGGTGGAAGCTTAGGAAGACTTTCTGTTTTCAAGGGCTAAGTGTGGACGGGAGGGTCTCGTTTGTTTCTGAGCTCCTAAATGTTCACGTTCATGTAAACACAAAGCTTAAGCTATCTGAGTTCATTAACGGTCATATTTCTTACAACTTCTTACCAGGAAGTGGAGGTTCAGCTGAACATAGTGAAGGACGTGCTCTTTAAGAAAGTTCAGGAGCTACAGAATGAGACAATGAAGGAGAAATCCCTGGTCTCAGAGATCGAAGGAACCCGATCCTCCATCAAACATCTGAACCAGCGCTTGCGCAAGCTGGACTTTGAAACCCTGAAGCAGCAGGAAATCATGTACAGTCAGGTAGGCGCTCTTCTCCGTGGGTGTCCACTGTGAGGACTTGCCATGCCAGAGGTGGTCAAGTCACCCCAGTGCCCATGCAAATGGAGCGTTCCTCGATGGACAGCTGATGGCGACAGCTGGCTGCCATGCGAGGATAGCGGAGCCTCGCGAGAGCCTTAGAAGCTATTTTTTCCAATGTAAAAGGAACAGGCAAGGGGACAGACACTAGTGAGGAAGGGAGGCCTGTGCTTTAAAGGAACCTGGAGCAGTGGGAGCCAGAGTAGAACAAAAGAAGTCTGCAGACGAGAGCATCTCCCACCCGCCTTATCTCCTCAGTTTTGCCTACTTCATGGTTCTGTTTATTTCCTAACACCTCCCACTCACATCTTAATTTCTCAATCGAAAAAATTTATCAGTTTTGCAATGTCATGCTATCATAGATGCTAAAATAAAATTAAAAATCTAATTCATTATACACTGAGCTTTCCATGGTTACTGTGACAGGTGTTTGTTTTTTGTGTCCTTTGACAACTGTCCTGCAGGCATCCCACGCCTGTGCGTACAGATCCTGTGATTCCCAAGCTGCACCATGTTGTTCCTGGTGGTGTTTGTGTTGCTGTCCTACATTCTGACTGTTGAGCAGTCAGGTGTTGCAGACTGTTCCTCCCCTTATCCTAAAAAGGATTTTATCCTCATTTCCTGAAGGACCAAGTTGACTTTCCTAGCGAGTGGTGCTCAGAGCAAAGCGAGGAGTGCATGGGCTGCTTCTGCACTTCCATGGAGGTCTTGTTGCCTGGATACACACACCCACTAACTTCTTTTAAAAATCTTTCAACAGGACTTTTACATTCAGCAAGTTGAACACAGGATGTCACGACTAAAGGGAGAAATTAATTCGGAGGAGAAGCAAACCCTTGAAGCAAGAATCGTTGAACTTAAGAAGACACTGGATGAGAAAAAATCCACGCTTTCCCTTTTGGAAGCACAGATCAAGAAGCTGCATGTAACTAACTCCTCCTTCTAACGTGGTTTCCGTATCCTGCTGAGTGCTCCTGTTGTGGGCAGTGATGTCTAGCGACCCACACACATAACAGATGCTTGTATCCCTGGGCTCTCAGGATGTCACGGCGCTCTCCCGAGCTTTCACTCTGTATAGCTGCTGCATCATGTCCCTGCCATATGGTTTCGCTTAACTCTTGTAAATGCTTTGTCAAGATGATTTCCCTTCTTATAGGCAAAGACACTGTTCAGGGCTACACAGTGAGTGCATGGGGAGGAAGGATTTAAACTCAGATCCATTTGACTTAAAAGCATTCTTAACTGTTTAGGATATTGGGACACTCTACTTTTTGCCCCAGTAAAAAGTGCTACCAGGGAACTTTTTTCCCCCATGACTAATTTGTTCTCGTGCAGCTATGCAGTTACGTTTGAAACAACTACAGTTAGGCGGGAGGACAGTTCAACTTTAGGGAAGGGACTTGATTATGTCTGTTGTAAACCTCTGTTGAAGTTTTATGGTGGGAAAGGCCAAGGAGGGAGAATGGAATTTCTGTTTATGAGTACTGTGAAAGTTGGAAAGGCTGGTGATGAGTGGCCTCTAGTGGTCATAAGTAGAATTGCCTCGAGTTTCTTGAAGGCAAGACATTTAATTTTAACATGAACGAAACATTTGATTGGAGTTTATAGTTTGATAACATAGTTTTCAGGTGGGTACCTAGGTTTTCTGGAAAACAGCACTGACTTTGAGATCAGGCACACGTTTGAATGTCGAGGTTACATGGCTCCTGCTATTTGATCTTTCTTGAGCGTAGGTTTTCCATTAGCCAACAAGGGAAAAACAGGAACAATTCCTGCTGAGTACTCTCCACAGGTTTTGACCATTTAGAGTGGAACATGAGGACACGGGTGTGAAGAAACGAGAGGGCTTTTTTAGCTGTGCTGTATGGGGAGCCCCCAGTGGTCTTCCAGTCCCTAACCACCCCAGCTGCTCCCGCCACTATGAAGCTGGTTGGTGCACACGCCATTCTGTTCCCCATAGATCCCAGGTTAAGGCTGGCTAAAGCGCGGAGTGTTTGCTCTTCCCTGCAGTGGGCAGGCTGAGGGATTGTGTGTGAGAGTGAAGTCCCACTCTACTGGAGCTCTGAACCTTTCGGAGGGAGAAAACAGCCTCAGGTTGAAATGCTAACACGTTCATCTATTTTATTTTATTATTTATGATGTATGTCTGTGGGCTTGTGTGCCACTGTGTTTATGGGTCACTGGAACCATACTATTAACCGAGGGTCCTGAGCTCTCCAGACCGGTAGTGTTTTACCACCCGGCACTTGGTGCCCTGTAATGAGCTATTCGCAGGGTCCTATTTCCTCCTGAATGGTCAGCACCTTGAAAACTAGGCTGACTTGGAAGAACACATGATTCTTCTTAGAATTATTGATCTCACGCTAACCCCAAAACATCCCAAGTGATTGAACTTAGTGTTCTTGTGTGAATACACGTGGGGAGGTTGAAATCTCCAGCTGTTGAGACGTGACTCAGTGCAAGGCGTATCTACTTCTGTCTACTTATATACTACTTCCCTTCTATTTGCAGAATGATCTCTACTTCCTTAAGAAGTCAAACATCAAGAATAATGACGAGAAGCAATCTCTCATGAATAAAATAAACGAACTGCACCTTTTCGTTGACAGATCGGAGAAGGAACTGAATAAGGCTAGAGTTGCCAAACAGGTGCGCCAAATCTCCCTGCGCAGTTGATGAGTCACAGGCACCATAGCAACATGGGGATAGTAAAACAAGGAAGTAATTAAGGGGAAAATCGTGATATCCACAGTATTTAGGATTAAGTGTTAATGTGTATTATTTCCTCTTTTTAGAAGAATTGCCATTATGATGTTTTATTACAAATGTTTAATTTATTACACATGCTTCCTACATCAACTTTTCTTTAAACAGTAATTCTCCAGCACTTCCTCCAGGGATAGTTTATGAGCTCAGTATAACCTAAGTTTTTTTGTGATCTGGGGCTGTTTCTGATAATATGTGTAAGTGCTGTATCCATTGTGTTGTACAGTTGTTGGAGTAATTTCTAGCTGTGTAATTAAACTAAAAATAAGTATGTTAGAGACTTGAAACTATTTTAAACTCAAATTGTCCTCTAGATGGTTCCCTTAATAATCATCCACCATCCATGTGCAACTGTGGCTAGATCCTATTTCCAACTTGACGGGCAAATATGAAATCTCCGTGTTTTAATTTGTACTTTTTACTTGGTAATATTTTAATGATATTTATTTAAAGTTTTAAACATTGCATCACATTCCATAGTTTTTGAATAGCCAGTTTATATTCTTGGTTCATTTTCTTCCATTCAGGGATTTATATTTGTTTTATAAATTATTTTGTTTTGTAAAAATAACTCTTAAATATTGCCAATATTTTCCCCATTTGCTTTTAGAGTGTTTTTGACATGAATCATTTAATATTAAGTTTCAAGAGTCTTTAATGTTTATGTGTAGAAGCTTGTGCTAAGTCAGACAAATGTTTGCTCTTTCTACTGGGTTGCAGTGATTCCATCCGTTGCATTGGCATGTCTCATTCACCAGTAGCATCTTTCTGGACATGTGAGATGCAGTAATCTCGTCTCTTGCAACCTGAAGGCTGTGCTTGAGAAGCAGCCTGCTTTACACCCTCAACTGTTTGCTCTCTGTCGTGGGAGTCGATCCATTTGTCGACTTCTATGCTAAACTCTACACATGGAAGAATGATTTTAAACAACATATGCATTCCACATTAGTTTGTGATAGCTATGTTGGAGTATAAAGTGTTTATTTGTGGGATTTACATGTTTCCTGGAATATTACATTTCGATTGTAGGAATGCCTGTATAGTCTAGTAAAGCTTGGACTTAAATTTAAATTAATAACAATGATTTGGAGCAGCCACAGCTCTCCATTCTGCTTTCTTTCCTTGCTAATATCTTAGTCAGTGGTCTAATTGGGAAACGTGTTTTCAAGTTTGACTTTTACCTCAGTAAAAAAGAAAAATACCTTGATTTTGATATAGAAACAATCACATTAATAAATATTTTGTTATGTTGGTAGGATTTGATGATTGAGGACAATCTTTTAAAGTTTGAGGTTAAACGCACCCGAGAGATGCTGCACGGCAAAGCAGAGGAAGTCCTTTCCCTGGAGAAAAGGAAACAACAGCTGTACACAGCAATGGAGGAGAGAGCCGAGGAAATCAAGGTGCACAAAGCCATGCTCGCCTCCCAGATCAGATACGTTGACCAGCAACGACAAACTGTGAGGTGATTATCAGGGTTTTCTCTGCTAAAGAACTTTGTAAAACCATGTCAGGGTGGTGCCAAGAGAGCCACTTGACACCACCCTCATGCCCATCTTTCTCTGACTCAACTGAAAGGTTTTGACTTCAGTGTAAGACAGAGGATGCACTGAGCCAGAGGTCTAGGTGACTTTCTTTAGGCTAATCCTGTACCCTTGACACATATCCCTACTGAGTAATCTACTTGATTTTTAAAACGCATGTGTATTCCTGTATATGTATATGCAGGTGCACGTTCCTGCATGTGGAGTCCAGACGACACTCTCGGGTGTCATCTTCAGAAATATCCTAGGAGCCAGGGTCTTGCACTGGCTCAGCGTTCACCAATTAGGCTGGTTTGGCTGGCCCGTAAGCTCCAGTCACCATCTTTGGTGCTGCCATTGGACTTGACACTTTTACATGGGTTCTGGGTCAAGCTTGGGTCCTTATGCTTGCAAGACAAGTGTTTTGTCAATTAAACTATCCTGGCTCTCGGAATTGAGTTTGGTAGAATTTCTAAACATGGTCCAGTAAAACGTTTCCCTTATCTAGCTCTAATAGTTAAGCATACTGAAGAGATCTTCATGTAGAACATTTTCCTATCATTTATGAGATATTGCTGGCATGTTATTTTTTGTTACTTCCCTTTAAAGCATGCCATTTTTGATTGGTTACTGGCATATATATTATTTAATTTCTATGTATCAAGTATTCAATAATCTCACTAAAGTAATTTTATCAGTACACATTAATTTTCTGGGCATTCCATTCATATCATTTTTGAGTAAGTTTTCCTTCCAGCCTTTAAAGCCCTTTTCTTTACTGTACTTGCTAGTTCAATGCTAAATAATGGTAATTACAGATACCTTTGTCTTTTGCCTGATCTCAAAGGGAGAGTTTCCTTATTTTATAATTTAAGAGCTTCTGTAGCCTAAATCTATTTTTTTGATGGTGCTGGTAATTGAAACAAAGAGTTCATGTGTGCTAGATAAGCTAACCTACATACCTCAGACATGTTTTGAGATATCCTTCACCATGTTCAAAAAGCCAATCTTCTTTTTGCTCAAAATTTGCCTCGATTTTATTTAAATGGAAATATATATTAACTTTTAAATATTTTCTGCATTTATTGACATCACTTCTACTTTGATCTGTTAGTGTAATTACAATAAGCTTATCAAAGTTACCCAGAATAAATTTATCCTTTGTACATTCTGTATTTTGATAGTATTTTATGCACTTTAAACCTCCATGCAAATGTCCTTTGGTTCTCTTTGCTCCTGCTACCTGGTTTTTGGAGTGTGTATATGCCTTCATAAAATGATTTGTGTTTACCTTTCTCTATTCTGGTCAAGTATGCAAATAGTTATTTTCTTTATACAATTTTCAAGACTTCATTGGTGAAGCTATTGGGGCCTGAACTTTTTAATAGGGAATATTCAAACATGGATTCAGTTTACTTGTTTCAAAAATCTATTTTGTATTTCTATTTGATTCAGTTCTTATAATTTTTTTTTTCTCAAAAAGCAGTGCTTGCTGCTGCAGTAATGCTCTAGGAACACATCTATTTTTTTACCTTCCATTTTTTTTCATGAACTCATGAAACGATCCCCTTCCCCAAGTCATGTTTTCTGTTTTTTATGCTTCTTCCCTTTCTTTCTTTTTGGTTTTTTGAGACAAGGTTTCTCTAGTTTTTTTGGAGCCTATCCTGGAACTTGCACTTGTAGACTAGGCTGGCCTCGAACTCACAAAGGTCCGCCTACCTCCATCTCCTGAGTGCTGGGATTAAAGGCGTGCACTACCACCACCCGGCTTCTTCCCTTTCTTTTTTAAAAAATTATATTTTATTTTTTTTGAGACTGGGCATTGATACATAACTTAGTCTGGCCTTGGCCTCAGTCCTGCATCAGCTTCCCAAGAACCAGGACTGAAGGTGTTTGCCACCATACCCAGCTTTTCTTGTTTAGAGAGTTGGAAGATGAACTTCTGCTCAGTCTGTGATCTTTAGCTGATGAGAAAGTTATGACCACAAAAACAATGAATACGTTAGGTCACAGCAAGAAGCAAGTCAATCTCCACCCTGCCATGCAGACAGTACCCTATTATTATTATAACTCTTGAAAATAGCTCCTGAAAGTTTACTCAAACAAACGGAAGAAATAACATTTAAAAATTTGACACCAAATGTTGACACCATGAATTGTTTTATTTTTTTTATTTTTTTATTTTTTTTGATTTTTGAGACAGGGTTTCTCTATGGCTTTGGAGCCTGTCCTGGAACTAGCTCTGTAGACCAGGCTGGTCTCGAACTCACAGAGATCCGCCTGCCTCTGCCTCCCGAGTGCTGGGATTAAAGGCGTGCGCCACCACCGCCCGGCTGAATTGTTTTATTTTAATGCCTTGGAAAGAGAGGTACTATAACCCTGTCTGTTTGAATAGCAAATTACGGTCATATTTCACTGCAGAGCAAGTTAGGTTTATTTCCCACTTGAAACTATTTGAGGCTCCTGAGCTGTAACAAAAACCTGTCTGTGTAGTATCTAGCTGAGCCCCTTCTTGCCTTCCTGAGCTGTGGGAGCAGGCCCTATAGACAGGAAGCTCCTATCTCCTTCTGTTACAAGCCTCACGTCTTCTGCTAGCATCCATGGAGCTATGACAAGTAAACTTGGAGTCCTTCCCATAGAACTCTTAAAACAGGGAGCACTTTAACATGCTTGAGTACAGCAATCATACAAGTCCAAAGCCCTTCAGTACAAACTCTTATTAATTTTAATTTCTTTCTTTCCATATTAGTGCCGAGTTTCATGAGCGGCTAAGTAAAATTGATAAGCTTAAGAACAGATATGAAATTCTTACTGTTGTCATGCTGCCTCCTGAAGGAGAAGAGGAGAAAACACAGGCCTATTATGTAATAAAGGTAACGTTTACCTGAACATCTGATTGTATGAAATACACACATACATACATTCACACCTCAAATGTGCAACAACTAAACTTAGTCTAGGTTTTATCAGAAATTATTCATGGCACAAGTGGAGAAAATAGTGTGCTGCTTCTGCAAGGATGCCAGTTCTGCTGGACTGAGGCCCGCCACACTGACAATCATCTTGACATCTGCAAAGGCCTGACTCCTGAAGGAGGTCACACTAAATTACTAGGTGTTGGGACCTCAGCACATCTCTCATGGTCACAGTAGCTCCTAGTATTGGTCCTGCAGCAGCCTTTGGCCTGTGTGTGAGGCATACCAGATTGTTTTCCATGTTTCAACTTTAATGTCTCTTTCTGCTTAAAAGCAAAACTGGAAAATATCCTTTATATTTCATTCCTAAGATGCTAAGTCTTTATAAGTCAGTAGTCTTGTTCTGACCCAAGTTGAGTGCTACTATCCAATAAAGGTATTTTAAGAAGCTGTGATATTAAGGTTATCTGTTTCAAAATACCAACTTTCCAACCCCAAATAAAATGTACATTATAAATATAAAAAATCTGATTTACCTACAGAGGTAACAATCATTTTAGGATTTAAATGTACACCTAGAATTAAGTCAGGAATAAATAAAGGAAGAACAAATTAAACTAATTCAAAGAATGAACTGAGCTTAGAGAAGGGACCTTCACTAAAGTTACTCAACTGTCACGTACAATGTCTCACTCATCCCAGCTTTCTCCCACCACACTATTTTATTCAACTGAAACAGCAGATCTGATTTTTTATCATTTTGTTTTGGCTATATGTGACACATACCTATTGCGTGTGTTTCTACGTTAGTTTGATGTTTCCATACGTGTACATGGTTAACTCAGGGGTAATCACATCTCATGTATCATCTTTGAGGGTTTATTATGTAAATGTTAAAGGTTCAGTTGCTAGTTGGTAATTTTTTGGGAAAGTACTGGTTCCTGAGAATAATAACCTCATCAGTGGATTAAGTCATTGATATTTAATTCAGTGGAATATCTATGTGGGAGGTGGTAGGGCCTAGGCAGAGGAAGCAGGTCACTGGAGGCATTCCTTGGTAAGGTTTATATTGTCCTTTGCTTCCTGGCTAGCAGAGTGAGCAGCTAGGGTTTAACCATACACACATACTGTCCTGCTTTAATACAGGCCAAAAACAACCAAATGAAGGATGACACCTCTGATACTGAGCAAAAACTGTGGGTTTACTTCTTTATGCCAAGTGTTTGCCACAGCTGACAAGCAGTATATGTTACAAAAGTATGTGGAACTCATGTTAAAAATGCCAGTCAAAATATAAAGTATGGGGCTGGAGAAATGGTTCAGTGGTTAAGATCACTGTTCTTGCAGAGTACCAGAGTTTAATTCCCACACCAAGAAGCTCACAACTGCTTGTAACTCCAGTTCTAGGGATACTCCTAATCTCAAGAGCATGCATATATGCAGACATACACACATACACATAAATAATAATGAAAAAGATAATGAGAACAGCTTTCTCAACTTGATTTAAAATATGCATATCTAGTGTCTGAGGAAGACTCTGACTTAATACTAAGCCTTAAATACATACCGATGCTATTCTGTCAACCTCAGAGTTCTTGGGAATTGTAGAGAATGTTGATGGAGCCTATCACAGAGAAGTTACCTTTGTAAAAGTTCACTGTGTAGGAAACTTGGATTTTTTAAAGCATTTACAGTAATTTATAGTAGTTTCCTAGCTACATTTATTATAAGTACTACTATCAATTGTGCAGTTATCTTCAAAATTAAAAAAAAATTCTTTATGTGTAGGTGTGTGTGTTTACACACCAAGAGCATGTACCCAAGGCCAGAGATGTTAGATCTCTTCAACTGGAATCACAGGTGGTTGTGAGCTGCATGGTATGGGTATTGGGAACCAGAACTGGGTGCTCTGGGAGAGTAGCAAGTGCTCTTAACTGCTGAGCCATCCCTCAAGCTCCAAAGTTATCTTTTAAGTTGTAACAAAATATATTAGAAAATATACACACATTGTTTTCCTGGGTATATGGTTACCTTTTACCCTTATCTGAATCATATAAGAATCCAGTTCCCAAAGTTCTGTCAAACCAAAATACTCTTTTGATTTACTTAATTTCAAGACCTTCTTTGAGTCACCCCATTTATCTTCCTAGAGATCTAGTAGCTGCTTAGCTATCCCCAACCCCCATCACTCACCCTTCCTCCTGGTGTTTTATATAAGCACTGGCTACATTTCCACCATGGTTTTGTATCCCATATATATGCTGTATCGTGGGATTTGGTCTTGTGTTTTAAACTGAATACAAGAAGTAAATGCCTGGTAAGCATGTGCAGGTCCTAAGGTAAGTAGAGATTGCTGTGAATGAACTGCTATCTGTTTCAATGCAATATCCCCAGTGATAAATAATGGCAGCATTGTTCTGTATTTTATAGGCTGCTCAAGAAAAGGAAGAACTTCAGAGGGAAGGTGACAGCTTGGATGCTAAGATCAACAAAGCGGAAAAAGAAATCTATGCTCTGCAAAACACCCTGCAAGTACTCAACAGCTGCAACAACAACTATAAGCAATCTTTCAAAAAAGTGACTCCATCAAGTAGGTGTCAGTCACTGCGAGCAACGTGGTGGAGGCTGCAGTTAATGGAGAGGAGGAACACTAGTCGAAAATGTGCCATGATTGAGCCTAAAGAAAAAATCAATAATGCACCTTCCTGATTGTTTTAATCAGTATTAGGTGTGATTTACATCAGTAGTTTTATTGGTATATGGCATATCTTCTTTAGGAATTCATTTTGAATCTGAAAAATATTGCTGCTATATCCTAAGAAATGTCTACTATACATATCTATACTGTTTTTCACATGGATCTAAGACATTTAACCTTTCATAAGTGGTTTATTTTGTTAAAGTGGCTTTCTACATATTATACTGGAATTTAAAATTCTTTTGTAGGTGATGAGTATGTAATAAAAATTCAACTAGAAGAACAAAAAAGGACTGCAGATGAGAAATACAGATACAAACAAAGGCAAATGAGAGAACTTCAAGAAGACATCCAGGTGAATTCTGTAGTTTTTTTAGTAATTAGCCATAAGTAAAGGGCAACTGCCATCATTACTACTCAATCCTGTATGAAAAGCATCTTCAGGGAAGCAGACCATAAGAAACATACACCTCACTTAAAAACAAGTTAAGGAAACATTTAAGTAAATCAGTTAAAATCCTATTGCTGGGTGCCAATAACTTTATTAGTTATCAACCACATCTAGACAATTATGACTTATTCACTAACCATTACTAAGTGACCTTACTGAATCACTTAAAGAGCACAATAAGATTTAAAAAACAAAATTTAAAACAGAAAATCTAGTGACAGTAGATACTAGAACAAACCTCTCAAAGACTGAAGAACATGCTTCAGTAAGTAGGCCCTAACTAAGGGAACAGATGACACACAGCATGCATCTCTGGATAATTTCAAGTAACTGTTTCTATTTTTTCCAGTTCTATAAAAAGTTCCAAGTGGAATTATATTCAAAACTAACAGTGTCATTAGACTTCTTATCCATTAATACTCTAAACATAGTATATATATGTATATATATAAGCAGATACAATAATTAAAATTGAGGGACCATCTGGCAATTGGCAATTTAGTCTTTTTTATTCTGATCATGAATGTGTTGATATTTTGTTTTCTACAGAGTATGGAAAATACTTTTGAAGTCATAGAACACTTAGCAAATAATATCAAAGAGAAATTATCAGAGAAACAAACTCATTCCCTTCAACTGCGCAAAGAGACTGAGGAGCAGCAGCCGAAATTAGAACGCGTGACTAAGCAGGTAGTTTCTTAGAGCTGTCCCTAGCATTCACTTCTGTCATGTACCAAATGCACTCATCCCCCTTCCCTGAACTTGGTGGAATTTAGGTTTAATATTTGACTGTTATTATTAACAGTGTGGAAGACTCAAAAGAGAAATCCGCATTGTGAAAGAGACGAATGACGAAACGCTAGAAGAGCAAGACATTCAACTCCGTGAGATTAAACAGTTTCACAAGGACATTGACCAAATGTTAGTCAATGCCATGGAAAATGCTGAGATGCACATTATCCTTCAAACATACTTTGAGCAGGTAATAGAGCATATGTCTGTGTATCTGATTAGTTTTCGTCTACAATGTTGCAGGACTAATGATAGTTTATTATTACAATATGATATTCTTCCAGAATGGGTTAGAACTACCCACAGTTAAAGGCCCAAGCTCCAGATCCTCTTCACAGTCTTCCCTGCGGTCAATCAGGTAAGGGCAAGCTTACTCAAGTGGGGGGGGGGGGCTCAACTCTCAGGGCTGCTGCTGACCAGCATGCTGCTCACTCTCCTCACCTCAGCAACCTCACTATGCAAGCACAGCCTAGCAAGACTCCTGCACCTGCCAACCTTGCAGGCATACTCATTGTAACTAGTAAGCTATTTTAGGGGAATGAGGGTGGGTGAAAATTGAGGTGATATAGCTAACATTTTGGGCAAATTCTGAGAAAATTTAAATCTTCTGAAACTGTAAAAGGGCAAGTTAGACGCACAGTTTTGTAATCAGAGCTGCTCATGTGAAATCCTATGTAATCAGCTTTTATTTGTGGTTGTCTTACTTAGCTTAATGCAACCCAAAAATTAGTGGGATAAATCATGGACACTAAGTCTTTGTTGACTTTTAGCTAATTTTAGGATTTCTAATCTCCTACAGTTGACAGCTATTTACTAGTTTTTATTAGTCTGTGAAACTTTCATGAAAACTAAACAAAGCATCCTCAAAGACAGTATTTTAAGTTTAATAACCTGCTTCTACATATTTTAAGCCACTCAATATATTTACTATTACATATTAAATTTTCTGTACTTTTTTATAAAACATTATTTTAGAACCAAATTATTTACTATTACATATTAAATTTTCTGTACTGAAACTTTTTACGTTTAGAAACTGATTACGGTTGAAAATAACTTGCTCACAGAAACTATTGAACTATTTAATTAAACTATGTTCATTTCTTCTTTTGAAAGAATGGTCATACTTTTAAATTTTATTAACATTAATGGTTTTTCTTGTTCTTTACTTATGGAATTATGATACTTTTTTGCCAATTAGATCTTTTAAAAGTACATTTTGCATTAAGTTTACAGTAAATCCTTTCTTGTTTTAGGTCGCTTGAGGACACAATTTCTCCTGTTTCTCCACCTTCAGTTAAAGTATTACAGCTCAGCTTCCCAGAATCTCCAACAGGAAGCAGTAGTTCTAGATCAGCTAGTAATGGCAGTAATTCAAGTACTCCAAAAGGAAAAAAGCCCAGCAAATGATTTTTTTTAATCTCTTGTACAAATTTTGAACACAAATGAAAATCTCATTAAGTCTTCCTTTTTCTGGGGTTCCATTTATTAACGATATAGGCCTACTAAAATAGTATTGGAAGTACTGCAGACCAGACAAAGGAGCCCCCTCCCCCCTCATAGAGAAGGAAACTGCAGAACCTTAGGCAGGCCACACGTGATTAGGCAGAGGGAAATCAGTTTTTTTTTTTTTTTTTTTACTAGAACACTGATGTCTATAGTGTTAGATGTTTTATGAAGTCACACATATATGAAGTAAGATTCTTTCAGGAATACACTTCTAAAGAGTCACTGCATATCTCAATAAGGAAATTTTCATTTACTCTAAATCACAAAATTACTTTTTAAAATTAAAAACAAAAAGCAAACAACAACAATATTCCCCTATTCTTTTTCCCGAGGGTAACACACACCTACCTGTTAAAGGCCTTTTATTGCGGGGGGGGGGGGGGGGTTGGGGTGGAGGGTGGTGGTGGTGGTTTTAATTTGTAACGAAAGACAGCATCATTAACATTTATACTCCCTCGGTAGGAAAAGCATTGTATATGTATATATGTGTGTGTCCATATATACTTATCCCTATATATGTATACATAAGTTGCTGTCTCTATTCTGATCTTGAAAAAACTGAACATATTAAATTTACAATGGAGGTAGATATTGCATATTATATTTAAAATTAGTTTTTCCAGCACTTTGAACTTTTTGGATGAGAGTGTGAACTACTACTATAAAGCTAGATTTAAATACATTAGCATTCAGGTAGATAAAGGAGCATATCTTTAAACCTTGGGAAAAATACTCATTACAAGAGTGATTGTCTTAGACCCACTACTCAGTTACTACTGAAAAAGCAGTAGTGTTAGTAAATCTGTTTCTACTGATGATCGCTTTTAATTCAGAACAGGAAGGTATAGTTAAGTCTAATAACTGAAATGGCAAAGAAAATTGTGGGCACTTTATAGTTGAATGCTGCCAAAAGCGTATGACGTTTAATCCATCATCATTTTGTTTACCAATATTGGGATTCTCAGTCATATATTACTTTGTAAGTTATTAGGAACTTAAAACATTAAATTTGGTGTTATATGAAGGCAAGGGTTTTGTTTCTTACTAGGAGGCTTACTTTTCTATGCTTTTTTCCTTGTAATACAAGGATGGTTAACTTATCAGGTCTTATTGAAGTAACATAAGATATAAGCAAAACATACTGGCTTTGAAGCATAGTAATTGTACTTTAAGTAGTTAATTTCTACCTATGGAGTTACTTCTAGCCCCTAGTCTGCAATGCCCAGCATCCACATTTATATTACTAAAACCGCATATAATAATGCTAAATGGCAAGACAAAGGATCAACCTGTTTACAGATCTGGAGTTATCTGAACACCCAGAAGTCACAGGACAAAGCTAACCGGGGTAAATATACACTATGGACATAGTAATGTGGAAGAAACTACTGAAGCCACCACTGAGGATCAATTAAAATCCGCAATATTTTTTCCTGTGATGACTCCTTAAATAACCCAAGGAACTGGATGCTTAGATTAGTGCAGACTGCTTAAATTAGTATGTCTATTCCTATTAAGAAAGATGTAATCCTATTAGGAAGCCTGTAGTTTCCAAATTCTGACAGCCTACTCCACAAGGCACTCTCCTAAGGGTTAAGTAAGATATTATGTGTAAGAGTATAAGGTGTACTAGGAATTCTCAAAGATAAAGTAGCGTGCAGGGAGGTGTTTCTACTTTTTAACAACAACAAACTCCCACTATGGAGGACTAGATAGGACTAAAACTGGAATGATTACTACATTGAGCACGCCTAAGAGTTCCTCGGGGCTGGGCTGTCAAAATGGCTCTGTGGATAGAGTACTGTCTGTCGAGCCCAAGTGTGACTCCTGGGACCCATGAGGTAGAAGAGAACTGACTCCCTCAAGTTGTCCTCCCATCTCCACATATGTAGCACACACGCTCACTGTTTTCCCTGCCCAATAATAGTGATAATGAGTTCCTTGGTACAGAAACTAACATTGAAGTGATTCTCCAATTTCTGCTGCCATTATTTATTGTTCTTAATCAAGGTTTTTCCTATTGTGTTTTTACAGTAGTTTTCTATCACTATAATTTGGTACAAATAGTATATATCATTACTAAAGTTTTAGTATTTTACTGGTATAAACAAACATGCAATTAGTCCTCTTTTCCTGCCACTCCCTCATCTTCCTCATGTTATGTCTGTGGTGTGCTGTGGATAATACTCTTGTACACTGTAAAGATTTGTCTCTCATATTGGATTAATAAAACTCTGATTGGCCAGGCAGGAAGTATAGGCGAGACATCCAGAAGCAGAAGAAGCACGATGAGAATGCTTGAGAAAAGGTACCAAACTACATGGCTAAACACGTGTAAGAATTATGGGATAATTTTAAGTTATAAAAGCTAGAAGTAATAAGCCTGGGCAATAAGATACACAGTTTATAATTAATGTAAGACTCTGTGTGCTTCTTTGGGACTGAATGGCTGCAGGATTGGGCAGGACAGAAACTACCATCTACAGTTGTGGATCCTATCCAATGACCAAGAAGAGATTAAAATCTCATTGCCATTTACTTTTTCTTTTTTTTCCTGTGTAGCTTTGGTGCCTGTCCTGGAAGTAACTCTGCTCTTGTAGACCAGGCTGACCTTGATTGAACTCTGAGATCCGCCTGTCTCTGTCTCCTGAGAGCTGGGATTAAAGGCGTGTAATCACTGCCACCTGGTGCTTATTTACACTTTCTAGAAGGTTAATTGAAGAGCATCATAAGTACAACAGCTATGATACCTACTAATATCTCCCAAGAGTCCACTATTCAATTTTTAGTAATTCAGAGATGTTCTCTGGCAGTCTAAGATTCCTTCGTTAGCTGTTTGTGTGTACTGTGTTTGTGTATGGCTGTCAGAGGACACGCACTGGGAGTCAGTTCTCTCCCTAGGCCTTGAGTCTTAGGACTGTACTCAGGTCATCAGTTTGGATAGTCTTTTATCTACTGAGCCATTGCAGAGGCCTAGAACTGATTCTGTCCTTCGCTATGATTCAGAGAAAAGACATCAACAGAGAAGGTAATAGAGTAGAAGAAGAGGGAACTTCAAGCCAGCCCTCCACTATTTAGAAACATGCCTACTGACTTCCCAAGCATTTGCGAGGTTAAGACAGAAGGCGACCAGATTCACAGGGTGCTTCTCTGCTGCTATTTTTACTAGCAGTTATTTCCTATTCTCATCTGTCTTGTCTATAATTCCCTAAGAATTTTGTAAATACTTAAAGTTAAAATTTTTCTTATGAACATAACCATTAAGTAAAAATAATAATGGAGAAATAAGTAAAGCAGGCTCTGATTAACCAACTTTCATGGTCTTATTCTTAAGGTATTTTGTTAAAGCTGGGAAAAAAACAATTTTCACAAACCATTTATATCAGGTGTTAGAGGTAAATCAAGTCATAATTTATCACTTAAAAATGAAATGGTGCAAAAATTTTAATGCTTAAAACAAATGACTTAAAATAGTACCGTTGAGACATTTAGCCATAAAATATTTCCCCTCAGAAGCTAAGGGCTTTTTAACAAAAGAGAATGAAGTACTTTTTGATAAAACAATCCAACTCTTCAACGTAAACGTATTTCTCTCCAACAGCGAAATATGATAGGCACAGGGTTCTCACAAACCCCAAACATGAAGAAACAAAGTGCTCAGAAATAGCTTTAGGAGAAAAGCTTAGACTGCCAGAATGAGTTACATCTGCACAGACCCACACTCCTGCATCACTGACTATGGCGAGGACTGATAACTGAAACTGAGAAACTTCTTGTAATTTGGTACAATTTTAGATCCAGAACCGTTTGTTAGATTAAAGCATCCCCAAACTTCTAAAAACTTAGTGAAAATTTTCTAAGCAAATTATTTTTTTGGCTTATTTCCTTTTTCTTTCTCAAATTCTGCTATCTGATTGAATATATTGAGTAAATTCTGAGGTAAATTTTTCTTCACTCTGCTTTCTGGCTGCTCTCTGCTAGTCAGGGTCTCTTCTGGAGCCTCGGCTCTGTCCCCCTCCCCACAGCTGTCCTTGTCATACGCACGTTCTCCTTGACTTGTATTTAACTGATATCTTGCCTCATGTCTACTGTCACGTGATCCAGAGTAAGTGTATTTTTTGTGTTTTTCAAGTGACTTCCAAGAGTAGTCTGAACTTGCTGGTGAAGCAGAGTACTTCACAGACCCCGGCTCCCACCTTCTAGAGTGGTCTTTTCTTCCCTCTGAGTCCTTTTCACATCTCCTGTAACTAGATGCTTTCATCTTGTCCTCTGAATTCCTACAGAAGGAATCCAAGGAATTTCTCCTATTGGAGAAATATTTTTCTGATTTATATGGCTTTTCAGTTTTGCTACTACCTGCGTGGGTTTTATAGCTATTGTAGAAATCTCGTGTGTCTTCAGACCTACCTCCCAAGTCATCTGGCACTTCAGCTGAAGATGTGAGAAGGCATCGCTCTTTCTCTTTTACCTGTGTGCTTGGACACTGTAACCTATCCTGTTTTTCCAGCAGTTTCTCCACTTCTTGTTTTTGATTAAGGAAAGATGCTGAAGTATTAGTTGGAACTGGGTAGCAGTCATCTTTCCTATTCTGATCTATGTGACTCAAAGATGTCTTAGACCAGTGCCTCTTTGAACTGCGAGAAGACTCTGAGCGATTCCTCTTACTTTTCTTATGCCGTTTGTGACTAGAAGAGGAAGAAGATGAGGAAGAAGAAACGGATTCATCAGCAGAAGAAACACTTGAAGAGGAAGATGATGATTTTCTTCTTTTCTTCTTTAGCCTTAAAAAAAAAGCAGTTAGCTCATGAGACATGTTAAGTACAAAAATGCTATCCAAATATCCTCAAGATCTGACTTTATTCTGTATCCCTTGAAGATGTTCTACAAGCTGTCACTCAGACACAATAATCTCAATTACTGCATTAAGTTTCACCATGAAGCATGACATCTGAGACTGTCTACGGAGACAGGTGTCACTTCAGGCAAACCCACAGCTTCTGAAAGATGCAGTGACTTTTCTCCATTGCTTATGCCCTCCTGCACATGCAGGAAGCAACCCGAGTTCCCTATCTAGCTCCCAGTAGTTTCACCACGTTTCCCTCAGCACTATGGACATTTTAGTGTCAAACGATTCTTTACTGAAGGTAGGAGCAGACACTGTCCTGTGCACTGCAGGACATTTAACTGTCCTCTACACACTAGATGCTAGTATTTTTCCACAACTTACAACAGCTACAGACCAAACCACCAGTCTAGGAACCACAGCTCCTCTTCTAAAAGCCTATATCCCAGGAACAGTAATTTAGTCTACATTTTAATCCTTATTTTTAAAAAGAATTCTAAGCTTAGACTCTGCTTAATTTCTTTCGCAGACAGACATGTGGAACATATGCTTGCTAAGAATTATCACTTGAGATACTTTTTTTTTTTTTACTTACTTTACCTCCATATGGCACTTTGGTTTCAACTCAGTAGTTTTAAGTTTAAAATACTGAATATTATAGTTTACCTTTTCTCCTCTTTTAAGAGCTTACGCAACTTTTCTGCACTTGTTTCTATTTTCTTTGTTTTCTGCTTTTCTTCCTTTTCAGCTTGTTTTTCTCTTAATTCCAAAGATTTCTTTTAGAACCCAGATATCGGAAAAAACCACACGTTAAAAATAAAAGTAGCAGGATATACAAAAAACAGTATTTAAAAGACCACCCCCCCAACCAAAAGCCCAATTTAGTATAGACAAATCACCATACAGCCAGTATTAAACAAGTTATTTTTTCCAAATAAAAAATTAATGACAAACATTGGGCATTAATCATTTGAATGGCCAGAACAGTATTGAGGACCATATTGCAGATGGTATCCCAAGAAAAACAGGGAAACCATTGCAGTAGCACCAATGACCCAGAATGCAGGGAAGATAAAAAAAAGATGAAAAATTATTTTTGAAAATTGAAAAATGTAAACAGGACACCAATTTTACAAATAAAATTCAAATAAGGACATTCCACAGAGGTGAATTGAGGGGAAAATCACCATGTTCAAATACAAACCATTTTAAAAATAGCACAGGCCAGTTGGATGCATGATTACATAAGAAATCATTTTCCAGTTTGTGGATGGGGATGAGCAGCACCAGATGTCACAGACACAGCAGCAATGGTCCAATTCAGAAGAAAATGCATGAGAAAACATCATCATCAGTATTACAGGAAAGGACAAGTGAAAAATGTCTACAAAGGTTTGCATAATTAGCTCAATTAAACCAGCAATACTCGTAATCTTATAACCACCCAGTAAGCTCTCTACAAAGGGGAGCAATCAAAATCACACACTGAATTTAAGCATAAGCATTCTCTTACAGGGTATTTCTACTCTTGAGTACAAACAAAAAAGCAGACGTATTACAATGCAATGTCAAACCTAGTTAGGAGAAGCTATTCATTTTCCTAATAGTTCATCTAGATAACCTAGTTTTTCCTAAAAGAATATGACATTTTGCATTAATTTTAAGCATCATTAAAACTTCAAAGAGGAAATAAAGAATCACCTGCATATACTTATGAAGTTTCTGCAAAGCATCCTCTGCGTCTTTAAAAGTCTCATCCAAAGCCAGAGCTTTCTTATAGTAACTTTCAGCATTTAAAAACTTTTCTTCTTCTTCTAACCTATTAGGAAGATACAACATTTTGTAAAAATTTATCCACGTACATACAGAAGAGGCTTATGACAGAACTCAGAGGAAAATTGTGTTTAGCAAATTATTTTCTAATTACCTACTCATGTGCTTACTTAGTAAAAAGACAACTTACATAAGATGGTTTTTTTAAAGTAGTTATGAAGTTTTCCTTTCTATGGAAAAGTTTTCACTGGAAATCCATTAAATTTGGGAATTCACACACACAGTTGTAGATATCATTTACAATCATTATCATATAATCTACAAGTCTATGCTGTGAAAAACCCAAATTAGAATGTTTGGGTGGGTGTGGTGACATACATCTGTTATCCCAGTGCTTGGGAGGCAAAGTGGGAGAAAGTTACCCTGGCTAATATGACCTAAATAGCAAGTTCCAGGTCAGCCAGGGCAACAAAGAAAAAGGAAGTTTGGATATAGGGCATTGAAAGGACTTTACAAAGTACTTCTGTAGGAAGGAAAAAATTATTACTGCAAAAGAAATGGGATTACTTTTCTGTCGTAGACTGAATGTAAAGAGCTGAGGGACAAGACTTGTGGTTTGGATAACTAGTTACTGTAGCCATTCGCTCAGCTACAAGATCCCAACACTCCAAGAATAAGACGACCTCATTTCAGTGGTACTACTTATTTACTTGTGACAATGAAAAATCTTTTCCAGTCACTAACCGAAATCTCATTAATTTGTGGGCATTCTCATCCTACAAATACTTGGAAGGAATGCTCATCCAAGCAAGAATGGCCAGGCACAAGATATATGATATAGACGAGATCAAACGTTCTTCAATAATAGCAGAGGGCTAGGGATGCAGCTCACTGTCACAGTGTTTGCCTGGCATGTTTGAGATACTCTGGATTCTATTCCCAGTATTACAAAAAGAAAAGCAGCAGATGGTCTTATCAAAACATTTCATGGCTTTTAGTTATTAAGGTGAATGCTGTCTATTTGAACATGGCCATGAATGAAGTTGTGCAAGATTTCTGAGAACTTATGAGAATACTCCAAGTCAACAAGACAGGACTTCTGTAACCTTGTTCCTCTGTACCAGGGATTGTACATGTGCTTCTATGCCCTTCCCAGGAGTAGTTCATAGGAGTGGGTTTACTTCAGACTTCCTGTTGCCTCTTTTGTTACTGAAAATGTTTTCACACATGGGTTGCCCTAGTGACTGTACCTAAACCCATACAACCCTGCCTATCTCTCAAAATACCCTCAGATTATAAACTGTCTGATCCTCTGAATAAAGCTGGCTCTTGCACGAGACAATTTTATTATTGCACGTCAATTTTAGGCTCCACTCTCCCAGGTTCAGGCCACCAACTAGAGTGGCAACACTGCCAAATACTTCTAACTCCACATTTAATCTGAATTTGCGGGGTTTACCAGACAGAGCAGAGCTACAAGCTGAATATAACAGCAGAGTCTTAATCACAATTTACTAGAACCGCTCAATTCATATCTACAATATTACATACTATTACAATAAACAGATTTAAAAATTAAACCCTTTATTAGAACAAAATCTTTTGGTATATACTCTGGACTAGAGCACTTATTCTCTTATAATTTTTAATTTATATTTCTATGTAACAAAAACATACATTCAGAGCGATTAACCACGAGTATCTCCAGAGAGAGAGACAGACAGACAGACAGACACACACTCCCACTCACCCTCAAAAAGGCAGGAAAAAGGGACCAAAAGGCCACCTGCCCCACCCAAAACTGAAAAAGAGTACTTTAAATTACATGGCACTATAGGAGTTGGTTGCAAGTTGGACTTTTACTATTACTAAATGAAATCCCATACTTACTGCCCTCCCCTTTCTACAAGAGTCTGGCAGAGGTATTTTCTTGCATTCCTGTGAGTTGGGCAGTTTTCTAATGCTAGCTCAAAATCTTCTATTGCTTTGTTCAAACTTCCTTTTGTTGCATACCTAGAGACATTAAACAAAATTAGAAAAATTTAATCTTGTGACCTACTTAAACATTTTTCACATTCTTAGAAATATTCCTTAAAATCCAAAGTTAACTTACAATGCTCCACGAGCTACCAGAGCTTCCACATTTTGTTTGTCTATTTCCAGAGCTTTATTGTATTCGTTCATAGCATCCACATGTCGTCCAACCTTAAAATAATCGACCCCAATCTTCACACTGAAAACACATTTATAAAACATTGCAAATATTTCACAAAGTATCTAATAAATAAAATGTTAGTATAGATGATTATTAAAAGAAAATGCCTTTAAATTGGACAAATACTTAGTTTTCAAATTATTCTTGTATACTTAAAAAGCACCCTGCTTTTATAGATTCTCATAGCAAACATTTATGAAACTTAGATATCAAGACACTAATTCTTCCTGGAAAACAATCTGAGTAAAACTTAACTCTGATAGGATGTCAATATTAAGATCAATATAATACCTATACAAATAATGCTCAAGGTTTTCATGCATTTGTAAATACAGTCTAGTTTTAATGGCGATGAAAGAATGCATGCCCGACCAGAACTTTCACACTGGGTAACTGCCACTTTTAGACAAAACAACCTCCATACCATTTTAAAGCCCAAGATGCTGACTGCTTCTTTCTTAAAGCCAAAGCAAAATCATCTTCAGAGAAATTTTTGCTGTGAATGAAAAAGCGAGTCAATAAACACTTTAAAAGTACAGTTCATTCTATCTCTGATACAGACTCAACAGTGACATGGTGACTACTACTGGTCGTAGTTCTGTTCTTAAGCACATCCACAAGCTTCTGGACCTTCTCTACTTGTCTATGGCACATCCTATGATTGCTTAAGCCAGATTAGGAACAGACACAATTGCTTACTTTAGCCAATCTTCGGCACCGTCTTGTTGCTATGGCCAAATATGTTCTGCAGCTATTCAGCTTCTGAGCTACTCCATTCCCCTTACCACTTAAGAGAATGCAATTATACTTTTACCTTTGTAGGCCTCTCATTAATGATGGTGGATGAGATTCATCTATTCCTAGTTTCTCTAGAAGGAATTCAACTACTCCTGGATTAACAAATCCCAGAGAACTCTGCATGATATTTTCATAGGACTCCAAAGAATTACTATTTAGTTCAACACTCCTCCTTAAGGGGGAAAAAAATGAGAAACACAAACACATGAGCATAACAATTAGCAAACCCTGCTTCTACTAAAGACATTACTTTATGAAGTTTAAATACTAATACACCAAGCCTACAATAATGGGGTTTATAAAAACAAAACCCCACTTAACAATAAAAAAATTATAGTTATACTTTGTTAGGGGTACATAAAAGATAAATACCTGTAGTACAAAGGTAGCTCTTCAGAAGTAATCACACCTAGTTTAATGTCAGATAGGTGTGGTGGAAGAGATGAGCTGTACAGAGATACTGCAAGCTTTTCATGGTATCTGTCAATATCCTTGATTCCAGCTTTTAAAAAAAATAATAAAAAAAGTGAAAACAAAACTAAGCTTTTCAAACGTTACCTTCTTATATTTTCAACATTAATTTGATAATTTTAATTAGTATGTTGAAACTGATCACCTCGAATTATGTCACCAGTTTGGTAATACGATAAAGGATCTCCATGGTTACTGTGAGAAGGCACATCTCTTAAGGGACAAAGAGCCTGCAAAGAGAAGTATTTGAAAACACCATACATTTCACTCAGACCACAACAGTAGCTCCTTTTACCTCAGCTTTTCATTATGACTGGGTAAATCTTCATATGAAAATTAATAACCCTAAAGTCTAACACTATTTTCTTTTTAATGAATGCATAATTATACATGTTTACAGGGTAAAATTATATAATATTTACAGGGTGGCAATTCAATACACATATGCAATGTATAATTATCCTATTATTTTAGTGTAATAGAAATACAACATTTGTTGTGTTTATCTTCGAACTTTCTCATTATAAAACTTCAGTCACAGTACTGTGCTCTAGAATACTTTTCCCCTATCTAATTTCACTAAAAATAGGGTCTTTCAGTTCCATTCATTTTGCCACAGATGGCATAGTTTCATTCATTTTGACGGCTTTTATGCATTTACTAACAGACATGTCAGTTACTTAAACTTAACATCTGTAGTTACAATTTGTGTCCAAACACAATAAAGTTTTTTTTTCTAGGTTTTTTTTTTTTTAAATATGGAACGCTTCACGAGTTTGCATGTCATCCTTGTGCAGGGGCCATGCTGATCTTCTCTGTATCGTTTCAATTTTAGTACACGTGCTGCCGAAGCGAGCACTGTTTTCTAGTTTTAAGAGTCAAAAAAGACAACAAAACAAAGCTATTTCCATTTGCTAAATGAAATGTGAATTCTCCTTAAGTTTTATAGTTCTTCCTTTTCAGACGGTGCGATGGTTTTAAAGGAAGTATTCTAAATGGAGGCAAACTATTTTGTCACAGTGGAAGAAAGCTGTACGTTGATGGTGAATATATCATAGGAAGCTTTTTCCAAATTACTCACATATACACATCTAATGTCCAACTATTAAGCATCCGTTTAACCAGAAGATAAATGTCCAGGATTCCAATGGACATCATCTTATCAACTAATAGACCTCTATGATTTTAAGAAAAGAACTGACCTGCAACCAGAGTACCCCAAATCCTAAAAAACAAAAACAAAAAACAAAACAAAACAAACCCCAAAACGGAGGAAATATAACACTAGTACTTGTTTTTTAGAGACAGAGTTTCAACAGAGACCAGCTAGCCTCTGCCTAAGTACATTCATTTCTGAACGGGATGACCACCAAGGAACTTACTGTGATCTCTAAGTGAGATATGTCCCTCATGATGCCACTTCCCAAACAGATCAACACCATGAAAAAACCGAACTCTCGAATAGAGCTGATTCTTCCAATCACTATATCACCACGTTCAATATCTCGGAAAAACAGCTCCCTCCGGTCCAAGCCTGGGATCTCCATGAACTGCTCTAATGGTGGCATGACCGCATAATGATCTGGGAAAAGAAATTCAAAATCACCACAATAATGTCGCCTTCCCTCTCCTTCGCTATACTGCCGAGAACCAAACTATCTTGAAAGCACTCCAGAGTAACTTACTGTCATTGTCGTCATGCACTTCAGAGGACGTAGGCGCATCTGATTTCCAAGACAGTGCAAAAAGCAGGTCTGCTTTTTTGGAGATGAATTTTTGTATTTCTATGTTGTCAACTCTCTTCTCTTTCCTTAAAGGGGAAGACGAAGGATTAAAATTGTTTTACAATCCAAGCTCGTGCTTTCATCACCCAACCCTCCCCAGAGTTTCATTCAGGCTGTATCTCTGGAGGGAGTTTTTATTTATTTTTATTCTTTTGGCTTTTCAATAAGTATCTGTTTAGTACAGATGTGTGGCATCTATATGCCACTGTGCAACTGGGGTCATAGGACAACTCTGGGGACTCCTCTCTTGCCACGTGAGTCCGGGGAATAGAGCTCAAGTCAGGAGGTCTGATGGCAAGTGACTTTACCCACTGAGCTCTAGAAGTTTGAAGCCCATTCTCCCACGGTCGCCACTGGGAAATGGGGGCGGGGAGGCTTTGAAAGCTTTGCCAGCGATTCAGAGGGAGCAAGCCGGCTTTTCTGCCAGGGGCCAGTGCTGGGCCACACACCCTGGACTCCTGCTCTGCACCGGCCCTGCGCACGGCCCGGTGCAGGTCACGGTCCCCGTACCTGCCAGCTCCCTGAGGAGGTGCCGCCCCGCGGGCGGGCTCGGCCGCCGTGCCTAGGAGGCTCCGGAAGTGCGGGTTGTCTTGCTGCTCGCTCCGCAGCAGCGACAGCAATGCCGGGCCGTGACAGCCCAGGGACTGTCGCAGCAAATCGCGGTCCATGGCCAGCCCGCCGGAATCCGGCTCCCGAGCCCGCGCTCCTGCAAACCGAAAGACTCGGCCGCGCCACGGTAACCTCCCGGAAGCGTTCTTTGCGGCGGGCTGCCACGGTCTCGCGAGACTCAGCGGGACTACGGAAAGCCGTAGGAAACGCGAAGCGTGTCTGGCGCAGAAGGCGGGGTAGGGTTTGAGCTGTGCCTAGTGGGAACGCTTGCCTTAAGCTTGTGCGACACGTCACGTCCCTCGGTCCGCACGGCTCGAGCTCGGGTCTGCGGTATAGTCAGTCACCCCGCGCCTCCGAGCGCAGTGGGCGCAACGAGTGGCTAAGGAGCCGCGGGGGGAGGTTCCCTCAGCGCGGTCAGCTGGGGGCCGGGCCAGGGCAGGGACAGGGTGGGCGGGACAAGGCGGGGCGAAGTAGGGAGCGGGGGCGGGGCAAGGGCGGAGTGGAGTACGGGGGCGGGGCAGGGCGGGGCAAGGGACGGGGGCGGGGACAGGGCGGGGCGGAGTAGGGTGTGGGGGCGGGGCCGGGGCGGGGGCGCAGACAGGGCGGAGCGGAGTACGGGAACAAGGCGGGGCGGAGTAGGGGCCGGGGGCGGGGAAAGGGCGGAGCTGAGTACGGGGGCGGGACCGGGGCGGGACAATAACGGGGACAAGGCGGAGCGGAGAGCGGGGGCGGGGACAGGGCGGGACAGGGCGCTGCGTGTTCCACAGAGGACTGTGTTCTGCTGCCCTCCCAGTGTCATAACTGGTCCAAATCGGCGCTCCCAGGAAAGGTGCCTGGTGGACCGAAGGGCCGAAGAAAGACCGGGACCTACCATGAGTAGCAGCCGGAGGTGTGTCCACCACGTACCTCACTGTCTAACTCAAGCCCGGTTATCGTTAAAGTTCCACGCGCAGGGCCGAGGCTTGCCTCCTCTACTTATGCTGGCCTCACACTGCAACAGCAGGCAGCAAAGACTAATTCGTTCTTCACTTAAGACCCGCACCCACCGTGGAGGGCCGGGCCTTTTATAGCTACAGGCGTTTTGAATTCATTTCTTCTGCAATAAATACCTTATTTTGAAAGGGACAGAACACTGAATATTTGACCGATTCACAAGGGGTAAAGATGGAGTGAGAGGATTAGCGCCAGGGTTTTCAGGACGGCAGTCAAGGGCTCTATCACTGAACCCGGCTTACAATTTTTTAAAACTTAAAAAAACCTCCAGGAAACTTTTAAGAAATATGACTAATTTAATGAACTATGGGGTAGGGGAGCGGGGGAGGGGACACAAGTGGTGAAGGAAATTGCTGAGTATCACAAACAGATTTTCAGTGTCGGATTCCTAGGAATACTTTTATTGTGATTTCAAATTTTCATTTCTTACACATATGCTTATCCTCTAACAAACACCCTAGAATACCGGTTCAAGACTAACCCATATCACACAGAGAGACCTTATCTCAAGACAAAACAAAAATAACTCTTTACTTACAAGCCATCAATTCACTTATTTTGGATAAAGTAATAAAAAGGATTTTTTCAAGAAAAAAATGAGGACAGTTGGAGAACTTCAGGTTTACTATAAAAGTATAATAATCAAGACAGTTTTTATAGGTTCAAGATAGGCAGTTCAACGCCTCTGACTAATGAGCCCAGAAATACAATTCTATAAACAACATCAACTGATATATGACAATGAAGATAAATCAGTTGGTAAAGATGATCTTTTCAATAAATTGTGCTTCAATAACAAAACATTCACGTACAATTTTAAAGACGGGATTCTACATATAGACTTACACTTTACAAATAAATTCAAATGGATCGTGGATCACAACATTGTGGAAGCCCAAGACAATAACACAGGAGAAAACACAGCTCATATTGCCTTTAGACACCGCACCAAAGGCATGATCCATGGAGAAACAGTGACAAGATGGACCTCACTGGAATGAATTTCTTTGGACTTGGACGGATGTCTCAGGCAGTTGAGAGCTCTTGTTGCTTTCGCAGAGAACACCAGATTCTGTTCTCTCACCGACATGGTGGCTCACAATCACCTGTAACACTTCCAGGGGAACATAATGTCCCTTCCTGACTTTCAGGGTCACCACCATTCACATTCAGATTCACATTCACATTCAGTGCAAGTCTATAAACACAGATATTACATATAGAAATCTAAAAAATTAAAATGTTCTAACTTACAAAAGATTCCATTCAAAGAATGAAAAGCTAATTCATAAACCTGCAGGAAATGCTAACAAAAGGCATATGCAAAGAATTCTTAAAATAATGATGAAAAAGCCAATAAAAATTTAAAAATGAGCGAGACATTAACAGTGTGTCTGCGACCAGGAAGATATACAGAAGACAAATGCACATATGGAAACATGTACTACATCATATGGTATCAGGGAAATGCAAATTAAAATCACAATGAGGTACCGCTATGAGCTTATTAGACCAGATTCCAGAACATTAGCAATACTAACATGATAATAAGAAGCAATAGAATTCTCCGCTTGTGGGTGTGAATCCTAAATGGTACAGCCACTTGAGGAAAGTTCTAGTGCTTTTGTACAAATCAAAACATTATTGCCACAAAACCCAGTGATTACATTGAGCTTATTGGTAGCTGAAAACTTACACAGTTTTAATCATATTTATCAAAAATTAGAAACTAAGATGTCTTTCGACGGGTGAGCAGATAAACTATGGTATCATTAGGCAATAGGATACTTATTATTCAGCATTAAGGAGAAATTCGTCACCAAGCCATGAGAAGAAATTGAGTAAAGTTAAATACATATTAATGAGTAAAAGAAGCAAATTAGGAAAGGTTATTTACTAAATTATCCCAACTAATGATAACCTCTGAAAGGAAAAACCATGGAGACAGCAAAGAATTCTTTGGTTATCAGGACTTTGGGGAAGGGGGCGGCGGGGGGGGGGGGGAGAATAGACAGCCCATGGAGCATTTGTTTAGGGCAGTGAAACTGCTCTGTTGGCTAGTGTGATGGTGTTGTGCGATCCACTGGGGGCTTGAAAACGAAACTAGACAAAGGAGAAAGGAGTCTTTTCCTTGCTTCAGTGTTTGAACTGGGGCATCTAATTTCATCTTCTCCTCCCTTCAGAGGAATAGATGTCTGAGTAGAATCTGAATCGTTTATTTGCCTACAAATTTCAAGATGTCATTATTTTGTACCGCTGTGTAGCACTCCATTGTGTAAATGTGCTACATTTTCTTTATCCATTCTTTGGTGGAGGGACATCTAGGTTGTTTCTAGGTTCTGGCTATTACAAGTAATGCTGCTATGAACATAGTTGAGCTCATGTCCTTGTGGTATGATTGAGCATCCTTTGGGTATATACCCAACAGTGGTATTGCTGGGTCTTGAGGTAGATTGCAGACAAATAGATGAATCTAGCAAAAACCATATTGAGTGAGGTAACACAGATCCAGAAAGACAAATACAATATGTACTCACTCATAAATGACTTTTAGACATAAAGAAAAGAAAAACCAGCCTATAGGCCACAACCCCGGAGAAACTAGATAGCAAAGAGGACCTTAAAAGAGACATACATGTATCTAATCTACATGGGAAGTAGAAAAAGACAAGATCTCCTGAGTAAATTGGGAGCATGGGGGTCAAAGGAGAAGGTAGAGGGGAAGAGAGGAGGAAGGGAGGGGGTTGTAGAAAAAATATATAGCTCAATAAAAACCATAAAAAAGAAAAAAAGAATTTGAATCATTGACTGCTCAATTTCAGTCCTGTGGACACAGACTAACTTCACTGGGTCTAAAGCTTATATATGCTATATTGCAGATTTCTCAGTTCCTTTAATCTGCCATAGTTGTGTATCACGTGAGGCAGTTCTTCATTTTATATAGTATGTATGTATGTATGTATGTATGTATGTATCTATCTATCTATCTATCTATCTATCTATCTATCATCTTCAATCTCCAAACACTTGTTTCTGTTATTAGCAAGTAGTTCCAACTGTAAGCCACATGATAAAGATTGGTACGTCTTCATTTATGCCAATAGTCCCTGTTTGTAATGGATTCTAACCTCCTTTTCCTATGTCAGAACAACACTTCTCTTCTAGAAAGGACATTTAGTCAGTTTAATCCACTTGAGGGTGCTACAAGATCACTATAGTATCCAACTGCGTGTCCATGTTCAAGAAAAACACACACAGCAACTAAACATGGACTCGGGGATGGAGACCTATGACTTTAAAACTGCCTCCATCTTGTAGGGACTGGTGAAGGTTTTGAGGATACTACTTTAATGCAAATAAATCAATAATCTATTGTACATCATTACTTGTCTTTGTATATTTTGAAGATTTACTTGTTGATTTTTCCTTCCTAGAGTAATATTCACTGGTTTTTGTTTTCATCTAGGCTGAGTAATTATGAACAGATCCAGAATATGCATAACTCCAAGGCAAGGGAGCAGAATATTGGCATATTTATATTATTATGACTTATAGGTGATGTGTATTTCACTTCTGGGGAGGCATAGTGTAGGCACTCCAGAGATGCACAGTACTTGGCCATATGATGTGACTGTTGGTAACCCTTTGTAACACAATCCTTGTATGATATATGTGATAATCTTGGGAGTGTGTACAGTGCTTGACCGTATGACGTGACCATCCATTGCCCTTTGTAACACAGTCCTTGTATGACATATGTGATACTCTTGGGGGTGTACAGTTCTCGACCATATGGAGTGACCACCTGAAGTCCTTCTTCAGTATTTTTTCCATGTTTTTATTTGTTCACACAGGAGACTAGAAAATAAAAGTACAACTGAATAACCCCATCATAACTGTTGGGAAAAATTAAAAGATTTGCTCATTACTGATATGGGTTAGGTTAGTATGCTGTTTTAAAATATTTATTTGTTACTGTGCATAAACCCACACAAAAATACACACATATTAGATTCTTAAGTTCATGTTTTGTTTTAGAATACTATACCAAAGAACATGTGATGTGTTTAACTAGGAGAAATGGAAAGTAAATAATAAATAGAATTTTTGTCAAGACATTCTAGATTGCTTTGGTGATCATCTTAAAGTCAAATTACACATTGTTTTAAAATCAGAATAATTGAATATTTTTTAGTTATTAAATAATAATTTTTGTATCTTATTGTTGACAGCATCAAAAGAAAATGCCAGTAATTAGAAATACATTAACTGTTTAAAATTTCACCTTTGTGTGGAGGCCCAAAAATGTGAACCTATTTCCACATTGACCAAAGGTCAGAGAGTTAGAACTCTAGTTCCTTCAAGGTGTGTCTTCCTCAAAACAAAGGTCCCACCTAGTTGTTGAGCAATTCTGCTCTCTCAAGGTTATTGTCAACAGGTGACAGCTGTGGCTAATTGCCAGACCTTGCGCTCCAAGAGCAGAGAAGTAGATCTGTTTTTACCTCAAACAAAAGTCTAAGGATCCAACTAAGTTCTAGTTCCCTTTATGGAGATAACTTTGGATTCCACCCAGGGAGTGGTTTGCCTACAGAATGTTTTGGTCTAGGGTATAAGTGAGATTTGTTTTGTCCTAGCAACAGAATGTTTAACTGTGAATGTAGCCTGGGCTTTCAATTGGTGTGTTCATTTCCTTGAATCATGTTAATGCAGCCTTTTGTCTTACTCCTACATTTTGGGGTCAAGGGTATTTTAAGCAGTTCGAAATTAAACGTGGGCAAATTTTCGGTACTCACTAGAACTCCCTCCTGTTACTATCCTATATGTTTCTCTGTTTTATTATTTTCATTCACGTCTTCATACTCTTTACTATATTTCTAAATCCCCACGCCTCTACTCTGGTGAGAGGTATTTTTGTCGAGGCAGGTCCCCAACACTTTGTTAGAGGAACTTCCTGGAAGATCCATTCTATCAGGGAGAGGATTCAGAACTCATTTAGATATGACCTTTGATTGTTTATGGACACAGAATTCCAAACTGGGAACTACATCAGTCTATTTATCCAACGAGTATTTGTTTGGCATTAGATACTATTTTAAATGTTAAGGTCATACTAATGAAAAAGACACACCAATATTCCTGCCTTCTTGAAGTTTATAGTCTAGAGGAAGACATAGTAACCAATAAATGAAAGTGAATTATGCAGTATATTGGTGATTCATCCTATAGAAAAGTAACTAAATCAAAGGCAACAGTGTAGGTAGAGGGACTGGTCTAGTCATTTTCAATAGGAAAGTTATGCAAGGTCTCGCTGAAAAGATGTTTAAGCCAAGAATCATAGAAGATGAGGCACTGGTCATTTAACTTATCTGAGAGAAAAAGCAAAAGAAATAGCCAGAGCAGAGGTTCTAAAAAAGGAAGGAAGCAGTTGGTACATGTGAGAAATGGAAGGGAAAAAGTATGGTAGGAACAGTGTGGCCATTCAGGGGATGAAAGACCCAGATAAATCCAGACCCCTCTAGCAGGAAGAGAAGAGCCAAAAATCTAGATTAGCCGGTTCAGTGACTCTGTTTCGGGAACTAGCTGAAGGTAAAGTTAGATAGTAATCTTGAGAATAATCTTGAGAAACCGGGAATTACCCCTTTGTGATTATCACTGGTATTTTCAGAATTTTCAATGACTTGGGTTACTGGGTTGTGGTTTCTTCCCTTAAATACCCCTTCTCCCAGCTACTGGGGGTCGAACTCCTCCCCTGCGTGGGTTATGAGTTTCGACCCCAGTGCACTGGTACCTGTCAATAAACCTCGTGTGATTGCAGCAAGGACAGTCTCTTGTGAGTTACTGGGGGGGGGGGTCGTGTTATCCTGAGACTTGAGTGAGAGTCTCCCCACACTGGGGGGTCTTTCAGGGAAAGCTTTGTAGTCACCACATGAAGTCCTCTTTCATTGTTAGCAAAAGATGGGCATAATGACTTTTGTTATAAAAAGTTACCATGTGGGCTGAAATTGCCTACTTGTTCATATGTTGAGGGAGGCTGCTTATTTGTTTCCCAGCCACCCAGACTTCCGAAATAATCACACAGAAATCTGTATTAATTGCAATACTGTTTGGCCAATAGCTTAAGCATATTTCTGGCTAACTCATATATTAAATTAACCCATATCTATTAATCTGTGTATCAGCACTTGGCTGTGGCTTACAGGCAAGGTTCTAGTGGGCTCCAGCGGAGGCATCTGTCTACTGTGGGCAGCTACATGGCTTCCCTTTGACTCTGTCTACTCTCTTCATATATATATATATCAGTCTGGTTTTACTTTGTTAAACCATTGGCCGAAAACAGCTTCTTTATTAACCAGTGGCAGTAAAACATATTCACATCTTACATCACCTCCCTTTTCTGTTTTAACTTTAACACAGCAAGTTACATATAACAAAACAGGTATCAAGCAAGAATTATAGTTACAATATTTATGTCTATCTTTTATCATAACTAAGGAAAACTATAACTTTTCTTCAACTCCATCAAAGACTCCAGAAGGATATAATATTACCTAAGTAAATGGGAAGTGCATTGTAAACAACTTCCAAAACTCCAGAATTGACAGGGATATCTTTTCCTGGACAGTCATCCAAAGTTCCTCTGTAATATTGTGGGCACCCATCTTCAGCCTTCTGGCCCATAGTATCCAGTAGATTTTTCCAAGAAGCAGGAAATTTCAAAGACAGTTCCACCTATATTGGCAGTTTGTCAGTCACTTTTTTCTGTGTCCTGCAGAATGTCTGGCAGACTCTTTCATGAAGCAGGAACTGCAAAGGACTGTCTCACCTTCTTTAGGCAGCTTCAGGAGTCATTATTCTGTGGGCCCTGAAAGTCCAGTCTAGTAAAGCAGTCCAGGCAAGAGCAGTTTCTTGCCCAAACGGCTAACAAACTCCATGAGGAGCCTCTTCGATGCCTATCATTCTCTTGAAGTAGATTGGTGCTTCCAGGAGCAAATGTGTCTCACTGTCATGGAAAGTCCTAAGTTCTTAAAACATTTTAAATGCCATATTCTGTAGTCTTTGAAAGATCTGAAGAACATCTAATCATCTGAAATACATCTCTGTATGTTTAGAAAAACTAGCTAACATGACTACAAACTTGACTATTATAGATGACTATCTATTAACCTATATTTCTTAATTAATCATTACATTTTTATTTTTTATTTTTATTTTTAAAATTTATTTATTTAACATTTCCACCTCCTCTCATCCTCCCTTTTCCCTCCCACTCCTCCCACTTCCCCTCCCCCTCACTCTCCAGTCCTAAGAGAAGTCAGGGTACCCTGCCTTGTGGGAAGTCCAAGCCCCCCCCCCCCATCCAGGTCTAGGAAGGTGTGTATCCAAACAGACTAGGCTTCCAAAAAGCCAGTACATGCAGTAGAATCAAAATCCAGTGCCATTATCATTGGCTTCTCAGTCCATCCTCACTGTCAGCCACATTCAGAGAGTCCGGTTTGATCACGTGCTTGTTCAGACCCAGTCCAGCTGTGGTGAGCCCCCATTAGATCAGTCCCACCGTCTCTGTGGGTGGACGCACCCCTCACGGTCCTGACTTCCTTGCTCATGTTCTCCCTCCTTCTGCTCTTCATCTGGGCTTTGGGAGCTCAGTCCAGTGCTCCAACGTGGGTCTCTGTCTCTATCTCCATCCCTCACCAGATGAAGGATCTATGGTGATATGCAAGAATTTCATCAGTGTGTCTATGGGAGAAAGCCAGTTCAGGCACCCTCTCCTCTGCTGCCCACAGACCTAGTTGGGGAAATCCCCTTGGACACCTGGGAACCCCTCTAGAGCCAAGACTCTAGCTAACCCTAAAATGGCTCCCTTGGTTAGGATAACTTCTTCCCTGCTCCCTTATCCACACTTCCCCCATCTCAATTATCCCATTCCCCCAAGCTCTCCCCAATCTTTCCATTCTCCCTTCTCTCTCCCCATCTCCCCTTCTCCCTAATCCATCCCCACCCTCCTGCTCCCAACTTTTGCCTGGTGATCTTGTCAACTTCCAACATCCAGGAAGATAACTATATGTTTTTGTTTGGGTTCACCTTCTTATTTAGTTTCTCTAGGATCACAAACTATAGGCTCAATGTCCTTTGTTTATGGCTAGAATCCACTTAATAGTGAGTACATACCATATTCATCTTTTTGGGTCTGGGTTATCTCACTCAGTAAAGTGTTTTTTATTTCCATCCATTTGCATGCAAAATTCAAGATGTCATTGTTTTTTTACCACTGAGTAGAACTCTAAAGTTATATATGTGCCACACCTTCTTTATCCATTTTTCTATTGAGGGGCATCTAGGTTGTTTCCAGGTTCTGGCTATTACAAATAGTGCTGCTATGAACATAGATGAACAAATGCTTTTGTAGTATGATTGGGCATCTCTTGGGTATATTTCCAAGAGTGGAATTGCTGGATCCTGAGGTAGGTTGATTCCCAGTTTCCTGAGAAACTGCCACACTGATTTCCAAAGTGGTTGCACAAGTTTGCATTCCCACCATGAGTGTTCCCCTTATTCTACAACCTCTCCAGCATAGGCTATCATTGGTGTTTTTGATTTTAGCCATTCTGACAGGTGTAAGATGGTATCTCAGAGTTGTTTCGATTTGCATTTCCCTGATCGCTAAGGAGGTTGAGCATGACCTTAAGTGTCTCTTGGCCATTTGAACTTTTTCTGTTGAGAATTCTCTGTTCAGTTCAGTACTCCATTTTTAAAAATTGGGTTAATTAGCATTTTAAAGTCTAGTTTCTTGAGTTCTTTATATATTTTGGAGATCAGACCTTTGTCTGATGCAGGGTTGGTGAAGATCTTCTCCCATTCAGTAGGGTGCCCTTTTGTCTTAATGACAGTGTCCTTTGCATTACAGAAGCTTCTCAGTTTCAGGAGGTCCCATTTATTCATTGTTGCTCTTATTGTCTGTGCTACTGGGATTATACGTAGGAATTGGTTTCCTGTGCCCATGTATTGCAGACTACTTCCCACTTTCTCTTCTGTCAGGTTCAGTGTGGTCAGATTTATATTGAGGTCTTTAATCCATTTGGACTTGAGTTTTGTGCATGGTGAAAATAGATATGGATCTATTTTCATGCTTCTACATGTTGAAATCCAGTTATACCAGCACCATTTGTTGAAGATGCTTTCCTTCTTCCATTGTATCCTTTTAGCTCCTTTGTCGAAAATCAGGTGTTCATAGGTATGTGGGTTAAAATCTGGGTCTTTGATTTGATTCCATTGGTCAAAATCTCTGTTTTTGTGCCAATACCAAGCTGTTCTCATTACTGTAGCTCTGTAATAGAGTTTGAGGTCAGGGATGGTAATGCCTCTGGAAGTACTTTTATTGTATAGGATTGTTTTGGGTTTTTTTGTTTTTCCATATAATGTTGATTATTGTTCTCTCAAGGTCTGTGAAGATTTTTGTTGGGATTTTGATGGGGATTGCATTGAATCTATAGATTGCTTTTGGTAGAATTGCCATTTTTACTATGTTGAGCCTCCCAATCCAAGAGCAAGGGAAATCCTTCCATTTTCTGGTATCCTCCTCAATTTCTTTCTTCAAAACCTTAAAGTTCTTGTCAAATAGATCTTTCACTTCCTTGGTTAGAGTTACCCCAAGATATTTTATGCTATTTGTGGCTATCGTGAAAGGTGATGCTTCTCTGATTTCCCTCTCTGCTTCCTTATCCTTTGTGTATAGGAGGGCAACTGATTTTTTGGAGTTGATCTTGTATCCTGCCACATTACTAAAGGTGTTTATCAGCTGTAGGAGTTCTTTGGTAGAGTTTTTGGGGTTGCTTATGTACACTATCATATCATCTGCAAATAACGAAAGTTTAACTTCTTCCTTTCCAATTCGAATCCCCTTGATCTCCTTATGTTGTCTTATTGCTATTGCTAGAACTTCAAGCACTATATTGAAGAGGTATGGAGAGAGTGGATAGCCTTGTCTTGTTCCTGATTTTAGTGGAATGGCTTTGAGTTTCTCTCCATTTAATTTGATGTTAGCTGTCGGCTTGCTGTATATTGCTTTTATTATATTTAGGTATTAACCTTGTATCCCTAATCTCTCCAAGACCTTTATCATAAAGGGGTGTTGAATTTTGTCAAAGGCTTTTTCAGTGTCTAATGAAACGATCATATGTTTTTTTCTTTCAGTTTATTTATATAATGAATTACATTGATAGATTTGCTTATGTTGAACCAGCCCTGCGTCTCTGGGATGAAGCCTACTTGATTATAATGGATATTTTTTTAATGTGTTCTTGGATTCGGTTTGCCAGTATTTTGTTGAGGATTTTTGCGTCGATGTTCATGAGTGAGATTGGCCTATAATTCTCTTTCTTGGTTGAGTCTTTGTGTGATACCCTTTTGGTATCAGGGTAACTGTAGATTCATAAAAGGAGTTTGGCAATGACTCTTCTGTTTCTATTTTGTGAAATTCATTAAGGAGCATAGGTATTAGCTCTTCTTGGAAGTTCTGGTAGAATTCTGCATTGAAACCATCTGGTCCTGGGCTTTTCTTGGTAGGGAGGTTTTTGATAACAGCTTCTAATGCTTCACTGCTTCTTGTATTCTGCTCCCTCGGTATTCATGTATGATCCACATACTGTGCAAAGCATATACACATAACTGCTGATGTGCATATTTAAGAATTGCCTTCCAACTTAGTTTTCAATATTTTGAATTTCTCAAGAATGGAAGCACAGAATACAAAACAAATGTAAACATAACTGCCCTAACTGAATCACTGAGGGGAATATAATTGAGAATTCAACTCAGTAATGCCCCTTCTTTATCATGTTTCTTTTCTGGCCTTCTGTTCACCTCCAGTGGTAGCTGGAGATGTTTATAAGCTTTAGGGAATGCCTTAGTCTTGTTAACAGATGACTGCTTCAGGCAGGCTTCTGTGTTATTGATGATGCTTCAGTGTGAGTTATGATCAGATGCTGACCATTCTCTTTGTCTACTCTTTATCCACTCTGGAACTGTATATTTCCCAAACACTCTAGCCACAAATAGTGATTATTGCTTATTATTCTTTGATCTTTCCTAGCTTCGCTTCCTTAGAAGTTAATCTTGTTTCCAAGTTCAAGAGGACTCTACTGATTTCCCAAATGAATTCATCATAAAGCCCGTCATGTCCTGGCCTCTGTCTATATGCCTTAACTCTTGGTCCTTCCTATCAGTCATCATTGAAATGTAGTCACATGGCTTTTCTATTGATTGTAGATGCTCCTGTGTTTTTTATACCCATAGCTTTCATTGATAAATTTTCAGAAATGTTCTTCCTTCATTTAACCTTATTTTCTTTTTGTCTCTATCTTAGCATAAGGGATATACTTCTTCTTTCTCTTAACACTCCATTTATTTCCACCCTAATACCTATGATTATTATTTTCTTGATTATTTGTTCTACTTGCCAAAAATTTAAGAACTATGTAGCTGGGCAGTGGTGGTGCATGCCTTTAACCCCAGAACTTGGGAGGCAGAGGCAGGCAGATCTCTTTGAGTTCCAGGACAGCCAAGTCTACAAGAACTAGTTTTAGTATAGGCACCAAAGCTACACAGAAAAACCCTGTCTTGAACCCCCGCCAAAGATTAAGAACTATGAATGCCATTCCCTCTTCTGTTCATGATTTTGTGCTCAACAATAAGCTTAGTACATATATAGTACATATCACATGTATAATAAATGTTTGAATGAATGGATGGAAATATACAATATCCACAAGTATATATTATATTATTTATAATTAAGTAGGGACATCTACCTTCCTTTATGTGGCACATTTAAAAGGCTATCTAAAGGAATAAGCCAGTGTGATTATAAAGACTTCAAAGACAAAATAGTTTAGCTAGGTGGCAGGCTAAAGACCAATGACAATGTATGTTGTGCTACATCAAATCTGGGAAGTTGCCTTGTGTTCTCGTCAGGCCCTAAGCTGACTAGATGAGGCCAGCACACATGTGAAGGGCAATCTGCTTTTCTCAAAACACACTGTTTAATGTCCATCTTATCTGCAAATACCCCTGCCCTGAAAGGTCCAGAGTAATGTATACTCACCTGTGTGGGTCCTGGGGCAGTCATCTCATGTGTGTTCTATTTCAGAGTTGGCTTGGAGCCGTGCACCCTAATGATGTTGAAATGTCTGAAGACTATATGCTATATGAGGAATGTCTGAGAAGACAGGAAACATCTAGACATTCTCCTATGTTTGGTTTCCTGTGGGCCACCCTTGTCCATATTCAATATCATACTGAGCTGGATCATCACTTCTTACTCATAACAGAATTGTAATATTCTGTAGGTTTTAGTCTTTTGTTCTCAAAGTGCATTAAGAGCACTTGAAAGTCTTACCAGCAAAATTTCTAAGCTTGTATTGTTTTTATTTTGCTACTTTCTAGATATAGAATTTAAGATTATCCCTTATTTTTTAGGGTTGTTTCTGAAAAATAACACCCATGTTCAACAAATGCCATTTTGTATAGCATGTTGACTCCAAACTTCATTTGGTGAACTTGCCAGAATCATTCCTATTTAGAGCTGTCTGGAGTTTTACTGTTAACTGTTGATTTCCCATCTGTGGCCACATTTCAACTGCTTTCTCAGATACTAAAAAAATAAAAATCCACCATGTGAAGGAAGCTTTTTGCTTATACTTTCCTGTTATCTTTTTTCTCTGTGTTTTTTTTTTTTACTTGCTAGATGATCCAGATTTTCTTCAGCTTCATCACTACCATGGAAACCTTCATGAATACAAGGGTTGTAATTAGTCTATTCTAATACTTATCACAGCCAAATTATAAGTCTAGACTCAGAATTCAGTGGTGAACAAATCATAGAACTGTTCCTATTTAAAACAGTATATTCTTAGCTTTACGTCTAATATCCACTTATGAGTGAGTATATACCGTGTTTGTCTTTATGGGTCCAGGTTACCTCACTCAGGATGTTTTTTTCTAGTTCTATCTATATGTCTGCAAATTTCCTGATGTCATTGTTCTTTACAGCTGAGTAGTACTCCATTGTGTAAATGTACCACATTACTTTTTATCTGTTCTTCAGTTGAGGGGCATTTAGGTTGTTTCCAGGTTATGGCTATTACAAATAATGCTGCTATGAACATTGTTGAGCAAGTGTCCTTGTGGTATGAGAGTGCTTCCTTTGGGTATCACTGAGTCTTGAGGTAGATTGATTCTCCATTTTCTGAGAAATCGCCTTATTGATATCCAAAGTGGCTGTACAAGTTTGCAATCCCACCAGCAATGAAGGAGAGTTCCTCTGACTCCACATCCTCTCCAACATAAGCTGTCCTCAGTATTTTTGACCTTAGTCATTCTGACAGGTGTTAAGATGATATCTCAGAATCATTTTAATTTATATTTCCCTGATGGCAAGGATGTTGATCATTTCCTTAAATGTCTTTCAGCCATCTGAGATTCTTCTGTTGAAAATTTTGTTTAGATCTGTACCCCATTTTTAAATTGGATTAGTTTGTTTTCTGATGTTTAGTTTCTTGAGTTCTTTATATCTTTTGGAGATCGTTCCTCTGTTTGGTGGCATTGGTGAAGATCTTTTCCCATTCTGTAGGCTACCATTTTGTCTTGTTGACCGTGTCCTTTGCTTTACAGAAGCTTCTCAGTTTCAGGAGGTCCCATTTATTGATTGTTGCTCTCAGTGTCTGTGTGACTGGTGTTATATTTAGGAAGTGGTGTCCTATGGTCATATGTTCAAGGCTACTTTCCACTTTCTCTTCTATCAGGTTCAATGTAACTAGTTTTATGCTGACGGCCTTGATCCATTTGAACTTGAGTTTGTGCATGGCAAAAGATATGGCTCTATTTGCAATCTTTTACGTGTTGACATCCAGTTATGCCAGCACCATTTGTTAAAGATGCTTTTCTTTTTACATTGTACCAATTTGGGTTCTTTGTCAAAAATCAGGTGGTCCTAGGTGTGTGGATTAATATCAGGGTCTTCGATTCAGTTCCATTGGTCCACATGTCTGTTTTTATGCCAATGCCAAGCTGCTCTAGAGAGGCTAGGTAACAAGGAAGACCCTAAGAGCAACATATGGATCATCCTGGGAAGGGGAATTAGATGAGATCTCCTGGGTAAACTGGTGGTGAGGGAGGTAGGAAAGCAGAGGGGGTGGGAATGAGAATATGAGGGAATGGGATGGTCAAGGGGGAGAGGGACCGAGTGGGAGAGCAATGAAAGAGAGATCTTGATAGAGAGAGCCACTATGGAGTTAGGGAGAAACCTGGTGCTAGGGAAATCCCCAAGAATCCACAATAATGACCTAGCTAAGACTACTAGCAATAGTGGAAAGAGTGCCTGAACTGGGCTTCCCCTGCACTCAGATTGGTGAGTACCCCAACTGTCATCATGGAGCCTTCATCTAGCAACTGACAGAACCAGATGCAGAGATCCACAGCCAAGCAGCAGACTGAGCTCCAGGAATCCAATCAAAGAGAGGGAGGAGAGACTATATGAACAAGGGAGGTCAAGATCATGATGGAAAAATCTACAGAGACAGCTGAACCAAGCTTGTGGAAGCTTATGCACTCTAGACTGATCGCTGTGGATCCTCCATGGGACCGAACTAGGGCCTCCATATGTGGGAGACAATGGTCAAGCTTGGCCGAAAGGCCTCTCTGCCAGTAAGACCAGGACCTATCCCTGGTGCATCAGCTAGCTATTTGGAATACATTCCTTATGGTGGGATATCATTCTCAGCTTTAATGCAGGGGGAGGGGCTTGATTCTGCCCCAACTTAATGTACCAGGTTTGTTGATTCCCCATGGGAGCCCTTACCCATTGGGAGGAGTGGTTGGGGGGGGGGGGGTGGTCTGGCGGGAGGCAAGGGAGTAGGAGGAAGGATGGGAGAGAACTGTGGTTGCAATGTAAAAGGAAATTTAAGAAAGGGAACCAGTAGGCAAGCTTCCTGCAGGTAGGCTGCTCCAACCTACATTGGTCAGACCCTGGAATCTACAAGTCCCACTCTTCACCCATATCCAACTATCTGCCACAACCTCAGAGGATCTCTGACACACAGACTGTGACTGCACAGAATGGACCAAGTGGAGAGTAGATGACTTCACAGCTGGACAGCCCAGCTCTAGGCCCTAGACCATTGGGCAAAACCTTGGTGTCCTCCCCCACCTGCCTCAGCTTCACTAGCTAGTCAGGTAGGCTGTGCCACCCCTTTCTCCTCATCAGTCAGGCTCTGCAGCCTACAAGTCCCACTCTGCCTCCAAACCCACCCATCCCCCGTGACTTCAGAAGATCTCTGAAGCACAGATTGATGCACATGGTGGACTAAGAGGTGATTGAACAGCTCCCCATCTGTTCTAGGCCCTGGATTAAAACTCTAGGCCCCTTCCCTACCTGCCTCAGCTTCACTAGCTGACCAGCAGGCAAGCCTCCTACAGGTAAGATAATCCACCATCCCAACTTCCCACCCCTGTCAATCAAGACCCACTAATCTACTAGTCCCACTCCACCCCATTCCCCATGACCTCAGCGGCTTCCTGAGAGAGACAGTGGCTCCACAGAATGGTCCAAGAATGGCTCCCTAAGACACAGACAGCAACAGCAATGGTAGTCCAAGAGAGGATCCCTAAGACATAGACAACTGCAAGGATTGGATCAAGAGGTGAAGACATTGCCTGCACCACTTGGAGGAACAGAAGGGCAGGCACCAATGCAAGAAAACATTCAACAATCTAAAAAGCAACATGGCATCACCAGAACCCAGTAATCATACAATGGGAAAATGTGAGCAGCCTAATCCAGAAGAAAACAACCTTAAGTATAACCTTATGAAGATGATAGAGACCCTTAAAGAGGAAATGAAAAATTCCCTAAAAAATGGAGGAAAAGACAAAAAATTGGAAGAAATCAATAAATCTTATAAAGAAATCCAGGAAAACAAATAAAAACCAATCAAATAAGTAAAGCAAAGAGTTCAAACAATTCAAGACTTCAAAACTGAAATAAAGGCCATAAAGAAAACAAACGGAGGGAATTCTGGAAATGGAAAATCTGGGTAAGTGAACAAGAACTACAGATACAAGCATAATCAACAGAATACAAGAGATGGAAGAGAGAATTTCAGGTGTTGAAGACATGACAGAGGAAATAGATTCATCACTCAAAAAATGTTAAATCCAACAAATTCTTAACACAAAACATCCATGATCTCTTCACAATCTTATTTGTCATCATAGAACCTTCATCCAGCAACTGATGGAAGCAGATGTACAGATCCACAGTGAAGCACTGTGCTAAACTCCCAAAGTCCGGTCGAAGAGAGGGAGGAGTGATAATATGAGCAAAGAGGTCAAGAATATAATGCGTATATCCACTTATACAGCTTACCTGAGCTAATGGGAACTCACTGACTTCAGACTGACAGTGGGGAAGCCAACATAGGACTAAACTAAGCCTTCTGAATGTGGGTGACAGTTAAATGGCTGGGACAATTTGTGTAGCCACTGCCAGTGGGATCAGGATTTATCCTTACTGCTTAAACTGGCCTTTTGGAGTCCATTCTCTTTGAAGGGATACCTAGTACAGTCTTTATATAGTGGGGAGGACCTTGTCCTTCCTCAAATTGATGTGCTGGACTTTGTTGACTCCACATGGGCAGAATGTGGGGTGGAGTGCAAGGGAAGGTAGAGGGAGCAGGAACAGGAGATGGAGTGGTAACTGGGATGGGTATATAAATTTTCAATTAAATAATAATAGTAATAAATTTATAAAATATAAATGATAGGATAAATATGTAGATTGCTGAATTTACTTTTAAACTATAAAAGTACCTATTAGTCTTAAATATTTTACTTTGGTATGGACTTTTGCATAGTGATACAAATTTAAGGTTATTTTATTTATATGGTATATATTTTTCTATTTTTGTTTAAGGTATTATACTTATTCAGTTCACTTAACTATGTAATTGTTGTATGAAGTGGGCTGTGTTCTGCCTGGCTCCCAGCCACCTGGCTAGCTTATGCCCCAAAATAATTACACGGAAACTGTATTCTTTTAAATACTGCTTGGCCCATTAGCTCTAGCCTCTTACTGGCTAACTCTCACATCTTGCTTTAACCCATTTCTAATAATGTGTATAGCACCACGAGGTGGCTTACCAGGGAAGATCTTAACCTGCATCTGTGTCGGGTGGGAGAATCATGGCGACTGCCTCACTGCCTTCTTCCCAGCATCCTGTTCTGTCTACTCTGCCTATCTAAGCTGCTGTCCTATCAAAGGCCAAACAATTTCTTTATTAATTAACCAATGAAAGCAACAGATTAGAAAGAAGTCACTCCCACATCATTTCCCCTTTTTCTGTTTAAACAAAAAAGGCTTTCATTTTGACATAGTAAAATTACATATAGCAAAACAGTTATCAAGGAAGAATTACAGTTACAATATTTATATCTATTTTATCTTTTATCATAGCTAAGGAAAACTACAACTATCTATCCATTCTTCAACTCAATCAAAGACTCCAGAAGGATATAATACTACCTAAGCAAACAAGAAATCCAAAACTCTAGAAATGACAGAGACATCTCGCTGCCTGGACAGTCACCCAAAGTTCCTCTGTACCGTTGGGGCATCCATCTTTGGCCTTCAGGCCCATAGTATCTAGCAGACTTTTCCAAGAAGCAGGAAATTTCAAAGACAGTTCAGTCACTTTCTGCTGTGTCCTGCAGAATGTCTCGCAGACTCTTTCATGAATCAGGAACCCCGAAAGACCATCTCACCTTTAGGCAAGTTCAGCAGTCCTCTCTCTGAGGGTTCTCTGTGTCCAGTTTATGCAACAGTCCAGGCAAGAGCAGTTTCTTGCCCAAATGGCTATCAAACTCCATAAGGAGCCTCTTCGATGCCCATCTTCCTCTTGAAGTAGATTGGTGCTGCCAGGAACAGACATGTTTCATTATCATGAAAAGCCCTAGGTTATTAAAACATTAAATGCCATATTCTGTAGCCTTGAAATATGAAGAATGCCTATTCTAACTGAAATATATCTGTGCACATCTAGAGAATCTAACTAACATGACTACAAACTTTACTATTATCGATGATTATCCACTAACAACCTATGTTTCCTGATTATACATTACATTTTTAAATGAACTACACAATCACAATACCTTAATAAAGATCAGAAATACATATACATATAACAAAATTGACCTTAATACCAATAAAGCAAAATTTATACCAATGCAAATTATTCATATCTATATCATATACCCCTTTAAATGTAAAAGAACATCTATAAACAATATTTGGGAACATGGGCACAGTTTTTTCTCTCCAAACTGTTTCCTGCTGAATGGGGGTGTTGTTATTCAGGTCTTTCATGGTATAACCTGTGTGCTAGGTTCCTCTCAGTCGGCAGTTGAGTAAAGTAATTTTTTGAGGGTGTTCACAGCAACCTTTCAGGAGGGCATGGTCTATCATACCATATTGGGATAGAATCAATCCACAGGGTCTCATCCTCTGTGAAAACAAAAGAAGATCTTCTCTAAAGCAACATATCCTTAGACCCAAATTCTGAAATCATAATACCCTTATATCCATTCTGGTTTAGTTTGGCATCCCATGTAATGAAATGTCTCTCTGTACTTAGCTCCTTCACAGTCAAAAATTTTAAAGAAAACACAATGTACATAATCCAGACTCTCTGTGACTTTTCCATTTTTATGTGACTTATTTTCCTTTATTTCTCTTAATCTATAACTATCTGTACTCTGTCTCTTTAAAGACTTTACCCTTTTTTTTAAAAAAACATTAACTTTATTATCTTTATTTATTTTTCTTCTCTCTTTTAAGCCTACGTACACTCATCCAACTTTGTAACCTATAGAGGTCTTTTATGTCTGAATCTGTCCTATTGTTAATCTGTAATTTTTTACTGTCCAGGAGCACTTCTTAAAATGTTAAGCACTTCTTAAAAACTTTAGCTTGCACCACATAGTGGTAATAGGGTACCACCTGTTTCCTGCCCAGTCTAAACCTTAACTGCACTGTTATTGTGATAATTTCAATAGTTTTTGACTGAGATCAGCACAGTTCAGCATGGAGCAGCCGTTCCTTCCTCAGATCCATTTGGTGCCCATGAGCTGAGCACAGTTCCAGGCACACAGCAAGTCCACATTGGAGCTGCATTCAGCAGTTTAATTCTGAGACTGAGCATGCAGCAGAGAAACTCTTTTCATCCAAGTTATAGCCAATTCTGACACGCAGAGCACTGCACAGTCTGGAAACATGTCTCTGTATGGCAGACAGAATCCGCCATGCTCTCCTGCCTGCCTAAGCCTGATTGTGCTGTCTGTCCAGGTGCAGGCAGGGAGCATTGAGCCATTGGCACTCTCAGAGCACTCTCCTCCGATCCCAAGTGGGAACACAAACATCCAGTCCCATAAAAGCCATTGAAATTCTTTAAAGCCAGAGTTTGCACTGGCGGCATAGCCCCAGGAAGCCGCGCTTTAAAATGACGCAGCGTTTTTTTTCTGCTGCTGTTGCTGAGTCAGGAAATCTCTCTACAGCATGCCCTAGCAAATAGCAAAAGGCTGTGTTAACTCTGCTTTTTTGTGTGTTTAAAATTAAGCTCTCTCAGGTTTTATGTGGAGTTTGTTATCACGTTGGGCAGCTGCTCTGTAGTGTGGTAGATTCTTCTATATGTCGAGCATCTAATTGTTCTTGTACCAGCTGTTCTAAAGCCTGTAACTTTTCCTCAGCTAAAGGCCATTGCTTTGTCCATATTGGTTTCTCAGTCAACCATTTTAGAGGCAAGGCTGTTGGTATCTCTGAAGGGACATCAATTGCTTGTTCTTGTACAGCCCGAATGGCCAGTTTTCTCCATTTGTAATATCTTTTGATATTATTCTCAGAAATATGGGCTCTAGAAGTAGCAGGAATGTTAACTTGGGTATTCCATTGCTGTAATAGGTCATGGCCCCATAAATTCACTGCAATATTGGCTACATATGGCTTTAGTTTTCCTATTTATCCTTCTGGCCCTATGCATTCAACCCATCTTGTGCTTTGCCTTACTTGAGATAGGGTTCCAATTCCCAGGAACTGAACATTTACATCCTGAAGAGGCCAATATGGATGCCAAGATTATGGGATAATGATACTTACATCCACACCTGTGTCCAGCAGGCCAGTAATAAAAATGCCATTTACACACACTCTTAGCTTTGGTCTTTGATCACTTATAGAAGTTTGCCAAAACACACAGAACTCATCCTTCAGGCCATTATTGTTTGTCACAGTAGGTATGGGGCTTTCTAATTTTCCTGACGAGGCACGTTCTCTGCCGTAACCGGAAATGACTGAACCACATTTGCCATGGGGGCCTACAAGGGCCCCCCTCATGTTTCCCATTTGTAACAGGTTGCCTTGTCTATCTCTTGTTGATCAGCATTTATTCGTCCAATGCCCGCCTTTCCCACTTCTCCTACATAAACCTGAAGGCTGAGTCCTTCTATTTCTGTTATTTCTAGAAGATGCATTATTAGTATTTCTGGAAATCCATTGTCTACAATTCCTTTTCATATGTCCCATTTTGCCACAATTAAAACATTTGGTATTCTGATGCCTTCTTTTACCATTGGAAATTGCTTCTTCAACCCATGCTTCAGTGCCATAGTCAAATGTATCAACATTCAGTGTATGCAAAACCCATTCTTCCAAGGGCACTTATCTGATCTTTAAAGGCCCCAAGATCCTTTTGCATTCCACATTTGCATTTTCATAAGCCAAAGACTCAATTATTACACATCTTGCTTCTGGGTCAGATATCCCTATTTGTACAGCTTTAGTTAGTCTTTGTAAAAAGTCACTAAAGGGTTCTCTCTGACCCTGTTTAACCCTGACATATGATTCCATTCTCTGTCCTGGATCTTGAACCCTGTCCCAAGCCCTTAAGACTGCTGTAGTACATATGGATAGGGTGTGTTCACCATAATTAGCTTGTTCCTGAGGGTTGGAAAAGAGCCCTTCACCTAGAATTTGATCTAGGGAAATCTCAATTCCCTTCGATCCTTCCTGCTGTTCTAAAAGTCTAGCCTCTTGCCTGAATAAGCATTTCCAATTCAATTGTGGTCCACTCTCTAGGACCGCAGAAGCCAATTGAATCCAGTCATAGGGCATGGCCTTGTTGTTTACAGATCATGATTTTAGCATCTTTTAAACAAAGGAGGCATGCATCCCAAAATTCATAACAGTGCATTTAATTTTTTTCAGATCATTTATATGGACGGGCTCCCATGTATCTTCCTTGATGACCCTACGGTTTCTGGAACCAATCACGTTAGAGCGCCAAATTGATGCGGCATAATAACCAGGCTAGCTTAATATGAAACAGCAAAATTTAATGAAGGGATAGCTTACAACACTAGAGATCCAGCGATGGGCAGGAAATACAAGAAGGGACCGGCGGGGCTCAAGCCTGATAGATTTATACTTAAACATTAGCCCGAGGCGAACACGCCCCCTTGGGCTGGGCATCCCCCACATGTAATTTAGATTTCTAGTCCTTAAAAGCTATTATTATAAACTACTTAAAATAATTAAGAAATGCAGGTTAGTAGTCTTCTAAAACAAACTTATAGTCATGTTAGGTATGTTTTCAAGGTCAAACATATAGTTTAGATAGATAAATGGTCTCCAAAAACTTCAGAGATCTACAGAATACAGCATTTAAGATGTTTACTAACAGAAGACTTTCCATGACAGTGAGACAAGTCTGCTCCTGGCAGCACCTATTTACTTCAAAAAAGGATGATGAGTATCAATGAACCTCCACATGGAGTTTGCTTTCCATGTGGCAAAGCTAGCCACTGGGCAAGAATGTTCCCTTACCTCATCTGCTGACAGTATGCTGTCCAAAGTGGACAGGCAGAAAATGAAAGAAAGTAACTGCCGAACTTTGCCAAAACAAGGTAGGAAATTCTTCAAAATTCCTGCTTTTACAGAAGAGTCTAAGATATTCTAGGCCTGAAGACTGAAAATGGATGCTCCACCATTGTGGATGAACCTTAGGTGACTATCCAGGCAGCAATTGTCTTTGTCATTTCTATTGTTTTGGAAGTTGTGTGCTCTGCACTTCCTGTTTACTAAGGTAATATTATATCCTTCTCTGGTTTTTGATGGGGTTGAAAACTAGATAATTATAGTTACAGTTCTCCTTGTTACCAAATTCAGAAAAGAAGCTACCTAAGAGATGTAAAGCTTATAAGTCTGACAAACATAAAAGCTTAAAATGTTCATTTAAAAGAATTCTTAAGGTCTACAAAGATGAGTTTGGGATGATAATACAACTTTGTTTAGGTATAAACCTTTGGACTCACCAGGATGAGATAGATAATATAGTACTTTTTCCAAATTTGGCAAATATTAGATGACTGAACATTGTGAATCTAATTCTTATCTGATAATTGTTCTTGTATATAGTTTTACTACGTTAGAGTTAAAACTTTTCCTTTTTATTTAGATAAAGGGAGGGGAAGTGTTGTTGGTTATTTGTACACTGTGTGAAATGCATTGCTGTGATTGGTGTAATAAAGGTCTGAATGACCAATGTCTAGGCAGGAGAGGACAGGCAGGATTCCAGGCTCAGAGAGTGAGGAAGTGAGAGGGATGGATCTGGGCACTCGGGAGATGCCAATGGGAAGCAGAGCAGGTCAGACATGGGGGATGGAGGAAAGGTAATCAAGCCATGCAATAGAATGTAGATTAATAGAAACAGATTAATTAAGTTTTAAGAGCTAGTTAGAAAATAGACTAAGCTAAGCTCAAGCTTTTATAATTAATAAATCTGTGCTATTATTTGAAGACTGATGGTCTCAATGAGAAAGCTTACTATACCCAATTGCACCAGGAATTGGTTCATATTGGGCAAACTGACAGTGTACAATCAAGTTAGGAGCAACTTCCTCGTAGCTTACACAAGCTAAAAATACCTGTTTGTACAAGCCTAGCACAGTGAATTTATCCTCTACAAATAATGTTCACCTTCACAAAGGCAGTCCCATCATCTGGTTATTCAGGGATGTAAAGATCAATGTGGGGATTTGAACTACTTTTCTCTTTTTTTGTAAGCAAATTCCTCCGAGGTGTAATTAGAAAGAAGAGAAAGAAGCTTGATAAGAATAAAATTACACCTGGGGTAATATCATAAGAAATTCAAACCTTTTACAGAAAAAAGTACTTTTTTCCCTTCCAGTAAAACACTGGTGTAAATATACTGGAATGGTTTGTTCAGTGATTACATTGCAGTGTGAGCAACAAACAAAATGTGTCTTGACTCCTTTGCTAGGACTGTGACCAAGGCACAAAGTATCTTTTTCTCAATGAATCCCACTGACAATGCTGAGATTTTATTTACTCTCTCATGGTAATGTACTGGTCCCTGGTGAGTTGGTACCCGTTGTGTGTGCCCATTGTGCAACAGTTTCCTCCAGGACTGAAACATTCCACTCTGAAGGGAAGCTCCTCAAGCTGGAAAGCAAACAACTCAAGAGAGCTCAAAACGTCCCTGAAACTGACCAGATTCACTAGGCCCCTCCCTGCCATAATAAGTAATAAAAGCTGAGAGTCCCTCTCAGAAGGAAGGGAGCTGAGCAGCATGGAAGACTCTCAGAAGAGCCAACCTCAGACCAGCTGCCTGGAAGAAGCAGACACCAGATGGCTGCTTGGAGGATGTTTAGACCACTCAAGTCACTTGGAAAGGACACTCTGTAGCCTGTTGAGCTGTCTGTAGGCTGTGCAGTGTTTCCAGGTTCCCAGCTTTTGTGAGCTGTCATCCATGCTGAGGGTGGGCTATGATGATGCACCTGTCTTTGAGTCATATCTGCTCCTGTAAGCAACCCCTCTCCCATAGTCCTGTAAGTAACCCCAATAAAACTCATTGGCTCACTGAGTTGGACTTTGGTGGTCTCTGTACTTTGGTCCATCCTGGATTCCCTATCTGAGGAGAGCAGACATGTGCTTTATTTCCCCATGAAAAGTTTTGTCACACAGCAGTACCTCCTTGTTGTTGGGGATTCAGCCCTGCTCAGTTCCCGCAATCGTTAAGTCCCAAAGAAATCACACAGAGGTCTACATTAGTTATAAACTGATTGAACCATTTGCTCAGGCTTCTTATTAACTCTTACAGCTTATAATGGCCCATTATTGTTGTAATATGAGCGGCGGGCTATGTCCCTGGCACCCGGCCGCCTGCACGGCTAGCTTTACCCAAAATAATTACACGGAAACTGTATTCTTTTAAACACGGCCTGGCCCATTAGTTATAACCACTTATTGGCTAGCTCTTACATATTAATTAACCCATTTCTAATAATCTGTGTAGCACCACAATCTGGTGGCTTACCAGGGAGATTCTTAACCTGCGTCTGGAGAGGAGAATCATGGCGACTGACTGACTCGGCTTTCTTTCTCCCAGAATTCTGTTCTGTCTACTCCGCCTATCTAAGCTGCTGTCCTATCAAAAGGACCAAGGCAGTTTCTTTATTAACCAATGAAATCAACACAAAACAGATGACTCTCCTCCATCACATTATTCTTGTCTGTGTTAGCCACGTGGCTTTATACCTTATTCAGCAAGGCACTCACATCTTGCTTCTTATGACGTAGACCGTATTGCAAGTATACCACACAATTCTATAGTTTAGGCAGTTATAGAAAGGTCAAATCGAATACCAAATGATCTGTTAAATAAGCAAAAAATATGATATATACCCCCAGAAATAGATTGCATAATGTTTTGTTAACTTTGAATTTTCTAATGAGAAAGGACCAACAGCTGTGAGAGACATTGGCTAGTAGGAAAACTAAGGAGTTAAATCAGCTGGTGTACTTTAAAGATGTACTGACCTCAGAATGGAAACCAGGACATATTCTATGTTGGGGAAGGGGTTTTGCTTTTGTTTCAACAGATGAAGAAAGCTATGGATAACATTAAAATTTTTAAAGATTCAATTTGAACAAGAGGCATGTCTTGATTAGAAGAGATGTTAGTTCATCAAGCAGCAAGGCCATTTAATCTAAACTCATCTATAAAACTAACAAATGCTTTTCATTTGATGAGAAATAACTTGCCAAAAGATGTTGGGAGCAGTGAGACCCCAGATCCTGAATTTCTTGTAATCCCCTGATCTGAGTGCCTACAGCTGCTCTGATCACGAGACCTTCAGGAGTTCCTGATGGCAGAAGAGTGGTTTCTGGTGGGTTTGGCTGGGGCATGGCTATCTCTATATAATCTGCTCCTGAAAGCAATAAAGGGGGCATTCTTGGGGAATTCAAGGATGCCCCGTGTCGCAGTCTCTCTGTCTGTTTGTGCCTGTGTATTTTAACCTCCAGCCCCCTTGCCCAAAGCTCGCGAACTGGGTGCACAGCAATTGGAGGTCCCCACCGAGATTGCAGCAAAAAGAGAACCTCTCCACATGAAAAGCATCCTAAGGGATGTCCCAGCCAGGCTCTTCTATTCTGCACTGGCAAATGAAGATCATCACCTAAGACTCTTTTGAGAAACAGATTTATTTGGGGAGGAGGATTCCAGAAGAATGGCTGCCTCCAACTGAACTGGCAGAGAGGCTTATATAAGACTTAGGGGCAGAGTTTTCCCAGGGAAGAGAGTGATTGGTTGTTTTCTCTGCTCAGGGATTGGCTGTTTCAGTTTGTCAGTTGGTCAGGGGCAGAGATGGTTTCCTGGTGCAGCTGGCCCTTTTACCCTACATTTTCTTTGTTTCTATTTTATTGTTATCAGCCCTCAATTTGATTATTTCCTGCCAGGACTGCTTCTGGGTGAGTTTGCTTATTTTTGTTCTAGATCTTTCAGGTGTGCTGTTAAGTGGCTAGTGTGGGATTTTTCCAGCTTCTTTTTGTAGACATTTAGTGTTATAAACTTTCATCTTAGGACTACTTTCATTGTGTCACATAAGTTTGGGTAAGATGTGTGGTCATTTTCATTGAATTTTAGGAAGTCTTTAATTTCTTTCTTTGTTTCTTGACCTTTTGGTGATTCAGCTGAGCATTGTTCAATTTCTATGTGTTTGTGGGCTTTCTGAAATTAATGTTGCTGCTGAATTCTAATTTTAAGTCATGGTGATACAATAAGATACATGGAATTAGTCAATTTTTTTTTTATCTGTTGAGGTTTGCTTTTTTTACTGGGTTTTCAGTCAATTTTTGAGATGTTTCCCTGATGGGCTGAGAAAAAGCTGTATTCTTTTATGTTTGGGTGGAATATTCTATAGATGTCTGTTAAGTCCATTTGGGTCATAACATCTGTAAGTTCCATCATTTTGCTGTTTAATTTCTGTCTGGTAGACCTGTCCATGGTGAGAGTGGGGGTGTTGAAGTCTCCCACTATTAGTGTGTGGGGCCTAATGTGTGATTTAAACTGTAGTAATGTTTCTTATATAAATGTCGGTGTTTTTTATTTGGGGCATAGATGTTCAGAATTGAGATTTCCTCTTGATGGATTTTTCCTGTGACTAATATGAAATGTCCGTCTTTATCTTTTGATTGATTTTAGTTTGAACTCTATTTTGTTAGATATTAGGATAACTATACCAGCTTGTTCCTAAGGTCCATTTGATTGGAAAATCTTTTCCCAACCCTTTAATCTAAGGTGATGTCTATCTTTAAGGTAGAGGTGTATTTCTTGTCTGCAGCAGAAGGATAGATTCTGTTTTAGTATTCAATCTGTTAGTTTGTGTCCTTTTATAGGTGAATTTAGTCCATTTATATTAAGGGATATTAATGACCAGTGATTGCTATCTCTTGTTATTTTATTTTTTTGTTGTTGGTGATGTTATTGTGTGTGTGTGTTTCCCTTCGTTTGTTGCTCTGATATCATCTGTTGCCAGTGTTTTTGTGGATGTAACTTACTTCGTTTAGTTGGAGTTTTCTTTCTACTTTCTGTTGGGCTGAATTTGTAGCTAGCTATTGTTTGAATCTGGTTTTGTCATGGCATATCTTGTTTTCTGTCTATGGTGATTGAAAGTTTTGCTGGGTATAGTACTCTGGGCTGGAATTGTGGTCTCTTAGTGTCTGCCAAAGACCTGTCTAGGACCTTCTAGCTTTCATTGTTTTCATTGGGAAGTCCAGTGTAATTCTGATGCGTCTGCTTTTATATGTTACTTGGCCTTTGCAGTTGTTAATATTCTTTCTTTATGCTGTATGTTTAGTGTTTTGCTAGTTAGCTCTTATATCTTGAATTAACCCATTTCTATTAATCATGTATCACCACAAGGCTGTGGCCTACTGGTAAGGTTTGCCAGCATCTTTCTCCTTTGGCAGCTACATGGCTTATTCTCTCTCCAAATCTCTGTTTGCATTTTCCTGTTGGCTTTATTCTGCCCTGCCGTAGGCTGAAACACCTTCTCTATTAACCAATGGTAATAAAACATATTCACAGGATACAAAGGGAATCCCACATCAGAGGAGGAGTGGGGTGATTGGGGATAGGATGGGGGTGTGCTGAGAGGTTGGTAGAGTTCCACAGGAGGGCAGCCTTCCTGGACTTCTGGGGCCAGCATAACCTCTATTCAAGCAGGTGTCAGCAGGAGTTAGGGGCTTGGACACAGCCATGAGGAGCAGATGGGGAGGTTGTGGATAGTGTCTGTGGGAGAAGTCACTGAAAGAGTCAGGGAGGTCTATGTGTCTATGGTCTGCATGGAGTTTTGGTGGCTGTAGTGGCCTCTGGTTAAGTAGGGGGTCTCTATCTGAGTTCAAATTCCTGTTTTTTTTTCCCACTCTGCTGCTCTATGTGTCTGTTTTTTTTTTGTGCCAGATCTATGCTGTTTGTATTACTATTGCTCTGAGAATATAATTTTAAGTCAGATATTGTGAATGCCCAGCATTGCTCTTTCTGTTCAGGATTGCTTCTGTTTAGGGAGTCTGTTGTGCATCTGTATGATTTTTAGGATTTCCCTTACTTTTGTGAAGAATGTCATTGGAATTTTGGTTGGGACTGAATATGTAGGCTGTTTTAGATAATTTAGACATTTTTACAATAGTTATTCTGCTAATGCATGAGTATGGGAGATCTGTCCATTTTCTAGTGTGTTTTTCAAAGTTTTACTTCAGTATTTAAATGTTTTCATTACAGATGTCCTTGGCCTTCTTTTTTTTAAAATTTTTTTAAAAATTTATTTATTTATTAAGGATTTCTGCCTCCTCCCCGCCACCGCCTCCCATTTCCCTCCCCATCCCCCGATCAAGTCTCTCTCCCTCATCTGCTCGAAGAGCAATCAGGGTTCCCTGACCTGTGGGAAGTCCAAGGACTGCCCACCTCCATCCAGGTTTAGTAAGGTAAGCATCCAAACTGCCTAGGCTCCCCCAAAGCCAGTACGTGCAGTAGGATCAAAAACCCATTGCCATTGTTCTCCTTGGCCTTCTTGTTTAACTTTATTCCTGGGTATTGTTTTCTGGTGTTACTGTGAGTGGGATGTTGTCCCTGTCTATCTGTGCGGATCTGTGAGGATGGTCAGATCACCACACCTGATATTTGATTTAGGTTTATTCCTGGGTATTGTCTTGCTGTGCTATTGTGAATGGGATGTTGACCCTGTCTATCTGTGAGGATCTGTGAGCAGGGTCAGATCACCACACCTGACGCTCACCTTTTCCTTTTCCTGCAGTGTTGCCTCTGTGCCCAATTGCCAGGTGTTTCTAGTTGGACGTCTTTTACCATCAGCTTGAAAATTCTATCTCTAAAATTAAACACATAATTTTACTCATGCAATTTGTTCTCCTTTCTGTACCCACTGATGATATTACGATTTTCCTTATCACTGATAGTGAAGCTCTGGTCTGAGCGGAGGTTTTTTTTTCCCTCTCTTTAGCCTCTTCCAGTTATGAAGTCTGAAGGCTTTTCTCTCCTGCCTTGTGTATACATTCATTTTCTCTGGCTTTACAGATGAAGTTCTTAAATATTGAACCAGTAACTATGGTTTTCTGACCTCAGAGTTCCTTGTCATGACATAGGCATGGAAAGTAGGGTAGGGTTTGAAGTTTTTTTTTTTTTGATGATTGTTCCAAAATGATCTATTTATGGTATTTTTTTTCATTGCTGTCAGATATCAGTTTATCTCATGAATGAAACTAGTGTTATGAAGCTGTTCTTAAATAGTGCAAGTCAGAGATGCCCCTTTTGCTAGGGTTAAGGATTTAGATGTTAACACCAGCAGTAGAAACAGAATGAAGGCACAGCATGAATATTACGAGAGTCGTGGAAGGAAACGAGCCTCGCCACTCAAAACACATTGAGGAGAAGGCTGTTTTCAGGTGCAGGTTTTGAAATCCTTTCTGTGAGATAAACGTCAGGCTGTAGACAGGTTGTGTGGATACTAAGACTTTTGGGCAAAAGACACCATTTTTAACTAATATGGAGTCCTTTGTTCCCTTTTACTTTCTCCGGTTTCTGATGGAAAAGTACTTCCTGAGGGAAAATAACCTCTCTGCATTCCTGTGATTGTTTTAACTTTTTAAGTCACAAGAAGATATTCCACATTGCAATTACACAAGAAAGAAAACTGTGGGGAAGCCAAGTTTAATGACTTTTGAGTGGACAAAATTTCTTGGGCAATTCAATTAAATAAAAATGTCATACAATAAAAGGTCACATCTGAAACTGGACAGATGGGTCAAAGATGAACGTGACAACAAGCTGTGGACAGTCAGGACACATTGTGATGCTCCTTCAGATGCTCCAGATCACTTCCCACAGATGACTCCTTTTAGAGCATCTCAGATGGGAAGGTTTGGCTTCACTGTATTTTACTCATGTCTGTGTTGGGGATCATACTAGAGAAAGAACATAAAGCTTGCATAAGGACATAGACTCAATTTCCAATACCACAAACAAGCAAGCAAGCAAACAAAGCCAGCCTTCAATCTTCTGGATGTTCCGTTCCTGATGAAGGGTGAGTACTGCAGAAGGTTAAGCAAAGTCACTTTTCTGTTGGGCTTTGGAGCACCCAATCTCAGGTTCCTCCTCTTCATTTAGACTCCCGCTGTGCTCATGGTTTTTTTTTTTTTTATCTTTTGCTGCTTTGAAAACTTTTAAAATTATTTATTTATGTGTGTGAGGGTTGTGAGTGTGTACATGCCAAGGTGCATGTTGTGGCAATCAGAAGACTGCTTTCATGAATCAGCTCTCTTGCCATTTTGTGTGTCCTGGGGTTTGAACTCAGGCAGTGAGGCTTGATGGCAGATACCTTTGCTTGCTGAGCCATCTTGCCAGCCTCTCTTCTTGCTTTTCTTTTTAAAAGAATATTTTAAAGTATTTATTTTAATTAGGTGTGTATATCTGAGTTTAGGTTTGTGCATGCGAGTACAGTGTCCATGGAGACCAGAAGAGGTTACCAGATCCCCTGGAGCTGGAGTTATAGGCAGTCATGAATCACCCAATATGGGCGCTGCAAACTGAACCTGGGTCATAAGACTGGTGTGTGCTCATAACTGCTGAGACATGTTGCCTCTGCCTTTCTAAGAAAGAAGACAGTGGTCTGTCTTATTTATATGACCAAATAGTTTAACATCTAGGCTAGACTTAGCCAAGAGAAGAAATGGTTAGGAACCAATTTTCATGTCATCACTTTTAAATATCTTTTGAGGAGGAAAGAAATGTTATTGACCAAGACGCTCTTATCCCTTTAATTGCTGTAAAATATAGATAGCTTAAAATCCTCTGACCCATTGTGCCAGTCTCTGTAGCACTCAATGCTGCATTGTGCAGCCGCCATCACTACCCTCTCCGGTGGCTTTTCTTTTTGAAGCTTTTCCAATGGAAACTCTAGACCCATTCAACACTAATTCCCCATTCCTCTCTTCCCATGGCCCCTGGACCACACTGTGTACCACTATTCTCTTTTTCCTTTCTCTCAATTTGATTACCCTAGGGGCTGTGCATAAGTGAAATCATACTGTAGTCATCGTTCTGTGATTGGCCTGTTTAACTTGGCCAAATGTCTTCATGGTTCCTCTGTGCTGTAGTATGTGTCAAGATGCCTTTATTGGATAATATTCTATTTTGTTTATCCAGTCATAATTAAGTGGTGTAGGTTGTAGCTTCCTGCAGATGCTTGTGGAATATGATGCTGTGGATACGGGTGTCCAGTTACCAGTTCAAGTAAGAAAAACTCCTTCCTAATTTAGAAACGATGCTGGTGGTTTAGTTCTGTGCTTTTCAGACACAGGGAATTTCTCTGTCCACAGCCCCCCTCATACAGTGAGTATTACGGTGTTCTTGCTTGAGGCTCAAGCTCCCTGGTGGTAGGCCTGCTGCATTATGTATTCATCTGTTCAGACACAAAGAATGCGGTGCAGTGTGCAAGTGAAATACGGTTCCACAATTGGAGTACACGTTTTCCAACTATTGACCTGGAACCAATCATATACAGCAACACCACAGACTTAATACAGAGGTATGAGGAAAATAAAATTACATCAGAAATCCTATTATGCCTGTAACAGAGATTTTCTGGCTCAGTTCTTTTTGCCCTTGCAAGAAAGAATTTTTTTGTTTTTGTTTTTTTTAATCAATGTCACAGAACTTGAAGAATTACATGGCAGGTCATTGAAGAGGGGGACGTGTAGGCAGAAAAAAGGCATTCCAACACTGGATCAGTCCATTAGTCGGAGACTTAGATGACATGATAGAACATCACTTTGGGCATCTTTTCAGATTTTCTACCCTTCGGAGCCAGTGTTAGTGCACACAAAGCATCCTGCCAACAATTCCGGCAAACATATGTTCTCTGTCGTGTCTGAAAGGAATGATGTTGTCTCCTAACCCTGCCAGAGACTGTTCCCTGACTGCAGAGATGTATATCAGTTTAACAAAAGCAAATAACATAAAAAAGAGAGAGAGATGAAACTAGTGGCTAATATAACGTTGCTTTAGAGAAAAAAGGAGCTGATAAGGACGAGTGCACTTAGAAGCCAACATGGGGAAAATTCCAGAAGCAAATCTGGGACTGGAAGTACAACCAAACAAAACAAGTTGCATCTTGGAGAGGCAGGGCCGAAACAAACACAGACAAGATATGAAAGACTTGTTAACTGTGCAGGCACAGAGGGCAAAGGAGTCGTGTTTAGCGTAACAGAGGAAGCATAGGGACTTTATTCAGGTGTCTTGTACCTATTCATGTGGGCAGGGACCCATTCCTGGTCATGCTCAGTTAAAGAATACACTTCTGGGCAGACTCAGGTTAAGGTCACAATTTAAAAAGAAAAGGTAGTAGACACACTTTGGGTGTCATTAGCTCAACCTCTTAGAGTACACTTGTCAAAGATTAAGGTGATGGACAAGAATGCCTAGCCAGGCAGTGGTGGCACCTGCCTTTAATCCCAGCACTCAGGAGGCAGAGGCAGGTGGATATCTGAGAGTTTGAGGTCAGCCTGGTCTATAAGAGCTAGTTCCAGGACAGGCTCCAAAGCCACAGAGAAACTCTGTCTAGAAAAACAAGCAAGCAAACAAACAAACAAACAAACAAAAAAACAAACGAAACAAAACAAAACAAAAGAATGCCTGAGGATTCTGTAAACTCAGCTTACACAAAGAAGTCTTAGCTGAAAGTAAATGAAAGGACACTTTGAAGGCCTGTTACCAGAGAAGTCCACCCCTAACGCTGCCTGCCCTACTTGGTAGCCAATAGAAGAGCAGCTGCCTCAAAGCCTGCCCCCACAGTGACACACTTGCTCCAACAAGGCCATACCCACTCCAACAAAGCCACACCTCCTAATGGTGCCACTCCTGTGAGATTATGGGGACCAAATTATAGTCAAACTCCACACCTCCTAATGGTGCCACTCCTGTGAGATTATGGGGACCAAATTAGAGTCAAACTACCATACTAGAAAACATAATTTCATAGCAAACTCCCCGATCTTCTGGCTTTTTAACCATATTTCTGTCCCTCTTCTCCAGTGTCCCTTGAGCCTTAGGTACAGGAGTGTTTTGTAGATGTATTCCCTGGGACTGGGCTGAATAATTCTGCATTTTGATCGGCTGTATTTTTATAGTGGTCTCCATCTGTTGCAAAGTGAAGTTTTCTTTACAAGGGCTGAAGACTACACTTAACTGTGGGTGCAGGACAAATGTTTGGATTGTTGTTAAGGATTATGCTGTCTTAGTAAAGTGGTGGTTACAGATTCTCCTCCAATAACCATCACTTCACTGACCCTGCGCACTTGGCCAGATCTCCAGCATGAAGCACCAGGCATGCTTTCCCTCTTGTTGAGTGGGTCTTCAGTCCAATCAGAGAGCTGTTGGTTGGTTGCTGCCAAGGTATGTGCACCACTCATGCACTCTTAGGCTATTGTGTCATGTTGGTCATTTGTGTGGTTCACAGATGTCATAGCTGAGCCGGACTGTTGGCTGCTTCCCTCCTTTGGAAACTTGCATGGTGCCTTCCAGGATGAAAGCCAGCCCTCAGGGAGGAGGTTTTCAGGTCAGTTCTAGTTCAGAGGGCTCTGGGTCCTGTTTCAGAAGTACATGATGTCTTCAGGAATAAGGACTGTGGTGGTTTGAATAAAAATGACCTCCATAGGTCCACAGGGAGAAGCCCTATTAGGAGGTGTAGCCTTTCTGGAGTAGGTGTGGCTTTGTTAGAGGAGGTCACTGGGGACGGTCTTTGAGATTTCAGAAGCTTAAGCAGTTCCTGGTGTGTGATTCACTTCCTGCTTCCTGCTGATCCAGATATAGAACTCCCAGTTCCTTCTCCAGCACCATATCTGCCTACGGGCTACCATGCTTCCCGATATGACAATATGGACTAACTCTATGAAACTGTAACCAGTCCGAATTAAATTTTTTCCTTTATAAGAGTTGCCATGATCACGGTATCTCTTTGCAGCAATAGAAACACTAAGGTCTAACCCTAACTAACTAAACCTACCTTCTGCCTCTGAGGGGCAACCAAGGGCACTAGCAATAGGCTGTATGTTTTGAGCACATATCTGAGCTGGGGCTTATGAGAAATGGACCATTACATTTGTTGATAAAAATACTGAGGTTAATTGGAGTAGGGTGGCATCCACTGCTTTTGAGTACAGACCAGTTGTCCTTAAGTCTTCCAGGAGAGCCTTACCTTGGGCTGGGAAGAGTCCTCTTTTCCCAAATACTTAGTAAAGTTGTATCACCTCAATAGTGTCATGATGAGGCATAGCAGACATGTCCAGAAGAGGGCACACAAATATCTAAAAACGAAATATCCATAACCTGAGTCAAAAGATGTCAGTTAAATGAGATATACCCCTGTTAGCTAGGAATAGCATACCTAGGTCAAGCTGAGTGATGCAGGCCAGCAGGCCTAGCTACTTGGAGGCCAGCAGGAGGATTGCAAGTTCTACTCTAGCCTGGATAACTTAATACAAAATGAGTACCAACAAAGACGGATAAAAAAGGCTAGAGGTGCAGTTTTGTGGTCGAGCATGAGGTAGCATGCGCAAGGCCCTGGTTTCAGCACCCATACTACGGAGCAGCAGCAGCAACAGGAAGGGCAGGTCTTTGAAACACAATGGCTTGCGAATCTTTGAATTATGTTCCAGTGTCAAAAGAACTCAGAGGGAATTGTCAAGCGTCCATGCTAGCTGCTTCCCATTCCCGTACCCTGTAGAGATTTTATGCTGCTGTTCTAACAGTGGGGAAAATGGATGATTTGTGTTAGAATCATAGCTCATGCTTTTTGTAAAGACCAGTTCAGAATTATATACTCCAAACTGCTGGAACAAACATTCATCATTACACATAGTATAGTAATCAAAAAAAACATCAACAAGCTGGTAAAGTTGAACTTATATGAACCTTCTATGTAACTAAAATCCAAGATGGTAGCAGTTAACTATAGAAGCCGTTCATTCAGGCATTCAGCAGCTTCCTTCCATACTAACACCTACTGGGTATAAGATATCCTGTGAATTGGATTTGTAGAAATGAAAAAGCAGACATGGTCTGGAAACACAGATTTTAAGAAATTAATTATACGAATAGGTATTTCCTCAGAGTTATTTCTTCTTGGAGGGAAGGAGAGAGGCACATAAGTCTTTAGAAGCTCACAAAACTCACAAGGAAGTTACATGAACTTAGAAAAAGTTCCAGGTGCAAGGGGATCATTCCTGGAGATTGTATAAGTGATAAGCAATTGTGAGAAGAGACCTTTGGTGGAGCTGCCCACAGCCTTTTCAGAGAATTCCAGGAATGTATCTTTCATGAGCTTGCTCACTCTGGGGAGGACTTTTCGGTGTTACACTGCCTTAAACAAGATGTGGGTGGAATAGCTTCTTTGATCTATTCTCAGTGACCCATGAATAGACATTTCATGTTCACACCTCTCCAGAATAAATCACATGGCACCTGAATAGGAACACAACAGAAAAAATATAGTCAGGATAAGAGCAGTTGAATGGCCCCTGCAGTAGATGACAAGCAACTGAAGCCGAGGGTTTGAAACCGGAACAGAAACTGAAGTTCGAAGGTAGAGTGTCCACAGAGGCAATTCTGATGGCTACCTTATCCAATGTGCTACGTCATTGTGTGTCCCCTTGCTATAATGGTAGTTATGTGGGTGCTAATGTATACAGCTGAAGTTGGGTCATCTAAGGGTGGTGGAATGTAGCTTGAAAGGAATGTGCCATGCCTCTTTGATCAGTGAAATCTATCACCTAAGTAACAAGGATGCCATCGCAATGGCTGGTGGACCAGAGACTACCGCGGTCTCTGACAGGAGCGCATATGGGAGAATCCTAAGCAGGATCTGAAGGAGGTATGTAACATTTGTTGTGGGCAATAAGATATACAGCTGAGGCTCAGCCACTTGCCTGGAAAGAACTTACCACACAGAAGAGGGACTACCGCGGGGAAAAGACACGCAAATGCTCAGCTTGCCATTACCTCTGATGTGTCAGGAGAAATAGAGGAAAGTAAGAACTAGATGGAGGTGTTGGTTTGCCAGTTCCTAAAGCTGGAAGGGCTTGAGGTAAAATACGTATCTTAGATTGGTGCTGCAAAGCCCTTCCTAGTGGCTAAAACTCAGAACCCAGAGGGAGAGTTCAACAGCGAAGAGGGAGAGAGCAAAGCGAAAGCACGCAGGGTGTTTATGACTCAGCATGAACATGGGGCCCTTAATAAGGGCCCAGTAAAGTGAACATTGGTAAACGGGAATATTCTACCTCTGAAGTGCTTGAACTGGGGAGATTTTTAAACAATAAATGAGAGAGTCTCTCATAGTCTGGCTTTGGAGATTGTGGGACATGGGGGGCAAATAGGTCAGCCAGAGTGTCATGGAAGCAGGGAAACTGAGTCACAGAGCTATTTATCCTTTCTTGAGACAAAGGTTTCATAACCAGTCGATATCAAGGAAGTCCCAGAAGACCTGACTGATACGGGCCATTAGGGACACTTGGCTGTCTCTGGATGAGTTCCATATGAATATCAGGGCCTGGAGGATGATAAAGCATAGGCATTATTGAGGGGACTAGAAACTAAGAAAGTGGTATCTGATTCCCAGTTTATTCAGCCAGTTAGGACTTTATAGGAGAGTTAAGGGAGAGATCAGTTCCATGGGGATTATTGGGACTGGTATAGAATTCTGGGGGTTTTGCTGGGCTTCATAGTTGGCCATGGTCTTTGTGGGGCACAGGGGCTCTGGGTGATCTAATTGACTTAGATTACAATGCAGATAGATATAATGTGCTAAGGCATTCAGGAGGGGACGAAAAAGGCAAAACAGATTATGGAACATGTTTATGTAGGTCACTAAGAAGTAAATGCGGCAAGATTTTAGAGGAGCTCAAATTTATAGTAAAAATTGACAGCGAGACACATTCAGGGCTTTTAAGCCCCTCTAAGACCTTAAAGCCCGAGGAAGAGTTCATCAGTAGGCTGGGTTGTCAAGCTTCTCCCAAGTATTCTGCACATATTTGGGCACATTTCATCCACAGCCAAGAAGCAGAGAGCGATGAAAGATGATGCTCAGTTTGCCTTCCCCTTTGTGTAAGGTCTAGGGCCCCAACCCAAAGAATGTTCTTGAGTGTGGGTCTTCCCATCTCAGCCTTGTTGTAATAGGAGTGGTGGGCTGCGTTCCTGCCCAGCTCTGCATGGCTAGCTTTATCAGAAATAATTACACGGAAACTATATTCTTTTAAACACTGCCTTGGCCCATTAGTTATAACCTCTTATTGGCTAGCTCTTTCATATTGATCTAACCCATTTCTAATATCCGTATTGCCACTTGAGTATGGCTTACCGGGACAAGTCTAACGGGCATCCATCTTGGAGAGGAGAGTCATGGCGACTGCCTGACTTGGCTTCTTTCTCCCAGCATTCTGTTCTGTCTACTCTGCCTATCTAAGCTGCTGTCCTATCAAAAAGGCCAAGGCAGTTTCTTTATTAACCAATAAACATATGACCCTCCTCCATCACAGCCTAATCAAGACAATCCTTCGGGCGTGGCCAGGTTCCTTCTACTTTACCTTCCCTGCTGTGATGGATTACACCCTTGGACCATGAGCTTGAATAACCCCTTCTCTCTTAAGATGCTTGTCACTGCTTATTTTCATTTCAGCAGAAGGAAAAGAAACAAAGATGGCCCTGCCAGTTAAAAATATTAAGATTACCCAGCATGAGCTGGGCATGGGGACCCATAATTGTAGTCCCAGCAGTCAGGAGGTAAAGGCAGATGATCTGGAGGTCAAGGTCTTATAACACAAGGAGTTCATGGACAACCTTGACTATGTGAGACCTTCCCTAAAAATATAATAGAGTAAGATAAAATGAAATCAAATCACCCAGTATGTAGGTAGCAAGCCCAAAATGTTGAACTCAGTTTTATTGGATTCCGAAGTCAATGTACTTCCTATTGTGTCTGTTATGTAACTGGATCTGAAATCATCCTTTTGAGTTCCCAGTTAGCTAATGCCTTATAAGGCCAGCCAGAATAACTTACTGATGCGCAAACCCTCACTCCATATAGCTTTGTCAGATGATTTTTTTTCCCTTGTACTTAGAGAAGAATATCGCAGATGTCAGGAAGCAACAGGCATGTTCCGTAGCCAGAAATCAGCACCCACGTGAACATCAGTTGCCTAAATGTTTTCTTTCATATATCTTGATATTTCTCAGAAGCACACCATCTGTTCATAGAATAGATAACCAGAAAATATATTTGGTAGTTTTCCTCTTCTCTTGTAATGAATTATCTTTGTTCTTATGCATATGCAATCAGACTTTTGAGCAGGATTATAAAATACCTACCATCTCATCACTCCAAAGGAAGGAAATGCGTATTAACTAGATTAGATATGAGGAAAGGACAAAGAAGTTAAGAGCACCTGACCAGGTGCCAAAAGACGCACACTACATGTTCTTTTGTATAGGAGAGAGAGAGAAAGACTGAATTGGAAGTAGAATATTGAGTAGAAGAGATTGGGAATGGTGTGTATAGAGTTAAAAGGGGGCGATCGGTTATATCAGTACACACTACATGCATGTATGAAAGTGCACACTGAACCTCATTAATATGCACAGTTAACATGAGGTAAACATTTTTAAAAGTGTTCAGGTCCTGGTTGTGACAGATAGTTGAAACATTCAGGGCAGTGACAATTACACAGTAATAATTCAATAACAGCAAAGTATTTTTGAAATTACATATTTTTTTTTAATTTGTAGTGCCTCTTCCCCTTACTGTCAATAGACTAACTGCCCCACCGTTTTGCCCTATGTGGCATGTAAAAACCTTAAAGTCAAAGTAATCTCTCCATTTGCTTATCTAAAGACTTTTATTGTTCCCCTAAAGGCACTGGTAGCGAAAAGATGAAATGCCCACCCTTAAGACCACAGAGCCGAGTTCAAGGAACAGCCTGAGCCAATTGCCATGTAGATGCATTTAGTTTTCACGATGGGAGGGATGAAAACAGGTATGAAGTTCATGTTGGTTTATCCCTGTAAGTACACTTGATTGATGACATCTGAAAGAAGAGGAGGGATTCACCAAAGGCAGAGAAGTAGAAGGGTGAAATGTTCTAGAGGAAATGCATTGATTACCCCTGTCTCATTTTCTCCTTCCTCAGCTGCTCCACGCTCATGGCCATGACAAGGCTGATATCCAACATGGATCATGGCATGTTTCCATAGATGTTAAAAGTACTGAAACATTTCCACACTGGTTAGTAAGCATTTCTACTTCAAAGTAGCAGAGTGACTTCAAGGCTGCCATTCCTCTGCCATGGCTGCCCAATGTTCTCCCTCAGAATTCACCAGGCCTCACTAGAATCAGTGACTAAATCATTGCTGCCAAAAAGGGGTCCTGAGAGACCAGTTTCTCACTCAGAAAGCCTGCAGTCTCCTCTTAGGTCATCACTGGTGCCATATCTGCTTTAACTATTTTGAATGTCACATAGCTGTAATCCTAGCCCCTGAAAAGCTGAAGCAGGAGAACTGGGGTCCAGGCCAGCTTGGGTTATATAGTAAGTCCCAGACAAGCTGTGTCTCAGTTTCCGTCTTGATTATAATTCATGATGTCATGCCAAACCCACAGTTCAGTCTCTATTTCATCTCCTGGGAAAGATGCATGAAACTGAAAACTGAAAGTGACCTTGCCTAATCTCCCCCTTCCTTTCAGTTTGTTCCGTGACTATTGACACCAGCAGAAAGAAACTCACTAGTCCTTTGGAGAATTACTAATTTAGCATCTCATGTTAAGTCCTCAGATCTTTGCAGTATATTTTTCTCTGTGGTTGCTTATTTTAGTGAAGTAGTCACAGAAATGAATCTGTTCTTCAAATAGAATTACAGCTAATAGCCTTGATTTCAGCAGATGTTAACAGAGGGCAACTTTAAATCTTTTGCAGAGAAATAAATGTTCACCCTTGGTTAGCAAATACGCATGACTGTTGCCCTTACAACCATTTTGAAAACTGTGAGCTAACTCTCACAGCTGAGCTGAAGAAGGGGATAGATTAAACACGTTTAGTTTGTGTTTGTGTGTACTTATGGATGCTAAGTCATCAATACCACAGTGGGATATTTAATAGAAAGGATCGTGTCCTCTGTACTGTCTTCAAAGTCACTCACTGAATATCCATTACTGCCATCACTGTTTCAAGGAGGAATTGGTGTCTCTAGAAAACGAGGGTAGAGTCTTCAGTGTCTTTCCTGAAACACTGCAGGAGATAGTGCTCACTTTTCAGCTTCTAGATGTTAGGAAAACTTTTATTTGCTTTTCCATTATTGAGAAGTTGAGCTCCTAGAGGCAGCCGTCTTGCCTTTCCATACATTATGTATGCATATCGCCTAATGACTGGAGGTTTTCAAAATAAGCACCATCAATAATTATTCCAGACTTCCCATGTGAGCTAATGAACTTCAGCTGTAGCCAGGGACTTTTCACCGTGATGATGGTAGACAAAGGTTGGGGGACAGAGGACTGGGGCACAGCAGTCCTCGTCAGAGAGAGAGAGAGAGAGAGAGAGAGAGAGAGAGAGAGAGAGAGAGAGAGGGAGAATTTAGAACGTTTTCAAAATTATTATGATCAAGAGAAGCAGGGGGCAGCTTTCATTCCTCTCCTCCACATGGTGTGGGATTTTAATGCAGTCATTACCATAGCGTTTAATGCTAATGATTTAACTCTTAGCCAGCAAATGCTTATCAGTTGTAATTTGGCAACAGAACACACAGAGCATCACAATGGAAGTTCAAAGACTCCAGCAAGTTCTACTCAGATACACTAAATATACGTCATGGAAAAAGGTAGCTAATGAGATATAAAGAAACATGCAGAATCACTAGAGGGAAAGAAACCAGTGAAAGTAGCTCAGACCATCCCTGGGAGGAGGGAGGAAGAGAGTAACATTATCACGAATGAACTCTGCCTCTGGTTAAAAACTAAGGCGCTATCACAGGCAGGCTGCCTGAAGCCAGGAGAGTTATGAGTTCACTGAGAATCTGACAGGGTCAGCATGCAAACCTCCTCCACCGATCCCATGAGTATCATAGTATCAGAAAATGATGACACACGAGGAATTAATTCATTTGCTTAATATTTATTGAGCATTTTCCATTATAGTTGGCATGCCTAGGCATTGAAGATAAAGTAGTAAATGAGGCACCAAAATCTCTGACTTTAAGGTTATTATCAAATAAATTATGAACACGCTTTTGGAGAATGGCAAGTGTTCTGAAGAGAAAAGAATATGAGGGCTTCAGCACATGAAGGAAAGGCTGAATTATTTTAGGGAAGGTAGTCAAAATTGCTTCTTGTGGAAGATATATTAATTCAAAAATGACTGAAATGAATATGTCAACTGTAGAAATGCCTCTGGGAGGACCAGTCTAATCCAGGAGGAAGGCCTGAGGTGGGTGAACACAGATACCCCAGGCAAGATGCTCTAAATAGAGAGAAAAGCCAACTAGGCGATTGTTAGGGCTCCACAATCAGAGATGCTCTGAGAACTTGGTCTAGAGTGGATGTTATTATTAGACACAATTCTTCTATACCGCTCTGTGTGGGGCAATATTATACAGGCCACGTATTTATGCCTTGTATCAGCAGCCAACCTCTCAAGCCACAAAAACAACAGAGGTGCTAAAAGCATTTTCAGACTGGCTGTCTCTGGAGCTCAGGATATGCTGCTCCTTGATTTGTAATTATGGAGATGGCCTGAGAAGAGGCATCAATTCCAAGCTAGTGACGGAGCTGCGGACATGACTTTAGTCCTGCTACCCTAGAAACAGGATGCTAATAAACTTCCCCCTCAGTTTACCTTGGAGGATAAAAGATGTTTGGAAAATAAACGCGGGTGACCTTCAGGATTTAAATGAGCCCTGAGACTCCCAATATTGCTATGTAAACTGTGTCTCAATTATTCCCACACCTCCATGCTGGCCCCAAAAGTTAGTTTATGTTGGGGTTCAGGCCCCAACAACTCTGTCATCATTACTAAGGTCACCTGTGGGAAATCTGTCACCTGTGGAACACGATGTTTTCAATCTGTGATCTGGGGTAGGACTTAATTCAATCCTTGGGTTTGCCACTCATGGTATATGTTACATTAGTAATTTTTAAACATTATTTTCATTTATGTGTGTGTATGTGTGTACCTGATTGTTTATACGTGTACCACATGTGTGAAGTGCCTTCCGAGGCCGGAAGAGAGTCTCAGATACCTGCAGCTAGAGCTGCGGCGCTAGTGAGTCACTGTGCGGGTGCTAGTGAGTCACTGTGCGGGTGCTAGTGAGTCACTGTGCGGGTGCTAGTAAGTCACCGTGTGGGTGCTAGTGAGCCACCACGTGGGTGCTAGTGAGCCACCATCGGGTGCTAGTGAGCCACTGTGCGGGTGCTAGTGAGCCACTGTGCGGGTGCTAGTGAGTCACTGTGCGGGTGTTAGTGAGCCACTGTGCGGGTGCTAGTGAGCCACCATCGGGTGCTAGTGAGCCACTGTGCGGGTGCTAGTGAGTCACCATCGGGTGCTAGTGAGCCACCACGCGGGTGCTAGCGAGCCACCGTGCAGGTGCTGGGAACAGAACTCTGGTCCTCTGCAAGAGCAGCCAGTGCTTTTAATCACTGAGCTGTGTTTTCAGGCCTGAATTACTAAATTCATGTCAGCTCTCTGCACCTCCGTGTCTTCATCTGGAAAACGAGAGTAAGATGCTGCTCACCCTGTGTGACCCCAGGGCTAGATACTCCGCAAGTTCACATGTCTTCTTAGGAGACTGTCTACTGTTGCCACACACAGTCTTCTGCGTGCCACGCTGTCTCATGTTTTAGACGATTATTATCAACAATCGAGCAGTGTAGACCATGATGCCTTCTTTGATATCTAGGGATCAGTTAGGCCATGCCATCAGTTCCAGCTTCCTTTTAATGTTTTAAAAAATGGGTATAGACTCTATCTCACAAGAAGGTTAAGCGAGTTGACAGACGTTCAAGCATTAATTAGTGGCTGAGCTGGAGTGCACAGTCCAATAGGACACTTAGTAAAGATGTAGGGAAGAAGTTGGCAGTACTGTTTCGTGAAGTCATAAACAGTATAGGAGGCCATAGTTAAGCGATATGTTCACATTACAGTAGAACCAGAACCACGCAGGGAAGAGACTGAACTAGCAATGGCTTCACACCAAAGGGTCTCTCCCTAGAGCCACTTCTAGCTAGCTGTGCTCTTTCAAAGAGGTCGCTCAGCTTCCTCGTGACATGTGGAGGGGCCAGATGACCTATGCTTCACAGAATCAGTGACATAAGGTGTGAACCAGCTTCCTGTCCTGCTCAGTAATGTTCACTGTGTCTGACCCGAAGTGGTCACCCGTAGAACAAAAATATTGGCCATAGATAGCCAAGACGCTGACAGAAAGAGTTAAAAATAGAATAATACAAATGGATTTTCTCTGAGCAGAATGCATTCATCAGCCTCACAGAATCTGAGGACCCGTGAGCAGTGAGGTGATTTTGAGGGCTCTTGCTGGGAAATTTTCTGACTGCCAGACTCCACATCAGTCTACCCGTGCTGTCTTTCTGTGTCCTTTCCTGACCTCCTGTGCTATTTGTAGCCACTGACTGTGAAGTCTGCCACTCCTCTCAGAACCGGTCTGTGGGACACATTTCTCAGGCTCCCCAGAACAAGCCTTGCTCGTGAAGAAGGCCACTGCTTTCAGCGTGCAGCCTCCATCTGGCTTCTGCTGTCAGGCTGTCTTAGGTATATTTTGGTTATACTTTTTTTTTCCCTGGCAAAAGTCAGCTGTCCTTCCCAGGCTGCCCACAAGGCCCCATTCTTTCCTGAATACAGTTCTTCCAGCTGGAACGTCTGTACCCAGTTAGAGCAGAGCCCAAAGCCTTTCTCCTTGGGTACACTACTCAGGCCGTGGTAACTGGGACATTCACCAGGGCTTGGTAGACTTCCCGGGGAAAAGTGTTCACCCCACCATGACATCCGTAGTGAAAGGCTTGGTCTGCAGGGTTCCACCAGAGCCATGCTAGGGACCATTTATTGTCATCCCCTCACAACTTACCATCCACTCAGCTCCACTAGCTTTCATGGAAGCAATCAGATTCTGTTAATCCCAAAGATGGGATGAGAAAGACCATTGATCCAAATCATCATGGCCAAATTAATCAAAGCAAGCTTTTTTTTTTAAATTTATGTACACAGACTGCTCCCCCCCCCTGCCAGGTGGGGTTTATGAAGTCAGCATTAGATGCAAAGAAGACAGACAAGTCTTGTACAGAGCTCAGGGAGAGAAGGTTCCCAAATGGAGGAAAAGAGGCAGCATTATGGGACCAGAATAGAACAGGTGGCAGAAACAAGGTAATCACAACAGGTGGGCTTAATAAGGTATTCACAGGGGTCATATAACCTTCTGAAACAAAGGTGGAGTTGCAAGATGGTTATAGATAACTTCCTGAAATGAAGATGCGATTGACATTCCTGGAACAGGCAGTACAGAGCCATTTATAGTTGAGGTTACATGGCAGGAGTGTGGGGTAGGGGGGCACAGTCCAGTCCTTGAGAAACAGAGGGTTAATCATAAACAGGAATAAGCCTTGCTTGTCTTTACTATAAGATAAACCTAAGATGGAGGCAGACTGGTTCTTCACCTTTATGGGTTGTCTTAAAAATGATTCAGATGGGAGGGTTGGCATCTTGTCAGGACTAGAGTTGTAGTAGGAGAAGCAGGCTGCATCCTGCTGCATGGCTAGCTTAACTCCTGAAATAACCACACAGAAATTGTATTAATTAAATTACTGCCTGGCCCATTATTTCTAGCCTCTTATTGGCTAACTCTCACATATTAGTTTAACCCATCTCTATTAACGTGTATCATAACTTGACTGTGGCTTACCAACATGAGTCTAACCAGCGTCTGTCTCAGGCAGGAGAACCATGGTGTCTGCCACACTGTCCTTCTTCCCAGTACTCAGTCTGTCTACTCTGCCTACCTAAGCTGCTCCCCTATCAAAAAGCCAAGGCAGTTTCCTTATTCAACCAATGAAACCAACACAAATATAGAAGGACCTCCTACACCAAGAGTCAGATTTTTTGTTTTGTTTTGTTTCTTTTTGTTTTTATTTTATTTATTTATTTATTTATTTATTAAAGATTTCTGTCTCTTCCCCACCACCGCCTCCCATTTCCCTCCCCCTCCCCCAGTCAAGTCGCCCTCCCTCTTCAGCCCAAAGAGCGATCAGGGTTCCCTGCCCTGTGGGAAGTCCAAGGACCACCCACCTCCATCCAGGTCTAGTAAGGTGAGCATCCAAACTGCCTAGGTTCCCACAAAGCCAGTACGTGCAGTAGGATCAAAAACCCATTGCCATTGATCTTGATACAGAGTTTACTGTTTTCTTTTCTTTTCTTTTTTTTTTCTTTTTTAAGGGTACCTCTAAGAATGGGAAGGATACACTGTTAGATTGGGATTGATTGAGGTGACATGGAAATAAAGAGGAACCCAACCTCTGCAGAAGCAGAGTAGTCCTTTAATCAGAAAATCAAAGGGCAGCGGTCTCCTTAGAGTGGAGATTGTGCACCGAGCACAGGGGGTTGGGGTTTTAGGTGGCAAAAAGGAGAACTTGGAGGGCGGAAGATTCAATTTGCAGGTCAGTTCCCCTGAAGTGGAAAATACCATGGTAAATACCATGGAGGTTGGTTTGCTGATCTCTCTTTCAGAAGTCTCTGATGGAGGAAGGTCATTGGCTAATAAAGGCACTGCCCTGGCCCATTTTATTGGTTAGAGGATAGGTGGGAGGAGAAAGCAGAACAGGACGCTGGGAGGAAGAGGAAGTGAGCTAAGAGACTCCACAGCTCTCTCGGGAGCAGACGCCTGAGAGAGACGCCGTGCCCCGCTCCCAGCATGAAGCTCCGACCCAGGATGGACATAGACTAGAATCTCCCCGGTAAGCGCACCTTGGGGTGCTACACAGAGAGAAATGGGCTAAATTAATATGTGAGAATTAGCCTAGAAGAGAATGGGCCAAGCAGTGTTTAAAAGAATACAGTGTCCGTGTAATTATTTTGGGTAAAGCTAGCCGTGGGGGCGGCCGGGTGCCGGGGACGCAGCCCTGCCACTCCAATTACTACATATGGCGCCCCAACGTGATGGACTAAACCCACTTAAAAAACCTGAGAAGGCTTAAAAATAAGGGAGAGATTAACACAGATTTTTGCTGTTTGTTGGTGGCGTGCTGTAGAGAGATTTCCTGATTCGGCAACAGTACCAGAAAAAACCGCTGTGTCATTTTAAAGCGCGACTTCCTGGGGCTGTGCCGCCATTGCGATCTCTGTCTGGCTCCTGTGGGAGACAGAGCTTTTGAATAGAGCATTTGGAGTAAAGTGCTACGATTTGTTTGATGGCAACTAGACTCACTATGTTCTCGGGTCTGCTCTGCTTGTTAGAGGCAAGCATGCGCTTTCTTCTAAGAAAAGCTTCCTGACTCAGAATCTCCCCGGTAAGCGCACCTTGGGGTGCTACACAGAGAGAAATGGGCTAAATTAATATGTGAGAATTAGCCTAGAAGAGAATGGGCCAAGGGGTTTTTAAAGGAATACAGTGTCCATGTAATTATTTTGGGTAAAGCTAGCCGTGGGGGCGGCCGGGTGCCGGGGACGCAGCCCTGCCACTCCAATTACTACAAGTCTCCTGGATCCCAACAGCATTCCACAAGTGATATCAGTCAAATTAGCTTTGTTTACTAGAGTTCCTCAGCCTCCCTAAGGCTTTGCGGTCATTAACCCTGCATACACAGCCATTTTAAAACGAACTTACTAATTTTTAATCGTTTCTATTATTTTTGAAGATTACAATATAATTACACTATCGTCTCCCCTCCTTTTTCTCCCTCCAATGTACTACTTCCTTTCATATGTACTACTTTTTGCTCCATTTAAAATTCATAGCCTCTTTTTTATTAAATGTTATTACATATATACATGTGCTTACATGTTATTACACACATATGCACACAAATATATACCTAAATATATACCTAAATACATGAATATGATATGCTTAGTCTGTATAATATTACTTTTATGTATGCTTTCAGGGCTTACCATTTGGCATTGGAAAATCAGTTGGTGTGACCGTCCTTGGGGAAGACTCTTTCTCCTTATCTCAGCTTAGAAGCATGTAGTCTTTGTGTAGACTTGAGCCTCATGGTCTTTCTGCAATCCAATTTAGCATGCCTATTGCTCTTGTTTTGTTCAGCTCATGTTTAGGTTGTGATGTCGGTGAGATCTTATGAGTGTAGCCTCTGATATTACTAGGAGACACACTTCTCATGGCAAACTTCTGATCCTCTTTTGACTTGGACAGTGTTTCTGCCCTCCTTCTGCAGTGAACTCTGAGCCTTGGATTGGAACTGCTCTGTGATTGGTTGTGGTTTTCTGCAAGCATCTCCATCTGTTGCAAAGAGAAGTTTCCTTCATGTGGGGTGAAGGATCCCTTTTCTGGAGAATAAGGACAAATATTTATAGTGTAGTGAGAGATTATGTTGGTGTAGTAAAATGGCAGTTGCAGGTTCTTCTCTGACCTATGACTAGTCCAGCTCTGGGTAGTTATACAGGTTTCCAGTACCACACATGACTTTCCTCTTGTTTAAATGGGTGAACTTACTTTTAACCATAGACTGTGTTCCAGGGAAATGTTTGGGTTGAGGTTAGCCACAAGAATGTGTAGCCTCTATGATCAGTTCAATCCCAAATTCTACAGTACATGGAGACACTTCCAGATTTTCTTTGGATGTCTTTCATCTTTGCAAATTGAGTAATAGAGTTTTGAGATACTAGAGTGATTGATGTACAATACACTATTGATTATATTTTCTCTGGCTATATGAAATTAGTTTGAATATAACACAGTTTCATTCAAAAGAAATGAACAAAATTCCCTGTCATGCAGATTACACAAATAGGTATGCAATTTGATTATGTAAATAAATAAAGGATGGTAAAGAGATTTTGGCTAAGTCTGCAGCCACCAGGGTCACACATAGAACATAGAGTAAGAGCAACCCCTCTCTGCTGCTGGGCTAACATGCAGGAAAGAGCCCTGTGTTGAGTGCTCTACAGACTCCAGGCATTTCAGACTTGAGGGGTCAGTCCAGTGCTCAAGGCTGTCTGGAGGAGTCAGCCAGAAAACCTCACACTTATCAAAGCAGCAATGGCTTTTCTGCTGCCACTGTAAAATGGACCATGATGCTGGCTGTTGGCAAGGGCTCCAGATGAGAAGTGCTGCTGTCAACAGAAAAAGTACTTTAATATTTATGCTTTTGCCCCTAAATAAAGTTTAGGTGACAAGCTTAAACATGGCTCATACTTGCTTTAACTGAGTATTGACTTGTGACTGTTAGGCGCTCTAACCATTCACACCCCTCTGGCCTTCAAACACTTTGTGACCCTTGTGGTTTAATGTGAATAAAGTAGGCTCCTTCCACATGAGCTCAGACCCGAGCATTGCCCATTTATGACCTTCAGAAAGTTGTCCATACTTTTTTAGTTCATTTTCTTCTCTAAAGTGAAGATACTAATGCAATCCAATTCTTAAACACTAGATGGTTTTATATCAACTTAACACAAGCTAAAGTTATCTGAGAGAAGGAAACCTCAATTAGAAAAATGCTTCCCTAAGATGGGATTGTTGGCAGGTCTCTAAGGCATTTTCTTAATTAGCGATTGATGAGAGAGGGTTCAGCCCATTGTGAGTGGAGCTACCCCTGAGCTGGTGGGGGTTCTATAAAAATTCAGCCTGCCCCTCCCTCTCCAGTCCACAGAGCAGTCCGGGTTCCCTGCCCTGTGGTAAGTCCTAGGTCCTCCCCACTCCGTCCATATCTAGGAAGGTGAACATCCAAACAGAGGAATGGGGGGAGGGGGAGAAGGGTGGGAGGAGGGGGAGGGAAATGGGAGGCTGGGAGGAGGTGGAAACTTGTTTTTTGTTTATGTTTTTTTTAAAAAAAATTAAAAAAAAACTGTAAAAAAAATTCAGCCTGAGCAAGCCATAAGGGACAAGCCAGTAAGCAGCCTCCTCCATAGCCTCTGCACCAGCCTCGGCTCCAGGTGCCTGTCCTGACTTCCCTCAGTGATGGACTGTTTCCTGGAAGTGTAGGCTGAAATAAACCCTTTACTTCCCAAGTTGCTTCTGTCATGATATTTCATCACAGCAATAGAAACCCTAGCTAGGACAGAAATCACCAGACTCATGTAGCAAATTTCCTTATCCTCTGAGACATCCCAACAGTCCTGTTTAAAGGAAAAAAAACAAGATGGTTACTAGAAAGGAATGTTCATACAATTTGGGTAATACATGATTACTTTGTAATATGGTCTTAATGGAAAGCAAACAGGAAATAGGACTTTATTGGAAATCTGTTTTGACTGATTTCTCTTCTGGAGAGACCTGAGTTTCTCTTGTACAGACTTATAAAAAATGAATTCATTAGCTTCTATCCTATCCCTGAGCAATGGCTCACTATTCCCTAAAACATTGTCTCACTTTTATTGTTATAAATGCACATTACTTCTGGGTTCATTTATTTATGTGGGACTAACATATTCAGCAAGTTGGTTTTATCATCATTAAAAACTTTCTTAGAAGTCTTTATAGTTTTAGCTTTAAATAAATGTTATTACACAAAGGCCATCCCATAATTGCATACTTTCCCACTTTGTGTAGGGGTATTCTTCCTCCCCACAGAAGGATTGCTTCTGAACTGCTCATATGCTGATCACAGGCACTGAAGTCCTGACGATAGCAGAACAAGCAGTCATAGAGATGCCTCAGTGGTGCAGATTGACTCACGATTAATAAAAGCTCAGAAATAGAAACCAGGGCTTAACCTGAAGATCAGAAAAGCAAAGCAGCCAGCCACTGGCTCTTATCTTGACCTCAGTATGAAATGGCGACCCTGCCTCCAGGAATCTCAGGATGAGACTGTGTCTGAGAGCTGTTTCCTCCCATTTTATATTCCTTTCTAGGGCTGGGATTAAAGGCATGCACTGCCCGGTTTCTATGGCAACTAGTGTGGCTACTCGGATTAAAGGTGTGTGCTACCACTGCTTGCTCTGTAAGTTTTACCAGTGGGGCTGTTTTACTCTCTGATCCTCAGGCAAGCTTTATTTATTAAAATACAAGTGAAATGCCACTCCAGTAAGTTGAATGTAGGACACTGCTATATACCTCTGGTACCCAGTATCAGGAATGTGCAAATGTATTTATTCAAAATTGCAAAGTAAGTATGACAATGTCACCATAAATGATAGACACAGGGGTCTGCCAGGCTTTTCTCCAGTCATTTTCTTCAATTGACTTCTCTGAAGTTATTGATAAGGAACCTGCCTGGAGTATCCTGTCATAGTCACTGATAATACCTAAGTAATGTCCTAGGAACTCTGGTACTTCTCCCATTCCACTCATTGAGACCATTCTAGGTCCTTTTTTTCTTTCAACTCTTCTGTGATTATATTTCTATTATAGTGAGCAGAATAGCATCCAGCAAAGTAGGTCTTCTAACCTTTGTTAGAGCAATGATTCCCTTCCCCACCATATTCACAAAATCATCAAACATAACATCATCATAACTGCTGTGGGAGCTCCATCCACTCCTCCAGCCAATAGCCTTTAAGATGCCAGCCCACTTGAGTGCAGTCTCTTACACTATAAATGCAGCTGTAAATCGTGCACTCTCTCTCTTGTTTCGGGCTCTCACTTCTGGCTGCTAGACTCTGTTCCTGTTTCCCGTTTGTGCAAAGGATTGTAATTTAGGATAGTGATCTGTAAGTCTTCCCTAAATAAATAACCCTTTATTATATGTAATTCTGAACTAGTGTGAGATTATTTTGTATCTTCTGCCATCATTTGGTGCCCAAACATGGGGACCAGCCCACACTTTTTGGGATAGGTCGGCCAGCTGTGTGGTGCCTTGGGCACTGACTCTCCTACCTACGGTTTTAGTAGGCCCTCAGACACAGCAGGCTGCTGCTCAGCACTCCCTGGCTCGGAACCCACAACCCACATGCCAGCCCATACACTGCTGCCTGCAATCCCTGCAGTGCACATGGTCCACAACTTGCACTGATGGAAAACTTTGGTTTCCTCTTTATCCTGGACCTAACTTTTGGAATCATTTGATTACCTTAATAACTGTTCTTAATTTGTTAAAGAAAGCATATTTTTCAGTACCTAAGTAAGCAACATGTGCTGTTTGCTGCTGCTAGCATCTCTCAGCCACGTGGCTACCACTGTGACACCTACTGGCTGATAATAATTATTACACCTACTCCAACTCATTGTAATTACTTTTCGACAGGTATGATCTGAAAAACTACAAAAAAATGACAGATAACATCCAGGAGTTCAATAATTATTTTCCTTATATTATAAAAGGTATTGTGCAAGATTTACCATGCTATTTTCCTTCCTATTATTTGATTCTAAGAATTAGCTTTGTTTTCAATATTATCTCATTAAAATGGTTCAACACTATGGAGAGGGATAGCATCAATTTGACAAAATTTTCTGAAAGAATTTGTACTGTTGAATCTGTCAGAATCTGTTGAAAAGTTGTATGTCCAAGGATGAGACATCATCTTTACTGAACAAGTTGGAATCCCCAGTGAAGACATTAGAACAGAACACTGGAAAGGTGATTCAGACTTTAAAAAATGGATGAGTAAAAAGATTTGAAAAGATTGAGAAATTTATTGAAATTGATGATCAGGGACAGAAGGTACAAGGACAGGATTTAGCCTCATCAGTACATGCCAGACCCCTGGATGACATACACAGAGTTTCAACTGCATATATGGTAATTTCCTCAGAAAGGCCATCTGACACAAAGAGTATGCAAGAGAACCAATATGTATGAGTGATCTAAAAGAAATAAAACAGGCAATAGTTTCTTATGGGCTACATTCACCATTTGTCAGGAGATGGTGAAAAAATGTGGTCTTCAAGCACTAAGGCAACCCCACACGATTGGCTTCAATTAATCTCAGCAGTCATAGAAAATGGACCTCAGCTGCTTTGGAAGTGTTATTTGAGAGAAGAGGCAAAAATTTTAGAACAATATGGATAAGCAAAAACATTTGAAACTTCACAAGATCAAATTCTTGGTGAGGGTCATTACTCTGATCCTCAGGAACAAGCTTGCTATGACAAATGTACCTTGTCCCTATGTAGTACAGCAGCTTTAAATGCGTGGGACAGGATTCAGGAACTAGAAAAAAGGACTGAGTTGTAAATTAGGGTTAAACAGGGCCAGAGAGAACCCTTTACTGAGTTCTTACAAAGATTAACTAAGGCTCTACAATTAGGAGTGACAGACCCTGAAGCTAGCCATGTACTAATTGAATCCATAACTTTAGAAAATGCCAACTTAAAATGTAAGAAGATCCTTGAGCATTTAAGGTTTAAATCAGCACCCATAGATGAATGGCTCTCACATACAATAATGTTGAAACATTTGACTATAGTACTGAAGCTTGGGTAGGAGAAGTGATTTCCAATGATATGAGAAGACACCAAAATGCCAAATGCTTTAATTGTGGAAGAATAGGACATCTAAGAAGGGACTGTAGACAAGGAATTCCTAGGAATAATGCCTCCTCTAGGAATGGCAAGAATAGGAGGACTCAGCCTTCTGGTATATGTAGGAGGTGTGGCAAAGGCTGACATTGGACTAATGAATGTTGGTCGACAAGAGACAGACAAGGCAACCTGATACCACTGGGAAACTTCTTGGGGGGCCTCTCGCAGGCCCCAAAGTCAAACAAGGCTCAGTCATTCCAAGTTATTGTGGATAATATGTCTCAACAGGAAAATTATACAATCCAGTGCCTACTGTAAAAAACCATACTGTTCTAGATGATGGATTAGACCTGGAGGATGAGTAAAAACTCTAGTAGGAATTAGGAAATATATATTTTGACAGACTTCTATAAATATCAAGGACCAAAGCTAAGAGTGTATAAATGACATTGTAAATGAGGGATTACTAGACACAGGTGCAGATGTAACTATCATTACTCCAGAATCTTGGCATCCAGATTGGCCTCTTCAAGAGGCAGATATTCAATTCCTAGGAATTGGAACCCTACCTCAAGAAAAACAAAGCATGAGGTGGGTTGAATGCATAGTGCCAGGTCATAAAGGAAGGCTGAGGCCATATGTATCTAATATTGCAGTGAATTTATTGGGCCATGACCTATTACCGTAATGGAATACCCAGGTCAGCATTTCTGTGGTCCCTAAAACTCATGTTTCTGGCAAGGATATTATAAGATATTATAAATGAAGGTCACCAGCCATCCAGGCTGTACAAGAACACAAAGCAACTAGCAAATCTTTAGAGGTACTAACAGCCTTGCCTTTAAAATTCGTAACTGAGGGTTGGGTGGTGGTGGTGCATGCCTTTAATCCCAGCACTTGGGAGGCAGAGGTAGGTAGATCTCTGTGAGTTCGAGGCCAGCCTGGTCTACAGGATCTAGTTCCAGGATAGGCTCCACAGCTACAGAGAAACCCTATCTTGAAAAAACCAAGAAAAAAAATTCTTAACTGAGAAACTCGTATGGGTTAAACGGTGGCCTTTAATGGTTGGTTGCTTCAACATTGCAAATAAGACTTTAGGTGATTGCTCAGGCAGTCAGTTGTCTCTGTCATCTACTGCACATTTTGGAAGCTGCTTGATTGCACTTCCTGCCTACTCAAGTAATATTATCTCCCTTCTTAGACTTTCTATGGAGTTTCAAGATTAGATAGTCATAGTTACTGTCCTCCTAGCCAAGCCATTTCCAATACAGGACTTAGACTCCTTAGGATAGAATGTTTATTAAAACATTCAGCATATGTTCCTTGCTTAATATTGTTTATGCTGGTTGTAATTCTAATCTTATACGTGATATTGGTTCCTAGTGTATATAGTTTTATATTGGGTTTGGAACTCTCTTATTTAAACAAAAGAGGAGGTGCTGTGGGAGCTCCTTCTGCTCCTTCAGCCAATAGCATTTAAGATACCAGCCCACTTGGGCATGGTCTCTTATACTATAATTGCAGGTGTAAAGCATTGCTCTCTCTCTTGCTTCCAGCTCTCACTTCTGGCTGTTCCTGTTCCCATTTGTGCAGAGGACTGTGATTTAGGATAGTGATCTGTAAGTCTTCCCTAAATAAATAACAATTTATTATATGTAATTCTGAACTAGTGTGGGATTATTTTGTATATTCTGCCATCACATAACAAACTTCAGAGGAACTTTGCAGAATTTTCTCACTGCCAAAGACCCTTCAAGACCTACATTCTTAGTCATCGCCAGGATTTTGAGTGCTCTTTTAATAATTTCTATGCCAATTTTCTGTTCTACATTAGCAGACTTCAGTGAATCCAAGGCTGGGGTGCATAAAAGCTGGTCAGAGCACCCTTCTAGTAGACCAGCTTTTATCCTGTTCAAAAGCAGTGCACTTAACGCTTCTCCATCAACATCTCTAGTGCTTATGAGTAGGGTCTTCTGAGGACCACTGGAATTTCTAGAGGAGGTACAATGAACTGGATACTATACATTTTCTTTTCTTGCAACAGAAGATCTTGTAATTCACATTTTGACCTTTGGGTGTATTGATCCTTGATCACACTTCATGCCTTTAATGATTTCTAATCCATCATTCGGTGTTTTCCCACCACCTCTCACTATGACACCCTTTCTTCCAACCTTTTTAATTGCTTCAGAAATGACGTTTCCATTTTGATTTCTTCATATGCAGGAATTACAGCAACCTGAGCAATTTATTCAAGGGTTGTCACTGGTTTAGACTGTGTTTTCAGTTCAGCAATTGCAGCACCACCAGAAACATTATACCTCACCTGGTTTCCAGTGTATTGGCATCTTTGCTGATGCTCTCAAAGCCTTCTTTGACCATAGAGCATGCCAGAACAGTAGCAGTGAGTGGTGGTACCATCTCCAGTCTCTTCATGTGGGTTACCAGCAACACTTTGAACAAGTTAGCCTTAATACTTTATATTTATTCTTTAAATGAATTGACTTTGTGAAGGTCACACCATGTTTTCTTACTTGGGGACTTGTTCAGCTCTTTTTATAACCACCATTCTTCCTTTGGCCCAATGTTACTAATGCAGTATTGGCTAAAAGGTTCACACCTTGAGCAGTAAGGCTAAGCTATCTGCACCAAAACTTATATTTTTGCCCAGGACACTGGTCTCATCTGTAGAAGAACTATGAATAGTCAAAACATTTATACTGGGAACTGGTGGGAGCTCATGAATCAAGTAAGATTATCACAGTGTGTGAGGGGAGAAGTCTTTATTTTTAATTCTAACTTTAAGTAGCTCTGGCTACTTTGGTGGCATCAGAGAAATTTAGTTGACTTTGCAGAGCTCTCTGTTTAGATACATTTGTGGTGGCTGATCAGCCTGTATTGCAGTCTGGAGCATGTATAAAGTGGCATGGCATGGTATGCTGCTTAGGTGTTTGGGTTTTTGTTTTTTGTTTAATTTTTTTTTCTAATTGACACAAGGCAGAGTCATCTGGGAAAAAAGAACTTCAGTTGATAAAACGTCTCCATCATAATGCTTTAATGCAAGATCATATGAACGTTTTCTTGATTAATGACCAATATGGGAGAGCCTAGCCCATTGTGGGAGATGCCACCCCTGGGCAGTTGTTCCTGGGTGGCAAAAAAAGCAAGCTGAGCAAGCCATGGAGAACTAGCCAGTAATCAGAGTTCCTCTATGGCCTCTACTTTAGTTCCTGCCTCCCAGTTCTTGTTCTCTTTGATTTCCTTTGATGAACTGTAAGCCAAATAAATCCTTTCTTCCTCATATCATTTTTGGTCATGGTATTTTATCACTACAACAGAAACCAAACTAGGATGCAAGGTAAGGAACTGTTTTTGATTGTCCCATGAGGCTAACAGTCCAACATTTTATGAAAGTTCATTCCAGTCTCAGGAAAGAGGCATTTTTACCAGGCGTATAGAGATTGGTGTGTAACCTAGAGCCTATTCTTTTTTTTAATATACATTATTTTATTACAAATTTTTTTAAAAAAAAATAACAAGAGAAAATGCAACATCCTAAAAAAAATTACTGGCAATACAAATTCCTATGTATGTTTGCTGTGCTACCATAAGAAATTAAAGAAACCATTAAATATTTAGGAACATTCAACATCAAAAGCTTTAACTCTAACTGTATGTTGTAGCCCCCCAAAAAGCTACAAACTCCTTTTTTAAAAAAGTATTTTCTCTACAAAGAATCTCATCAGCTATACAAAAATCTGTACAGTTTTTATACTGAAGCTAATGTTGAGCTGCTCTTGAATTTCACATTCTTAGCAAAATAAGTTGCCTGAGCACATACACTCCACACATTTTAGGACAGCCATTTATTCTTCATCCTCATCTTCTTCCTCATCATCTTCATCTTCTTCTTCCTCCTCCTCCTCTTCCTCATCTTCTGGTTCATTCTTCTTCTTTGAGCCTGTTGGCCTACCAGGACCCTTCTTTCCTACTTCACTTTTGCCCTTGGCACGGAATGCAGCAATATCCTTTTCATATTTCTCCTTTAGTTTAGCTGCCTTCTGCTCATAGGGTTGTTTATCTTTGGCAGACTGTTCAGACCACATCTCACCCAATTTTTTTGCAGTATCTCCAATAGACAGGCCTGGGTGTTCACTTTTGATCTTTGGGCGATGTTCAGAGCAAAACAGGAAGAAGGCAGACGGTGGTCTCTTTGGAGCATTAGGATCCTTTTTCTTTCCTTTCTTATCCCCTTTGGGAGGAACGTAATTCTTCATCTCCCTGTCATAGCGAGCTTTGTCGCTCTTGGCCAAATCTTCGAACTTCGATTTTTCCTTTGCAGACATGGTCTTCCATCTCTCGGAGCACTTCTTGGAGAACTCGGCGAAGTTGACCGACGAGTCGGGGTGCTTCTTCTTGTGCTCCTCGCGGCACGTCTGCACGAAGAAGGCGTACGAGGACATCTTGCCCCGCAGCTTGTTGGGGTCTCCCTTGCCCATCGCTGACGGTGGCGCGGCGTCTACCTGGCGCGAGCGCGTCCCTCCGAGGCCGACACGAACACTTCCTTCCCCAAGCTCCGGCGAGAACTCCCTAGAGCCTATTCTTATAACTTGTAAGGCTGCGGCAGTTTCTCCGGTAAATAGCCTGGTGGCGGCAGATCTGCCCTGTAGATAGCACTGTATGAGAAACCAAATGAAAAGCCAAACCCACTAAGAATACATATGTTTTCCTTCTTAACAAAAAAGTTTTTAACTGAAATAGAATTACATCACTTTTCTTCCCCTTTCTCTCCCTCCAGCCACTCGCAGCTACCCTCCCTCAACCCCTTCTCAGGTTCCCACTCTCTAGTTCATTGCCTATTATTCTTTGATTATATTTGTTACATACATATATGTTTGTATATTTATACTCACTCATATACAAATAAACTAGTTTGTTTTTGTTGTTTGTGTGTATAGGATTTCAAGGCTGATAACTTTACATCAAACAACCAATAAGAGGGCTCATCACTAGGAGACACTAATTATCCTTCTATCAGGCAATAGAAGCCTGCAGTTCTTTGCTTAGATGTGGTACCCTGGGAAATTGTCTCCGTTCACACTGAGATGGCCATTGGAACTACTATTGTTCTGGCCTCGTTTACACAGCCATTTCTAGGAGAGACCATTTCCCAGCAGACTTCCTAGTATTCTGGCTCTTATAATCTCCTCCATTCCATTCATGGCATTCCCTGAGATGCATATGTAGGAGCAGGAATGTAGGTGCATCTGTTGGGCTGGGCTCCCCAGAACTGTTGAGCTCTCTCTGATTATGTCCACTTGTGGTTTTCGTGGTAGTCTCCACTTACTGTAAAGAGAGACTTATTTAACGACAGGTGTGGTAGCTAACCCTCTGTGGGTATGAAGATAAGATTTAGAATGTAGCAAGGAATTAGCCTAGTCTAGCATATTGACAGTAGTAGATTCTTGTCTAAGGTCCATGACCTCACTAGTCCTGGGAAGTCAGCTAGATTTTCAGTACCAGACATGTTTTTCTTACTGTTGAGTGGACCTTAAGTCCAGTTAGATGGTTGTTGATGTCACCATCATGTGAGTGCTACTCTTGTACCTTTCCAGATACCTTGTCATGCTGGCAGTAGCCATAGCTCATAGGTTCTGCAGCTATGTAGGACTGTCTAATTGCTCCCTCCCTTGGCAGCATGCGTATCAACATCATGGAAGTTAGACAACAGGAAAAGATTCTCAGGCCAGATCCAGCTCGAGTCATCCAATTTGTGTGTCCGAAGTGTGTGGTTTCTTCAGCAGGAGTCATAGACCTTCAACCTCTGTTCAGCAACGAAGGGCTACATCATTACATTAATCAATACTGCCTTGGGGGTTACTTGGACCACTCTAACCAATCCTTTGAAAGGAGGGTTCTTGTGTCTGGCATTAGGGTTTTTGTTAATCTATGTTCTTTGGTGGGGAGCATGGCAGCATGAGTAGTTTAAGTTCCTTTAAGACATATATCCAGTTGGCCACCTGTCTGACCCCAAGTAAGCTGAGCTTTGCTGGAATCTTCTGTCATGGTTTCTGATGCAAGCAACTATGAATAAGAACCCTCCATGGCCTGCCTCTGTTCAGCCAAGTTTAGCCATGGCAACTTCATTTTGATTTTGACAGATTTCCCATAAGTAGGCATAAACCCTTAGCATCTAACAACAAAATAGTAACACAATTGTAAATCAAAACTGAACAAAAGTGTGAAACCTGTAAAATGTGAATGAGCAGCACAGGTGGAATGCGGCTGCTTGGGGACTTTGTTTGACTTGGGACACTACTAACTTTTCGATTGATTATTTGGTTCTAATTTCAGAAGTGAAGAATGTTCTAGGTCTATGTGAGTAATTGCCCATATGCGTGTGATTCCCCGGGACTCTGTATTCCTTATAGAGAGAAAGCTTTGTTCCTAAGTGTAGAGTAGAAACCATTTGATTTTTGGATGTGACAATGAAGTATTAGGGCCACTTCAGACAGAGGCTGAAATTCAGTGTAGAATTTCATTCACAGTTAAAGACTGTTTTCTAGAGGCAGAATGGTCCCAGACTCTACTACATCCTTACATGGATTTGTTGTATATATGTATATGAGGCTTTTCTGTCAGCCTCCCCACCCATGGGGAGTCCTACATCTTACCTAACAAATGATTCTTATTTCCTTATAGATGGGTTGGCATAGATAGTAAAACAGGAAAAGGGTGTTTATCATTGCCACTAATTTACTCATAAGTCTTTGAAGGGAGGTTCATTGCTGTGGTTCCAGTCTTGCCTTGTTTGACGTTACATCACTGTACTTTTCCTTGCATTAGACACTTCTCCTGTGGAATTTCATTAGATTAGAACATTGTCAAATATTCATCCAAACCTTCCATCTCCTAATTGCTAAAAAAGAGTGTTGGACTTGTGTCTTTATGGATGTTTAAAAAAATTAAGTAATGACTCAGGAATTAAGTAACTGTACAAATTTTTAATATCAATTTGGCATTGACATTGCCAACACATCAATAACTATTTGAAGAAGAATCAACAGAACATCTTTTTTTAAAGGAGGCTAAATTGGGTTAAAGGCATTCTTTGGCATCTTTGTCCTCCCTCACTTTTCCTTCTCATCCTCACTCTCTTTCTCAAACACATGTCCCAAATAATTAGTTATTGTTTTGATCGACACTAGGGATAGGCAAAGTACCCTTCGTTTGAATGTCCCTTCTTCCCTAAAATATAATGAAAGAAGTGCAATATTCTTAAGAAACAATAAGTGGCATCTTACAGAATTAACGGCTCTCATGCTAATCATTTGAAAACTAATAACTATTAAGACCAAGGATATATCAACCACACTCTAGGAAGGCTTCATATTCGCTGGAACAGTTGGCCAACACAAAACAGATTCTATGAGTTTTTTTAAGTGGGCTTTTGTTTTGTTTTGGTAGTATTTGTCTTGTTTATTTTCTTATTTCTAGTTTGCTTTATTTTTTGGTAGTCTTTGTTCTATTTTTTTCTGAGAGAGAGAGAGAGAAACAGACAGACAGAGAGAGAGCATGAAGTTAAAGTTGGGTAGGTATGGAGGATCTAGGAAGAATTGGGGAGGAAAAAGATTGTGATCAAAATATATTGCAAATTTTAAAAAATTTAAAATTTAAAAAGGAAAAAAGGAATAAAAGGGGAGGTCCCATGTGAAAGAGGGGAGTGGTGTTTTTGTTCATGAGGGAGGCAACTTTTCCTGCAGATGAGCTGACATCAAGAAATGCTAAGCATTGCCGGGCCATGGTGATGTATGCCTTTAATCCCAGCACTTGGGAGGAAGAGGCAGGTGGATCTCTGTGAGTTTGAGGCCATCCTGGTCTCCTGCCTCTGCTGATATCTGGATCTTCCTCCAGCCTCCTGCGCTGTGAGAAGAAAGCTCTGCTACTTAGAAATCATGGTGCGCAGCATCTTTTTAGCCCAGCTGGGAAAAGGCAAAGCACATCATTGTCTTACAACCGCTGACCTTTAGTAAAAAGAGAAAGCATAGTCCTTTATTTCACAAACAGTACTTGAACTTTTGAACCTTGAACTAGGTATTGAGAATACATGTATTATCTTTTCCTCTAAAGTAGAGGTTCTCAACATGTGGATTGTGACCTTTTTGGGGGTCAACCCTTTCGCAGGAGTTACCTAAGACCATCAGAAAACACAGATATTTACATTATTATTAATCATAACAGTACCAAAGTAGAGCTATGAAATAGCAACGAGATAATTTCATGGTTGGGGTCATTGGGTCATCACAACCTGAGGGACTATATAAAAGGGTCACAGCATCAGGAAGGTTGAGAGCCACTGCTCTAAACCATCTTTCTATGGGTTACTCTCTGGAACAATGTTAATCCTACTCAGTTCCACCCAAAGGACGTTTCCTGTACAGAATAGTGAGTTGGTGCAGCATTTGTACTTTGCATTTCTCTTGTGTATATTATTCGATGACCATTAGCTATTCAAATATGTCCATCAACTCCAGATCTTCCCAGAAAGACTCAACTCTTAGATCTTCTTGTTTTGTTATCATAGAGAGTTTTTTCCCCTCCAATGTATTCTGATTACAGTTTCTTTTCCCTCACCTCCTCCCCGATCCTCTGTCTCCCACGCATCTAACTCCATGCCTTCTTTTTCTCTTTCGAAAATGGGCAAAAAAAAAAAAAAACCAACCCAACAAAAAACAAAAAAAAAACCCAAAGAAACAAAAAACAGAACAAAAATCCCAGACCAGAATAGAACAAAACTATGAAAAAATAAAACACAACAAGAAAAAGCAGAAGTACTTATAAATGTAGAGACACATAAAAAACCCATAAAAGCAAAATCAGAAACAATAATATATGAACATAAGACCCACCAAAAAGACCCAGACTAAGGATTAAGAGACAAAAACATTTCCAAAATAACCCTTGAATTTGTTTTGAGTTGGCTGCCAGTGCACCTTCATTGGAAAAAAAGAATCTAATTTTTCCTTTGCAAGTGTTTGCCAATTGGAGATATCTTCGTGGTTAAGGGTGCGGCTCTTGTCCACTTCCTCCTCTCAGCACTGGTACCCCATCTGGCTTGGACTTGTGCAGGCTCTCTGCAGCCCTGCTATCTCTGAGTTCATATGTGTGTCTGTCCTGTTGTGCCTGGAAGGCATTGTGTCTTTGGTGTTGTCCATCCCTGCTGGCTCTTAGAGTCTTTCTGCCCCTTCTTCTGCAATGTTCCCTAGGCCTGATGGGAGAGGTTTGATGGAGACATCCCATTTAGGACTGGGTATTCCAAGGTCTCTCACTCTTCGCATATCGCAGTTGTGGGTCTCTATATTTGTTCCCGTCTATTGCAGGTGGAAGCTTCTCTGATGATGGCTGAGCTAGACATGAGTTGAATTGTTGGTCAAAGAGAACCCAGACAACTCGGGTTATTGGCGAGGCTATTGGTTGCTCTCCACAAACAGATGGAGGGGCCCCATTGCTAAAGATAACACCTGCATATCTCATTGAACACCGAGAAGCTGACTTAGAACCTAACTAGAGCCTTCACTAATCACTCCTAGTTTTTAGTGTTCATAGTACTAGAAGGTTCCCTGCATGCTTCCAGAGGAGAAAGGTTAATGCCAATCCAGCTACAAACCCTTCAGTCTACAATGGTTTTACAGCAGTTACAAAAGTTACATGGTTTGCTGGTGCACTAGAGGCATAAATATGGGAGTGGCCAATCACTGTCTGATTAAGGTAATGGCTTTACGGGTATGTACTCATTTCCAAACTGATCAACTTCAGTCATATTTCAGTTAGGTTGAAAGGTCAGTTCAAAGGAGATGGCCAAGAAATAAAGAGGAACTAAGACACGGAGTCTGAGATCTGGCTCTATTTATTTTGGGGGCATTGCTTATACACATATTTATGCTTAGAAATCCCCCAGACCTTTGACATTTTTGAGCAAAGAAGAGATTCTTGAAAATATCTCTCTTCATTCATCTGCATATCTTGCAGAAGTTCTAAAACCCGGCGTGACCTGGATATTACCTGCTAGGCTTGTCTGATTCAATTATGCATGGATGTCCTACATAAAATTCATTCTGTAGCTAAAGCACTTGCATAAGAACACATGCCAGCTTTAGAAGACTCCGAGTTTGAACTTAGATTTTCACTTCTTGCTTCCATTTTTTTTTGTTTGGGTTTTTTTTTTTCATTTTCATTTAATCACTGCTTGGCCCATTTCTATCTAGCCTCTTCTAGGCTAATTCTCACACATTAATTTAGCCCATTTCTAATCATCTGTGTAGCGCCCCTACGTGCGCTTACCAGGAAGATTCTAATCTATGTCCATCCTGGGTCAGAGCTTCATCGCATGTGTCTGCCCAGGAGCCGGGAGCATGGCGTCTCTCTGAGGCATCTTCTCCCGAGAGGAGAGCTGTGGAGTCTTGTTTGGGTGTTTGTTTGGAGGCAGGGTTTCTCCATGTAGCACTGCCTGTCCTGGAACTTGCTCTATGGATCAGGCTGGCCTTGAACTCACCTGAGTCTGCCTCATGAGTGCTGGGATTAAAGGTGCCTTGTCCATTTTTTCCCTTAAATTAAAAAGGATAATTTTTTTTCTCTCATGTCACTTGTCACGCAGTAGGTGTCCAGGAATATAGGATGGCTAAATGACTGGATCATTGAGATAAGATGTGTGAATACGACAAGCTCACTTAAAACAACTGTGAGAAGAAGAAATGGTTCACTCGTGCAGCGAATATGCCTTTTCTTTTTCTCTAAGGTTCCCTGCTTCATTCAGAAAGACAAGGGAGAGTATTGGGGAAGAAGCCATTTGGTTTTCAATCTTCACTGGAGGTAACTAGGGAAAACATCAAAGAATATAATTTTAGATTTTAGTCAAAATGTCAAATCTAACGCATAGTAAAAAACATTTGAATTTTAACTTTGGAGTCAGAATTCTGTATGACATTATTAATATCCTTAACTTTATTATCATTATAATTATTAGATAAATGTTCACTGAGTAGTTTCTCAGCAGCAATTAGTAAATAAAACTTGCATTTCTGAGGATAACATCAAGCAGTCCACACAGAGATAAACGTGACTTTCCATGAAGATGGTTAAGGACCCTCATATTAAGGCTGCATGCACATTAGGAATCTGAAGAAAACTGTATCACAAAGTGAGAAGAAAATTTCTCAGCTGTAATATTTACATGGAAAATATTATAAACATTGGTTATTATATCAATATTTTAAAAGTCTATATAATTAAAAGTGAATGGTTTGGATCTAAGCCATGGTTGATCTGATTCATAGGTCCATACTGACGTTGTAGAATTATAAATTCTTCTAGAATCCCAGATTTGAGACCTGTCATATATCTATGACAATGCAGATATAATTATATCTGTATTGGTGTGCTATATTGTCTGTCTGTCTCTTTCTTGCTTTCATTCGGGCATTGGACACTGAACCCAGATCTTGTACATGCTAGGCAGTGACCCACCACTGAATTATACCTCTACCAGAGTTCTCCTGTGTTTGGCAAAAGCTGGCAGGCCGCATGCATATACAGCTCCAATGAAGTATAGGTATAGGGTAATACAGTTTCTAATGTGTATTCAGTACTGTATATGGAGATTATTGTTTCTAAACCTGTCCTTTTAAAGGATACCTTTGGTTGGTACTGGCATTAAACCATTTATGCAAGTAGAACCCTTGTGCCTAAGCACTTCTGTAAACCTCTCTGTCCTGTTGCACTGGTGGGGAAGCATCCAATACACGGTTTAGGGGAGACATATTCAAGTCACAGAATTCCCAAACCATGATATTAAACTGTGGCTTGCTACACTGCAGACTTGGGGCTCTCTGGGATTCTGCTTTTCAAATGAGCTCTCAGAGAAAGCAGGTGCTGTGGCTCATGAGTCAGGAACCTCTGCAGTGATGGGAAGACAGAGCAGCTAATACATGCATCTGTTTGCTTAGTAAATAGTTTGGATTTTGGAAAAATCTAACTGCACTTGTTTGGTCTGTGTAGCTGACACCAACAGTAGCAGGCACTAGGAAGGAAGGCACTTTGTGCTTTTCCAGTAACTCCTTGGAGATAAAATTAAAATAAAAATTAGAGAATTTTAGGTAATTATGGCAGAAAAAGTTTGAGTGACTTATCAGATAGTCACCCCCCAGGTCAGTTGTATGGAGGGCTGACTTGAAGAGGTTGGACATTCTCCTACCACTCTCCTTTTTGTTAGGTTTTAACTGCAGAGTGGCCAACAGTCATGTCCCCAGGTCTTCCAAATCAAGTCTATAGTGAGATCAGCCCTTTTTAGGGGCTTTAACATTTAAGCGTATTTAAAAAAAATGCTCCTGAATTAATAAATTCTGGGAATTAAGTACCCCCATGTAATCTAAACAATGTGGTTACCTAAACAAGACCTGAATATAATGACACCAGTTGTCATGCCAATGAGGATGGGGGAGTTTTACAAAACCCTACCTCTAAATGGAGAACTGCAGGCAATCAATGGCTGCTTTAAGAGAGAGAGAATCGCCAGATGAAGGTTCTGTGGTGATATGCAAAATATTCATCAGTATAGCTATAGGATAGGGTCATTTCAGGTTCCCTGTCCTCAGTTGCCCAAGGAACTAACTGGGGACATCGCCCTGGGCACCTGGGAGCCCCTCTAGGTTCAAGTCTCTTGCCAACCCTAAGATGGCTCCCTTAATTAAGATATGTGCTTTCCTGCTCCCCTATCCAACCTTCCTTTATCCCAATCATCCTGTTTCCCCAAGTTCCCCCCATCCTCCCTTCTCACTTTTCTCTCCCCATCTCCCCTTACCTCCATCCCACCCCACCCCCAAGATCCCAATTTTTTGCCCGGCAAATTTGTCTACTTCCCTTATCCAGGAGAACCTTCATCTGGTGATGGATAGAGATAGAGACAGAGACCCACATTGGAGCACCGGACTGAGCTCCCAAGGTCCCAATGAGGAGCAGAAAAAGGGAGAACATGAGCAAGGAAATCAGGACCACGAGGGGTGCACCCACCCACTGAGACAGTGGGGCTGTTCTATTGGGAGCTCACCAAGGCCAGCTGGACTGGGACTGAAAAATCTTGGGATAAAACCGGACTCTCTGAACATGGCGGACAATGAGGGCTGATGAGAAGCCAAGGACAATGGCAAGGGGTTTTGATCCTACTTCATGTTCTGGCTTTGTGGGAGCCTAGCCAGTTTGGATGTTCACCTACCTAGACCTGGATGGAGGGCGGAGGACCTTGGACTTTCCACAGGGCAGGGAACCCTGACTGCTCTTCGGACTCGAGAGGGAGGGGGAGAGGAGTGGGGGGAGGGGGAGAGGGGCAGGAGGATGGGGAGGGAAATGGGAGGCTGGGAGGAGGTGGAAAAAATAAAACAAAAGAGAGAAAATCATCCCGCCCTAACCCAGGGTTGAGCTCCCTAATAAGGTTATCTGTTCCCAAGTAGTCCCGGGCCCAAGTACATGTGAGCTACACTACATGGGTTTAGTAGTGCATATGCATGGGAGCGTGAGTGTGTGTGTGTGTATAACCATAATAATTAAAGAAGGTTAGATCATGAATTGGAGAGGTAGTAGGGCGACATGAGAGGAACTGAAGGAGGAAAGAGTTGTAGAAATGATGTACATACAGGACTTATATATGACATTATAACAAATTGAAAAGCCAGCATTTTCAAGTTTAATTTAATGATATTAAAGACAAGATTTTGCTGATAGAAGCTGCAGAAGGTAGTCCACATCTAATAAGAGAGTTTATTCTGAGTTTTTTTTTTTTAAAATATATATTAGAGTTAGAAGGACTGAAAAGTGATGTTTCAACACACGGAATCCCCTATGCATGATAAGCAGAGACACAATCCTAAGGAGATGTAGTGTTTGAAGCTCAACCAAGTGGCTGACAGCACAACCTCCATCCTTGATCACATCAAGTGCTAAAAGGGTCAAGTAGGCAAGATAATTTAAAGGTACAAAATATAAAACAGAGTGACTATAGGCAATCTGGCAAATAACACAGGGGAATTTTACAGCTAAAGGAGGTCATTGGAAAGATCACACTGGAAAGGTCACAGTCACACAGAATAAACTAAGGACATGAAGATGGTGATGAGCATAGCAAAAATGTGTGTTTCTAAAAGAAAAATTGGGAACTCAGAATTATATGTAAAAAATGCTAATCCTAAGTGGAAATAAAAACACTGCATGTCAAGCAAGCACACCTGCAGGAAGTCTTGTGGGGTCACCTCTGATTTCTGACCTGGATTTGTGGTGTTTGTTGCCTTCAGTAGTTCCCAGAAGTGTCTCTGGAGTTGCTCAATGTCTGCTGTAGGAACTGAGGGACTCCAAGAACATGGGGTTCTTGTCCTGCCAACATTATTATCAGTAGAGGCTCCGCGTGATGTGTACTTGGAGAAGGGCTCACTTGATGACATCTGTTTCATTGCTGCCACCTTAGAAGAGGAAAATTGGGGTCAGAGTCTTGCTATTGTCCTTGAGGCAAAAAAATTTGTACATCCAAGGATGGAAATAAAATCATAAAATAAACAAAGAGTTAATTTGTTCCAAGAGAAACCACCTTGATTAGGTTTTCCCAATAATAATGAGTCAGATGATCTTTGCCGTACTTATTGTTCAACATTACTTGTGAAATATATATATATATATGTATCAAGTCTATATATATACTTAATACATATATTTAGTACATATATATACTTAATACATATATTTCATCATTCATCATCTCTCATATGTATTAGGATTGCTTATAGGACTATGGGTGATTATTGTCAGAACTTCACTTTTAAAATAAAACAAAAATTGGGAAGTCAAGATTATATGTAATATTTTAATTTTAAAATGCTAATCCTAAGTGTATAAGAGAGAATGAAAAGAGGATCTTTAAACTAATATTTTTACTCTTTGAAAATTCCATACAATATATTTTGGTCATATTCCCATCTCTCTCCCAACTCCTTCCAGATCTACCCCTAGCTCCCTGGCCACCAAACTTAGTGTTGTATTTCTTTTAAAAAAATAACAAACCATCAAATCCAATTTATTTTTACCAGCTCCTCTTGGTGCTCTAGAGTGTGGTGGTGGTGGACTCTCACCTTTAAAGATAACTGACTCGTCTCTCCCAGTGTGGGAACCAGCTGACTTGTCGAACAATACTTGAAAATGGGCATGAGGATTAAGAAAGAGACTTAGCCGGGATCATGCTTGTGGACTTCCGAGAATCTTTCCAGTACCCTCTCTCTTGCCAGCCCCATAATGGCTCCCCCAATCAAAATCTCTCTCTTTTTTTTTGCTCCCATCTCTGTCCTTCCTCCATCTCGACCATCCCATTCTCTCAAGTTCTCCCCCATTTTCTTTTCCTTCCTCTTCCCCCTACATCCTTCCTTTTTCCCTCTACCCCCATGCTCCCAATTTTGTCAGGTCACCTTGTCTTATTTCTTTTTCCAGGTGGATCTATGAATATTTTTCTTAGGATTTACCTTGTTACTTGGCTTCTCTAGGATCATGAACTCTAGGCTCAAATCCTTTGTTTTATAGCTAGTATCCACTTATGAGTGAGTAGATACCATGTTCATCTTTCTGAATCTGGGATACCTCACTCAGGACAGCTCCACTCATTTCAATGCAAATTTCAAGATGTCTTTTTTTTTAATTGCTGAGTAGTACTCCAACATGTAAATGTGCCACACTTTCTTTATCCATTCTTTTGTTGAGGGGCATCTAGGTTATTTCCAGGTTTTGCCTATTGCAAATAATGTTGCTATGAACATAGTTGAACAAATGTCCTTGTAGTATGATTGAGCATCCTTTGGGTATATGCCCAAGAGTGGTATTGCTGGATGTTGAGGTAAGCTGATTCCCAATTTTCTGAGAAACTGTCATACTAATTTCTAGAGTGTTTGCACCAGCAATGGAGGAGTTACCCTTACTCCACATCCTCTCCAGTATAAGCTATCATTGGTGTTTTTATCTTAACCATTCTAACTGGTGTAAGATGGTATCTCAGAGTTGTTTTGATTTTCATTTCCCTTATGGCTAAGGATGTTGAACATTTCCTTAAGTGTCTTTTGGCCATGAAATTCTTTTGTTGAGAACTCTCTGTTTAGTTCTGTATCCCATTTTTAATTAGATTACTTGGAATTTTAATGGCTAAGTTCTTGAGTTCTTTATATATTTTGGAGATCAGTCCTCTATCTGATGTGGGGCTGGTGAAGATCTTTTCCTATTCAGTGGGCTGCCATTTTGTTTTATTGACTGTGTCCTTTGCTTTACAGAAGCTTTTCAGTTTCAGGATGTCCCATTTACTTATTGTTGCTTTCAGTGTCTGTGCTACTGGTGTTATATTTAGGAAGTGCCTATGTATTGAAGGCTATGTCCACTCTTCTATCAGATACAGAGGTTCAGTATGGTCAGATTTATATGGAGGTCTTTAATCCATTTGGACTTGAGTTTTGTGCATGGGGATAGATATGGATCTGTTTATATTCTTCTACATGTTGACATCCAGTTATGCCAGCAATATTTGTTGAAGATGCTTTCTTTATTCCATTGTATAATTTTAGCTATTTTGTCAAAAATCATGTGTTCATAGGTGTGTGAATTAATATTCAGATCTTTGATTGGATTCCATTGGTTAACTTGTCTGCTTTTATGCCAATACCAAGTTGTTTTCATTACTGTAGTTCTATACTAGAGCTTGATGTCAGGGATAGAGGAGAGGGTGCCCAAACTGGCCTTGCCCTATAGTAAGATCGATGAATATCTTAAATGGCACCATAGACCCTTCATGAAGTGGCTGATGGAAGCAGAGGCAGAGACCCGCATAGAGCACTGGGCTGAGCTCCCAAAGTCCAGTTGAAGAGTGGGAGAGGTGAGAATATAAGAAAAGAGATCAAGATCATGATGGGAACACACATGAAACATTTTACCTGAGCTAATGGAAGTTCACCAGTTCCAGCTGGTCAGGGACAGAACCAGCATAGGTCCAAACTAGTCGCTCTGAATGTGGGTGACAGTTGCATGGTTGGGACAGACTACAGGACCACTAACAGTGGCACCAGGATTTGTTGCTACTGCTTGTACTGGCTTTATGGGAACCTATTCTCTTTGGATGGATGCCTTGCTCAGCCTGGATATAGTGGGGAGGGTCTTGGACCTTCCCCAAAGCAATGTGCCTTGCCCTCTCTGAGGATTGGATGGGGGTGGGATGGGAGGGTAGATGGAGGGAATAGGAGAAGGGGAAGGAGTGGAAACTGGGATTGGTATGTAAAATAAAAAGATAGTTTGTTTTCTATTTTATAAAAAATAAAAAAGAAAGATAAAAGACAAAAAAAATAGACTAGGGAGAGCTCTCAGTGAATCCTGTAGCAGGCCTGAGTTTATTTCTCGTAGCCCTTTTATACCCAAAGCAAAAAGGGGAGAGCAGAAGATTCAAGGAACAAACAAGCATAATCACCTCCTTAATTCTCAAAATATCGAGTAGCCACGCCTTTGTCCTAACATCCTGTTATTTGCTCTTGAGCAAAACATCCAGTGACAATGCATTTAGCCACATATTCAGTTATCTGGCCTTGAGGCAAGAACAAACTTGAGCTCTCTGCTTGGATTTTCTACCTTGCTATATTCTGCCCTGCCATAGGCCAAAGCAGATTCTTTATTAATCAACGGCAATAAAACATCTCCTTAGCATACAGAGGGCGATTCCGCATCACATTAGCAGTAATTAAGAATTCCCCTTTCTGGAAATACATCCACGACAGCATCTGCTGTTATTTATTTATTGAATAAATCCTGGTCTTTCTTACTGGTGTAAGAGAAAATCTCATAGTTTTCACTTGTATTTCCCTGATGGCTAAAGATTTGTACATTTAAAAAATGTTTCTCAGCCACTTGTGTTTCATCTTTTGAGAAATCTGTTTAGTTTTGTGACACATTTTTAAATTGGGCTATTTGTTTTCTTGATTTAGTTTTATGAATTCTTTTGCATACACTATTATGCTGAGATATGTCTGAGATATCTTCCGTATCCCTAGATTCTCCAGGAACTTTCTCATGAAGGGATGATGAATTTTGCCAAAGGCCCCTTTTGCATCTAATGAGATGATCATGTGTTTTTTGTCCCTTAGTCTTTTTATATAGTGGATTACGTTTTTTTGTTTCCAGCTGGAACTTGATTATGGTGGGTAATATTTTCAATGTGTTCCTACATTTGCTTTGCAAGTGTTTTATTGAAAATATTTGCATCTTAAGTTGTCAAAGATCTTTTGTTGTTTTCTGTTTTGTTGTTTGGTCTTTGGTTTTAGTGTTAGGGTAATATAAGCCACATAAGAAGTTTGGAAATATTCCTTCCCTCTATATGTTATGGAATAATTTGAGATGCTTGGGTGGTAGTTCTATGAAAGTCTTTAGAATTCTTGGTGTCTATCTTGTTCTGAGATTTTTCCAGTTGGAAGAGTTTTAATTATTTCTTCTAACTCATTGGTTCTTATGTGTCTGTTTAAATTATTTACTTCATCTTTATCTATTTTTGGTAGGCTATAAATATCTAGCTACATTTAGGGATTCATCCATTTTTTATATTTTGCAGCTTGTTGAAATGCAGATTTTAAAAGTATATCCCTGTGGTCCTCTGAATTGCCTTAGTATCTTTAGTAATTTCCTGTTTATTTCTGATTTTACTAATTTTGGTCTGAGAGAGGGTTTTATTTATTTATTTATTTTAACTTCTAGCTAAAACTGTTGTTTTTTCCCATCATTCTTACCGAAAATGTCAAAAGAGAAATGAAAATATGGTGATCCATTGAAAATTATATTCAAGATGAAAGTAGGACAGGGTCCTCTCAGCTTAGCAACCATTCATGGTCTGAAACACTGTGGGCTTCCACAAAGGTTTATACCAGGGAACATTTACCACGGGAACATTTCAGCTGCAGTCTGTGGCTGTTGTGCAAGAGGGTCACACATCTGGTAGAAGAATATAGACTACACTTTACCAGCTTTTAGGATTATGAAAGTTAATATGAAGTATAAGGATCATAGAGAAAATCAGAGTTAGCTATGTAGTTATTGTTTTTATATGTGGCTTTGTTGTTTCTGTTTTCTTCTGTTTATTAACAGTAGTTTCATATTACTATTTTCAGAGCAGATTATGGAAATTTATTTATTGCCATGGGGGTCCAGGAAATTGTCTAGAAGCCCCAGGGATGCCTTTGTGATTGATAAAGGTTTGTTTCATGTAGCATTGGGACCTCAAGGAGAGGTGACAGCTTCAGCCCAGGCCATAAGGAGATGAATGTGGATAATCATTAGGGTGTGGTGGCTGCTGAGGTTGAACATGATTGCAGAGACCGCCAGGATTTGTTGGTAGGATCCTGTCCTTCTGAGTCAAACCTTTAAGAGGTGGGGATCCTGATGTTGTATGTCAGTTGCCTTCAACATGTTGATGCTTGTGTCTATATATTAGTGTTGCCGTCAGTTTTGGTTGAGATATTTTTTTGCTATGGGCAGTTACTACAGAGACTCACAACTGATAAAAGTTCCAAGAACAAATGACTTTTAAATGCTCAAGTCGCATCTATTCCATCCCCACCCAAGGGACAAGACATATGGAAGAGGAGATGGAAAGAATGTGAAAGCTGGAGCAGGGGAGGCTGCTGTGGTATGCCCTCCAGGCCCTCTCATTCTTGACTCACAGTAGGTGTGATTACCTGTACAGGACCTGCATAAGACTGGACCCATCTGCATTCTGTCTCCGAGTCGTGGGGCTTTCCTATCTGAGGGTCTGTAGTCAGCTAATGTCTGCTGGGGAAGAGAGAGGAAGATAGAGGTGTCACAGGTGAGGTTCCCATGGCCCCTCCCCCAGACTCTTTGTAAACAATCCTAAATAAATTCATTCGGCTGTTCTCTTCCCTGGAACCAAAGTCCCAGTATAGCCTTTAGAGCTGCCAGGGAACACTAGCTGCCGCAGTGTCCCTACCCCCCACATCTCCTGAGGATCCCAGAGACCATCTCCTCTTAACCATTTGTTGTTGTATCCAAGCCACCAATTCCAGAAGGCACCCCCTGCTAAACCACATGCCAAGCTTGCCAGAAAACAAGGTAGGCTGCCAGAAGGCCTTCTTTTCTTCCTGTCTGTCTGTCTGTCTGTCTGTCTTTCTGACTTTCTCTTCCCCCAGAACCAATCCCCCAGACTTGTCCCTAGCACTACATCAGAGGCAGCATTCCCCGCCCCCCCCCCCGCCCTCACATCTCCCGTGGATCCCACAAACCATCCCCTCTTAATCTCCCTTTCATACTTTTGTCCCAGATCCCAACTCCAGTACGCATCTTCTGCAAACCCAAGAGCTGCTCCTCTCAAGACAGCAATAGGCTGGAGGCCACATCTCTCCTACTGCTCCTGAGATCTCCTTAGCCTCATCACAAGCTCTTTAGCAGAACACCTGCTGCCATCTCCATTTCCTCTCTGACCTCATCCCCAAGGGATCACAAAGATCTTCTCCTCCAACCTTCTTTCCCCAAGCTCCTCCCAGTATCCCAGCCTCCAACAGCATCAGGCATTCCCAGGAAATACATCAACTGATCAGGCCAGGAATACAGGCAACACATAGTCTTCACGTGCTCTGAAAATCCAGAGAGGGAGCAGAAACCAAGGAATAACACCCACCCAACAAAGACAAACCCAGAAATCTGTACATAGACCTATAATCATCATAAACCCAGTTTCTAAGGCATCAGCATAAAAACACAATTATCAATAGTCAAGGCAATATCTCTTCACTAAAGGCAGCTATTCTATCACAGCAGGCCCCAAACATGCCAACATACATGAAACACAAGTAAAAGACCTTGAAACCATGTGTATAAAGATGATAGAGGTCCTTAAAGATGAAGTTAATAAATCCCTTAAAGATATCCAGAAAAACATAGTTTACAGAAAGGAATAAAACTATTCAAGACATGAAAGTAGAAATAGAAGCAACAAAGAAAGCACAAGCTAAGGGATTTCTGGAAATGAAAAATTTAGGAATTCAAATAAAAAACTACAGAGGCAAACTTCACCAACAGAATAAAAGAGAGGGAAGAGAGAACCCCAGAAAACATGGATAGAAAACATGGATATATCAGTCAAAGGCAATATTAAATCTAAAAAAATATTGACATAAAACATCCAGAAAATCAAACATTATGATAAGACCAAATTTAAGAATAATAGGAATAACAGGAGAAGAATCACAGTGAAAGGTCCAAAAAATACTTTCAACAGAATCAAAGAAGAAAAATTTCCTTACCTAAAGAAGGAGATGCTTAACAAGGTACAAGAAGTATATAGAACACCAACTAGATTGACTCAGAAAAGAAAGTCCCCATGCCACATAAGAATCGAAACTCTAAACATACAGAAAAAGAAAAAAAAATTAAAAGATGCAAAAGAAAGAGACTAAGTAACATATAGAGGCACACCTATTAGAATTACATCTGACTTCTCAGTGGAGAAGGGCCACTGAGAAAAAAAAAAAGCCAGAAGGGCCTTGATAGATGTGCTGCAGACTCTTAGAGACCACAGATGCCATCCCAGACTACTATACCCAGAGAAATTTTCTGTCACCATAAATGGAGAAAATACGATATTCCAAGATAAAGTCAAATTTAAACAACATCTATCCACAAACATAGCCACAGAAAGTACTAAAAGGAAAACTCCAATGATTAACTGCATGCATGAAAACACGAGAAATAAAAACCTTACATCAACAATACCAAGAGAAACTCAAAACAATTCCACTAAAATCAGGAACAGGACAAGGCTATCCACTTTCTCCACATTGGTTCAATGTATTGAACTTGAACTTCTAGCCAGAACAAAATGACAACTGAAGGCGATCAAGGGGATACAAATTGGAAATGAAGTAGTCAAAGTATTGTTATTTACAGATGATATTATAGTATACATGAGTGACCCTGAAAATCCAGCAGGGAACTCCTACAGTTGACAAACACTTTCAGCAAAGTGTCTGCATACAGATGAATTAAAAACAAACAAACAAACAAACAAACAAACAAAACCCAGCAGCCCTCCTATATACAAATGACAAAGGGACTGAGAAAAAATCAGGGAAACCTTTCACAACAGCCTCAAATGACATAAAATATCCTGGGGTAACTCTAATCAATCAAGTGAAAGACTTATATGATAAATTTAAGTCTTTGAAAAAAAGAAATTAAAGAAATTATCAGAAGATGGAAAGATCTCCCATGCTGATGGATCAGTAGGATCAACATAGTAAAAATGGTTGTCCTACTAAAATCACTCTAAAAATTCAATGCAATCCCCTTTAAATTGCAACACAATTTTTTACAGACCTTGAAAGGACAATTCTCAACTTCACACAGAACAACAAAAAACCTAGGATAGCTAAAGCAACACACAAAAAAGAAGGAACTCCTACACCAAGAATTGTTTTAGCTATCCTAGGTTTTTTGTTGTTCTGTGTGAGGTGGGGAGGAGGCAGAAATCTTTAATAAATAAATAAATTAAAAAAAAAGAAACTGCCTTGGCCTAGTTGATAGGACAGAACTTAGAACTCAATGCTGGGAAGAAAGGAAGAATGGCAGATGCCATGGATCTCTTGCCTGAGACAGATGCTGGTTAGAATCTTGCTGGTAAGCCACAGTCACGTAGTGATACACAGATTAATAGAAATGGATTAAATTAAGATGTAATAATTAGCCAATAAGAAGTTAAAGATAATAGACAGGCAGTGTTTAAATGAATACAGTTTCTGTGTGATTATTTTGAGTGTAAGATAGCCGGGTGGCTGGGATGACAAGCATTCCACTCCTCCTGTTACAAATTCTGAACAATAAAATAACCTTTGGATGTGCCACCATGTCCAATATCAAGTTATGCCAAGAGGTATAGTAATAAAAACTTCATGGTACTGGCATGGAAACAGACTTGTTGATCAAGGACACTTGATCAACCCAACCACAAGGACACTTGCACAATTATGTTCATTGTGGCTTTATTTAAAATAGTAAAAAACTGGAAACAACTTAGATGTCTCTCAACAGAAAAATGGATAAAGAATGTGTGGTACGTTTCCACAATGGAGTATTACTCAGCTGTTTAAAAAAGTGACATCATGAAATTTTCAGGCAAGTGGATAGAACTAGAAAAATATCCTGAGTGAATTGAAGACTGGCCATAAGTCCATACACATATAGACATCTGATTTTTTATAAATAAGCCAGGAATATACACCGGACTAATGATATCATATTCAGTAAATGGTGCTCATCAAATTGGAAGTCGGCATGGAGAAGAATGCAAATTGATCCATATTTACCAGCCTGCACAAAACTAAAGTTCAAGTGGATTAAAGACCTCAACATGAAACCAGATACACTGAACTTGATAGAATGGATAGTGGGGAATATCCTTGAACTCATTGGTAGATAAGATGACTTTCTTAACAGAACACCAATTGAGCAGATATTAAGATCAACAATTAGTAAATGGGACCCCATGAAACTGAAAAACTTCTGTAAGGCAAAGGGCACCATCAAAAGGACAAAATGGCAGCCCACTGAATGGGGGAAGGTCTTAACCAACCGCACATCTGACAGAAGACTGATTTCCAAAGATATATAAGGAACTCAAGAAACTAGACATCAAAAAACTTAAATAATCCAATTAAAATGGGGTACAGATATAAACAGAATTTCCAACAGAAGAATCTCAAATGGTTGAGAAACACTTAAAGAAATCTTCAACTTCCTTAGCTACCAGGGAAATACAAATCAAAATGACTCTGAGATTCCATGTACACCTGTCAGATTGTCTAAGATCAAAAACACAAGTGACAGCTCATGCTGGAGAGGATGTGGAGCAAGGGGAAAACTCCTCCATTGCTGGTGGGAGTGCAAACTCGTAAGCCACTTTGGAAATCAGTGTGGAGTTCCTCAAAAGAAATGGGAATTGATCTACCTCAAGATCCAACTATAATACTCTTGGGTTTATACCCAAAGGACCCTCCATTCTACCATGAAGACACTAGCTCAACCATGTACATTGTGGCTTTATTCATAATAGCCAGAAACTGGAAACAATCTAGGTGTCATACAATAGAAGAATGGATAAAGAGAATGTGGTACATTTACACAATGAAGTATTTATTACTCAGCTGTGAAAAAAGTGGCATAAAGAAATTTGCAGGCAAATGGGTGGAACTAAAAAAAATTATCCTGAGTGATTGAGATAAACCAGATCCATAAAGACAAACATGATATGTATTCAGTTATAAGTGGACATTAGTCATCAAGTAAATGATAACCATGCTACAAGAGAGGTTAAGTAGAGTGCTCTAGAGGGGTGCAGGTATCTCCGTGGGAGGGGGAAGTAGAAATGATTTTATGGGAGATCTGGGGTTGGGTGGGATGGAGTGAGGTGATCAGGTGCGGGGTGGGGGAAGATGTGGTGGAGGGGGAGAGTGTAGAGAGAGAGGTCTAGAATTGAGGGGGCGTATTGGGATGGTGGTACGGAAAATTTTTTTTTTAATTTTTATTTTATTTTTTTTGTTTTTTGAGACATGGCTTCTCTGTAGCTTTTGGAGCCTGTCCTGGAACTAGCTCTTGTAGACCAGGCTGGCCTCGAACTCATAGAGATATGCCTGCCTCTGCCTCCCAAGTGCTGGGATTAAAGGCGTGCGCCACCACCACCCGGCTGGGAAATGGTTCTGGGGCCATGGCTGCTTCCGCCAAGCTCAGTGAGGTACGCTGGAACTTTGGGATCCTTTGAGACTCCTTTGAAGAATCCCCCTTATTCTTCCCTTATCATCATACTCTGTACACTTTAAAGCTGGTTGCCTGACCAGTGATAATTGCTGCCGATTTTCCCACTAAGGACCCTAACTTTCATGGAGTATAGTTTTAGCTTAATATTGATATAAAAGCATGCTTACTTTTTAGTTTTATAAGTGTAGAATAAATGGAAATTGTTTATTGGTTATTAGCAACCCTGACGTAGGAATTTGACTATGTAATATAGGCAGTGAGGAACATTTGTGGCTTAATAAATCACATTTCATAATTAAGTGAAAACTAATAAAATATAATACCAGATATAAGTTTTTTTCCCTTTAAGGAAGCAGTCTCAAAATTAAATGGAAAGATTGCTCTGTAAATGCCCTAAGAAGTGTGTGTGTGTGTGTGTGTGTGTGTGTGTCTAGTTACTCACATTTTATATTTTTCAGGAATGTAATTTACTTATATAGTGTCTTGTGTACTGCTTGGCCATCCTGATGCTTTCCAGTTACATATTTTCTTTCCCTATTAAGATCTCTACTACACGTGAGCTTCATTGCCTCAGCCTTTCTGATCTGATTGACAAAGTGAGAGAGTGAGAGGTAGGGAGATTGGAGCCTTGTAGGGATGGTCAGTCCTTCAGATTTTTAAGACAACTTCCTCATCGAGGCAGTGGCAGGGAAGAGACAGAAATCTTTAATAAATAAATAAATTAAAAAAACCTCTTAAACATGGAACTTCTGTGTTCTGACCATCGTTCTATCAGGAATCCCCTTGGTCTTGACCTTAAAACCACTGACCAGACCTGGGGCTGAGACCTTTTCCTCGTGGGCACAGAGAAAGGAGAGGCTTCTCATCTTGTTGTCCCTCAGGTGTGACCGCCACATTCTCCTTCTCATGGGCAGAGCCTCTGATCCTCAGGGAGCCCCCAAGACAGAGAGCTTGGGTACCTGTTAGTGGTACCCAGAACAAAGCCTCTGCAACACAGGGTTGTGTGACTGGGGTGGAAACACTTCCTGGGTCACCTGCCATCACAGGTTAGGTTTGAGGGTAGAGGAAAGAAGTGAGCAAACCAAGACTCGGCTGTGTGGACTTGATTTTCTTACTGATGTTCACTTGATTTTTTTTTTGAATAAATGACTGTTTTCCAGATGTTCTTAAAACAATCTAATAGCTTGAGCTGTGATTACTGACCCACATCCATTTTCTAAGACAAGTGTGTGTTAAGATACAAATTTTGTGATAATTTTTAGATAATGAATAGCTAACGGATGAATAAACATATCCTTTCATTTACTGCCTTAAAAGGAAGACTATTATTGACTGCTGACTTTCATTTAAAAACTCCCCCCCCCTGAAGTCCTTTTTCCTTCTCTGGGAGAGCTGTTCCAGCCTCTTCCACAGGTTCCAGCCACCTGGGTCTCAAGGAGAGCTACAGTCCTTTCTGCAAAATGAGGTTTGCCATTAACTAAAACAACATTTGAAGGTTACCCGGCATGTAGAAGTCTGAAGCCAGACCCCCTAATCTCTGTTGTGTCTTGAATAGGAACTGTTTCCCCCAGACCAGGTCCCAGGCCACTGCTGCTCCTTAGGGAGGTTGTCTCTGCTCATACTGAGACACGATGCTTTTGTCTTTTGATCTTTGGTCTTTTTTTTTTTTTTATGCTTTTGATCTTTGAGCACTACTGCACAACAGACTTATTAGAAAATGTTGCAGAGCTAATGAAATAGCTCAACAGGTGAAAGGTAAAAGTGCTTGTCACCAAGCCTGATGACCTGAGTTTCATCCCTCGAACCCACAAAGTGGAAGGACAGAAACGACATCTGCAAGTTGTCCTCTGAGCTCTGTATTCACACCGTGACACAGGTACCCCCTTCCCTACTGAGATAATGGAATATGTGAAATAAAAATGCAAAAATAATGCTACAATGCCTTAAATAAGCTGATTGTTTTTGCATTTGGCTACGTTCATAGCTCTCCTTGGCTGCATGGGTTACAGGTTGGACAGATCTGTTGAATCCACTTGGTGAACATAGACCCCTGGAGGTGGTCCTTGAGAATTACAGCCAAGCCCTGCTTTGGTTCGCCCTTTGCTTCCTCATAGGCACCAGGTAATGAGAAGTGTCAACTGCAGGCTTTTGCCTTCCTACCATGAGGGACTGTAGCCCTTTCAAATGTGAGCCAAGATGAATCCCTCCTCCTTTAAGGAGCTTCTTGCCAGGTATTTGGTCACAGCGATGAGAAGTAACTAATAAAATCCTCTTTGTTTCAGTCACAGTGTGCCTCAGTCTACAGTTTATTGCTCATTATAGAATTTTTTGTCTATTCTTCCACCAAAAACCTTCAGTTAAAATTCACCCTGTGCATATTTTATCTTCAGAGACTCCAGATAACTCAGCCCTTTTTTTCAGAAGAAACAAGATATGTAATAATTCAGTCATTTAAATACCCAATCATGAACTATCCTTACCCATGTGGAAGCCTATCTTCATTGATGCCTCCAGTCTCCGGTTTTAATTAGGGGAGCTGCTGTACTGTGATTGGCCTGTGCAGAGGCCCACTGGCAAAGATCAGAGGACAACCACAGCCTGGCAGCCGTCAAGACACCCAGGGTCTCAGTGTGAGAATCAGAAAGCCACTGAAATCTTCTGAGCCCTATGTGAGCTTGGCAACAGATGGTCAAGTCTCCTAGACTCAGGCTGGCTCCACCCACTACTACTACTGTCCTTGGTAGTCATCCCATGGTACTGGTATCTTCAAAATGCTGGACTTTTCACTGAAACTGGGCTGGGCTCTCACTGCTAGCTACTCATGGGCTCTCTTCAGGGCCTCTGACCCTGCTACACAATACCAACTCTCACCTTCTCTCCATGACCCTTTCAATCCTGGGCTTTCTATGAGGCTGCATCTTCAGCAATGACTTTTCCTGGTCTCTCCTGGTGCCAAGCCTCAGTTGCTCTCCACAACTCCTTCATGACTTCACAACCAGTCCGAGCTGGGAAACATTTACACACTACCATGTTGTGCTACTAGCACAGGCACAACCCTGGCCTCTTCTGCTCTGTAGCTTGTGTATCCTGACCCTGAGGAAACATATCCCGGAATATTTTGCCTCAGTGATGCTGGTCTCTTCTTAATCACAACTGATTCATCATCCCCAGATGTAAAGTATTGATTGTTCCAGCAAAGCAAAGATTTCACTTTAGTGGCGCTAGTCTGTTAATCACAACAGATGCTTCCTCTTTAGCAGGCGAGAACCACAAGTTCTTAATTCAAATTATCACATAAATGTCCCTGATAGTCTTTGCTTCCCTCAGAAACCTCACAAACCAGGCCTCTGTCATCTACGCTGCTCTTAGCATTATCTTACAAGTCCCCACAACAGCTCCTTAAGCTCCAAACACTCAATGGCTTTTCTAATTCAAAGTTCCAAGCTCCTTCTACGGTCCTCCCCAGTGTATCATCAGGCCCGTCACAGCAATATCCCATGGGTCTGGTACCCATTTCTTAGTTAGGGTTTCTATTGGTGTGATAAAACACCATGACCGTAAGAAACTTGGAAGGTAAAGGGTTTATTTCAGCTTATACTTCCAAATTATAGTTCACCCCTGAAGGAAATCAGGAGGAACCCGGAGGCAGGAACTGGTGCAGAGACCATGAAGGAGAGAAGTGCTTATGGAGTTGCTTCTCATGACTTGCTTATCCTGCTTCCTTATAGCATCTAGGACCACCTGCCTAGGGGTGGCACCACACATAGTGAGTTGGGCCGTCCTACATCAGTCATAACTCAAGAAAATTCCCCACAGGCCAGTCTGGCAGGGACATATTCTCAATTGAGGTTCCTTTCTCCCAAAGAACTCCAGCTTGTGTCAAACGGACACAAAACCAGCCAGCACACCCACCCTGATGGTCTGTGTCTTTGAGCTGCGAGCCTAATAAACTTCCTTCACTCAGTTGCTTTTATCAGGTATTTTATTGCATCAACATCAAAGTTAAGTAATTTTGTCTAGCCCAGATGTCTAGATATCACCAAGAGATATCTGCTCCCCAAAATTTAGAGAATAGTGATTTAAAATCATGGCATGTGACTTCAACAAAAATATATATATAATCACAGATTTAATTCGTCAAAGATTGAGGTGGAAAATAGAATTTTTTCATTAAAGTTATAAGAAATTTAAGTCTTGGAGTTTTTGTGTTTAATAACAACCCTGCCTGTGAACTCTGAGACATTTTGGTTTTGACATCAAAGTAGTAATGCAACTCATCCATAATGTATTTTGTGTTTGAACTGTGAATTCATAAGTACATTTTAATGCATAATTAAGCTAAATTTCATTTGGTTTATTTTTTCCCAATTTTGCCCATCATCTACTCAGTGTCTGACTTGTATTTATGAATGCTCCAGTAACTCAATAATGAGGCAAGGAATCATTTTCATAAATTAAAGCAAAACATAACCAGAAAGTAAATGTCTTGCACGCCAGGGAGAAGGATGCTGTGTTCTTGACTTTCAGAGATGTTTGATTTTTCTGTCTGCCTGAGAGGTCATTTGGGAGTCCCCCTTCTGACCGGCTAGCTACAGTGCGTGATTTCATACTGAGGTTGTGGTTACTTGGACTCTAGGGAGGTAAACCGGCAGACAGCGTCAGCCTTTGATAAACACATCGATGGAACTGTTTCTCTGGAGAACCCTGATAGAGAATCTATTAATAATTTGAGGGTGTTCTGACCAGATGATGCTGGTTTTATTTCATGACTCATTTGGAAAATGCTGTTGCTATTAGTGTTTGTCAGTTTAAGAAATGAAAAGAAGGGCTGGAGAGAGGGCTCAGTGGTTACAGGTAATTTTCTTCTTGAGGACCCTAGTTTGCTCCCCAGAAACCACACGATGTGGCTTACAACCGAGCTCCAGTGCCTCTGACCTCCATGTGTACCTGCATGCCCGGGAACCAGCGCTCTCATGCACACATCTCCACAGATACACGTACACGCAAAGACAGAGGCTTTGAGAGAGAGCAAGGGGTTGGAGGGAGGAAAGAGGATAATAATGTAATTATATTTTAATTTAAAAAATTAAAATTTAAAAAGAAATGGAGATAATGCGATTTAGCTAGTCTGTAAGTTTAATTAAACTCTTATAAGAAATGTATTAGAATTGTATTTAAAAATTAATTAAATGTGCAAGATATTTTGTGATCGGTCCTACCACATTTAAATGTAACATCCTCATAGAAATTCATAAAGTTAAAATAGTACCTTTCTCTCAGAGCCTTAAGAAACCCTAACTTAAAAATGTTGCAGGAGATGCTTCTTAAAGCCCTTCACTCTAAACCTTGCTTTCTAAAGTTCATCAGCATTTTGGTGTTGACGTCTGACCAGTTGAAAAAAACCCTGGAATTTCAATTTATTTGCATGTTTTATTGAATGTCAAGTATGTGATAAAATATTTCTTTTTGAGCAAATTTCCATTGCTTTTCCTAGAATGTTTTTTTTTTTTTTTTATTATTTTTTTTTTAATTTATTTATTTATTAAGGATTTCTGCCTCGTCCCCACAACCGCTTCCCATTTCCCTCCCCCTCCCCCGATCAATTCCCCCTCCCTCATCTGCTCGAAGAGCAATCAGGGTTCCCTGACCTGTGGGAAGCCCAAGGACTGCCCACCTCTATCCAGGTCTCGTAAGGTGAGCATCCAAACTGCCTAGGCTCCCACAAAGCCAGTACGTGCAGTAGGATCAAAAACCCACTGCAATTGTTCTTGAATTCTCAGTATTCCTCATTGTCCGCTATGTTCAGCTAGTCCGGATTTATCCCATGTTTTTTCAGACCTAGGCCAGCTGGCCTTGGTGAGATCCCAATAGAACATCCCCATTGTCTTAGTGTGTGGGTGCACCCCTCGTGGTCCTGAGTTCCTTGCTCGTGCTCCGTCTCCTTCTGCTCCTGATTTGGACCTTGAGATTTCTGTCCGGTGCTCCCATGTGGGTCTCTGTCTCTGTCTCCTTTCATCGCCTGATGAAGGTTAATATTCCTGAGGATGCCTATGTGTTTGTCTTTGGATTCACCTTCTTATTTAGCTTCTCTAGGAACATGAATTATAAGCTCAATGTCCTTTATTTATGGCTAGAAACCAAATATGAGTGAGTACATCCCATGTTCCTCTTTTTGGGTCTGGCTTACCTCACTCAGGATAGTGTTTTCTATTTCCATCCATTTGTATGCAAAATTCAAGAAGTCCTTGTTTTTTACTGCTGAGTAATACTCTAATATGTATATATTCCATACTTTCTTCATCCATTCTTCCGTTGAAGGGCATCTAGGTTGTTTCCAGGTTCTGGCTATTACAAACAATGCTGCCATGAACATAGTTGAGCATATACTTTTGTTGTATGATAGGGCCTCTCTTGGGTATATTCCCAAGAGTGGTATTGCTGGATCCAGGGGTAGGTTGATCCCGAATTTCCTGAGAAACCGAAACACTGCTTTCCAGAGTGGTTGCACAAGTTTGCATTCCCACCAGCAATGGGTGAGTGTACCCCTTTCTCCATAACCTCTCCAGCAAAGGCTATCATTGGTGTTTTTTATTTTCGCCATGCTGACAGGTGTAAGGTGGTATCTTAAAGTTGTCTTGATTTGCATTTCCCTGATCGCTAAGGAAGTTGAGCATGACCTTAAGTGTCTTTTGGCCATTTGAAGTTCTTCTGTTGAGAATTCTCTGTTCAGATCAGTGCCCCACTTTATAATTGGGTTGATTAGCCTTTTACGGTCTAGTTTCTTGAGTTCTTTATATATTTTGGAGATCAAACCTTTGTCAGTAGCAGGGTTGGTGAAGATCTTCTCCCAGTCAGTGGGTTGTCTTTTTGTCTTAGTGACAGTGTCCTTTGCTTTACAGAAGCTTCTCAGCCTCAGGGAGTCCCATTTATTCAATGATGCCCTTAGTGTCTGTGCTGCTGGGGTTATACATAGGAAGTGGTCTCCTGTGCCCATGTGCTGTAGAGTACTTCCCACTTTCTCTTCTATCAGGTTCAGTGTGTTCGGACTGATATTGAGGTCTTTAATCCATTTGGATTTGAGTTTTGTGCATGGTGATAGATATGGATCTATTTTCATTCTTCTACAGATTGACATCCAGTTTTGCCAGCACCATTTGTTGAAGATGCTCTCTTTTTTCCATTGTATACTTTTAGCTCCTTTATCGAAGATCAGGTGTTCATAGGTTTGTGGGTTAATGTCAGGGTCTTCTATTCGATTCCATTGGTCGACTTCTCTGTTTTTATGCCAATACCAAGCTGTTTTCAATACTGTAGCTCTGTAATAGAGTTTGAAGTCAGGGATGGTAATGCCTCCAGACAATCCTTTATTGTATAAGATTGTTTTGGCTATCCTGGGTTTTTTGTTTTTCCATATAAAGTTGATTATTGTCTTCTCCAGATCTGTGAAGAATTTTGATGGGATTTTGATGGGGATTGCATTGAATCTATAGATTGCTTTTGGTAGAATTGCCATTTTTACTATGTTGATCCTCCCAATCCAAGAGCAAGGGAGGTCTTTCCATTTTCTGGTGTCTTCTTCAATTTCTTTCTTCAAAGACTTATAGTTCTTGTCAAGTAGATCTTTCACTTCCTTGGTCAGGGTTACCCCAAGGTATTTTATGCTATTTGTGGCTATCGTGAAAGGTGATGCTTCTCTGATTTCCCTCTCTGCTTCCTTATCCTTAGTGTATAGGAAGGCAACTGATTTTTTGGAGTTGATCTTGTATCCTGCCACATTACTAAAGCTGTTTATCAGCTGTAGGAGTTCTTTGGTAGAATTTTTGGGGTCGCTTATGTACACTATCATATCATCTGCAAATAACGAAAGCTTAACTTCTTCCTTTCCAATACGAATCCCCTTGATCTCCTTATGTTGTCTTATTGCTATTGCTAGAATTTCAAGCACTATATTGAAGAGGTATGGAGAGAGTGGACATCCTTGTCGTGTTCCTGATTTAAGTGGGATGGCTTTGAGTTTTTCTCCGTTTAATTTAATGTTAGCTGTTGGCTTGCTGTAAATAGCTTTTATTATATTTAGGTAGGACCCTTGTATCCCTATTCTCTCCAAGACCTTTATCATAAAGGGGTGTTGAATTTTGTCGAATGCTTTTTCAGCATCTAGTGAAATGATCATATGGTTTTTTTCTTTCAGTTTATTTATATGGTGGATTACATTGATAGATTTGCGTATGTTGAACCAGCCCTGCATCTCTGGGATGAAGCCTACTTGATCATAATGGATAATTTTTCTTATGTGTTCTTGGATTCGGTTTGCCAGTATTTTATTGAAAATTTTTGCGTCGATGTTCATGAGTGAGATCGGTCTGTAATTCTCTTTCTTGGTTGGGTCTTTTTGTGGTTTTGGTATCAGGGTAACTGTAGCTTCATAAAAGGAATTTGGCAATGACTCTTCTGATTCTATATTGTGAAATACATTAAGGAGTATAGGTATTAGTTCTTCTTGGAAGTTCTGGTAGAATTCTGCATTGAAACCATCTGGTCCTGGGCTTTTTTTCGAAGGGAGATTTTTGATAACCATTTCTAATTCTTCGCGAGAAACCGGTCTATTTAGATCATTCACCTGGTCTTGGTTTAGCTTTGGTATGTGGTACTTATTTAAAAAAATGTCCATTTCTTTTGTATTTTCCAGTTTTGTGGCATACAGGCTTTTGTAGTAAGATCTAATGATTCTCTGAATTTCCTCTGTGTCTGTGGTTATGTCCCCCTTTTCATTTCTGATCTTATTTATTTGCGTGTTCTCTCTCTGTCGTTTAATTAGTTTGGATAGGGGTTTGTCGATCTTGTTGATTTTCTCCAAGAACCAGCTTTTTGTTTCATTGATTCTTTGGACTGTTTTCTGTGTTTCTATTTTGTTGATTTCAGCCCTCAGTTTTATTATTTCCAGTCTTCTACTTCTCCTGGGCGCGTCTGCTTCTTTTTTTTCTAGAGCTTTCAGGTGTGTTGTTAAGTCCCCAATGTATGCATTCTCCGTTTTCTTTAAGTGGGCACTTAGTGCTATGAACTTTCCTCTTAGCACTGCTTTCATTGTGTCCCATAGGTTTGAGTATGTTGTCCCTTTATTTTCATTAAATTCAAGGAAGACTTTAATTTCTTTCTTGATTTCTTCCTTGACCCAGGTGTGGTTCAGTAGTTGACTGTTCAGTTTCCATGAGTTTGTTGGTTTTTTGGGGGCAGCGTGGTTGTTGCCTTCTAATTTTAATCCGTGATGATCTGATAAGACACAGGTGGACACTGATATTTTTTTGTATCTGTGGAGGTTTCCTTTGTTTCCGAGTATGTGGTCAATTTTTGAGAAGGTTCCATGAGCTGCAGAGAAGAAGGTATATTCTTTCCTATTTGGGTGGAATGTTCTATAGATGTCTGTTAAGTCCATTTGCTTCATTACCTCCAATAATTCTCTTAATTCTCTATTAGGTTTCTGTCTGATTGACCTGTCCCTTGGAGAGAGAGGTGTGTTGAAGTCTCCTACTACTAGTGTGTGTGGTTTGATGTCTGCCTTGAGTTCTAGTAATATTTCTTTTACATAAGTAGGTGCTTTTATATTGGGGGCGTATATATTCAGGATTGAGACCTCCTCCTGATGAATTGTTCCTGTTATGAGTATAAAGTGACCGTCTCGGTCTCTTCTGATTGATTTTAGTTTGAAGTCAGTTTTGTTAGAAATTAGTATGGCCACACCTGCTTTTTTCTTAGGACCATTTGCTTGAAACACCTTTTCCCAACCCTTTACTCTGAGTAGGTGCCTGTCTTTGTGGTTGAGATGTGTTTCTTGCAAACAGCAGAATGTTGGATCCTGTTTTCGTATCCAATCTTTTAGCCTGTGCCTTTTTATAGGTGAATTGAGCCCATTAATATTAAGTGATATTAATGACCAGTGGTTGTTTACTCCGGTTATTCTTATTGCTTTTGGTAGTAGAGATTGTCTCCCTTCTTTGAGATGTGCTCGTGAAGGGTCATTAGATGCCTGGGTTATTGTAGGCAGTGTTGGCAGTGTTGGATTCCTTGGGTTGTGATTTTCCTTCTATTACTTTCTGTAGGGCTGGATTTGTGGCTACGTATTGTTTAAATTTGTTCTTATCCTGGAATGTTTTGTTTTCTCCATTGATAATGAATGATAGCTTGGCTGGGTATAGTAGTTTGGGTTTGCATCCATGGTCTCTTAGCTTCTGCAGAACCTCTATCCAGGACCTTCTGGCTTTCATAGTTTCCATCGAGAAGTCAGGTGTAAGTTTGATCGGTTTACCTTTATAAGTTACTTGCCCTTTTTCTTTTGCAGCTCTTAATATTTTTTCTTTAACCTGTATATTTTGTGTTTTGATTATTATATGGCGAGGAGATGTTTTTCTTTGATCCAGTCTGTTTGGTGTTCTGTATGCTTCTTGAATATTTAAGTGAATATCTTTCTTTAAGTTGGGAAAGTTTTCTTCCATAATTTTGTTGAAAATATTTTCTGGGCCTTTGAGCTGTGACTCTTCTCCTTCTTCTATTCCTATTATTCTTAGGTTTGGTTTTTTTATTGTGTCCCATAGTTCCTGAATGTTTTGTGTTGAGAATTTGTTGGCTTTGCTGTTTTCTTTGATCTGTTCGTTTATTTTCTCTATGGTGTCCTCAGCATCTGAGAGTCTTTCTTCTAGCTCTTGTATTCTATTGATTATGCTTGTTTCTGTAGACTCTGCTCGTTGGCCTAGATTTTCCATATCCAGCTGGTCCTCAGTTTGTATTTTCTTCTTTGCCTTCATTTCAGTTTTCAATTCTTGAACTGTTTCCATTACCTGTTTGATGGTTTTTTCTTGGTTTCCCAGGGTATCATGTACGTATTTACTCATTTCTTCAAACTTTTTGTTATACTTCTCATCCATTTCTATAAGGGCATTTTTTACATGTTGTTTAAGGGACTCTATTATCTTCATAAAGTCGATTTTTTCCATTTCTTCTGTGTTAGGTTGTTCAAATACTTCTGTTGTAAGATCATTGGGTTCTGATGTTTTCATGTTGTTTTTCGGATTATTGGGAGAATTCTTGCCTTGGCGCCTGCCCATCTCCTCCTATTGATCCTATCCAATGGGTCCTTTAAAAACCGGATCAGGTTTCCCTGCTGGCCAAGGGCTCCGCTTACAAAATGCCCTCACTCTCTTTCGTGGTTCCTGCTGCAGGCCAAGAACCCTCTCACCCCTCTGAAGGATCTTCAGGACAGGACCAGGCTCCCCTTGTGCCAGTGACCTGGCCAACCAAAGGCCTACCTCTTTGATTCGATTGTAGTAGGGCGATCTGCTCTCCTTATTGCATGCCTGTTCCCGCCGCTTGGGTCTGCCTCTGTGCAGGTCCCCGAAAGCCTCTTCCTGTATGCGGTGTTGCTCCGCCGCGTCTGGCCGCCGCCGCTCCGCCGCGTCTGGCCGCCGCCGCTCCGCCGCGTCTGGCCGCCGCCGCTCCGCCGCGTCTGGCCGCCGCCGCTCCGCCTCTGTCCTCCTAGAATGTTTTGTGAGGAAGTGGAGTGCCAGGATGGAATTTTGCAGCTATCCGGGCATTGCTTTGTTCTTTATCTGAGACATTAGTCATCTCAGTGGGCAGAATTAGTTTTCTTTCATCTAATCAGAGAAATAGGTTTCCAATATGAAGCAACATTGAGCCAAAAAAGTAGGATATATGTGTTCATATCAATTAATAATCTCTATAAAAGCTAATTAATAAGAAAGATACTGAAGTTTAAAAAAATACCAAATACTTAAAAGAAAATACCCAAACACAGAAAATATTAGGGAAATGTCAGTGTTACAACAGTTGGCTATCAGGACCCTTCTGTGGGCCATAGTTTAATTTTTATTTAATCTCACATTGTACCCTTTGAGCTAAAATTTAATTCAGCATTAATTATGCACCATTGTGAATGAAGCACCCCACTAATGTTTTTGGCAGCCCAAAAATCCTATGTAGCTTGAGACATATTGATATTAGGATGATATTATAGGCAGAAAATTCTTCAGAGGCAAGGTAGCTGAAGAGTGACCATAATGCCAATGGTAAGAACTGAATATGGTCTATAGAGGTAGAATATAAACCCAACCATCCAGAGGTTGGATTAACAGATTAGGACGTATGTGTGAGGGGGTGTTTTTAAGTACCAGAACAACTTGAGCATCCTCAGAGATACAGGAGGTAGGAAAGCACAGAAGAGTTGGGCTCCAAGTTCAGATCTAGGCACCCAGGAAACCAGAGAAAGGCTGTTTCAGTGACCCAGAGACTTCCCAATGAGAATCTGAGCTTAGATCATGGTGAAGTAAGTGTGTGTGTGTGTGTGTGTGTGTGTGTGTGTGTGCGTGTGTGTGTGTGTTTGTGTCTGGGTCTGTGCAATAGTGTGGATTTATGCCTGGTATTTTAAGGCCTCTTACACATTTTTATATTTAATATTTAATTTAATATTTATATAAGTGCATGGTATGTTTATATCAAATCTACTCCCCATTCCTTCCCCTCCAATTCCTCCCATATCCCTTCACCATCTTTACTTCCCAACTTTGTATGTTCTCTTGCCACAACGTACATGATTTTGGGTTAGACTTGACTGTAGTAATCAGGGAATGAAGAAAGGAGAGACATACAGACACACTCACAGAAGAGCTGGGATTGGGTAGGACATTCACTGTGATGAAGATGCACCAGAGCCTGGGAACTCAGTGTGTTTACTATAAATCAGTGAGTGAGGAGGTACGTTTATTGTCTACAAATGGGTGGAGAGGAAGCAGATCAGCTAACCCAGGTAGGAGGTCTCTATAGAGGAGTAGTTTCTGTCTACAGTCATCCAGGAGAAGGAAGCCATGGTTGACAGTTTCTGCATACACTGAATTTAGCTAGAAGTCAGTCATTTGTAATATGTTACTTGCCATTCCTCTGAGCCTGACTTGGGGAAGCCTTGCCATTCCCATGGGTCTAAGGCATTGGGGTCCTTGACATGTCCCTGCCCATGATAGCAATACACATTCATTCAGGACTTGATCTGCTCCCCACTCTCTTTCTTAAAGTTCCATACCTACTGAATCCATTTAGAGCTACATGTATATGAATATGGGTGTGGTAGCACCTGCTGAACCACGGGTAGCTTCTCAGGGTTGTCTCCCTAAAGAAAACTAACTCTCCTCCTAGTAGCCATCACCTGCCAGTAGCAGTTGTCATCTGCATTGTGACCTGTTAGGGTTTTCTGTAATGGTCTCTCTCGCAAAGAGATGCTTCATAGATGAGGGGTGGGAGGTGCTCTTATTTGTGGGTATAAGGATACAAAGGTAGTTAGAATTATGCTGGTTTAGAAAAGTGGTGGTCGTAGGTTCTTTTCTAAGGTTCTTGACCTCAGTAGCCCAAGTTAACTGTTCAGAATTAGGCTTGGTTTCTCTCTTCGTGGGTGGGCCTTAAGTTCAGCGAGACAGCTGTTGGTTACTGCCAAGATGTAAGTGCCACTTGTACTTCGTTTGAAATGTCTTTTTCTTCTCTGCCAATTTTTAAAAGTAGCTTTGCTGAATGTTAGCATTTTTTTTAGAAGTTATTATTTTATAGCTTTCTTTGCGTTTAGATTATTTGGTCTTATTTTGATGTCTTTGCATCTGAATTGTTGTTCATCTTTAATCTTTTTATGCTGTTTCTTAGCTTTGAATTCCAAACATCCTGACTGTAGTGTGTCATGGAGACTCTATCCTCTGTTCATTAGGGGTTATGAATACAACTTGTGTTTGAGTATTCATTCAGTCCTTTATCTGGGTTTGGGAATGTTCTGCTGCAATTTCACTGACTAGACTCTCTGTGCCTTTAATTCTTATATTCTCTTTCTACTCTGCAGGTACCTTTAAGTTTTGTCTCCTGTTCATATTCTACAGTTTTTGGATGCTGTGTTCACTAATTATTTATTCTTTCTTTTTATTTGTGTTTGAATGCAATATTGCCTCAACTTTGTCCTTCATCTCCAGTATTCTTTATCTTGCCTGGTTGATGAACATTACTATTTGTTTCTTTCCAAAGTTTACATTTCATTGCTTAGCCTGTCTACCATCTTGCTGTCTTTTTCATCCAGATTGCTGATTTTCTAGCCATTTTGCTGCCTTCCCCCCTCTATTGATAGTCTTCATTTTCCAGGTCCCAGAAATGAATTTCTAAAAGCTTCATCTGGTGTTTGGTCCATTTCAGTATTTCATTTTGGGAACTGAGGAATTATGGTATTTTGGAGGAGCCATAATGCCTTGCATTTTCATGTTTCTTGTGTTGCAGTGTTATGATTTATGAGAGTTGATTTAGATGTCTCTTCCATTTTAATTTTGGGGTCTCTTGTTAAGCAGCCTACTCTGCTTAAGGCCTCAATCTCAAGTACCACTCAGAGACAGAAACACACTTGGCATCAATGCAAAATTATGACTGTAGCATTGATTAACAGATATCAGTGAGTGGCAAAGCTAATGTGGAATGCGCTATGAGTTGAAAATTATTCAAGGGAAATACAGAAGTGATAAATGAGAGAGGTAAATAAGGGGGCAGGGAGAGGGGAAAATAGAAGAGATGCAAGCAGAAACAAATGAAAAAATAAAGAAAAGGAGGCAGAAGAATGTTATAAAGATTAGGAAAGGGTAAGATGCCAGAAAAAAAATCAAATGAAAATAATCATCTGTGAAGATTCATAATCAAAACAGATATATTATAACAGGGATTTTCTGAATTCTGTTTTATTTTTAACTACCTAAAATTATTGTAAATATATATATATATATATATATATTATAAATTTCATTTAAGGCCAGTTTTGTTACATGTATATTTCTACTCTTATTTGAGGTATTATGTTTATATACTGCATTTAAAAATGTAATGTGTAATTAAAAATTACATATGAATAGATAATAATTTATAATAGTCAATCTTTTAGTCATGTTAGTTAGGTTTCCTAGATATAGGCAAATATATTTCAGTTAGATAATCTTCAATACTTCAAAGTCCTACAGACTATTGCATTTAAAATGTTTTAAGAGCTTAGACTTTTCTTGACAGTGAGACATGCCTGCTTCTGGCAGAACAAAAAGAGGTTGATGGGCACTGAAGAAAACTCATTATGGAATTTGCCTTCACAAGGCTAATTTTTTGGATAAGAATTGAACTGCTTGATGGTATGCTATATGAACTGGACATGCAGGACTCACAGAAAAGTGACTGATAAACTTTCCAAAAGATTGGATGGTCCTTCAGGGTCCCTGCTTCAGAGAAGAAACTGCTGGACATTGTGTAGGACACAGAAGAAAGTGACTGACAAACTCCCAATATAGGTGAAACAGTTTTTCAAATTTTCTGCTCTATGGAAAAGTCTGCTGAATACTATGGGCCTGTATGCTGAAGATGAATCCAAATATGACAGGAGAACTTTAGGTGACTGTCCAGGCAGTGATATGTCTCTGCCAACTCTAGAGTTTGTGAAGTTGCTTACAATGCACTTCCTAAATAAATAATATGATATCCTTCTGGGGTCTTTGATGGAGTTGAAGACATATGACAGTTTTCCTTAGTTATGATAAAAGATAAATTAGATATGAAACTTTAGATAAAATATTTTTAAATTTTTCCCAATACAAATAATTCTTGCTTTATACCTGTTTTGTCATATGTAATTTTACTATGCTAAAGTTAAAACCATCCTTTTTAATTTGATAAAAAAGGGGAGATGATGTGATATGTCCTTCTGCATATGTGTTGCTTTTATTGGTTGATGAATAAAACTGTTTTAGCCAATGGCTTATCAGAGTAAAGCCAGATGGGAAATCTGAACAGAGATATATAGAGAGAATAGGTGGAGTCAAAGAGACACCATGTAGCTGCCGAAGGAAAAGGATGCTGGAGGTTTACCAGTAGGCCACAGCCCCTTGGTGATACACAGATAAATAGAGATGGTTTAGTTTAAGATAAAAGAACTAGATAGAAATATGCCCAACCTATTGGCCAAACAGTTCTCTAACTAATATAGTTTCTGTGTGGTTATTTGTGTCTGTGTGTCCAGGAAACAAACAAGCAGCCTCTGTCTACAAAATTCTATACAGTTAGAATTGGCTTTCAACATGAAAGCTGTGAAGCTTCACATTAAGCTTTACATTTTCACTGTCTAATATATTTTTTATAGATTCTTTTTTTCTTTTTTCTTCTTATTACTTAAAAAATACCAATCCAAATTCCCACCCTCTCCCCTCATATCAGTCCCCTCCCTCTCCCTTCACAGACCCTCCCACCCTACCCCTCCAACCCTAAGGGAGTGCCATGCACTCCTCCCTATGGAAAGTCCAAGGCCCTCCCTACTACATCTAGGTTGAGCAAGGTTTATTTCCAAAGAAAATAGGGTCCCATGAAGCCGGTATATGCAGTAGAGACACATCCCAGTGTCACTAACAGTGGCTCCTCAGTCTGCCCCAACTGTCAACCCCCTTCAGAGGGGCTTGATTGTTCCCATGCTTGTTTACTCCCAGTGCAGTTGGAGTTGGTGAGCTACCATTAGCTCAAGCAAACTATCTAAGTGGATGACCCCCTCATGGTCTTGACTTCCTTGCTCATACTCTCACTCCTTCCACTCTTCAACTGGATCTTGGGAGCTTAGTCCAGTGCTCTGATGTAGGTCTCTGCCTCTGTTTCCATCTGTTGTTGGACGAAGGTTCTATGGTGATATTTAAGATAATCATCAGTCTGACTACAGGGTAAGGTCAGTTCAGACACCCTCTCCTCCACTGCCCAAGATCTTAGCTGGTGTCATACTTGTGGGTGATTGGACATTTTTCTAGATCCAGATTTCTTGTTAACTCCATATTGTACTCTCCATATCTGTCTAAGCAGTCTTTACAACAATATTTTGTCTGTTCATAGAGGAAGCAGACAAAAAGGACAGGAAATGAGGGGGGAGGGTGAGTATAGGGATGATAGCAATTCTCATTGCCTTCTGACAGCCTACTATAAAACAATTTCCCAACCTTATGTAGAAGGACTCTTTGTTATAAGTGAAGGTTTTCTGAACCTAGATTCTCCATGTGGACAGAAGCAGACAAGAGGAAAAAAGTTTATGTCCAATCCAGTAGAGTCAAATATGCTTGCCTGTGTGAAGTCTCAGTCTTCTGGAACTGGGAACAAGGTGGTTGATCTTGGTGTCCTCTGAAGCATAAGGAAGCAGGGTTATGTTGGGGTAGGAAGGGAAGTTATCTTAAGAGAGAGGAGTAAAGGGCTTGAGGTGGGATAGGTGAATCCAATGAGTGGGGCCCTCAAGGTTAGCAGCAGTGAGGGTTATGAGAATTACCTTGAAGGGACCCTTGCGTTTAGGAGAAAGGGGTGAGGGTCATTGGTCTGGAGAAGAGAGAAGGACCTGATCCCTAGTGTTGATTGGGGATGGACAGGGGATGACATACAGCCAGGGTAGGCAGTGGTCAGTAAAGTTCCATAGGAGGGGGTGGAGATGACAGAGTCAGGGGGTGAATACATGACCAAGGGTCAGAATTGGTGTCCCATGAGCTCAAATAGCAAGATGGAAACAGGTCACTTGTGGAGAGCCCACAGACTGAGAAGGACCAAGGTGAAGTTTTTGGGACAGCTTGACAAAGTTTTCTTTTTTAATTTTTATTTTATCTTCATTGGTGTTTTGTCTGCATGTATGTCTGTATGAGGGTATCAGAAGCCCAGGAACTGTGCTTTTTAAGAAAAGATTAGTTTGTTATATCTTTCTTGAGGACTAGGGATAGTGTGGGACATGCAAATGCCAAGCAATGTTGAGGACTTTTGATAGGATTTGGAAAGCTTGGGAGGTGAATTCAGGGCTATTGTCTGACTGGAGAGAAAGGCAGGGATTCCCAAACAAGGAATGATCTCCCAGAGGAAGATGTCAAAGACTTTCTGAGCCCTTTTGTTGGTGGTGAGGGATACCTCCACCCACCCTGAGACCAGCAGGTTCCTAACTCGTCTGACTGTGGGCGTGTGGGTAAAGTCAAGTTGCCAGTTGGTTCTGAGGAGAGAACCTCTGGCTTGGTGGGTAGGAAAAGGGGGGCTGTGGTATCTGGAGTTTGGGTCTGACTCATTTGACAGATTTTACAAGAGGCAGTAATAGACTTTAAGAAATAAAAATTCTGTATTACAAGAATGCCCAATGATAAATGAGATAGGCCTGGGCCTCTGAAGGCCGCAGTTCTCGCTGCCTTGTCAGCTTGGTTATTTCCCTTAGAGATGATGGAATTGTCGGTCTGGTGGGGCCAGCAGTGGGCAGTTCCTATAGATGTGAGGAGATGAGAAGCTTTATACTTAAAAGAATTTACAACACTTGTTAAACATTAACCACCCTGTTAGAGGTTGCTCCATGGTTGTCAAGTTGGACTCTATAGTTAGAGATTCTGGATGAAGCAGCAGTGAGCCTCATGGCAGGTAGGTGGCCCCTGAAGTTGATCAACCAGCTCATCCCAGGTTGTAGTTCTTGGTTGAGGAGGTCTGCTTCTACCAAGGGAGGGACCCCCTTTTACTGTGTCTGGGATGAACCCCCTTCTGTAGGCTGCTTGTCACTGTCTAGCCTTTCCCCCTCCACAACAGTCTCAAACCTGAGGCTGAGGTAAGTTGACTTCAGGCACTCTCTTTTGTGATAATTTCCTGTTCTCATCCTCTACCCAACACCCCATCACCCACCATCAGTACCGGGAATCAAACTTGGGTCTTAGGGAAGAGTAGCGAATGGTTCTAACTGCTGACCCATCTCTCCAGCCTCCTTGTGTTTTTCTTTTTCCAAGCATGTGCCTTCTGCTGTAACTTTTCTTTTATTGTTATACATGCCTTTCTTTTTCTTCCAGTGCTGAAATTGAATGTGAGGCCTTATATACACTAGATATGCTCTCTGCCACTGACCTACATCTCCAGTTCCCTAATATTATTTTTTTTAAAAAAACTATTGTTATTGAACACATGTCTGTATGTTCTCGGTGTGTGGAGAATGCTGTCAGATAAGAATGAATTTGCTAACGCCGATTCCAGAATCCAGTATTTGGCTGTCACTCCGTATTTATTTTAGTGACTATGATGAAGTAAAATGTCAAATACCACATGATTACAGAAGGCACAACTTCCATTCTGTGTGTGTGGGGAAGGGGAGAGCACACCAGTGCAGTGCCCACAGAGCCAGGACAGGGTGTTGGATTCTGGGCTGCAGTTACAGGCAGTCATGAGCTGCCTGACTCAAGTGCTGGGAGTCGAACTTGGGTCCCCTGCAACAGTCATGCTCATTCCTAATCACTGGGCCTTCTCTCCAGCTCCTTATTAAAACTTAAGTGCCTCAGCGTGCACTGGAATAATTTCTTTTACTACTTTGTTGTTAAATGTTGCGAACCCGGATACATTTGCCTCCTGTCCCTAAGACAAATGAACTATATAGAGACAAACGATACAAGCAAATATAAACGTGTGCCCATGAGTGTTCATGCAGCTAGAATAGAAAAGTGCATTTTTATCTTTATAAAATACAGACTTCTGACAAAATCGGAAAGAACAGATCATATGAAAGCTATTGTCGTTAAACATAATGTTCCCAGACCCCTAGATAAACAATTATAAAAATAAATATCCCCTTGTGATGGGAAAAAAATAGTCCAAGATGAAAGACTTATCATTGTGCAAGCAATACCTGTACTTAGTGAAAAGTTTATTCTAAAAGTCCTACTTCTGAGACCCTAGCAGCACAAGGGTGATAGCACATGGGATGAGCCTGATGTCTATACAGAATGACTGCCATTGGCAGCTCTGATTTGTCTAGGAATTCTGTACCAGAGAGAAGAAGACAGAGAGCGGTTTTGCTACTGCTGTGCTCCTGGCTCTGTCTTTTCTCCATGCAGGCACAGATTTCGGCTGCTTGGAGCCAATTACAGAGAGTTGTCTTTTCCTTCTTTTCAAATTAATACTCATGTTAGTTTGGTCACCCTGCCAAAATAATGAAAAATTGGATTACCTAACCAAATATAAAACAGTCATATATTTTCCGTTTAATGGTTTTTATTATTTTATATGTTAAATGCTTCCTTGTAAGCTTATTTACCTTTTGCGTTTTTTATTAGCTTGTACTAATTGTCCATGCTAATGGGCTTCGTTGTGACTTTTCATAGTACACACAATGTATTTCAATCACGTTCACTCCAGGATCCTCTTGTGTTGCCCTCGTGGTCTGCTCATCTCCTCCCTCTTCTTTATTTTGTGGTTTTTTTTTTTTGCATGACTCAATGATTTAATTAAAGTTGTTTACAGGAACATGGGTTAGGTATTATTTCCAAGAGCATTGGCAATTAACAGTGGTTACATCACTGAACAAAGTGTCTCTCTCTTCCACCTACTACCCTTTGAAAAAATATGTGCATTTGCTTAAGCATCCATTGTTATAATTTGTCTTATTAATATATGCAGAGGCCTAGGAATTACATCAAATTTACATATGGCAAATGTAGGCTTAGGTATTACCTACAGCAAAACCTGAGTCCCTTAGAAATCTCTGTTTTTACTGTGGGCAAAGCTCTCAGTTATAACAAAGTGTTCCTGAATGAGACTGAACCTTTATTGTTCTTCCTTGTATTTCTAAGTAGCCTATTTGATTTCATTGACTTCAAGCCAGCTATTTCTAGATTAATGGGGAATTAGAAAGTTTTAAAATCATTGTCTTAGATCTTTTAGAATAAAGTTCTTCTGAAATAAACTCTGAGAGCACTTTGCCTTGAATTCTATATTCTTTGTCTTCTTTGACTTTGTCTTGGCCATGGCTAAAAATTGCTGAGTTTTACTGTGGCTCCAGTCACGGCTGAGTCCTCTGAATTGACCTGAAAACCCTATTTCCCACCTGGCTATATTCTGCCATGCCATAGACCAAAGTAGCTTCTTTATTAACCAATGGTAATAAAACATATTCACAGCATACATAGAAGAATCCCACATCAATCCACGTGTTTCTTTTAGTCATTTGTTACTGTTGTCCATTACAATCTTTTTATTCCCTCTTTGACTATGTTAATTGCCTTGAGAAGGGAGGTGTGATGAGTATATATTCTCTTTAGGGTTGAATATTCTACAGTTTCTTGTTCTCTGCACCTTGGCCAGTTGTGGGTCTTTGTTTTAATCACCATCTACTGATAACAGAAGCTTCTCAATGAGGATTTATAAATATAATGGTAGACTATTAGGACTTAGTTCAATTCTATGTTCATTAGGTATTATAATAATGGTATGTTCTCCCATAGGGCATTTTTTAAATGAGTATGACCTTCATAGATGCAAACATTTGAATTCTTGGTTCCCAGTGAGTAGAAACACACCTTTGTAACTACAGAACCACCTTTCTTCCCCATGCCTGCATTTTTTAGTCCTTTTGTCTAAAGCTCTCCACTTCTGCTCAGGTCACTGGGATTGGGACCTTCTCATTTTTACAGTGGATTGTTTGACTCATGGGTTGCTAATAACAGGCTTAAAATTCAGGATTTTAAGTTCAATTTGTGTTTTTTTTCATTTATATAATATGCTTTAAAAGTAGGTCCACTGTTACCCTAATTTGAGAGAGAGGAAACGGAGGCATGGAAGCATGAATAAATTGTGTAATATATAGAGTCACTGAAAAGAAAGTGAGGATTTGAACCCGGGAAGTCTGGTGCAAGAGGAGAAGATGTGTACTTGGTGCTGCCTGTCTTGAACTACTATGCTCTTTGGTGTAATCAGAAGCCAGAGATATAAAAGAGCTAAAACAGACAAGGTTTAAAGCAAAAAGAATGGGCAGATAGCAAGAGAAAGCAGCTCTGCCTTACATAAGCGGTGGTACCACTGACCATGTGTGTTACTTAATGCTCTGTTCCTTCCTCTTTAAGTGAGAACTGTGCCTGACTCTGTGCCTATGTAAGGTTTTGAAGATAAATAAGCAAGGACCAACTCACTAAAGTTGAGGTTCAAAAATGACTTCTTTAAGCTCAGTTATTATTATTATTATTATTACTTGGAATGGCTTACAAAATTTAAAGTAAGTGACTTAGAATTATTGGTTTAGCTTAAAGTTACAAATAAACAACATTTTATACACACGCATACATACACACACACACACACACACACACACAGAGAGAGAGAGAGAGAGAGAGAGAGAGAGAGAGAGAGAGAGGGAGACTTATAAACCTAGAAGCCTCTTGAGTGCAGGAGCATCTGTCCTGGTATAACTGGAGTGTACCACCCTCTCAAAAATATGAGTAAGATTTCATTTACCTGACTGTAGGTCTCCATGTGTTCTTTAACCAGACATCCCAAATCCTGTCCTTTTAGGGCCTTGTGAAGACTTCTTTGTATTATCATGATTGAAGCATGGATTACCATGTAGGAATATGATTACTAATGCTATGCATGATTGAATGGAAATAAAGAAACACAGGACTGGCTTCCTATTAAGATTCCTCACAGCTGGTCTGTGTCGCATTCATCTTATAATCTACGGCATGTCATTGTTTTTGTCCAGAGTCAAGACAGAACGTGTGTTCTACATCTTGGCTTTGGCTTGACTGTATCCTATCAAGGTTCACAAGGTAGACGCTCATAACGCACTTGACAATGCGAGTGCTCTAAGAGATGGAGCCTCGTGTGAGGTAAGGAAAGCATTAGGATCAGGTTTGCCCTAGAAGAATGGATTGTTTTAGGATGAGGTTACCTCATGCACTTGGTGCCTTCTGTGCATGATCAGGTCTCTTTTGATTTCTCCATGCTGCAATTTAGTACATATGGCCATCATCAGAGATCAAATCAATGTGTCTGTGAACTCTCAGACCCTTAGCTTCTGAAACTGTGAGCTTGTATATACTTGTATACTTAGGTATAAACCTCAGGTATTCTGCTACAGGCCTAGAAACTAATATGAGGAAAGTTATGAGTATAGTTTTAGTTTGCATGTCTCTTTTTCAGGAAAGAGCAATGATAACGTCTTTGTTCTCCTTTGTGGATGAAATGAGGTAATTATCTTTTCCTTTATTGGTGTGCATTTGTTCCAATGGAAGCCATAACCGACACTGTTGTCAAATTCTTTTTTGAAGCAGGAAAAGTTCTCGCTCAATAAAATGCTTACTAGGCAAACCTGAGTGCTCAAATTCAAACCCCTAACATTTTTTTTTTTTTTGCAAACATTGGGCATTGATGGTGGAGAGATCAGACACTTAAATGAAATCCCATGCTAGCTCAGAACTGAGAGACTGACAGTTATTTGTTTAGGAAGAAAACTTACAAATTAGGATTCTCTGCTTGAATGGTGGATGGAGATGGGATCCAAAACAAACAGAACGAGCAAATGGGAGCCAGGGGTGGGGGAGAGAAGGGGCAGATTCCACAGCAGAGTCCAGGTATATAGTGTAAGAGGCCACGCCCCAGTAGGCGGGTAATTACTAGCTGCAAACCTTCCTGAAGAAGGGCGTAATGACTCATGTAACCTGCACAACAGAGTAGCAGAGAGATGGGATGATTCCCTAGGGATGACTGGCCAGTTAGCTTAGCTGGCTCAGTGAATTCCAGTTTCAGTGGAAGACCCTTTCTTAAAAAAATAAGGTAAAGAATGTGGAGAGTAGACATTTGAAGTACTTTGGCCTCTACACACATCTATGTATGTGTGCATGAGCACGTGTGCCTGCGTGCACATCCACACACACCCACACATGAACATGGCCACACACACACACACACACACACACACACAAATAAAATCTCTCCCTTTAAATGTATTGTTTAAGATGTCCACATACACACTTTGCTCACCATGGGAGGCAGCATACAACACTGTTTTTTTGTTATGAATTCCCCACGTGAATAAAGGTAATAGAGGCAGAGAGAGAGAGTTACCAGCAAGCAAATTAAAGACCTTGGTTTTGTTCTAAAGGAAACAGAGTGGCCGCCCAGAAATCACTCACAGTCTGTCAGCGTTCATGAAATTATGCCAGGTCAAAGATACTGAATGTACAAGCAGACCTAGCAAGTGAAGGGAAGCCCACAGCTCTGGGCTGGCGCCATTGCAATAGCCCCTAAAGAGATGTTCCTGAATAGCAGAAATCAGAGCAGGAGAGCCATAGTGCAACAGAATAGCATTCTTTCCTGTGTAGCTTTGCAGATACAATTCTCCCCATCACAGAAGGGTTTTTGTGAGAAGGAATAGTTATGTGTGTAAGCAAGCTCAAAAAAATAAAAATAAAAAGAAGAAAGGAAGAAAGGAAAGAAAGAATCAGTTTGTGAAAAAAATACTTGGGCCACATTGTATTGTTAGTTATAAAAATTATAACGGTGACCAGGTATAAGAGAAAAGGTGGCAGAGAGGGACACATGTGTGACATGCAGAAATCAGGCCTTTCCTACTTCTCGAGTTTTGGTTTAGCTCCATATAGGCCTGGGAATGCTCACAGAACCGTCAGCTGATGTTGACACTTGGGAAATTTCATCCAGTTTTGCAGAACAGAATTGATAGGTTTTAAAGAATCTTCTGGCTGTTTATATTAATGTTTTTAAAGGCCAATAGGGCACTATTTGGAAAGCAGATGTCTGGATATTTCTTCAGTAACTGTTCCTACCTCTGAAAAGGACACCATTAAGCTGTGGAAACAAGATGTGGGCTCTGTCCTACAGGGTTCATTCTTAACAGCATTTTAGAGAGATGAACGCTTCTATCATATTAAAAAGATGAAAATGGTAGGTCTAGAGACGGAGCTCAGATAGAGACACAGACCTGGGCAAGATCACCACAGCCTCAAAGTTGGTCTGTGAAGAGTTCAGGAGTCACATCTGAGGGAAACTGGATGACAGCACTGGTGAGGATTTAGGGGGTGATGTGCTACTTTTCGAGGAGTGTGACATTAAGAGCTACAGAAACAGCCCCTTCTGTGGAGGGACACAATTTCCTGGCTGGCCTGGGGCAGGTCTAACTGTTTCATGAGCTCTGGATTATAGCCAGCCACAGTCCTTCTGTAGTGCTGGGCTAGAACTACAGAGGAAAGGATGCTTTTAGATGCCAAATTCTATTCCTATCATTCTACACACAAGCTTTGTGTATGTTTTTGTATTATTTAAATATTCAGTGTTTTAATTTTTTTATATTTTCATTAAAATATAATTGCATTATTTTTCTCTTCTCTTTTCTCCCTCTAGTCCCTATCCATTTCCTTTCCCTCCAACCTGTCTTATGTTCCCTAACCTTGAAGCTGATAATCTCTTTTCTTTGGATATTATTGTTATACATATGCACACATACATAAATACAGCCTGCTGAGTCCACTGTTGTTGTTTGTAATTCTGCTGTTCCCAGGTCTGACCACTTTGTGCTGGATCAGCAAAGCCTCATCCCTGGGAGAAGCTAGTTCTTCCCCTTTCATCAGTCATTCCTTGTCTATAGTGTTCTTCCTAGGAGAGGGACCCCTGCAAGTTTCTCTTTCTAATTAGCATCCTGACTGATGTTGTCATTGTTCAGGGCTTACTTATAGAATCATTTATAAGAGGGGCAGCCACACAGAAGACTTCCTGGTTTCTGACTCTTACAGTCCCTCCTGTTGATAATTTTCCCCGAGCTCTAGCTATGTGACATACACAAGAACTATGTCCCAGATGTATCTGCTGGGGTCACACTCCACTGACCTCTACATTGTGACCAGTTGTGGTTTTCTACAGTGATCTGTTTGCTGTAGAGAGAGAAACTTCTCTATATCACAAAGCTATAGTAATAAAAATGATATTGTACTGCCAATGGGACAAAATCAAATATACAAACACAAGACCACCAAATGTATAGCCATCTGATATTTGACAAAAAAAGCTACAGACAAACACTGGAGAAAAGACAGCATCTTCAACAAATGGTGCTGGGAAAACTGGATGTTCACATGTGAAAAATTTAAATTAGTTCCATATTTATCATGCCACACAAAAATTAGTCCCAAGAAAATCACAGACCTCAATTTGATATCTGAAATGCTAAAACTGCTAAAAAGACAAGCAAAAAAAAAAAAACAAAAAACAAAAAAAAAACAAACAAACCCATAGGGAGTACCCTACAAGATACAGGTGTGGAAAGAACTTTTTGGATAGGACTCCATTTGTCCAGTAATTAAGGCAAACAACTAGTAAATGGGACTTCATAAAACGCAAAATATTATGTACAGTAAAGAAAACAATTGTTAAAGTGAAGAAGAGACCCTTAGATTGGGAGATAATCTTTACCAGTTACACACAGGACAAGATTAACATCAAGAATATATAGAGACCTAAAATACCAAAGAGCCAAGTAAATAAATGACCGAATTAAAATGGTCTGATCTAAATAGAGAGTTCTCGATAGAAAAAATAGAAGTAGCTAAGAAATAGCACAAAATGTGTTCATCATTTTTAACAATTGTGGAAATACAAATGAAAGATTTAGTTTTAAAAGGTAGAGGCTTGTTTTCAAAGGCATCCTTAATAACATACCATAAGATTCTCACTTTATTTACTAAAGTGTTTGAATTAATTTTGTTGGATGAGATTGGTTAGAGGAAAATGTATTTCCATATAATACCACCTTTTATGTCATTGCATAATAATGTATAATCATAGTGATATAGAACCAGAATGTTCTCTGTATGTTCAGCATGATTATTTTTTTAAAAGATGATATGAATTCTCTTTTGAGGTTGTACTCAAATAGCAATTTAATATGTAAGAGACCCTCTAATGGGTTGGATATACAAATTCTCAATTTCAAAAGGGCTCAATATGAGAAGTCATTGTAATTGAAAATAATGTCTCAGTATGGGATATGGCTCAGCAGTAAAGAGTGTCCTGCTCTTCCTGAGAACCTAAGCTTGGCACCCACTTTGAATGCCTCACAGCTACCTGGAACTCCAGTTCTATGGGAATCCAGTAACTGGCCTCTGTAGGTACTGCATTCATGAATATACACACAGAGATAAATAGACAGACAGACAGACAGACAGACACACAGATCTTAAAACGATATTATAGTCCACCATAAGGCTTAACACACCTCACCTACCAGATGTAGTTGAGAAACACAGTAGCCTTGTGATCCCATGGCTGGCTGGAGGTGGAGCATGCTGCATGGTCCAGCATTAGGAGACAACACGTGCCATGTATCGCTGGGCTGGGAAGAGATGAAAATTCAAGGTATGATTTTCTGTGAATGCATATTACAGTTGTATCACTGCCATGAAGGCTGCTCTTGGTTGGCAGCTTGACTTTCTTGGTTTTAATTGGGTGGATTCACTTCTAGTCCAGATCCTTGAGGCAGGAAAACTTGTCTTTAATTTGGATCTTAAGGTGGGAAGGTACACCTTTAATCTGGGCCACACCTTCTCCTGGAAGCCTAAACAAGGACATGGGGAAAGGAAGCTTTTGCTATTTCCTGCTTGCTTTTGCCTTGATAGAAAGTCTATTCCTTCATGGGCACTATGTAGTAATGGGGCGGCAGGGCTGCATTCCCAGCACCCCGGCCTCCTGCCCGGCTAGCTTATGCTCCGAAATAACAACACACAAACTGTATTCATTTAATCACTGCTTGGCCCATTCTCTTCTAGGCTAATTCTCACATATTAATTTAGCCCATTTCTAATCATCTGTGTGTAGCACCCCAAGGTGCGCTTACCGGGAAGATTCTAGCCTGTGTCCATCCTGGGTCGGAGCTTCATCCTGGGAGCGGGGCATGGCGTCTCTCTCAGGCGTCTGCTGCTGAGAGGAGAGCTTTCGAGTCTCTGACCTCACTTCCTCTTCCTCCCAGCGTTCTGTCCTGTTTTCTCCTCCCACCTATCCTCTAACCAATAAAATGGGCCAGGGCAGTGCCTTTATTAGCCAATGATCTTCCTCCATCAGCACTAGGTCCTTCTTCTGTGGGATTCCAGCATCTACTGAAGATCTGCTGAGATATCTAGCCTCATGGACTGAACGACTTCTGAATTGTTTGACTTTCGATTCACAGCCAAGCATTGTTGCATTAGTTGAACCGTAGCCTGTAAGACATTCTAATAAGTCCTCTTCCTATATACAGAAAGATTCATTTTATAAGCTATATTACATATATCAAATAACATATATATTATATGTATCACTATATAATTAATTTTATAACTCTAGAGAAACCTGATTAATAGAACTACAAAGTAGATAAACCATGTTGACCCCACCACAAGTCAAATGTTTGTATATAAAGTACATAAAAATACCAGACAAAGCCGGTATAAACTATCTCTATACATATTTAATAGAAAATGCATGTAATGTATTTTAAAGTTCTAGAAAAAAAAATTTAAGGTGGGGAAAAGAATTATCTGATTCCAGGGATCCAGGGAATGCTGTGATTTGTGAACTTAATATCTCTAGCAACTTTAATACGGTCTTTCTTTTCAGGTTATGCAGAGGATACAAACATCTCTGCTTTTAATACAGAAATTGGGAACATCTATCTCTATTCATCCCTCTTTACTAAATAAGAGGAGGGTCTATTTCGGACCTTCACTCTCTCTTCCCTGAATTCTGGGAGGAACCTCCTAATTAGTACCACTGCCTTCTGTGTTTTCTCTGCAATGATTAACTTCTTTCATTTTCCCAAGACACTAATCTTGCTAAAACAAAACATGGGCTATCATCATCAGATGCATATTTGTTCAGTGTTCTCACTTGCAGTTTGATCTGAACTTGGATAGCTTGCCCTGGTTTCCAAAACCTCATAATCCCTTTGTTTCCTATTGCTCAGCTGCTCCGTTGGAATGCCTATCTTCCCTGTGAACACTCCTAACCTCCCTGACACCCCTATTATTTTTAGTTATGAAAGTCTCGTCATTCTGCAAATACTGACCATAGCAAGGGCTTTCACCCAGACTGTACTATGCCCCAGCTCTCCCAGTCCAGCCAAGAAGTGTCTAACCTCTTTCTTACAAACCTCTGTAGCAGGTCCATCTTCTGTCTTGCACAATAAATATGATACATGTATTTAAACCTCTCCTACATCTTACAGTCTCTGCAGAATAAGATCATACCTTGCCATATCTCAGCCTTCCTGCCCCTTGCTAATGTATGCCATATTGTTGTACCTTAATAAACTCCCTTGCTTGGAAGCTGTATTTCATTTGACTCTGACTTGTCCAAATGACTGTGATTACCATACATCTTATTGGGAGAAATTGAAGGATTCTAGTACTTTCTTTGAGTTACTTGTACTGAAGCATTTGCATTTTTAGGTCATATTTCAGAGTAAAATCTGCTTAGACTTGATAAAACTGGACAGTGAATGGGAAGAGTGACAGACAAGGAAATGCTACAAATTATACTGGTGAATGTGTTGAGCTCAGGAGAAGGAAGCAGCATCTGTTCCAGAAATATCTACCAGTTAAGACCCAACAAGTCAAGTATACCTAATCCTGCAGATCACATCCTTCCAACAGGAGGTGCTGACAAGAAAAGGACAGTCTTCCATCTGCTTGGCCATCTGTTTCAGAAGACCTATTCCTGATTTAGTGCCACTAGGCTTTTGTTGCTTTACAAAATGATCAGCATCACCAAAGACCCCAAATAAAAGCATATGATAACATCATCTAATAGCTGTCTCAGATGGTGTCAGCTTCTGGGTTTTCCCAAGATATTTTCTTATTAAAATATGTCCTTCAAAATACTTGCAATGTGGAAGAAACATGATCTGTGAGTCAGTGGCTTTAACCTGAACTCAACTTTTATTTATGTGGGGCAATCGCCTTTATCTTTCGCCTTAAAATTCCTCACTTGTAAAATGTAAATATGTTTACTTCCCAGAATGTAAGCTCTGTGTACTTGGGATGCTCCATCTCTTTTTGTTCACTGATGTATTTTAAATATCAGGAATATGGCTTGGCATGGAGAAGAGCTATCAAACTCTTACTGACCATGGCAGTGCTAAAATGAGGCTGATATACATACGTACATACATACATACATACACATGCACATATCTCTCTAAATATATCCTTACAACAACTTTAAGCCTTTTCTGTGTTTATTTATTATGTACTTCTATATTGGGTAGAATTAAATTATTAGACTTAAATACATTTAGTTTTGTATTAAGCCATAAGACTTTTGAAATACCATTATGCAAGCACTATTTTTTAACATACGTTAAAATGGAATTGCATATTTAGATATGATCTAAAATAGTTTCATTTGACCAGGTTACACATTCTAATTAATAATAATTATTCTAATTAATAATAAACTAGCTGTCACCAATTACACTTTAGTGTCACATTAAGGACAGAAATCAATAAAGCAACTTCCCTTTGGTGTCATTTGACCAACAGTGAGCCCATATATGAATTATCTGCTTTGCTATCCTCTATTGTCCATCCTCCTATCTGTCTGTAGTATGAGTTTGAATCTGTGCCTATATCTGTATATCTTGTTTCTGTCCCTAACAAAGGGCCTTGTTCTCTCTTCTATTGAACATCACAGAAGAATCACATGGAAAAGAAAATGGCTTCCTGGTTTTTGATGGCAGCACAAATGGCTCTGGCATTTTCAGTAGGTCCTGATAGAGAGCCCTTAGGGTTTTTGAGCAGAGTGCCACAAGTTGCTTAATGGTGACATGGACTAGCTATGTCTCTGAAGCTGCGGCAATGAGCATGGCTCACAGAAGCAGTGAACATACATCTGCCATGTTGGACAGGGTGGAACCAATAGGTAAAGTCATAGTATTAGTTCATGCCTGCTTAGTATTTTTTTTTTAAAAACACTCATGGTCAGAAAATAGTTACAGATACATAATAAAGACATATTCAGAAAAAAATAAATCTCTGAATGGGTCACAGAGTATTTTCAAAAAAATGTACATAGGCGCTCTTTTCCATCTTCCTCTGGGAGAGGCAGCTTCACTTCTGCCTCTCTTCCCACTTCTCTGCCTCCCCCCCTTCTCTTTCTCTCTCTCTCTCTCTCCCTCTCTCTCTGTCCCCCCCTTCACCCTTCCTCCTCCATAACTCCCTGAATAAACATTCAACCGCAAAAAAAAAAAAATGTACATAGGCTTAGAAAAAAAGAAAATGGGTATAGGCAGTTATAGAAAGAAATAGTCTTAAAAAATAAATAAAACAAAGTCTTTAAAGAGACAGTAAAAGTAATATAAAAGAGTATATACGGTCATAGAATAAAGGAGTAAAGATAATAAAATAAATATTTGAAAGTAATAAAGTTAAAAATAAGTAAATATTCTTCTACGTGAAGATAGAAAATACACATAGAGTCTGGATTATGTATATTTTTGTGTTTTCTTTGAATTTTTTGACTGTTAATGTATTAACTACAGAGAGACATTTGATTGTGGAGGTTGCTAAGATAAACCAACAAAAAGGTATCTTGACTTCAAAATTTGAATCTAATGATATGTTACTTTGGAAAAGAGGTTCTGCTTTTGTTTCCACATAAGATGAGAACCTGTGGCTTTTTTCCAGGCTAATGTGGTTTGATTGGAATAAGACCCCCTGAAGGGTCTCTGTGAACCCTGAAAGTACTTCACCCAACAAACAGCAGGAAGCAGTTTGTATGACTGTATATACTCTTTTATTTTACTTTTCCTGACTCCCCAAGGAAAGTTAACCCCCTCTGAGGAGTAGATCGGGGATAGGAAGGGGGGAAAAGGGAGCCAGGAGAAGAGAAGGGAGGAAAAACTGGGGTTGGTATATAAAATGAAAATCACTTGTGCTTGCTGCATAATTGTGTTGGTGGTCATAACTTCATAAAAAACCACCTCTCTGAGACACATTCACAAAATACATAGGCCTCTGCTTTCAAACTTGAAGACCCAGCATGAAGAAGTCCATCACTGAAACTATGTTAGAGGCTGGGGCAATGGCCTAGTTGGTAAAGTGCTTGCAAACATGAGAAGCTTGATCTATCAACAATAACACCAATAAATAAATAAATACCCCAACAGGACTTAACAGTCATTGGTTATTGATATTTATCTTCATTAGGGTTTTTATTGCCGTGACAAGACACCATGACAACTCTTACAAAGGAAAACAGTTAACTGGGGCTGACTTACAATTTTAGAGGTTTTGTTCATTATTGTCATGGCAATGTGCAGGCACACATGGTGCTGGAGAAGTAACTGGGAGTTCTACATCTACATAGGCAGTAGGAAGAATCTGAGACACACTAGGCCTGACTGGCTTCTGAGACCTCAAAGCCCACCTGCATTGAACACACTTCTTCCAACAAAGCAACACCTACTCCAGCAAGGCCACACCTCCTAATATTGCCACTCCTTTTGAGCCTGTGGGGGACATTTTTATTCAAACCACCATAATATCTCTCAATGGTTCCAATTCCCCAGTAAAAAGACATACACTAACAGAATGGATGCAAAAACTGGATCCATCCTTCTGTTGCATACAAGAACAACATCAAAGATAGGCATTACTTCAGGGTAAAAGGATAGAAAAAGATTTTCCAAGCAAATGGATCAAATAAGCAAGAGAGTGTAGCCATTTGAATATCTAACAAAATAGACTTGAAACAAAATTTATCAAAAAAGACAAGAAAAGAACAGTATGTACTCATCAAAGGTGAAAAATCCACAAAGATGATGTTTCAGTTCTTAACATCTTTGCTCTAAGCACAAGGGTACCCACATTTGTAAAATAAACATTACAAAAGCTTAAATAATACATAAATCCTCACACACTAATAGTGGCAGACTTCAGTGCTCTACTCCTTCACCAGTGTACAGGTCATTCAGACGAAAACTAAACAGAGAAATACTGGAACTAGCAGATGTTATAAACCAAACGGAACTAACAGATATCTACATAACATTTCACCAAAACACAAAAGAATATACTTTCTTCTCAGTACAGAACTTTCTCCAAAATTGGCTATATATTTGGCTAAAATCTCACAGATAAAAGAAAATTAAAATAATTCTCTGCATCCTATCAGACCAAGATGTATTGCAGTTGGATTTCAACAACAGAAAGCCTACAAACTCATGGAAACTGAACAGCTCTCTACTGAATGAAAACTGGGTCAATAAAGAAACAAAGAAAGAAATCAATGGCTTTCTAGAATTCAATGAAAATAAATATCCAGCATACCCAAACCTTAGGACCAGTGAAAGTGGTCCTAAGAGGAAAGTTCTTAGCACTAAGTGATTACTTAAAGCAAAACAAAACCAACCAAACAGCAAAGAAAAAAGGAACCGAAAAGCTGGAGAGATCTCATAATAGCAACTTAACAACACACCAAAAAGCTCCAGAACAAAAAGAAGTAAGCACACTCAAGAGGAGTCGATGGCAGGAAATAGTCAAGCTGGGGGCTGAAAACAGTAAAATAGAAACAAAACAATACAAAGAGTTAATGAAAAAAAATAAGAGTTGATTCTTTGAGAAAAATCAACAAGATAGATTCTTATCCAAACTAACTAAAAAACACAGAGAAAATATACAAATTTAAAAATTATAAGTGAAAAGAGGGTCATAACAACAGACACCCAGGAAATCTAAAGAAACATTAGGCTATACTTTAAAAAACTTATACTCTACAAGAATTGTAAAATCTAAAAGAAATAAGTTAAATTTCGAGATATATACCACTTACCAAGATCAGATAAACAGTTTTAAAAGACCTATCACCACTAAGGAAATAGAGGAGAGCAGTCATTAAAAGTCTTCCAACACCCTCTCCCCTGCACTCCCCTCTTCCAAAATAAAACAACCCAGGGCAGCACCGTTTTAGGACATCCTGATACTGAAACCACACAAATATTCAACAAAAAGGAACTACAGACCAAATTTCCCTTATGAACATAGAAGCCAAAATATCATATAAAATACTTGAAAATAAAGAATAATAAATAAAAAGAAAACATTCAATGATTTGCAGAAGAGATGCAGGAAACTGGGACTGACAATTTCTTAACAGGTGGATGGGGAATCAGAGGATCAGGTTCCTTCACGTACAGATTTGAGCATCATCAGTGACGGTCACTGCTGTGGAAACAATGGGAGGGTGTGTATCATCAGACTACTTCTTGAAATTGTGCAATCTACTTCCAAACTAAAATGTCAGGAACATGGGTTATTGCACAAGATATTGCTTTTCCTTTCGTATTTCTTTCCTTGTACTTCCCACCCTTCTTCTGATTCAGCAGTATCAGCAGAAGTAGCTGTAGTGATAATGATTAGTAGCAGCATGTCTCTGGCGAGAACAGAACCGAAGTCAGGGAAAATGATCCTCTAAGATTCACATATCTCTAAGAGTAGGGTGAATCCTAAGCAATGGAGGAGAGGGTGCCTGAGCTGGCCTTGCCCTGTAGTCAGACTGATGATTATCTTAAATATCACCATAGAACCATCGTCCAACAACAGATTGAAACAGAGACAATGACCCACATCGGAGCACTGGACTGAGCTCCCAAGGGTCCAGTTGAAGGGTGGAAGGAGTGAGAATATGAGCAAGGCGGTCAAGACCATGAGGGGTTCACCCACTGAGACAGCTTGCCTGAGCTAATGGGAGGTCACCAACTCCAACTGGACTTGGAGTGAATGAGCATGGGATCAAACTGGTCCCTCTGAATGTAGTTAACAGTTGGGGCAGACTGAGGGGCCACTGGCAGTGGCACTGGGATTTGTCTCTACTCCATGTACTGACTTTTGGGGATCCTATTCTCTTTGGATGGATACCTGGCTCAACTGGATGTAGTGGGGTGGGCCTTGGACTTTCCACAGGGCAGGGTGTCTTGCCCTCTCTTAGGACTGGAGGGTGTGGGGTAGGAGGGTGTGTGGAGGGAGTGGGAGGAGGTGAGGGAGTAGGAATTTGGATTGGTATTTTTTTTAAAGTAATGAAATAAAAAAAATGAGTAGGGCAACTCTCGAGGAGGAGCAGGAAGAAGAGAGGAGGTCGGGTGTGGTGGTGAGAGGACCACATCTGGCAGGCCAGAAATCAGCTGTGCTCTTCAGTCAGAAGGTTAGAATGGGAGACTGGGTTTCCTTACCTTCCTCCTCACGGCTTGTGCTGAAGCCTTCTGGGAAAGGAATGTCAGACTTTGTTAAACAATGCTTCCTTGTTACAAAAGACTTTGTTATGAACACTGTGAACTGAATACTGGATGTTATTAATATTACATCCACTCTTATTTCACCAGCACAGAATGACAGAGGCTTTTCACATTGCCAAGCTTGCCCGTTGTTGACGGCCCACTCTTCCCATCCTATCTGTAAGCCGTGTTCCACTGAGTCCCCCGAGGGACCTGACACCTGGAAGGTGGCCAGCAGCTATCTTCCACATTCAGGACTTCCCACAGGGACTTGCTTCTTTTTTCATGAGAGTTTTGCTTTTAATTTCCTCCATGGGTTTCAGCTAGTTTAAAACAAGGTCAGACACAAATGTTTTCCTGAATCGCCTGAATTCATACACTTACACAAGACATTACTTGTAAATAATTTAGGGATGAATTTATCTAGGTTACCAACAAAACTATTACTTATACTTGCCAACTTTGGGCAAACCTTGCGCTTGCAGACTTTTCTTTAACCTTTGAGTGCAATAGCAGCTGAAGTGTCTACCAATACTTGTAGTTGGCTGGCATTGCCTCCAAAGAATTCGTTTGATAGAGGAAACCAGTCATTGGCAGGGGTCAATATTTCTTTAAAATAACCAGAGCTACCGGAACTTTGCTATATGTTTTTCCCCAACAAAGCTCATTCTTTTTGACAAAGAATAGGGTGACTCCCTTAAATTACACCTCTGGCTGTAATGATCTCCCAAGTCATCTCTCTTGCTTTTATCAAAATCGTTTCCTTATAATTGACTTTTTTTTTTTAGCTGTGTTTTATGTCACAAGCATGACCACTTAGCCATTAGTCTTTCACGTGCTCCTCTTTAAGGTTCACTGAAAGCTTGTTCACACGTGGGCCATTCTTGTAGTAAAAGTTTCTTCCTGTTCTCAACTTCATCTCAGTAGAGCAATAATTGCTTGGTATTTTATTGATTCGTTAGTTACTGACATAATCTAAAGTTGCACTATAATAACTTCTTTAGACCTTCAGATATCTTATGGTCTTTTAATATAGTCTTCTCACCATTAAACATGTTAAATATTTTTAACTTTTTAATTTTGTATACATCTTTTCTTCTATCCATCCATTCCCGAGGACAGGGGACAGTGGTTGTTTGAAGTTAGTACAAGGACATAGAAAAGTGCGTTCTTATTTAAAAAACACAACAGAGGAAAGGAAGCCTCTTCTGTGAGTCCTAGGGAAATAGGAAATAGTGGCAGGAAGATATTATTTATTATGCATGTTCACTGGCCTATATAATTTACAAACATAATCTCATGTATTGCTCAATAACTCACATATTACTTCATTTTTTTGAAGGAAAATTACACTTACACATTAGGAGTGAGCAAACTAAAGGGTGTCAAGGTGAGTTGCTTAGGATACAGACACAGCTACTGTGTAAGGAAATGGAATCTAAACTGAGGCCATCTTGAAAGATTATACTGGATATTGTAACGGTAATTCTTAATCAAGACCTGTTTTTGTTGATTGTAATTTTACTATGTCAAAGTTAAAACCTTCCTTTTTAATTAGACAAAAAGGGGAAATGTTGAATAATCCTTTTGTACACTATGAAGATATGTTGCTCTCATTAGTCTAACAAAGAGCTAACTGGCCAATCTCTAGCTAGGCAGGAAGAGGTTAGGTAGAAGAGCCAGGTTGAGAGTGCTGGGAAGAAGAAGGATTGAGTCACCAGGAGATGTACAAAAAAACAAGATGAACTTGCCGTGCTGAGAAAGATACTGAGCCATGTGGTAGTACCTAGATAAGAATATGGGTTGATTTAAGTTTTAAGAGTTAATTAGCAATAAGCCTAAGCTATCGGCTGAGCAGTTATAATCAATAATAAGACTCTGTGCCATTTATTGGGGAGCTGACAGTTCCAATGAGAAACCCAACCTACTTCTCCCCACCTGCTCAGTCCTAATGGCCTCCTGAGGAAATCTTAATTGAGAAAATGCCTCCATAAGGTGACTGGTGTTTATCTTTATACCCCCTTCTCCCATGCTGTTATCTTCTTAAGTTTTTACGAGTACTTTTACTTATTTTTGTGTTCAGGTCTGTGTGCCACTGCATGTGTGTGTAGATGTCACAGATCAGAGAACAAATTGATTCTTTCCTTCCACCATGTGTGTTAGGGATCAAACTCAGCTCATCAATATTGCTGGCAAGCACTTATACTTGCTGAGTCATCTCATTGGCCCCATGCTATTACTTTTATTATAAAATATATTCCATTTAGGAAAAGATATGCTACTACTATTGCATATATACCATAATTGTTTGGGAATGACAAATATATATTTCTCCGTCTTCAAATGCTCTTTCCAAATGTTGCAACCTTAATTTTTTCCATAAAATTTCTTATCCTTGCCTAAAACTCCTTAAAATTTTAGGCTGACAGGTATTAGTTATTTCCAGGGGAGTAACCTGCTTGTTTGCGAATAAAATAATGCCAGTTTTGCACATTTGGATGGTTTGGTGGCTTAGCTTGAAGTTAAGTCACAAATTTATAAACTACAAAGAAATTTTGACTCCTAATACTTAATTAGCATTCCCAAAGCTCTTACTCTCTCTTGTTTTGTCCCTCTGTTGCTTGCCTCTTCTACTGTCCTGGAGTTCCATGTGTTGGCCTGGTCTTGTGGTAAAACATGACTGCTCACAAGAGGACCTGGCTCTCCTGCCTAACCTCTTCCTGCCTAGCTAGAGATTGGCCAGTTAGCTCTTTGTTAGAATAATGAGAGCAACATATCTTCACAGTGTACAAAAAGGATTATTCAACATTTCCCCTTTTTGTCTAATTAAAAAGGAAGGTTTTAACTTTGACATAGTAAAATTACATACAACAAAAACAGGTCTTGATTAAGATTTACAGTTACAATATGCAGGCAGGTTTGGATCAGTGCAGAACATCCAGAAGTCCAGGGTCACTGTTCTTGGCACACTCTGGAGAGATAATGGCTGGGAAGACAAATTAGAAGGAGAAACAATTTGGCTGGCTCATGCCTATGAAATGCTACCTGCCATTATAACTGAGAGCTGTTAGGTCCTGCTGCCTACTTAGATTTGGTTAATTTTAAAGTTCTTTTTAATTTTATTGGATTCATGTGAAATGAGAGGCTTGCTGAACTTGAAAAACTTCCAAGTTTCAACAGAGGAAAAGAAGGTTGCCTCTTCAGGGGTCTCTGCCTCTCTTTCATTCCACTTTTTATCCTCCAATTATTTTACTCTTTAGTAGGACGCTTTCCCATGACTGAGGTTAAATAAATCCCTCAGGCATTTTCTTGCTTCCTTGGACTCAGCTGAAATAGATATAAACATTGCTTAACCAGTCTCTGAAGAGAAATAAGGGTGGGGTGGCAATGTCTACTACAGACTTCATTCCATATCAAATAACAGAATATTGGCTCTTAAAACATACGACTCGATAATTATTTCTCTTTATCATAATGGTCCTCTTCTAATTATAGTCCTTCACCTCTTCTCAGTATGGATCCTGGCAAGAAAAGAATGGCACTTGCAAATTATTTCATTTGAGTAGAGATTCTAAAGTGCTGATTTATAGTGATATAGGGGCAATCTGTAGAGAAAAGAGAATGTGGTCATCAGAGTGCAGTGACAGAGGTCCTCTATAAAGTCTACAAGGCTCTTCCTTCTGTGCCTTTCTCTTTAGTCGGCATCTCTCTTTCGCTCTAAGCTCTAGTCATACTGGCTCTCTTCACAGTCCTGGCAAACAATTCAATGCTTCTCCTGCTATCTCTTTTTATATTTCACTTATCAGCTTAAAGCTCACTCACGCCAAGAAGCACACCAAGTCCCAGATGTGCATCTCTCTGGCTACATTTTACTCTTATGCTTTGTAGCATTTAGCACAGTTTAGAATAATATAACCATTAGAGTGTTTGCTTTCCACACTCCATAGTAGATGGCACGAAACTGACTCAACGGTTCTGCCACACACTAAGTGTATATGTGTTGCAGTAAAATGTTCACATCTATTTATGTTAATTTTCAATGTAACCATGTATCCACTACCTATTTTTTTTACTTTCCTATTATTTATTTACACCATTATTCATTAGGTTGAAAGTAGCTGAGTTCTGGGCCTCACTTTTGCTCTCTCTCACTAAGGTCTCATCATTCCTCATCGAAGCAATTGCGGACAGATTTCTGTAAAGAGCAAATAAAGTCGTTGGCAGTCAAGCAGAGGACAAGAATGACCTTCCCTCTATATACGTTTTGTTTAGGAAAAAAAACCCTCATTTTGATTACTTGCAAGGGTATTGTCCATAAATATTATGCAACTATCTGGAGCCCTTTTGATATAAGCTAGGTTGCAATGAGAAATGAGTGCCCCTGTCCCATGTCATGCAATCCGCTGGGTATGAGTTCTCCCAACATGTTTCTGGAGGCACAGAAGCCCAACCAAGGTTCACCGAGTTCAGGAGTAACAGAACATTTTTTTTGTTTTTACGAGAGTGTTTATTAATAATTTTACTGCATTATTATTAATCTCTTGCTTTCTCCAGGGATGGTGGCGAGAGGAGGGAAAATATATGAAAATGCTGAGAAATCTTATTGTAATCTGGATATAAGATAATTCTAATAAAAGTCCCCGGTGTCCCTGGATTTCTCTGTTCCTGACTGGAAATTGCAATATATGGAGTAATCTGAGCCACGTCTCAATGTCTCCTAGAGCCTCAAAGAAACTCATGTTGGTAGGTACCTTGCTAAGTAAAAAGTAGGCAGCCTCCCCATCTCTTTCTCTCCCACCATGGCAGGTTCAGACACTCCCATAGACATCTGGGAAGGGGAGGCATCCATTTTCCTGTTCCCAACTACTGCATTGTCAGAGCCAGACATGAGGCACTTTCAAGCATTTTCTTTTCAATTTCTAGTCTCCTTGGTTACATCAAAATGGACTTCTGAGTGTTACGGTCTCACCTCTGAATGTGGGCCATCCATCTCCTCTTCCTTAAGATCCTCCCAGTCTTCAGAAGCTGGTCTTGTAGGAACCTGCTGGGTTTAAAGAAAGCCGGAGAGCTCCTTACTTCTGTAAACCTGAGTACCAAGTCTTTCTCTTGCTTCTGTCTTTCCTGCTACACAGTCCCTAATAAAAGCCCAACCGGAACAACCCTTTGAAAACTTAAGTTGTGCTCAGAATTGTCGTGTGGTTTCTCACTTCCCCCAGTACACACGACCTTCCTCTCCATGATTTCTCTGATCCATTTCTTTTCTGTTCCTTTCAGATGTGACCTCTTTGGACCACCTTGTCTAAAGTCATGCCTCAGTGGTCCGGTTGGGATTTGAAGTTCTAACACTACATTTCTGTACTTGAATCCTATATGAACATGATGTCTTATCCGTGTGCTAATTAAGATATGCAGCTGATTGGCACACATGTTCCTGGGAAAGCAGGATCATGACACTTATAACTACCTAATACATGTGAAAGGTAGCCTGGAGGAAAATACAGGATACAAGACAGACTGCAGGACATGTGTTGGCTTTTTTCTTACTTTTTGCTCCTTGAGGGTTCTACCACCCAGCCCCCCCCCCAATATACACAGAATCTTATTCTTACTTAAGAATCCCCAGCCTTAGCTTGGCTTGTTTCTAGCGAGATTTTCTTAAACCATCCTGTCTACCTTGTTTCCTCTGGGCTTTTCTCTTTCTCTATTCTATATACATTTCTTTACTTCTTAGTCCGTGACGTACTGTGTAGCTGGGTGACTGGCCCCTGGCATCCTCCTCTCCTTCTCCTTGCTCCCCCATCTTCCCTTTTTCTCTCTGCCTGCCAGCCATGCCTGTCCTTCCTCCTGCCTAGCTATTGGCAACTCAGCTCTTTATTAGACCAGTCATGTATTTTAGGCAGGCAAAGTAACACAGCTTCACATAGTTATATGCAACATAAAAGAAAACAACACATCTTTGCATCATTAAAAATATTACACAGCATAAACAAATGTAATACATCCTTAACTGATATTCTATGACAGACATGCTTCTTATTGATTATAGTTACATAGTTGGGATAAAAAAAAGTTATAGTTAATTTATACTATGCTTCCTATACAATTCTTTTTACTCAAACTTCCTCCATAACTACATTTTATGAAATTGCTTTCATCATTTTTTCCTGTGAAGAAAAAAGTGTGGTTATGTGTACACATATGTGTGGCAGGTCAAGCCAGCACTGGCTCTCCCTTCTCCCTTGCTTTCTCCCCTCCTTCTCTCTGTTCTCTCTCCCTCTCTTTCTTTCTCTCTCTCCTGCTTTTATCACCATCGTCTGCTGAGTGGCATTATATACCAGGTCTCTTTCAGGTATTTACCTATAAAATCATCTCCTGACATTCACAACATCTTACAAGAATCTACTGTTTCCATGTTACAGATGGGAAATACTGGGCTGTCCTGGGAAGGCAGGTTGCTGCAGAATCCTGGCTTGGGGCAAATCCATCTGTTCCAAAGCTGCTGTGCTGATGTCTTTCAAACTCAATACCACGCAGATGACTTCTTTTTCTTGGTTGTTTTGACTTTATTTTGTTCTCGTCTTCATTGAGTATGATATGGATACAGTAAAGCACTGAAACATTAAGTATTTAGCTCAGTGAGCTTATTAATAGATGTTCATCTGCAACTACCACCTCCTGGTAAGCTGCAAAGGAGTCTCATGTGGATTATTTTAAGAGAAAAGATTCTTTTTCACAGCAGGACAGTACATACTTAAGTTATTTTATTAAAATAAATAAGGAGAAAATTACATACAAACTCCTTACATTTACAGTTCTTTTTTTATTGAAAATAGATTCTGCTCTCATACAATGCATCCTGACCTCAGTTTTCCTTCCCTCTACTCCTCTAGTTCCCCCCAACCTTCCCTCTCCACCAGATCTACTCCCCTTCTGTTTCCTCTTCAGAAAAAAACAGGCTTCTAAGAGATGACATCAAACAGGACACAACAAGATACAGTAAGACAAGGCAAAAGCCCTTGTATGGAGACTGGACAAGGCAAGCAAACAGGAGGCAAACAGTCCAAAGAGCAAGCAAAGGAGTCATAGGTACACCCCTCCCACACTCTTTCTCTCTATCGCTTCTCTCTCATACTTGAACCTACCTGCTTCTGTCCCCACACACATCTATTTGATTGCCTCTTCCCAGGGAGGTTCATGCATCCCCCCATAGAGCCTTCCTCTTTATCTAACCTCTCTGGGTCTGTGTGTGGATCATATAAATTATATAAATTGGTTATCACTTACTAACAGCTAATAGCCACATATAACTGGATCTGGGTTACTTTACTCAGAATGATTAGTTGCCTGCAAATTTCATGATGTCATTTTTTAAAAAAGCAGATGAGTAATACTGTATTATGTAAATGTACCCCATTTTAAAAACATCCTTTCTTTAGTTGAGGGACATTTAGGTTGTTTCTAGTTTCTGAATATTATGAATAAAATAGCAATGAACATGGTTGAGCAAGTGTGTTTGTGGTAGGATGGAGTGTCCAAGAGTGGGATAGCTGGGTCTTGAGGTAGATACATTTCCAATTATCTGAGGAAACACCATATTGATTTCCATAGTGTCTGTACAAGTTTGCACTTCCACCAGCAATTCTCAAAAGCATGCGCTGTCATTTGTTATTGATATTAGCCATTCTGACAGGTATAAGATGGAACCTCAAAGTTTTTTGATTTGTATTTCCCTTTTAGATAAAGATGTTGAACATTTCATTGTATTTTTAAGCCATTTCAATTCCTGTATTAAGAATTCTTTGTTTAAATCTGTACCCCATTTTTAATTGGATTATTTGGTTTTCAATATCTATTTTTTTGAGTTCTTTATTTATTTTGGACATTAGACCTCTACCTAATGTGGGGTTGGTAAAATCTTTTCCCATTCTGTAGCCTATCTTTTTGTCCAATTAACAATGTCCTTTGCCTTACAGAGCTTTTCAGTTTCATGAGGTTCCATTTATTATTGATTTATTATTATTAATCTTGAATTTGTGTGCCTGAACTATCAGTGCTCTATTGAGAAAGTTGTGTGTAAATGTGTTCAAGGCTGCTCACCACTTTCTCCTCTATTAGGATTAGTGTAACTAGTTTTATGTTGAGGTCTTTGATTCACCTGGACTTGAGTTTTGTGCAGGCTGATAGATATGGATCTTTTTGTATTCTTCTTCATGTGGAAATCCACTTAGACCGCATCATTTATTGAAGATGCTACCTTTTTTCCAGTGTGTATTTCTGGTTTCCTTGACAAAAATCAGTTGTTCATAGGTGTGTGAATTTACATCTGGGTCTTCAATTCAATTCCATTGCTCTACATGTCTCTTTTTATGCCAATACCATGAAGTTTTTATTCCTATAGCTTTGTTGTACAGCTTGAAATCAGGGATGGTGATTTCAAGAAGTTTGATTTTTGTGCAGGATTGTTTTAGTTATCCTGGGTTTTTTTGTTTTTCTGTATGAAGTTGAGAACTGTCTTTTCAAGATTGGCAAAAAAATTATGTTAGAATTTTGGTGGACATTGCATTGTTTCTGTAGATTGCTTTTGGTAGGATGGCCATTTTTGCTGTGTTAATTCCACTGATCCATGAGCATGGGAGATCTTTACATCTTCTGATATATTCTTCAATTTTTTTCTTCAAAGACATGAAGTCTTTATCATAGAAGCCTTTCACTTGCATGGTTAGAGTTACCCAGGATATTTTTATATATATTATTTGTGGTTGTTGTGAAAGGTATTGTTCCATTTTCTTTCTGTACATTTATTATTTGTAGAAAGAAGGGCTACTGATTTTTTTTTTTTAGTTAATCTTGTATCCAGCCACTTCACTGAAAACGTTTATATCAGCTATAGGAGTTCCTTGCTGGATTTTTTTTGTGACAAGGTTTCTCTGTAGCTTTGGAGCCTGTCCTGGCTCTTGTGGGCCAGGCTGGCTTTGAAATTGCAGAAATCCATCTGCCTCTGCCTCCTGAGTGCTGGGATTAAAGGCATGCACCACCACTGCCTGGCTGAAACAATGTTTTCATGATATTAATCTTACTTACTGTATAAGTATCATGTTGATCTCATAAACCATATCTTCATATCATTATGACCATGTTGTTGTATATCACCTTCCCATTTGAATTGCTTTAGAATCTTCATTTACCCATTGCTTCATAATGCATTTTAGTCAGTGCTGGTGTGAATATATAATTTATATTTTCAATAAGATTCTATTTTGTTCTCAATAATTGAAGAAATTTGTACCATTATGGTCCCATACAGCTCCGAATGTGGTGAGTGCTGTAATTTCTTATGGGTCCTTGACAATCATTTGGTTGTTCATATCAGCTGACTCAGCACTCCATCTCTGTTTGCTTAGATGGTCAAATGAAGAAAAATATAAAATGCACTGTTGTATAATTTTGTCAAGAACGTGTTGAGTACTGAAGCTGTGCCTGTGGATATCTAGTATGTGCTGCCCCAGGCCCACACCAGCATCTGATCCTCACACTGGATGGGTCCTCATGCAGAAGACACTGTGGACACCAGTCCCTGATGTCTGTCCTTGTTACTGGTGTCCTCAATGTTGTGGCCTTAACTTTTCAGAAATCCCTTTTCAGAGCCACCACCCACCTAATGCTGAGTGTTCTTACAGTCCCAAGCGTGGTAATCTTTAATCAAGCTTTGGATATTTAGACCTGAGTGCTTCATTTAGAAACTCTCTAGTGACCTTAATGGTAGACATTTATCCTGTGCTGAAGAAGAGTGTGGCTGTAGCTGCCTGGAGACATATTAGGGAATCATAGCACCAAGGAGACCTTAAATTATTCATCAATTCTTACTCTGTGATACAGGCACCAAGAAAAGCGTCAGAAAATGGCCAGCAATATGACTGCAGTTAAAGGTGCTTGCTGCCCAGTCTGATGACCTGAGTTTCAATTTGATATTCAGACCCCACATGGGAAAGGAAAGAAATGATTTCCACAAATTTTCCCCTATGTATGTCCTGGCACATGTCTACTCATCTCTGTCTGTCTGTCTGTCTGTCTGTCTATCTACATACATACATACATACATACATGCACACGTGACCACACATGCTCACATAAATAAATGCTTGTACAAAATACTTACAGTTGACTTTGGAACCCTGAAGAACTCAAGTAAAGAAAATAAGGTATTAAGTAAGAACTACTTATTAAATGTATAGTATGATCGCACTATACTCTGAAGTCCATACTACTCATATTCTACCAAACACCCAGGGGACATAAATTAGTGGAAGGAAACAATTGTATTCAAAGTTAGCCCTGGAGGAGACTGTCCATCCCAGTTTCTATCTCAGGGACCCAGGTAGGGGCCATAGTGATATGGTGGACTAGATGGGGGGGGTTTCTCTCTATTTATATCCAGAGGTCAGCACTATTCTTTCAAGATTCCATTCAGATCTCAACTTCCTGGGGCCAGCATCCACACTTTTTTCTTAGACCAAAGCATTTTCTTATGATAAGTGAACTCATATGACCAAGAAGAGGGAGGGTACAGGGGATTCCATGAGAAGGGTGGCTGGCTAACAGATTAGCCAGGGGTGGTGATTGGAGGCAAAGTGAATAAGAGGTTAGAGAGGGGAAGTGAACTTCACAGTCCCCAAGCTACCACCTTAAATCCCAGTCCCCCCCCCCCCCCCAAAAAAAAAGGATGAACTGAATTGAATTTGTTGTTTTGGCATTCATTTATGGTTTCACAGTTACTGTCTAGATACATGCTAGGGTGAAGTAGGGCAGTTTTGGAATGGAGATCTTGGCAAGATGGCATCTATGCAGATCTGGGAGAAACCTGAAGAGGCAGAAGACCTCCTTCTGGTGGAACTATCACAACTGATCTTGTCCCATGGTTCTTTGACCCAACTGGAATTAGGGAGGAGTTTCTTTTCTGCAAAAAGGAAGGGGAATGTGAGCCAGGAACAGGGGAGAGGTGGGTGAGCCAGGAACAGGGGAAAGGTAGGTGAGCCAGGAACAAGGCAGGGGTAGGTAAACAAGAAACAGCAGAGGGGTGGGTGAGTAAAGAACAAGGGAAGGGTAAGCGAGCATGAAACGGTCTGAACTGAGCCTTGTTACCTGGTGATTTGCATATGGGGGGCATGAGAGTGTTGAAGAGCATCCTGCAAACCTAGAAGGGAACTGCTAGAGTTTTAAGTGTTAATTTAAAAAAAAGCGTAGAGACATACGCTTTTTTTTAAATTAACAGGCTGTAAATTAACAGGGTTGTTGAAACCAATATTCTATAGGGCATCATGCCTGACAACAGCAGATAACTAGGGGAAAATGTGTTTTCTGACTATGCATCTATATGTAACTGTAAGGAAGGGAACATTAGTAATAGGTTGGACCTTAAGTAGCTCCATGAGGATACAGAAGACAACTAATGAAGAAAGGGTGCTTGACTTGTTAAGACAGCATGGAATCATCAGGGAATTCTGCGGAGGGAGTATTTAGAGTTCAGATGAATTGATGTTAGGACACTTTGTTGACAGAAAACACTGAGAGAAAGGACAGTGATCTTGTTCTGAACACTTGATTCTTATTGTCCCTTTTCCCTAAAAATAGTCAAGGAAGCCATGCGGAAACTTTTAGTAAAAGCTTCATCTGGTCAATGAGGAAGAACTGCTTGAAGATGTGGGGGTGTGAAGGGCTGGAATCAAGGGTTGCTGTGTTATCTTGGAGTTGTACAGCAGAAGGGAGTAAGATTTGCAAGTCCACTATACCCTGCTATGCAATGGTACCTTATACTGAGGAGTTGTGGCATGATGTAGGACCTTTGCGTGGAGTGGAGAGTTTCATATTTACTGCCTCTTCTAATTCTCACAACAATTATACTCCCTTTTATACAGATGGAAAACTGAGGTTCAAAGTGGTTAAACAGAAACAGGAGTAAGGTCCTTTGTCCAGTGACTTTAACTTTTAAAAGAAAGCATCCATATCAGCCAATAATACACAGTATGGTGGCTGGGACTGGAGTACCAGTACTGGGTCTTGAAGTGATGGCTGAAAGTCTGAAATTACATAAGATAGGATAAACAGAAAAGATGCTTTCTTGTTAATGTATGAGGCAAGCCGTAAGAGGCTGGTGTGTTATCTGGTCTACTAGGTTCTCTCAGACACAGATGGCCTTCTTGATGGCTTCTGCACCGATGTTATGCTAGGTTTTCACTTCAGAAACAGTCAATAGAAACAAGTGAGGGGGGGAAAGTTTTGACTTTTACTTACTTGTGTTGGAGGTTTCAATATATAGTCAGTCTTTGATTAATTGTTTACATGCTGCTATGAGGCAGAGTATTTATGTTGAGAGAGAGAGAGAGAGAGAGAGAGAGAGAGAGAGAGAGAGAGAGGCAGACAGACACTCACACAGAGAGATAGGAAAAGGAGATGACAGAGACAATCTAGACCACATTCCCAGTAGTACTTTCTTCAGTTAAGTCCACCCCCCTGCTTTTGGCTGCTCCCAGTGCTGCTGTTATATTATGAATCCGCCCAGGGATTAACCCATCAAGTTTGATGCTTCAATGCGAATCAATCACTCCCAAAATATGTGCCATCTGTCAGACAATCCCCCCAGTACATGAGCTTGCAGGGAACATTTCAATTTCAAACCATGAGACATCATCCTTAATATTATCTCTGGATCTGGTATTGATGTTTCAGTACCAGCCATCATGAGTGTATTTCAGGCACCAGGAAGGTGGAGGGCGGAAGGACCCATTCCGACCACTAAAAGAAATACTTTTCAGTTGTTCAAATTTGTTCATCTTTTTCTCCTTAGGCAGGCTTAGTTAGGTAGCTCCATCTAGCTGTAATGACCACAAGGAGAGCAAGCTTTAGATAGATGTGCTGACAGTCAGTATTTTTATGTTCTGTTACCAAATGAAGAGAAAACAAAGAAGACTGATATATTTGGGGCAGCATTGGCTTTTGATGAACTTTTTTTGGTGTATATGTAAAATAAGCAGAAAAACAAGTGACAGTTTGTAGGTGGGAAATCCTGACATTAACAGGCAATGGGGAAAGAGCTGAATTGGTGCTTTGTTTAGTTTTAAATCTCTTCTGTGTAGGCTTACAAAGCAAGAAGAAGAAAATGCTGATGGGGAGAGGTCTGTGTAGGGCACCACTTGAAGCTGCCCCATTATGATTTCCTGGAATCCTCTGAGACGATTCTTCTCACAGCCTGGCATGCATTTTCCACCCTCAGTCTTCAACTAATTGGAAGGCAGTATCTCATTCCCACAAGTCATTTCTCTAAAAACAAATCATGCCATTTTCCCATCTCACATTTTGGTTTACCTGAAATCTTTTAAAGATATATTTTACATGTATGAGTGTTTGCTTGCATGTGTGTATGTGTGCCATTTATGTGCAGGGCTTAAAGGGGCCAGAAGAGGAAATTGGGTCCCTGGAACTGTAGTTGAAGATGGTTGTAGCTGCCTGTTGGTACCAAACACTGTTCCTCTGAAAGAACAGCAAGTGCTCTTAACCATTGAGCTCTCTCTCCTGCTTCACATTTTCATTAATTCTCTATGAGTTATAGGACTAAGTTCTTCCTCTTATCTCTTTCATCTTCCTCATGCTTTCTGAGTTTGAGCTATTCAGATGTTCTTGTTTTCAGAATGTTGAGTTTGTTAAGCCTTTGCCCAAATTTAGGGAATCTTGGAAAAGTCTTTCAAACTCAACTCAGACAGCTCTACCTTTTAAAAGCAATGCACTTCAAATAAACCCACTTGAGTCTGCTTAGTGTTGCTGCATGTACATGGATGTGGTACTGTCTACTGAAGCATGGGTACCCTCTCAGGGCCTGCATCCCTGAAGAAAAATGATTCTCCCTTCCCAGAAGTCATCAATTGCCAAAACAACCTCTTCCAGGGGTGGGACTTTTTGACTGCCTCTCTCATCTATGCTGGGGTTTTGTACTGGGGGATTGTCTGACAGATGACACATATTTTGGGAGTGATTGATTGGCCTTGAAGCATCAAACTTGATGAATTAATCCCTGGGATTCATAATGTAACAGCAGCACTGGGAGTAGTCAAAAGCAGGGGGTGGCGTGATCTAACTTGGGTCTTGTGTATGAAGTCATTGCCCCTGTGATTTCATGTATACAAGGGCCTTGGCATGTCAGGAAAGCACTATCTTATTGTAGTAACTCCCTACATATAGATCCTACAGCCTTTCTACCCCTTCTTCTAAGATGACTCCTGACTCTTGGTGGGCGGGTGTGATCGTGATGTCCCTAAAGGGCTGAGCATTCCACAGTCTCTTATTTTCCCTCTATAAAGCATTAGCTACTGGAAAAAGCTTCTTGACTAAGGGTTGAACAATGCACTGATATACGAATATAAAAGGTAAGTACTGGGGGGCACTTAGCAAAATAACAGTAATAGTTTCTCCCATAAGGCCTATGCCTTACCCAGCTACAAACTTTTTCCTAAATATGTGGTGCTAAACATGAGTTCTGTCTTGTGGCGATGACCAAGCAATTGGAGAAGAGGGAAAGGAGTGTGGATTTGATCAAAATACATTGTATTTGTGTATGAAATTCTCAATAAAAATAAAATTAAAAATAAAAGCAAATCAAAGGTAAATTGTTTTTTTTTGTCATGAAGCAAAAAACTTGCATTTATTTATGAAATCTTTTTTTTGTCATGAAGCAAATAAACATGCATTTATTTATGAAATCTCTGCCCTTGATGAACTCTGAGTTTCCAATGGGAAATAATTTTAAACATATTGCTTAACACTTAGCGAATGTTCAGCATGCGTATTGAATGATGAGAGAACATGCAGATGGTCTACATTAATTCAACTCCTCAGGGTCAAATGACATATGTACGTTCTAGCGTGACACAGAATTCCATCTGTGGCTTTAATAGCTATCACTAGCTGTCTGGAAGGAATTTCATGTCAGTGAGGCTGGTGTTAGGCAATTCCTCATTGCCTTCTTTCTTAAGGGTGATGGAAGTATTTTACTAGATTTCTTGTTTGGTGGACTTCATATTTCCATTGAAATTCATACTAAATTCTCGCTACTAAAACTCATAGTGACACATTGAATAGGTTTTCAAATAGAAATAGAATTACATAATTTCCCCTTTCTTCCCTCTTGCCCCTCCCAGCTACCCTTCCTCAAACCCCTACTATGACCTCACTCTCAATTTTATGACCTCTTTTTCTTTGATTATTATTGTTACAGTCACACATATGTATGTATGCTTATTTCTATACATGCATGTATATGTGTGTATGCACAGATATATTTAAATATAACCTGCTGAGTCTGCTTTTGTTGGTGTATATATGGTTTTAAGGCTGACCAGTCTGCATTGGACATGGTACTGCAAATCTAGCAAGTTTCTCAGGGCTAGTGAGGTCAGGGACCTTACAAAAGAATCTGCTATTGCAACATTGTCAGCCCTGCATAGTTTCTTACTGCAATCTAAATCTTATCTTTATACTCACAGATAAATGGAGCTCTCAGCCCTCGTCAAATGGACCCTATCAGAGAGAAACACAACTGGACACAATGCAGAGATCAACAGATTTTGGGGAATCCCAGCCTCAGTGGATATATTACATCATAGCTCCTGCATCTATTGCCTAAGGAACACTGTGGAAAGAGGGTGGGAAATCTTTTTTTTCCAAGATAGGGTTTCTCTGTAGTTTTAGAGTCTTTCCTGAAACTAGTTCTGGTAAACCAGGCTGGCCTTGAACTCACAGAGATTCGCCTACTTCTGCCTCCCTAGTGTTGGTATTAAAGGTGTGTGCCACCATTGCCTGGCTCAAGGGTGGAAAGATTTATAAGATCATGTTAACAGGGAAGGAGAAAAAAATCTTAAGGGTCCCACCTGTAGACAAAGAACTACAGGCTACTATCAACTCCTGGGAGAAGGAGAATTAGCCTCTTCCAGGCCTGAAACCTCCTTATTCATTGTCCTAATTTTCACAATTGGTACAACAGCGTAACAAAAAACCCACAGACTCAAGTTCAAGGCCCTGCCTAAATGCGGAAATGATTACACAGTTTGTAGGATGTTAGAAACAACACTGGAAGTGTGTCTATGTGTCTCCTTTACCTCTGCCTGGTTTTGAGGATTCAGAAACAGGTGTTGATTTCTTGGAAACTAAAGTTTTGCTGAAGAGAAGTAAATGTGGAAATTTATGTGAAAAATTTCCTTAGTTTTCTTGAAACTTACTGGGTGAGATTTGTGGCTGTGAATTCTGTAAGACATTTGGTGTTCTTCAGGATGCTCTCTGTGGTGGTTTTACCAGGGTCACACTACCTAGTTAAGCATTGAAAGCTGTAGAGCTCTATGACTTTCCATGACTTCAATTTTCTGTTTAGAATCTTCCTGTTTTTCCATATTCATGCATCCTCTACATTTTATACACTCAAACCTTGTCATCAAACAAACTCATAGATTTCCCTTAAATAAACTTAGCCTCATTCTAAAGTAAGAGAAAAGCCACAGCTCCATAATGAACACATAATTATGATAAAACATGCTGACCCATTCATCATCTTGCTTGCAACCACCATATAAAGTTAGCTTTACATGCTATAATCTTTGTGGAAAATAGAGTAATTTGGGATAATTCAAAATATCAATGCAATATTTATCTATTGCAGCATTGCCATGCACACAGTGGGAATTTAAATCTAATTCTTATTTGATAACTGTTCTTATTGAATATAGTTTTTACTATATTAAAGTTAAAACCCTTCCTTTTAATATAGACAAAAAGGAGGAAATGTTGTGGAATATGACTTTGTATTAAGGTGTGTTACATTTGCTTATGTTGCATTTGTTTAATGATGTAAATATGTGTTGCTGTCTACCCAAAAGATCTGATTAGTTTAATAAGAAGCTGAATGACCAATAGCTAGGCAACAGAGGGATAGGCAGGGCTGCCAGGCAGAGAGAATAAGCAGGATAAGCAATCTAGGCTCAAGGGAGAGAAAGGAGAAGAGACCAAGTAAGAAAGAGAAGGAGACACCCAGGGCCAGCCAGCCAGGCATCTGCCAGTCAGCCAGGCATAGAGGTTGCATTTAAAGTAGGACATATAGACTGGAAAGAAGATAAAAATTCCCAAGTCAAAATGTAGATGAAGTAAAACAGGTTAAATTAAGAGAACTAGTGGGACAAGCATAAGACAAGGCTAAGCATTCATAAATCATAATTGATAATAAGTCTCCATATCTTGATTTGGGAGCTGGTGAGAGGTAATCCAATAAAGCTTGCTACAGCCTATGACCGCTTCAACCATGGATTTCTAAAAATCAGGTTATAGTACTGGGCTTGTCTTTCCTCTTGTGGGGTGGGCCTCAGATGCAAGCTGAGAGTAGTTGGTTATCCTCTGACAGGTGTGACACTATTGCACCTATGGTGCATTCTTGCCTGGCAGATTAGTTTACAGGTACAACCACTGACACATTTTACCCCCAGCAGCCTACACATCATCTAACACTATGAAAGAAAGCCAGCGGAGTGGAAATTTCTTGCTCAGTTCCAACTTGATTTCTCTGTATCTTATAAGACAGGTGTATGATATCTTTAACAAGAGGGTGTTGTCATCCAGTTTTGGCGGACAACTAGGAGGAATGGCAAAACTTGTATTTTTTAAATTGGCTTACAGAGTAGTAGGTTTCTAAATTCTTTTCCCATACATCTTCAGTTTTGGAGAACTGTAATTTAACTACACTGAGTGATACAAGATTGTTTTCAAACACTATAAATGGAAACCTTGAAGTGTAGAAAATACTTATTTTTGTACAGTCTTAGTAAGGGCATTTACTATAACAGTTAAAAATCTTGAGAAAGGCTGGGCGATGGTGGCGCACACCTTTAATCCTAGCACTTGGGAGGCAGAGACAGGCGGATCTCTGTGATTTTGAGGCCAGCTTGGTCTTCAAGAGCTAGTTCCAGGACAGGCTCAAAAAGCCACAAAGAAACCCTGTTTTGGAATCCCCCCTCCTCAAAAAAAGTTGAGCAATAGCACCCTGTCAGGGTTATTGCCTGATGATGGTGATGGTGGTGGTGATGATGATGGTGGTGGTGGTGAAGATGATGATGGTGGTGATGTGTTGATGATGATGATGATGATGATGATGATGTGTGTGTGTGTGTGTGTGTGTGTGTGAATTTGGTAATCATGGAATGTTTTAGCCTTAATTGTATGAGACATTTTTTTTATACTGATCACATGCCATTCAAAAAGATAACTTGTTTCCATTGAAAAACAAACTTTTAGACTCTGTGGCAAGAGATATTGCTCCTGAGTAGAATGCAAGTTTTAAATGTATTCCATGGTTTTTGCTGAAATCTTTGCTAGATGATTGAGATAATATTTCCCATTATATACTATTGTGAATAATAAATTGGTTCAATAAATATAAAAACTTGACACAGCAGGATATCATCAATATGTTTAATTTTCCTTCCCTTGAAATTTGTTCTTGAATTTAGTATTGGAATATAGGAGGTGAGAAGAGGTAAAGGGAAATAATAAATCAGGAAAAGTTAAATGGGTAAGGGTGAGAGGGCAAGCTGGAGGAGGGAGTATGAGGAAGAGGAGCCAATATTAAAGACCTTTGAAATATGCCACATGGAAACCCAATATTGTGCACATATACAGTACATAAAAGGAGGCTTAAATGGAATTACTCTCTTAAGGAGACAATGCCTCCCCAAACATCATAGGCTATCAAGCAAAATGCCTGGTGCCTGTTATGGGTTGCTCCTTTTCTTGTTGTTAATGATGTTCCATAGATTACTCCGAACGTTACAGGCATTGTCACTGTTCTTAGCCACCCTCAAGAACTTGATTAAAAAAAAGCCCAAAACACCACATATATATGGGTTACAGGACATGCAGACATCAAGCTGATGCCAGCCTAAAAGATTCATCCTTACTGGCTACCTTTCATAGTGCTGAAAGGTTCTATACATGCTACCACGGCTGAAAAGTAATTCACAGTCTCAGCCAGCTGTGAACCCTATGAACTACAATAACAACCGGCATGGCAAGATCTGTCCATTGGAACGGACGCCGTGGGAGTAATCAACTTCTTTCTGATTGGATTTACAGCCTGTTCTACAAGATGGGAGCCATTAACTGGGATAACTCTTACTGTTAACTGTGGCAAAAGCATGTGGCTGGCTAGATCATAGGCTCCAGGGGAGAACGCAATACTAGTTTTCTGCTAGATGGACACGGCAATAAAATGCCCACTCAGTTCGTATCTTCATCCCAACGCACTAGTGCCTCTCGTAGCCCTCATCAGGGAAGCTTCTTTTTGCACTAGATGGTAGCAAATGCCGAGACTCACAACCTGTCAAAGTTCAGAGAATGAGACCGTGGAGGACTCAGCTAAATGGGGAAATAAAATGGGGATGTGGGTATGAGCTGAATTCATTCTATGGAACAGGCAAAGAACTGCCTGAAAGAGGCAATAAACCAAGGTATGGGAAAGACAGAAGCAGCAGAAAGGAGGGTGGGCAGTGTGGGCGAAGGAAACAGAGCTTTATTGAAGTAGGCCGTTATCTCACAACAGAGTCCACCCAGGAAGCTTTGGGTTAGGAATTTTATAAGACACCTAGGCATTCCATTTTTTTTTATCTTGCCCCATGTTTCTCCCTTAGCAGGCCTTTTCCTCTCTGATACCTGTCTCATGAGAAAGGAGGGAGCCCTCTTACAGATTCCTTTCCTATTCCCTCCCTACTTGGGTTTCTCTAACTTTCCTACAAGATTGTCATTAGTACTGCATTCCCACAAGGCTTGGGAGATAATTGTTGAGGAGGTATAGGGATACCATAGGAGCCATAGAGTAGGCACTGCATGAGGAGGTATAGGAATATCATAGGAGCCATAGAGTAGGCACTGCATGAGGAGGTATAGGAATATCATAGGAGCCATAGAGTAGGCACTGCAGGTATTTTGTAAATCAGTATTTGCTGGATATGACAGCACAACTGACCACATGAACTCATGCACAAGCTCAAGCCAACCAAAATACTAGCATGGATAATGAAGGGGCTCCTAAAGTTGCACCCGTGTCTGAGGAGATATTGGCAATTGATGGTATCTGGAGAGGGAAAGTCATTTGTCTTCAGGGATTTGGGTCTGAGAGGATACGACACTCATAGATGGTCCCATACCCATGCACACACAAGCAGTACTAAATGGACCCAATGGGTATTACAGACAAAAATAGAGCACAGGAGGTTAGGAGGAAAAATGGTGGGGAAATAGAAGATAGGAGAGGGATTGGGTGGGTAGAATGGGGAGTGGATTTAATCAAAACACATTGTATACATGCGTGAATATTAAATAAAACACTACAACATCACTGAAGAGTCAGAAATTGAGCCTTAATGCAGCTGATTGTCTGGAACATGGTTCCATGCTGTAGCCTAGGCTGACCTCCAGCTCTGGGGCTCCAGATTCTTCTGTCTCCCTGGCATCTGCACCATAAGTGAACAGCCCTGCAACTGGGAAGCTAAGGTTTAGATCTCTGCCAGCTCCATTTTAACATGTGATTTACACGTTTTACAATATGGGGAAAGTAATATGGAGGAAAACCCCCAGGACCTGTATTTTGGGGAGAGGTCACTATCTAAAAACTTTATAGCTAATTTATATTATAATCTCCACAGGTGAATCCAATTTTCATTGCTTGTCTTAATGGTCAATCATTGAGCAATAAAAATGCGGGCTACATGGCCCACTCAGTTTAACTGCAAATGGATAAAGGCATCAGATGATCCATTTCATAGCCCCCTTAATTGAGTTTTCCTGCTAATTACATTAGACGGTTGTTTAATGATCCAATTATCTGCTCCACAAATTGACCCTCAAATCACTTTGTAGTTTTCACCTAAGTAAACACACTCGGAGCTATAGGGTGGTTTAATAGAATGTTGTCAACTATAGAAGAATTGTTTGGCAACACCATGCTGGTTTCTTCATGTTGAGTGAGGCCATGCTGTGAGGCCATGCTACACCTTTATGTAAACCTAGAACGCTGGGTTATTTTACTGTTTTCATTTATCACATTTCCAGGCTATTGGATAGAGAGTCTTCTGAGGAGCAGCCATTCTTGCCAACCTTCCATCATTGCTAACGCTAGATCTCATGTGAGGAGGTAATGCATCTTCTTTATGAAAAGGTGCAGACACCCATCAAGAATAACTTCTGGCTCTGAAAAGATTCATTTCCCCTGGGCATGGTGGTACATGTTTTTAATCCTAGCTCTTAGAAGGCAGGGTCAGGCAGATCTACTAGAGTCAAAGGCCAGTATGGTTTACACTGGTCGTCCAGGGCTATATGGTGAGACCTTGTCTCAAAAGAAAAATAAAAAGATTACATTTAAATCTTATTATACAATTAATGGCATTTTAATCTTTCTTTTATTAACCATTATGTCTTATGTTCCATTTATTAGATTTATTCTCTTTGATTACTTAGGAGATCCAGACAAATGCAGGATCACAGATGACATTAAACCAGATATATATTTTTTCCTATGCAGTCCTATGCTCAATCCTTGTAAATGTGGTGTTTTCCACACTCATTTTGGCCATCATCTACACACTTCACATTTCCAAATAACAAAGGCATATGTTCTGAACACTTATTGCTTGTTCTGGTACCTGATCTTTTCAAAACTTACACTGGAGGCAAAGTTTCCTTCATTATTCCTGGGACTAATCCTAATGATTAGTTCTGATACCCTTTGAAGCTTACCTGGACAAAATACCTAAATGAAAGCCCTTGCGATGTAATATTGATGAGGGGCTTTGAGGGCATCAGGGCCCAGTTGCACAATGACCCACAGTCCCAAGGTGCCAGACACTTGTAATCACCAAAGACTGAGCTGAAACAATGGCAGCAGGTTTATTGTCTTTTATCAGTGAAGATGAAAGATACAGACAGTCCTGGGAATCCAGATTTATTAAGGAAAAGTGAGGGTAACTTCTAGGAGTGAGAAGGCTCTCCAATACAGGGGGAAGATGTTGGACTTCCTTGTGTGGGTTTTTATGGAGCAACAGAAGAAACTGGACAAAGATTGGGTAATTGTGATATGATTGGTTTCCTTATCCTCTATGGTCTGAATCCTGAAACCCTGACTAGGGCAATGAGGATAAAAACAGACATACAGACACACAGACAGTGAAGCTGGGGTTCTGCCACAATTCAGAACCTCAGGGTGTTTATTAGGTACAGCACGGGGTGGGGTGGGGTAGCTAGTGTTGGTAGGATGTCTCTGAGGGCCAGCAGTCTCAGGCTGCAAACATCTGGGAGGGAAGTCATATTTGCTAGACTTTGCACACACTGATCAATTGTGCATATGAACTCATGTTTGGACTACCAAACATTGCCATTCCTCTTGAGCCTGGCCCGTATGGGTAACAGCTTTGTCAGACTGTTCCATGGGTCCATTGACCTTGGAGTTTTTGGCAGACCATGCTCATGTCAAAGTATACGTTCACTCAGAACTTGGCCCATTCAAGTCTTCCACCACATCTTACAATTCGTTACCTTCCTGGGCTCTCACGGGCTATGCCATTGGATAGCCTTTCTACCTGATGCCTGTCTCTCTGGCCCAATTATGAATTGTCTGTCCAATTCCCATTCAGTTAGCAGTGGTTGAAGCCCCCATGTTCATCTCTGACTCTAGCTTTGCTAGGTACTGACTGAATGCTAGCTGCTAGTCACCGTCTGGCGTTGCTTGCATCCCACCACACAAGTGTCTCACGTGCTGTGAATTATCCTGAGCGCCCTTGGTTCTTACAGGGCTACCTCCTACTTAACTCTCTGTTCACAGGAGAGCCTGGAGGTCTCATCACTGAAACAGGTGGAGGCTTTCTTAGGAGACATCTTTAGCTACTTGTTACAATTAACTTCACTAGGATTGAGAATATGCTCAAATGCAATAATGCCCAGGATGGGTCACAGAAATCCAGTCAGCCAGCCAGGCAGCCCTGGTCTTGCTTCTCACAGCCTGCCCTTTGCATGTTCTCTTTGTCAGCATATAACAAATTGTAAGCTTTGCTTCCATTCCAGTGTTTTGCCTTCACTTTTTTAAATGTATTTTTTTTTTGTCAACTTGACATGAGCTAGAATCATCTGGGAAGAATTTACCTCAGTTGAGAAAATACCTCCATCAAATTAGCCTGTAGACAAACCTGAAGTGTATGTTCTTGGTTAATGTTTAATTTGGGAAGACCCAGCCCACTGTGGGAGGTATCGTTCATGGATAAGTGGCCCCTGGTTATATAAGCCAGACAGCCATGTTCCTCGGTAGTCTCCTTCAGTTTGGGCATCCACACTTCTGCCTAGATTTCCTATCCTGACTTCCCTTAAGGACAGATTGTGATGAAGACGTGGAAGCCAAATCATGCTTTTCCTCCCCAAGTTGGTTTTGGTCTGTGTTATATCACAGTGTCAGAAAGCAAACTAAGACAGTAACATTATTCTTAACCCTAATGTCCATCCTCTCTGCAACATGTGTGAGGAAGTCATTTTTTACCATGGGTCTTTTCTCTTTCTGTCTACATAAATCTAGTCTGGCCTCAAGATGAGAAATAATTATTGTACATATAGCGCATTAAGTTCATTAAGTCAATAAAATTCCTGTTCCTATGGGAATCGCTTTCCTAATGCATTCTTTCAATAGAGCCTCCTCTGTGAAAGCGTCAGCCTGCTCATGGAAGATCTGTTTTAGTCCAGCCCCTTTAGCTTGGGAGTTTTTACTTTGGAACTGGACCTGGCTTCTGAGTCTCACTTAAGAGCCACAAAATCAAAATAAATGACTTGTTCCTTGTAAATACGATGTCATGGTAGGCTAATAATTAATGAACTCATGACCACATAAACTGTAATATCATGCATATAAACTGTGGGATGCTAACTGTCTATGCTTATTGGACATAATTTTAGTAGACATCTATGGAAAACCACATATAAATGTTTTAACATGTGCTTACGTGTCCTTACCCATGTATGAACAGATGCATGTGCATGAGTATTTACCTAAGATTATGTAGACGACTTCCAGCCTTAATTCCTCCTTAATAGTCATCTCTAATAATATTAAAAGTTAAGTTTAATTAATTTTAGAGGGATGAGAGAGAGAAAGAGAATTCAGATAATCACATTCTCATGCAACACAAGTCCTCCCAGAATACATCTTTTTGACACTTTATGTTGAAAAAGATTATTCTGCCACCCAGATCCTGTGCCATCAGATGTGATAATACCTGTCGGTACTGTTGTTCTGGTAAGACAGGCGTAAATCCTCGAGGATTCTTCAGGATTTCTAGGTCCTAATGCTCATCTTCTGCCTCCCTAATTTTGTCACTGCCTCCCTCTATACTATCACTGTGTATGACATAGAACCCATGAGCAACTGAGATGTAAGATTACAGTTTAGGGCAAAAGCATAAATAATTGCCTCACCTACACTCCAGTGTGATTATCATTAACTCCTTGGTTTGCCATAATCCTACAAAAATCCAGAAGGAGCGCTCTTACTAGCAGCGCTTTCTTCTTTGAGTATCTTGCTTTGTGTTTGACTTGTGTCTCTCAGCAGCTGAGTGGGCACTGCCTTAGCAGCAGGGAGCTCATTGGTCTTTTCTCCTCCCTAGACTACTCACAGTTAACTTTAAAACCTGTTTTTGCCTTCTATTCTCAAAAATTTGAAATTCTGATATTTTTCCTTGATTGTGCTAATAACGAACTATAAACCATGTTCCTTTCTTAAAAAAAAAAAAAAGACACATAAGGTAGAAACAACCCACAGAGGCAATACGAGGCTTCCTTCAAGGGTTTTTAGTTTATGTCTTATTCTACATTTCCTTTGCAATTTCCAGAAAACCTACACACATGAACAAAGATGGGTTGTAGCAATTCACACGAATTCCAGTGTTGAAAACAGAAAAATTGCTTGGAAATGCCGACTTTAACTGCCCTTACTAGGTTTTTGAGAGAGGGTTTTATTCCATAACCATAACTAGGCTAGAATTTATTATGTAGCTCAAGCTAAACTTGAACTCATGGTGATCCATGTTCCACCATGCATTGACAATAATTGCCTTAGTGGTGAGGTTACAGACGGGCAGAGGAGGAGGGTGAAGCGATGGTGAATGGGATGCTCCCGCATAGAGTGTTAGCTGTCTACTGAGGCCGCTTATTGGGCAGCTTATTGAAAATGCGTTAGAAAAGAACTCGGGAAACGGGTATTTTAAAGCATCCACAAAGACCGGCTATGCAAGCTGCCTTGTTCATGTTCTATTGCTTAGATACTCAAGTGACCCCAATGCCCTCAGGGCTCCTGAACGTATGTCACACTTGTTTTTTTTTTTTTCATTTGTTTTTTTCTTTGCCCCCTTTATTGTAATATTATTATTTCTCATACATTATATCCCGATTGTAGTTTTGCCTTCCTCCACAACTCCCAGTTCCTCTTCACCTTCCCATCCCTCCCTTCCAGATCTACTCCCTTTAATGTTTCTCATTAGAAAAGAACAGGCTTCTAAGAGATAACAATCAAACATGACAAAATAAAATATAATAAGATTAAGCAATAGATATCATATCAAAGTTGGCACAGCAACCAGCAGGAGGAAAAGAGTCCCAAGAGTAGGCATAAGAGTCAGAGACCCGCCTGTTTTCACAGTCAAGAGTCCCATAAAAGACTGAGCTAACAGCTGTAAAACATACACAGAGGACCTGGTGCAGACCCACCTAGGCCCTGTGCTTTCTGCTTCAGTCTCTAGGAGCACATGCGAGCCTTGCCTACTTGATTCAGAAGACCGTGTCCTCCCGGTGGCTTCTGTCCCCTCTGACTCCTACAATCTTTCCACCTCCTCTTCTGCAGGATTCCCTGAGCTCTGAGGGGAAGGATTTGATGGAGATCTCACATTTACTCTCTCTCTCTCTGCATAAACTCTGCTGTGGTTCTCTGCATCTAGTCCCATCTGCTGTCAGAGGAAGCCTCTCTGAGGATGACTGAATAAGGCGCCGATCTATGAAAATAGCAGATTTATTTATTTGTTGTTTGTTTGTTTGTTTTGAACACTAGTGTTTGGTTTTACCCTAGGCCTCTGAACTATCTAGTCTTTGGTTCTTGGTTACACCAGCAGTGTCAGAAGTGTACGCTCCTTCTAGTGGAATGGGCCTTAGATCAAATCAGACATTGGTTGGCTACTTCGTTAAATTCTGTGTCGTAGCATATTTTAAAGGAAGGACAGATTATAGATGAAAAGTTTTGTGGCTGGGTTAGGGTCCACGTTTTTATTTCTACAGCCTGCAGAGTACCTCCCCACACCAAAGAGAATAGAATGCAAGGGAGAAGACTCCATGAAGGCCCCAGCTTGAATTCTCCATTTTCAATGGGTTGTGTGGGGTTGTCTTTGACAATGGGATCTCAGTGTCAGTTTACAGAGAATAATCCTTTCTTTCAACAACAGCCTGAGATAACGGGGGACTTCCATGGGACTCCCTTGGCAAACAGCTCAATCGAAAGCAACCCAGTCCTGCCTCTGGAAGCCTCCCCTGGAAACAAGAGATGGCCAGTTGACACTCCTTTTCCTTCATTCTAGGGGTCCTCACTAGTATCACCTTCATAGATTCCAGGCAGTTTCCCCTGCACTAGGTTTCCATGCCACCAAGCAAAAGCCTGCCAATCTAGCCATCTCTGCCTGTCCTCTGTCCCTCCATTTGATCTCCAATACATCCTGCTACTCCACCCCAACTCCCATTCCCACCTGAGCCCAGTCTGCCCATAAAATCTATTCCATTTTCCCTGACAGATCCATATCTTCCCCCTAGACATCTCCTTTTTACCTAACCTCTCTGTGTCTACAGATTGTAGCTCGGTTATTATGTACTTAACAGTTAATATCTACTTATAAGTGAATATAAACCATAGTCTTCTCTCTGGGTCTGCAATGCCTCACTCAGGTTAATTTTTTTCTAGTTCCATCAATTTGCCTGCAAATTTCATGATGCCACTTTTTTTTTTAAATAGCTGAACAATACTTTATTGTATAAACATATCACATTTTCTTCATCCATTTTTCTGTTGAGGGACATCTAGGTTATTTCTAGTTTCTGGCTATTATGAATAAAGGGAGCATGATGGAGCAAGTGTCTTTGTGGTGGGTGGGATGGAGCATCTTTTGTGTATATGCCCAAAATGGTATAGCTGGATCTTGAGGCATATCTATTCCCAAATTGTGTTGAAAGTTTTATGGGGATTGCATTGAATTTGTAGTTTGCTTTTGGTAAGATGGGCATTTTTAACATTTTAATCCTACTGATCCACAACCATGAGAAATCTTTTCATCTTCTGATATCTTCTTTAATTTCTGTCTTCAAAGACTTGAAGTTTTTCACATACAAGTCATTCACTTGCTTGGTTAGAGTTACCTCAAGATATTTTGTACTATTTGAGGCTATTGTGAAAGGTGTTGTTCCCATAAGTTCTTTCTCAGTCCATTTGTCAGAGTCCACAGGATGCCTACTGATTTTTTAGTTAATTTTATATCCACCCACTTCACTGAAACTGTTTATCAGCTGTAGGAGTTCCATGGTAGAATTTTGGGGTCACTTAAATATACTACTGTGTGGTCTTAGAGTTGCTATTGTTGTGGAAAGACACCATGACTATTACAACTCTTAGGTTCCATCCATTATCATCATGGTGGGGAGCATGGTGGCACGCAGGCAGACAGTGATGGAGCTGAGAGTCCTACATCTTGCAGTCAGCTTGAAGACTGGGCAATATTCTGAGCACAGGAAACCTCAAAGCCCATCCCCACAGTGACACAATTCCTCCCTCAAGGCCGTACCCACTCCAACGAGGCCATACCTTCTACTATTTATGAGATTATGGGGATCAATTACATTCAAACTCCCACACATATCATCTGCAAATAGTGATACTTTGACTTCTTCCTTTTAAATTTATAGCCCCTTAATCTCCTTTAGTTGTCTTATTACTCTAGCTAGAATTTGAAGTCCTATATTGAATAGTTATGGAGAGAGTGGACAGCCCTGTCTTGTTCCTGGTTTTAGTGGAATTGCTTTGAGGTTCTCTCCATTTAATATGATATTGGCTATATGATTGCTGTGATTTGCCTTTATTATATTTAGGTATATCCCTAATTTCTCTAGTACTTTTATCACAAAGGGGTACTGATTTTGCTGGTGTGAGATTATTTCCTTTATTTTTATGGGTGCAGTTAACCTCCTTAGGTTGGCGTTTTCCTTCTATCACTTTCTGTAGGACGGAATTTGTAGACAAATATTATTAAATTTGACTTTGTTGTGGATTATCTTATTTTCTTCATGGTGAATGAAAGTTTTGCTGGGTATAGTAATCTAGCATCAGGAATCTGCCCAGGCCCTTCTGAATTTAGGGTCTCCATCAAGAAATCAGGTATAATTCTAATAGGTCTTCATTTATATGTTACTTGTTCCTTTTCCCATCATATTTTAATATTCTTTTTTTGTTGTTCTGTATGTTTAGTGTTTTGATTATTATTTGGTAAGGGGATTTTCTTTTCCGGTCTAATCTATTTGGTATTCTATATGGTTTTTGTACCTTTATAGGCATCTCCTTCTTTAGAGTAGAAAATTTTTCTTCTAAGATTTATGTTGAAAATATTTTCTCTCCCTTTGAGCTGCTATATCTTCTTTTTCCTCTATTTCTATTATTCTTAGTATTTTTCATAGTGCCTCAGATTTTCTGGACGTTTTGTGTTAAGAACCTTTTAATTTAACATTTTCATTGGTCAATGAATTTATATCTTCAAAGTCTGAGATTCTCTCTTCCATCTCTTGTCTTCTGTTGGTGATGCTTGTGTTTATAGTTCCTGTTAGAATTCCTAAATTTTTCGTTTCCAGAATTTTCTCAGTTTATGTTTTTGTTGTTGCTTCTATTTTTATTTTCAGGTCATGAGCAATTTTATTCTTTTGTTTCAACTGTTTGTGTTTTCTTGGCCACTTTTAAGGGATTTATTTATTTCCTCCAGTTGTTTGTTTGTGTTTTCCTGGATTTCTTTAAGGGATTTATTCATTTTCTCTTTACCCATCTTTATCATCTTCACATGGTTTAAAGGTCTTTTTCTTGTGCTTTCAGGGTCTGCTATGGTAGCTGGACTCTGTTAGAGGCATCAGAGAATGTTGTTAACTGTGTTTTTAAGTTGGCATCTAAGCATTTGGGTTTGGTATGATTATAGGTCTACAAGCTGATTTCATGATTTGTCTTTGTTGGGTTGGTTCAGGAGTGCTTTAAAATGCATGCTTCCAGAGTTCTTTTTTAAAGCGTTTCTCAAGTGCCAGATGATCAACCTCAATAAATGGCTAACACTCCATGCTGGACCACCACATTCACCATCGCTTCATCCTCCTCCTCTTGGTTGAGTTTGTTCCTCCGTTTCCTTTTCTTCCCTGGTTTTACAGAGAGTGTGATGATTGTGTGTTGCCTGTTTTTCTGGTCTGCTCAGTTGGTGTGCTCATGGGTAATGCCTGCTAGTGTTGGGGACTGAGATAACTGGTTGAGTTGGGGGAAGGAAGGTCAGAGGAGAAGGTCGTTGTTATCCCTTAAGGATGAAGTTAGAGAGGAAAGGGAGACCACTGTAGATTTCCTTCTCCCAAGCTGGAGTTGGAATTGGCAGAATAGGATCACAAGAGCAGTAGGAGAGGTGTGGTTCTGCTTTCATCTTCTTGGGACTGGAAGCCTTTGGGTTAGCAGGGGGTGGGACAAAGCTCCTGGGGTTAGTGTCTGGGACAAAGCAACAAGTTGGGAAAGAGGGTAGAAGGGGACTCTCTGTGTGATCCAAGAGAGATAGAAGGGACAGAAAAGGCATCTAAGGTGTTCTTGGGGATTGGAACTGGGGGAACAGAGAGAGAAAAGAAAGTCTACAGCAGTTTACCTGGTTTTCTGACAGGTGATGGCCTGTGGGTAACGGGGAGTGTCTGTTGGAGTTGGTGGCTGGAAAATATAAGGGATGGTGGGAGGTCAGGAAGGGAAGATCTGTGGGATCGACGGGAGATGGGGGAGGCAGGGAAGCTGCCCCAAGTGTTCTGTTGCAGATCTGGGGATGAGACTTCCTACTGTTTTTTTTTTTTTTTGGTGCAAGGAGAAATTGCTTGAGGCTGCATATTGCTAAAGTGGAGGGAGAGATTGTGGGTAGAGGGAAAAGTCCTGGCATGCTTAATTGAACACTTCTCTAGTTAAAAGAGAAATTTCTACCCACTTAATAGCTTTAGCTGCTGAAGATGAATTATGAAACGCAGGATATCCTTAGGAAACGTTGAAGATGGCAAAATACATCTTATCCATGAAATAAATTTATGAACAAAATGGATAGCGCTTACACGGTTTGTACATGGCTGTAAGAGATGGCACAGGAGGCAAAAGATCGCCTAAATTAGCAAAGTGTTGTTGTGGAGGCCATCGGGAGAGACTGCATCACCCTGCACATGGCTTTCAGAATCTGAAAGTGAGCTTTCTTCTTTTTGTCAGTGGAATTCAAATGATTTTCAAACCATTTCTTTAGTGCATCATGGAAATGCTTTTTGATCCTGTATTAATAAGGCATTGTTAGTTTTCCTTATTTTATTTTTGTGCATGAAAAACAGAAGTGTACTGTCAAATAGCTCTGGAGATGTCAGCAGGGTTGGTTTCGTCTGAGGACACTATGGGGGAAGGGCATGCCTTGAGTCTTTCTACAGGTTCTAGAGGTTTTCTGGCAGTCATTGGTATTCTACCTATCTTGTTCTCTGCTCCACCACTCTTCTTGGCTTTCAACTTCATATGGAATTTGTGTGTGTGTGTGTGTTGCTAGTTTTCTCTTTATCAAAATATGGTTCAGTTAGCAAAAGATCTATGAAATGTGGTGTGACATAGCAGAGAGAACACTGAACGGGAAATGAAAAATGGAGATTCTAGTTTAGATATCAGTAAGAAATTTTGTTCTCCAGCTATTTTTCCTAGGTAATCAAGGGAGCAATAACGACTTCCCTCCTTCCACACTGTATGAGTTACTTTGTGTTGCTGTGACAGAATGCCCAATAGAATCAAGAAGGCCAGGGTTCCTTTAGTTCCTAGTCCATCACGGCCAGAAGGTAACAGTGGAATAGAACAGCTTTATATCATGTGTGGGAAGCAGAGAAAGGGGGTCTGGCTTTCTTCTTTCGAACACTTCATTTTGTCTTGTATCTTAGCTTATGAAACAGCACCACCGACTCTGAAGAAGGGTGGTTCTTTCCTCATTCCCTGGAATGCCTTTGCTGAGGTAAGTCTCAACTTCTGAGGTGATTCTAAATCTAGTCAGATGGACAATGAATATAAACCACCACAAGTTGAAGATGGTCACGTGGGAGCAGCAGGCAATAACTCACTCTAGTCATTACTGCTTAGCACTTACTCGAGGGCATCAGTGTCCACAAGCATCGTCTGCTCCAAATTTCAGGAACTCCATCCTTGCTTTGAAATCCCTCTTTTTACAGTCAACAGGAGTTACTTAGAGACTAATTAGAAAGCCTTTCCCCTGTCTGGAAATGCTATGCCACCTGAACAGAACACTTGCCAATCACGGATTCCCTCCGTATTTTCTCTGTCAAACTTCGTCTCTTTTCTGAAAATTCAAACCCTTCAAAGCAAGGGATATCTTTTCTTGTAAGTTTATGAGTAGTCATATTTTGCTCCTTTCATTTTGCATTTCGTTTTGCCTTTGGTAACATGCCCATGCCAGCACTTATAATGTGTGGTGGTTTGAATGAAAATGGCCGCCAGTCGAGGAGCTGTTTAGGGAGGATTAAGAGATGAGTCCTTGTTGGAGCGTGTCATTAGGGGTGTGCTTTGAGGTTTCTAATGCCTACACCAGGCTAAGTGTTTGGTTCTCTGCCTACTGCCTGTGGATCGATATATAACACTCTCAGGTGCTGCTCAAGCACCTAGCCTTTCTAATGTCTGCTTCTTACCATGAAGATAAAGATAAAACTCTCTGAAACTATAAGCGAGCCTCTCACCAAATGACTTCTTTTGTAAGAGTTGCCTTGGTCATGGTGTAGCTTCACAGCAGTAGAACAGTGACTGAGACACACAGTGGATTTGTCAGATGAAAAGAAAGTTTATGTAACAATGTGTAAGGTGAATTTATGAAAAAATACAAAAAGATATCAGTTTTCAAGGTTCAGAATCCAGGCTAATTCTTTATCTAGCCATCATTCTTAGCACATTTTTAGTATCGTTTTTGTCATTGCAGAGTGTCTTCAAATATGTAGTACCTAGCTTTGACTTCTGGCTTCAGGTATATGATGTAGTGCAGGCTCCTTAATAATGCAATCTCTTATGGAGCACTTACTCCTAAGGAGCACTGACAAGCATCTTCTGTGGATGATTTCATCCAGCACTCATCAAGGTTGGAATTGTTATCGGTCTGACTTAGATCCATTAGTTACAGCAAGTAATTTGTCCATTATACACCCAGTCATTTCCACATTAGTAAATCCAGTGTTGTTAATAGTATATAGATCAAAATATTGAAAATGACTACATGGTACAAAGCATATAAAATGCAAATAAAATATTCAGGAAACACTTATTATCATTAATTGGTAACTATTACAAGGTACAAATAATTGTCTACATTATTAAGGTCAAGAAACTTCATGCAACCTTAAAGAAATAAAACAAAATGTAGTTTTGGGAAGGATGAATGGCACAGTATTGTTCCAAGTCAAAGATCATTAGATCCCTCAGAAAAAGGACCTTGGGTTCTTTCTGAGGAAGGACCTGAGCCCCTTTCCTTTGAAGCCTTGTTGTTGACTGAAAAGAAAAAAAAGGGCACTGATCGGTTCTGTTGGGAGACAGCCAAGCATCTGTGAAACAGGAAATCGTCACAAGAATTAGGAAGGAATACATGGGTTAGAAGTCCCTGTGTGGGCGGTGGTGGCGCACGCCTTTAATCCCAGCACTCGGGAGGCAGAGGCAGGTGGATCTCTGGGAGTTCGAGGCCAGCCTGGTCTACAAGAGCTAGTTCCGGGACGGGCACCAAAGCTACAGAGAAACCCTATCTCAAAAAACAAAAAACAAAACAAAACAAAAAAAAAGTCCCTGTGTTCCAAAATTGTTCTGTTTGAAGGGTCAACATTTAAAAACAGAGGAGTGGCATGCCTTATGTGACAGCCAACTTTTTCTCTAACATTCAAAATTCTAGCAAGTTCTATATGAACGTTCTGGAGAATGAGAGGAGATGACCGTGGACTTTGCATTATGATGAGGACACAAGTTGCATGAGTTTGTCTTGTCAGTAAGCTAATGTGGGAAGAGTTGAAACATTGTTGGGACTTGAAAGTTTCAGTAGGAGCGGAAGTATTCTTGGAGGCATTTTTAGAAGCTAAGGGAACTTTTTCAGAGAAAGAAATCAAGCAAGGGATACAGAGGAGGGAGAAAGGAATTTTTTGTTTTTTAAAAAAATACAACCTCAAATTGTGCTCATTTCAGTTTTTAAGACTACAGCTCCAATTTTATCAAAGTCCAGAAAAGAACAATGGTCCGATTTACCTAATCTCTAGTGATTAGATTGATAAAAGCACTCTAAGTGCAATCATTTTGAGATGGATGGAAATTTCAAAGCAAGCAGGAGAGTATTGGAGCCCTGGGAACCAAGTGATGAAGCTGCCCTGAGGTTCCTGTGGACCACACACTCTGTAACGGTTCTCCACTGTCTCCTGCTGCAGCTGCTGTCTAAGATGAAGACACTGAACCGTGTCTGGGGAACACTAAATCGTTGTGATTTGAGTGGGGGCTTACTTTTAAGGGAAGAGAATGTTCTCTTTGGTCCCTAAAGAATTAAGACGCTTCTGTGTCGTAGGCATGCATAAAAAACAAGCAGTAAAACTGGAATGAGACACATAAAACTGAAGAAATCTCCAGCTGGCAACGTGTTTTGTGTTTGACCCAGAAGCTTTACAGACAGTGATATCCAGCCACGGTCGAGGGTGTGGTCATTCATGGAAGTACTGTTTAACTGTTTAATGCAGAAGCAAGAACATGCTTTTCTCCTCATCTTTCTGTCCTTAGGATCATGGTAAACCATACCTTAGTTTCCCAAACAGAGTTGCAGAGTGACACTATCATTAGGATTTTTGTTTCGTTACACATCTTTTTAAAAACAACAACAAAAGCCCACAAACTACACCCTTGGAAAGCATTTATTTAAATTTTCAAGATGTTAATCCACACTGGTGACTCCTTATGTGAGGAGTTTTGTGAATGTGAAGCCTTACCTGTGGCCCGCAGACCTGTGCCTCTTGAGGTGTGGGGTCTTAAGGCAGTGTGACACAGCTGCTTCTTGTCACTCAAGTGGTAAAGACACACCAGGATTGCAGCAACATTGTCAATCATTGTGTGGATTGAATAGGCGTGGCTCCCACAGACTTGGGTTTGAATGCTTGGCCCATAGGGAGTGGCACTATTAGGAAGTGTGACCTTGTTGGAGAAAGTGTGTCCTTATAGTGGCAGAGTTTGAGGTCACATTGCTTAAGCTAGGCCTAGGATACTGTTCACTTTCTATTTCCTGCAGATCAAGATGTAGAACTCTCAGCTCCTTCTCTAGCACCATGTCTGTCTGCATGCTGCCCTGCTTCCCACCATGATGATAATGGACTAAACCTCTGAAACTGTAAGCCAGCCCCAACGAAATGTTTCCTTTTAAAGAGTTGCTGTGGTCATGGTGTCTCTTCACAGCAATAAAATCCTAACAAAGACAGATGAAATTGAAAAAAAGATGAAAAAAGAAAGGCTGGGAAATTCATAGTATGCAGCAAAGAAAACATTCATGAAATCCCAGAAAGAGATGGCAAGTGTTGAGGGTTCTGAATAACAGAGCATCCTTGAGGAAAAACTGTATCTAGAGTAATAGGCTTCCCTGTAACTTTTCAAAAGGCCTTTAGTGTTACCTCCCAGGTTCCCTCTTTTATTCTTCTTCCTAATACACCACCCAGTTTAACCCTTCCTGTTCCATTATTCTGCATCAATCCTTTTTATGGTTGCGTTTAATCTCCTCTTCCCTGACAGCTCAGCCTCTTCCCAACTCCCTGAGCTCTGTGAGTATTCCAAATGAAACACATATCCCTGAGGATTCAAAGCTAGCATCCACAAATAGAGAACGCATACCTCTGTCTTCCCGAGTCTCAGGCACTTCACTCTGGAAGATCATTTCCAGATCCACCTACTTTTTGAGAATTTAATAATTTTCTTTTTTTAAACAGTTGAATAATGTTTCATCGTGTAAATGTATCACATGTTCATCATGTAGTCCATTGATGGACAGCTAGGCTGTTTCCATTTCCTGGTTATTGCAAATCAAGCTTCAACAATCATGGATGAGTAAATATCTCTCTAGTAGAATGTAGAGTCTTTTAGGTCCATACCCACAGATAGTATAGAAGGATTATGCGGTAGATCTCTTCCTGTCTTTTGTAGCAATCTCCACACTGATCTCCGTAATGACTGCACCAGTTTACAATCTCACCAGCAGTGGAAGTGTTTTTATTACCCCACATCCACCCAAGCATTTGTATTTGTTCAGTTGGAATCCCCAGCTTGGGCCCCATTCCAAACTCTGCCCTCTCAGAAAGACCACCAAGAAGTTCAATTCCTCATTTCTGGTGGTCACAGCAGCTCCTGCTCTGAGGCTGCCAGCTCCCCAACTCCCCATCCAAAGCTTGTTGTTGGACACAAACCCAGCTCGTAGAGAATCTGTCATCACCCCACACCTACAGTAGGGCATTTAAGTCCCCTCTTTCAGAACGGTCATGTGATTTTTCTTTTGACCCCCTCCCCCACCTTGCTCTCTTGGGGCTGGAGGACTCGCCGAGGAGTGCTTTGCTCAAATATAGCTCATCTTTTACTTTTTAATTTGACTTGATTTGGCTTACTGCATCAGCAGAGAAATCTATTCTTGGGGTACAGAATACCTATGAAATCTCAAAGCAGTTTTAATTTTCATCTTCTTGAAAGCTAAGAATGTGGTCCAATGTTTCCTGACCATTTAGATTTCATCTTTTGAGAACTGTCTGTTTAACCCATGCTCTATTTTTTAATAGTGTTGTTGTTTCCTTCCTGTTTAGTCTCTTTGATTTCATTGTATATTCTTGATACTAACCTTCTGTAGATGTGTAACTGATAAAGACTTTTCTCATTTTGAAGGCCACCTCTTTACTTGAATGATGATATCCTTTTCTCTACAGAAACCTTTTAGTTTCATGAAGTCCCATTTATTAATTGCTGATCTTAATGCCTCCATGAGCAGGATCCTGTTCAGAAATTCTTTTATGTGCTGAGGCATTTAAACATATTTTCTGCTCTGCTTTCCTCTTCAGCTGATTCAGGATATCAGGTTATGTTGAGGTTCTTGATAGATATATTTAAAGTTGAGTTTTGTATGCAAGAGGTAAGATGCTCTTTCATTCTCTAAATGTAGCTATCTAGTTTGACCAGCACCATTTATAGAGGCATCACACACACACACACACACACACACACACACACACACACACACTATATATATATATATATATATATATATATATATATATATTTAAATGTAGTTACCTTATAACAGTTGCCCCTACTCGACATTGCAAGATAAATTAAAAGTTCAGTTCTAGGAATGGATTATCCATTTAGAGCTGTTGACAAGTGAGGTGCCATAGTCTCCCAAATATTATAGGCTATTACTAATGCCCTTGGCTACCCTCCAGGAGTGACATTAAAATCCTATTCCTGAAAACAATACACATTACAGCATATAAAGATGAAGTGGGCATGAGGTCCCATCCATAACTGAGGTGCTGTTAGCAATTGACGGCTGCTGGGAGAGGAAAAGTTGGTTTTCTTTAAGGGTGTGGACCCTGGTAAATTGACAGCATGCATTTGAATCAAAGAACACTTAGAAATCAAGTTGGCACTCACATGGAAGCTTCGACCCATCACCAGCTGGATTTCATAGTGTGGGGAGATGCTAAGAATGGTATCAAAGGTATGAACCCATGAGCTTACAATAATGGCCATTCCAGCGAGTCATGCCCTCTGGTGTAATAAAGGCATGGATGTTATAGGAATAACTAAGCACTTTCTGTTTGGATTTCAAAGCTCATTCCGCAAGATGAAACCTGTACCTGCCATCATTATATTTGGCCAAATATCTGTTGCTAGAAGGTCACAGGACACAGAAGAGAACAGACCACTAGTATTCTGCTGTGTGGATGTGGTACTAAACTGATTCCTGATGACTTTTTGGCATATCCGTAGAGTAATGCATCTCTCAACCCTTATCAGAGAACCTTCTTACAGTCGATGACCATTGACACAGAGATCCATAAGTGACACCAAGGTGACACTGTAGAATTCCCAGCCCTAAATGGGAGCTTTATATCACAACCCCTCTCCAAGGATTAGGGGTCATTATAGAAGATGGTGTGGAAAGACAGTAGGAGTCAGAGGCGGGTAACTACAAGGAAACTTGTTTTTTTTCTGGACACTACAAGGTAGTTGCACATATAAACTCAAAAGGGTTGTGACAGCATGCATAAAACCTGTGAAAACTCAAGGCAGACAAAATTATAACTTATGAAGGGGAGGTGTGCATGAGGTCCCACCTGAAGCTGAGGTGCTATTGGCAGTTGACAGCTGCCAGGAAAGGAAAAGGGAGAATTGTTTTCTTTAAGGGTGTGAACCCTGGTAGATTGACAACACTCCAGTGACAGCTTATATGAGAAAGAGAGGGGAGAGAGAGAGAGAGAGAGAGAGAGAGAGAGAGAGAGAAAATTCAGATGAGCACAGGGTAACTAGAACAACAGAGGAGTCGGGGGAAAGCTGGGTAATGGTGCGAGGCCTTCATCTGGCCTCATACAGTGGAAAATCCTCCATGTGTTCAGTATGACAACAGAGCTGCTTGTGGGAGACAGTGGGATACATGGCGGAATGTTCCGGAGAATGCTTTGGAACTGTTGTTTTCTTCTCCAGACATAGCAATATAGACAAGCCAAGGCTAACCTGAAGTAAGACCTTTTCGGTGCTTGTGATCGGTTTGCATTTATCCATTCATTGTCTCTATGCTAATAAACACATAATCCAAGTATTCTTTATAGTCTACTTGTTAATTACATATAAAGGGAAGAAAACTAGTCTTGCCCTTAAGGGATTAAAGACTTGTGAAAATACAGCCCCACGTATTTGTTTGGATTGGCTCACCGCATCCCTCTAAGAAAGCAGTGCCCAGGAAACCTGGGGAAAAAAAAAACAGATGAATTTTCCCCACAGGAATGCTTGAGGACTTTTATATTAAAAACGGCAAAGGGATAATGCAATATGTTTTAATAGGCTTTTAGAGACAACTTTACTCATTTTATTCAGAATCTATTTTTGTTCTACAAGATATTTCTATCCTAAAATTCATACAGCCCAAGGGGAGAGTGTCCTGGGATCTGATCATCTGCTTCGCTCTGCAGTTTTACTGTCATAGCTCCCATGGCTGGAACACAAGTTTGCCTCGCTCTGTGTAACTTCTCCCCACTGGGAGCCCTTCTGCACTGTTGTGGGCCCCTCTCCCTCCCTTTGTCCTTAGGGGATGCGCCAAGCATCTGTTAGTGGGGACTGCATACAAATGAGAAGTCCATGGTGTCTCTGCTATTAACACAGCCTTCAGGGTTTCCAGCTCTGACTGGCATGAGTTAGGGTGGTGGTGGTACGGAATAGCTGCATGCTTTTCCAGGTAAGAGGGTCAAGGTAAATGCAGTGCTGTGAGACGTAGAGACTGTGCGGTATTAGCAGCCCTTAAGAAAGGCTGCGAGGAAGTCCCTGCAAAGAAGCTGTTTCTACATAGAAGGGTCAGTTGAGCTGTGGCAGCATGGAGAGACTGGAATTACCTTACCTTCCATTAGTCCTCCTAAACAGCCATTCCTTGCTCTCCCCTGAAGGCACTAACACCTTGTGACTAATAGACAGAACCTTTTGGAATCTATTAACTTAGCAGACCACTAGGTTCCACCAAGTCCAAAGCCAAGACAGTCATCAGAGAGCATCTTGGGTCTGTAGACCCCCCTTCTATAACTGACTGCCTCTCTGATGTACCCACAAATTCATTTTAAAGTTGTCTTGATTTATGACTTTCTTTGTTCTGGACAACTATGAAACTACTTCCGCACTGGAACATGAATTTCGCATAACCCTAATCTGTATTCCCGGACCATAGGCTCTCAAAATGTTCCTGAGTAAACTCTCTCTTATTTTCTTTAAGACGAGAGCTATGAATTTTGCATTGGCAATGCTAAAGTTGTTTCTACAAGAGAAGAAAATCTTTTAGGGAAACAAAGCATCTTTCTTCAAACACCACAGGTTAATATGTGTAGAGAACACAGATGAGGGGGGCTGTCTAGCTCCAGGAACTTCTCAGGCAACCTGCGGGTAGCACCCCTTTGGGGGCTCACAGGGCTAACGTATCAGATATTCTGCATATCAGATATTTACATTATAATTCATAACACTAAAAAATTAGTTATGAAGTAGCAATGAAATGATTTTATGGTGGGGGTCGCCACAGCATGAGGGACTGTATTAAGGAGTCAGAGCTCTAGGACGGTTGAGAACCACTGTCCTAACAAGGAGGCTGCTGTAGTCTGAATATGTCTGCCAAAGTCCAGGTGTGGCAAATCCGATCCCAGCACAGAAGTGCCAAGAGCTGGGGCCTGTCAGCAGGGGTTGGGTCATGGACAACACTCTGTAAAGGAGGCTGAGGTGTTATCTACCATGGGAGTTAGTCAATTATAAAACGTATAAAAGACTCAGTTTCCTTCTCTCACCAGTGTGTATCCACTGTTCTCACGGCTTGAAGCGACCCTCTGACTTGCTAAGAAGCTCCCATGTTACAGCCATGTGTGTTTATATGACTAACTTAGTGTGTGGTGGTTTACTAATTGAGAGAGAAAATGGACTGAGACAGGGGAGTAAAGGAAACAGCTTTTGCTGAACCTAAGGAAGAGTCCATGGACGTGGGAGAAGGATGGTCCAGACATAAAGTACAGCTATAACAAACGGCTTTGATATAAAGGCGTTGCTGGTGTGTTTGTCAGAAAGCAGGTAAACCCGAGTCAGGGAATGCTTGTGTGAGGGCAGCGGGGTGTCAGGTAGCGTGAGTGAAAATGCAGAGCCCGCGGACACGGTCAGAACCATAGCTTATATTCTAAAGGCTTGGAAGAACCAATGGCAGTTTTGTATGAATGAGTGAGCACACACTTATTAACAGTTTGTTTGGGGTATTGTTTTAAAAGTAAAAATACTAAGAAATAAAAATACCAGCGTAGTAATACTGGCAGGTGAGGGAGATTCTTCTGCATCGGGAATGAGAGAGAACATAACAGGAGTAATTAGATTCTCAATCTATTTTTTAGGTAGATCCAATAGAAATTTTCTAATGAATTGGACTGGGATGTGGGATCTAGGAAAGGGGCCTTAAAACTGGCTGCAGAGTTTCAGGATTTGGCAATCTGAAAAGATGGGATTTTCATCCAATGGAACATTAGATCTGAGCCTGGAGAGTGGTAGGTTATTGCCCTCCTCTTCCCCACAGTTGTGTTCCCATTGTGCCGACGACCATTTAGCTGCAGACACATTTCAGCTGGGGGCAGTTCTATGACTAAGGTATAGTCTGCAGAACATGAAGGAAAACCCATGCATTTCTTCTCATCCTTCCGATTTCTTCCCTTTGCACAAGTTTTCTTCGAGGATGAATCCATGCAGAAGAGAGTGACATCTTATGCACTGTAGAGCAATGAAGGAGTTCGACTATCTGATAGCCTTGTGTAGTAGTGGAATCACCTCCCAGGCTGTAGATGGGAATTGTTGAAACTGCTGTTAGCTCGGTGTTCACTATGGCTGTCTTCTCTCTCCAAACCAATACCGGGAACTGCCCTCAGTCTTTGCTCTCACAACAATTTTGGTGCATGTTTATTTACATATAACATTTTGTCATGCCCACTTTCTTATGTCTATAAGTTTCATGACTGATGTCTTTGCTCTGATTCTTTTCATGCTTCTCAAATATTCCATCAAGCTCCTGTGAGACTCGTCTTTCTTCTTTCTGCTGCCCCTGGGGGCTTATTTGCTGTTGATTATCTTCTATCTGAATTGCCCCCCCCCATAGGATCATAGGACTTCAGGTACCAATCTTTAACACTGATTTCCAAACCTTGTTGTTGCCCCAAGCCCTTCAGTCCCAGCTTTCCAACATCCTGCAATACATCTCTACTCAGCTATCCTGTCACCTCAGATTTAACATGTTTAGATTTGAATTCACATTTCCTTCAGACCAGACTTCTTTCTGGTGCTCCCTGTGTTGACTTGGTTATTATCTTCCCTGTCACATGTATACTTCAGTGTTGCCCTTTTCTTTCCCTGTCTCGCCTGTCACTGGCATTTTCACTGTCTAAATCCAGGTCCGCTGAAGATGACGAATCAAATATCAAAATTCCTGGAATCCCCTCTCCTGAATTTGACCAGTCAGTGGCTGGTTTCAGGTCACCTCTGGGTGTTGTTGGAGGCAGCCCACTCCATGAAGATGTGTACACAGACTATGGCTTTGCAGTCCTGATCCACTGCATGTTGCACTTCTACCATCACTAACTCTTGCATTTCCTTTTTATTCCCAGGTAGTTTATTGCATGATTTCCTGGTGCTCCCTTAAATATTTGCCCACATGTCTTGTGATGATGGCTGTGTACTATTTTTTCTATTTACCTGCAGATACACTACCGCTTTTCCTGCCAGATCCCACCTCACTCAAGAGTTAGCATTACAAAGTGGTTGGAATGCCTCTGCTCTGAACGATTTAAGAGTGAGGTGCTATTTTTCTGAGGTAGAGTTTGGAGAGCATTTTAGCATAACCCCACTAACTCAGGCTCAACTCTTGGGTCAGAATTTGAAGTTCAATTCCAAGCAGGTTGTCAATGTCTCACAGAAATTGTTGGAGATGAGAGAGTTGTGGATTAAGACTTTTTTTATATTTTGGAATATTTGCACATAAATAGTGAGATATTTCGGGCATTAACTCTGTCTGAACTTGAAACTCATTTGTGTTTCAAACAGCGTGTTAAGGTGATTTTTATGTGATATTTATAGTGTGCCTATATTTCAGTTGTGGCCAAATAAGGTCAGATGCAGAATTTTCTACTTGTCAACATTATGGTGAAATTCAAAAAAAGCTTAGAATTTGAAACAATTCTGAGTTGGGATTTTAGATTAGTGGTACTCTCAGGTGAATGTAGTTTTCTGTTTTCATATTTGACACTGGAGAATGCATTCACGCCTTTCCCATGTTTCTTTCTTTTCTTTTCTTTCTTCTTTTTTTGTTAACTCTGGGCCCCAGAGGGTCTTAAACAAAACAATTCTCATCTGTACCTCTTTGTAAATGCCCCCTAGTTACCACATTGGTTAAGAATGGGATTACCATGACTTCATGCTTTGCAGAGTACATTGAGCCTCATGCTTCCACCTTCTCTGTAGCATGGATAATAAAATCCCAGAGACAGATATTGGGGTTCAAGCTGAAGATCAGAAAAGCAAAGCAGCCAGCCAGTCACTGGCTCTTACCTCTACCTCAGACCAAAATGGGCATTCTTGCCTTTATGAATCCTCAGACTGAAACTGAGACCTGTCTTCTCCCATCTTGTATTCCTCTCTAGTGCTGGGATTAAAGGCATGCGTCACTACTGGCCCAGCCTCTATGGCTAACCAGTATGGCTGCTGGGATTAAAGGTGTGTGTCACCACTGCCTGGCCTGCATGACTGACTAGAATGACTGCTTTGCATTCTGATCTTAGGCAAGCTTTATTTATTAAAACACAAATAATATACCACTATACTTTTCCTGTACATTTTCAACAAATTAATCTTGAGAAATTATTGCTTTCATTTTGTGAGGAAGGTAAAGCCTTTTTCTATTGATATTGTTGTCAAAAATGGAATAAGCCCTATTCCTCTATTTTCTTGTACCTTTCTGACTCAAATCTCCAATACGTGTAGTTACATACTTGGGCAGCAGGTGGGCCTCCCAACAGCTTCAGGGTATATAACACCCTGCCACAGGGGTCATAGCAAGAACTTGGCTACATTTCAGGAACCTCAAGGTCACTTTCTCTGAAAAGCCTTCCTCTTCCTACAAGCCAGTAGATGTCCAGTGAGCAACTGGAATGGGGTGTGAAAATCCTTGTCTTCTCCATCTTCATAACATTCCTGTTTCCTTGGCTGCCCTGGTCCTTGGTACAAATTCTATTTAACTCTACACAAAGACATGTTGATCATTAGAAACATGTTTTACTCAAATTACACAACACAGGGCTAGCTTGATTAGTGCATGCCTAATTTCTCTCTTGCTTCCCATCTTTCAGGTTAAAGACACAGACCAGCCTTCACGACAAGAAACTCCAGGTCACGAAGCAACTCTAAGGTAATGGCACCAAGTTCCCCAAAACTCTCCAACTCTTCTTCAGAAAGACTGACCCCGTTATTGTCCTGTCTCTCTGTCCTGTTTTTTGTCTGGTGTCTGTAACATCTAGGCTCCCTCTCCCAATTCTGGTTGCTGGATAAATCCTTCCTTCATCTCCAATACTTGTCTGTCAGACATTAGTTTTTCCAGGCATGAGTTTCAGGACCCATGTCAGCTAACAATATTACTTTCCACTCATACATTTCAAATAGTTTCTATTTTTTTATAAATTAATGCAAATCAAGATTTGAGTTCCTCTTTAGCCTTTTGACTGCTCTCCTTTCTTGGTTGTGTCATCATTTCTAAGGTTATTTCTCGAAAAATGTCCAAGCCCTTTGCCTTCTAGGAAAAGCCTACCTTTCCTGAGGCACAAAACTCCCATTTAGTTTTTCGGCCCTTGAGACTCAGCAGAGTTCCTCCCAGCCAGAGATTTTAGTGCTTAAGCTCCTTTTCAGTCAGGAAAATCTTCACTCGCCGATTTATGTACTTTTGCTGTGCTGGTACTGCGAGCCCAGGTTCTCTCATACACGCTAGATAAGTACTCCTCCATGGAATCAAATCTTCATTCCAGTTCTTTTCTTCTTAGGACATAGTCTTTTTCTTCTTAAAACTCTACTGACAGAGGCTTGAGAGATGGCTCAATGTGAAGAGCACTTGCTGGTCTTCCCGAGGATCCCAGGAGAGTTTGGTTTCTAGCACCTGTGTGGAGGATCCACCTCCAGGGTGTCCAGTGGCTTCTTCTGGCCTCCACGGGCACACACACACATATGGCATACACTCATGCATGAACATTAATAGACACAAAAATAAAATAAATGTAATTATTTTAAGAAAAACCCTACAGATGTAAATTCATTGTTTGTGACCTGCTTGTTGTGGTGGGGTAGGTGTGACGAGATGAATTTTCTTCCTGTGTGTGCAGTCTGATTTTCTTTCTCTTTGAATTTGATATCTTAAATTCCACTGGCCTAAATATATTGTTTTTTTTCTGTTAGTTTATGCCAACCATATATTTTTTTAATTTTTAGAATAAATATTTTGTTTTTTTTTTTAAAGACAAGAAAGCTCCTGGGATGGAACGGTTGTTCAATGGGCAAGAATTTCTGCTGCACAAGTGTGAGGACCTTAGCTCAGATCCTCAGCATTCGCACAGAAGAAGAACAGACAGGAGCAGCCCAGGGGCTTGGTGCCCAGCCACTGGCTGAGATCTAGGTTCAGGGTGACACCCCAGTGCCAAGGGGAAAGATGGAGAGTGATAAAGGACCCATGCCTGCTGTGGAGCAATCCTTCTTTACACTATGAATTTTCATTATTCTAATTTTCCAATAAAAGGTTGATTGTCCTATAGCTGAACAGGAAGAGATTGAGTGAGAGAACCAGACTAGGAGAATTCTGGGAAGAGGAAAGGTGGAGTCAGAGAGTCACCGGCATGTGCAGAGAGAGCAAGATGGGCGTAATGTACTGAGAAAAGGTACAAAGCCATGTGGCAAAGCATAAATAGAAATATTGGTTAATTAAATGTAAGAGTTAGTTACTAACAAGCCTGAGCTATCATCCAAGCATTTATTGTAATATTAGGTCTCTGAGTTTGGGACCTGGCAGGCAGAAGAGAAATGTGTAAGTACACATGCCTTCCTCTAGTCTTTGTGTATATAGTCATGGACCAGCATACTCACATACGCAACTGTTACACACACACACACACACACACACACACACACACACACACACGTAAAACATGTGTGAATGGTCCTATGTGTAAAGTATATATGAGCTGGTTATCCTGGAAAGCTTCCATTATTCCTCGCATAAACCAAGAGACAGGATTTTGTGACTGGCATATGAATTTATACACCGGTGAACTTATGGTGGAGAGGGCTGTGGGAATGTGAAGCAGAGCTGGAGGAACTACTTCCCTGTAGGCATACCTTTGGAGGGTGTTTCTTGTTTTAGACTCCTTCCCTTCTCCCACTTCCTGGTGACCATGAATCAGCTTCTTTCCTCCCAGCTGGTACACCTCACCTCAGACCCAATGTATTAGTCACTTTTCTATTATGGTGATCAAGCAGCAGACCAAGGCAGCTTACAGAAAGAAGGACCTATTTATGGTCACTTTTCCTCCCGTCTCCTGACCCATTTGCCTTTCTACCTTTCCATCAATTGAGCATTTGCTTTGATTGGAATCAGTGATTATCTAACAGCTGCAGAAAAATGGTTTCTAGACCTCCAAGAAATAGTCAGTGACGATTTTCCTAAAACAGGCCTTTCAGTTATAGTGAGGGGTTTTCATTTTGGGGGTACTGCTTCCGTCCTTTCTGCCCTGTTTCCCTTTTCTATACGTATTAGAAACTAGGAGTTGATTTCCTAGTTCACTGACTTTCCTTTGAAACAGGGCCATTTCTTGAATCTAATCTTAATGCTCGTTTTGAGCTGTGCAGTGGCCAATCTATTATTCATGATCTTTGTTCATAATCAGGAATCCCCTCCTCCACCATCTCTGCAGGATTTGGCTGGCCATCAACATCCAGAGGAATCTTCCAGGTACCAAGCATGGCCCAACATCAGTGCTGTGACTACAGCCCCTTCAGAATGAAGCTTCAGGTCATGGGACATCAGGTTGGGTTTAAGATCCTCTTGTCTTTTATCTTGAATCTCTAAAAATGTTTATATCCTACCTAATACATTCTTCAACAAATACTCAAAACCTGTTGTGAATCTGTAGAGAATAGGAAGCCTTCCTATGAGGCATCTATCAGAAAATCTGCTAACTTTCAGGTGTGTGGGTCATCTTCACCTTCCTTTTACAGGGTTACTGTACATTGTGAACACCCTGCTGTTCATTTCTGTGTAAGATTTAGCACAGGAACAGACAATTCCCTAGTAATAGTGCCATTAACTCTTGAAGCATGGCACTCATTTGTCCCACTTATAGGGTACTGCCGCCTGTTACAGTGAGCAAAAAGTATGTTTGCTTCTAGAATTGTAATACTATTTTATTATTCTAACTTCTTAAGAAACCAAAATTGTTGATTAAATATTATCAGAACAAAAAAAAACCCATGTTAGCTACATTAAAGAAAAAAACATTAATTTTTTTAAAATTTATTTATTTATTAAAGATATCTGTCTCTTCCCCGCCACCACCTCCCATTTCCCTCCCCCTCCCCCAATTAAGTCCCCCCCCAGCCCGAAAAACAATCAGGGTTCCCTGTCCTGTGGGAAGTCCAAGGAACCCCCACCTCCATCCAGGTCTAGTAAGTTGAGCATCCAAACTGCCTAGGCTCCCACAAAGCCAGTGCGTGCAGTACTTTTCCTCCTTCATATCTGAGTGGACAATACAAAACAACCAACCAGCAGGGCTCATCCTGATGCTGCTTCAACATCCTTTCCTTCTTTACTGACCCTGTAGGTTTGTCAGGGGGGTAGTTCAGGTTGAACATAAGCCACAGAGAGTTTATCATTTTTTTTAAAACAATGGATCACATAGACTCTTTGATCACAAGTCAAAACTGGATGACAGAGATGTGACACAATATAATCTATTAAATAAGGCACTCCTCAGCCCTGAAATGTCTCACTTGCCCCAAAACATCATGATGTTATGACTTCTTTTGACTTTGTCCTTGTGCCCAATTTAAGTTCAAAAGGGTTCCTTCATGGTGTCAAGTGTGCCTGTGCTTCAACTTTTCAAAAGACTGCTTTACTTATAGAAATACATGCAAAATGCTGAGGGCCACCCACTTGTATCACGTGACTACTCAAAATTCATCATGGCCACAGAAATGGGTGGTGCAATGGGCTAGCCTGAGCCATGTGTGATGAAATAGCAAAACAAGCATTCTTCGTGCTATCTGGATCTCTAAAACACATATCCAGGGCTTCCAGGTAAGAAACTATTGATTCATTATATGAGATAGGTAGACTGAAGAGAGCTGTTTTGGAAGTTCTTAATAAACTTCTTAAACTTCAGATGCTTATTGTCATTATTCTAAAGTCAGGCTATGTTCTTGGTGGAATTGTCTCCTATACTTCTATGACTAAGGAAGAGCTCTGTCCACCATCTCTGTTCTGTGAAATACCTGGAACTTCCTTTGGTCCAGACACAGCATTGATACACAGAACTAATCAGGGGATTTAGGCCCAAGCCCTCAAAACCAATTTGTGAACAAACAAGATAGAGAACAAACAGATTCTCTATGCCTCTAGATTGTTTCCCGTCTCTATTCAAGGTTAGAGCATCTGGAAGCATTGGAGCTATATGCTCTTACCCAATGATCTGGACAAATTCCCTCACAGAATGAAGAGCAAGCACTGTTCTAAGTAGAAGCTCACTTGGTTGGCCAAAGTGTATATTAATTTATTCGGTATTCTTCCCCTTTAACATCAGTGCCAGTGGCAATTTATCTTTGAAAAATTATGACTACAGTTTCTTTTACCAAAAGTAAAATCAGTGAAGAATATTTCTAATGCTGTCCTATAGCTCAGATTTTTTTCTTCTTCTCACGCTAGTAGGCAGGATACTCCCCTCCACTCCACTCAGGTGCCAAGGCAACGCCTGTCACTTCCCTACATAGTAGCAACCTGGTTTCCAATTGTGTGCTTGCAAGGTTTTCAAGGATCTTAGCAAAAATAAAAATAGAATCTTAGATAAATGACAAACTGTGTAGCTTTTACAAAGAGAGCCGTTTAATACTTTGAAGTTGCTTCAGGAGCTTAGTGACTTGGCCTGATGTTCCCTGCAGCCTTCTCTTCACGCTGTGCTGAACTGTGTAGCCAGCAAAGCCCAGATTTGTTAATTGCCATTATCAGATGAACGGGGTTGCAGCCTCTCAAAGCTGGGCAGCCATACAAGTCAAAGGCTAGGCTCGGCTGCTGGTGAAAACCAGGTTCCTACCCACCAAAGCGTGTGGGTCCTCGTGTGCTTGGCGTCCAGATGTGAGGAAAGGTAAATGAACCAATATGACTTCGTGCTCTTAAAATACACATGCTTATTTTTCCCCCCTGGCAACTTGTTTTTTCCTACAAAGAACAAATAAGACACCCCCTAGTTCCTTCACCACAAGATTTTCTTGGGTAGATACCGGGCTGGGAGACCTGTGATGGCATTCTGGGTCACAAAAGTGGGAAGTGGCACTGTCTGGAGACCAGTGAAGGGGACAGAAACTGACCTGGTAACTCCCTCGCTGCTTTACCCACTCTTCCGTTTATATGAGGATGACAGCCAATCTCTGTTCACACTGTATTAAATGAACAAATGGAAAAAATCATAAAATAATGACAGTAGGAGGAAGAGCACCCAGCTCTAGCTCCCTAGTCTCTTATGTTCCAGCCCTAGGAACTTACACTCAAGCAGAGTTTTTTTTTTTTTTGTGTTTAAAAATACAAAAGCTTGAATGTTGAAAGACTTTTGCTTTTAACAGATTACTTTGGTCTCCTCTTACTGCTGCACTAAACAGTCACAAACTTAGTGGCTTCAGCTCTAACAGCCTATGATGTAGAGCTCTGGTCTGGCAAGGAGAGGTCTGACCCTGCTCTCCCCACGTGTTTGCTGTGTTTCACTCGGTGGCTCCCAGTAAAATGCCTTTTCTTGTTTCTTTAGATCCTAGAAGCTTCCTGCAATTCCATGTCTTATGGTCCTCTTCGTCTTCCAACCAGCAGCTTCTAGTCTAGTCCTTCTCTAGGGCTGGCTTTCTGTCTCCTCCTTGCTGATCTCCTTTCTCTGCATGGAAGGGACCTTTTTGCCAAGTATCCCCTGTTTTATAGTTGGCTGATGGACAGTTGCATCTCAGCTTAGTGAGAAGTTTCAACTCCCTCTTCTTTGAATGAGCTGTGAATCTGAAGGACTGGGAGCCAGCATCGTCCACTCCAGTGGGAAAAAGGCAGAATCCCATTCTTCACTAACAGACCTGGAGCAGGGGTGGCTGCTGGGACCACACAAGCCGCGGCTTCTCATTATACCGTCATGGTCATCAGAACCACTGCCCTAGATTGGAAGAAGTCCAATCATTTTTAAAAAATAATTTTCTCTGTTCTTTTCCTTTTAATCTCCCTCCAGAGACTAAGATAGACTGACCTCAAGCAACCTGACCAGAGAGTATTAATTTTTAACTGTATTATATTGAGTACACTGCATTACAGCACAAGGCCGCCAAAAAAGAATACTTACTCTTTGTTACTGAGTTTGCTGAGAGCCAGTTACATAAGCTACATAATCCTGTACAATTTAAACCAACAGACTAACCCATTTCACCCTTCCCAGAAGTCACTTGTGTGGGGGAAAAATCAGCTAAAGAAGTGAAGGCACGAAACACTAATGTTTTAGTTTTGTTAGATCATCACATGACATGTCTACCACTTACCTCCTTTATCTTGAAGAATTTTGTTTGTAACATTTTAAATTCCCCCAAAAGGTCTTTTCTACTTAAGTTTAAAATATTAAAAATATTTTTCCTCTGTCTTCCTGTATTTTACCTTGCCATGTTTGATTGCTGTCTCTTAGAAGCCTGCTCTTTTCTGATGAGAGAGAAAGGGAGTTGATCTGGAGGGGAGGAGAAGTGTGGAAGAAGTGAGAGGAGCAGAGGGAGAGGAAACAATAATAAGGGTATATAGTATGAGAAAAACTGATTTTCAATAAATGAAGAAAAAATTGTATTTTATTTCAGATAGTAGTAGACCTAACCAGGGTTCATTCTCAGCCGAAAGGAGGTTTCATGGCTCATTAGTCCCGTATGTGAATGTGGTCAAAATACTAGAAAAAGTGAAATAGGGAAGTGAAGATTTATTTGGCTCCACTGTTTATGTCCGTGGGGTCTCCTGTGTGAGTAAGACATCTGGGCAGCAGGAGAGTGCAGCAGAGGGGCACTCCTTACTTCATGGATCACCAAGATCAAAGAGGACATCAGGAGTGTGTTAGAGATGGTAAACCCCAAGGACCCTCCCTCGGTGATGTACTTCCTCAAGCTAGGACCCACATCCCGAATTAACACCACCTGCTGGGGACCAAGCTTCAAAGCAGGAGCCTGCTGGTTCACTCCAGAGTCAAGCTATAACTCACACCTTCAAACCAAGATCGCCAAAGGAACCACAGTCCCCTCCCCACAGAAGCCTTCAACAATTTACAGGAGTTGATGCAACAATTTTCTTCAGTTCCCCAATTTTCTTACATCTTTTGAATGTACCTCTTTTCCACATTTCTATGGTTTATTTGAAAGGGAAGTTTCAAAAACCGTTTCAGCATGGTTTCATCACTAGAAAAGCTCCCACGCCCTGAGACTGCACCTAATATCTGTTTTAATATGCCTCAGGAGAAAGACCTGGACTGTACAGACCAGTCAAGAAGCAAGGAGGAGGGATTTGAGATTTTTCTCTTGTAACTTGAGCTGCATTTAGAGTTTTACAATGTTTTACTTGACACAATCTGTTTTGACTATTTCTTCAGAGGAGATAGAAAAGAAAGAGTTAGTGTTCCTTTGGAAATCATCCATTTCCTCCATTTTTTCAGTCATTTGGTTGCTGGCAATCCTCAGATTTATTTTATCTTTTTTTGAAGGCATGTCCCCTGCCAAAGGGGTGGACTGTCTTATTACGTATTTTTTGTCCTCTGTCTGAGGTTACTGGCTGGATGCTCAGATCGTTCTCTTCAGTTCACAGTTCTGGGGTCACGATGATAGACCAGCGTGGCCTAGAACAAGCCTTCCACCACTGTACTCAAAATTCCTGACATAAGCATTTTAGGTCAAAGAAGGTTCATTTTGATCCAGAGTTGTGTAGGGATCTGTACTTAGGATGGTAAAGGCATAATAGAGCAAGCAGCACACATCATGGCAAGCCTGGAGTCAGATAAATAGTTTGGCAATGTTCTTCTGGCTTCCTTCCCCTCCTTTCTTCTGCCTGGGTCCTCAGTCCATAGCATGATACCACCCGCATTCAGGGTGGCTTTCCTCTCTAATAATCTTTGAAAATATCTTCCCTGACACATGAAGAGATATTCCTCTCCAATCCTATAGGTGATGATGAACCCATCAATACTGACAACAAAGACTGTTCATCGTACTAGGGATGCTAGTATTAAAGCAGTTCTCCTTGGAGTTTGAACCTGAGGGTACCACCCTTTCCTAGTTTGTCCTTACTCTCACTATGACAAGATATGACATAGCTAGTCTTTTATGTTTTTTTACTTCCCTTCCATTTCCAATCCTAGAAGGAACTGGGTAGAGTATGCTGTAATTATGGCCTGCTACTTATCTTCCTTGATCCTTCTGGACTCATGAATCACTTAGAACAAGTCTCTGATGTGGTCCCTCTGCTCCTTGCCTTTAGCTGGCACCGCACTTCTTTCCACTTCTGAAGATGACTTCAGAGGATTGCACTTGTGCTTCTAGTCTGGGGGAGTCCTTCCAGGCTGAGAACGATTCTTCCCATTTTTGAAACTGTCACTAAAACAAATCATTTATTTCCTGGCTAAGACATTGCATTTGCTCTGATCTTTCCAACACAGGCTTAGTCTAGCCATGGATTCTTCAAGCCAGGCACTCTTCTATTTTACCACAAGTCTCTAAGCATGGGTCAAGTTCTGCTACCAAGCATCTCTGCAGAGTCTAGCTCAGTCTTTACCCATGTGCCAATTCATGGTCCCTTTGAGGGAGCTAAGTGGTAGGTAGAAATAATAATAATAGTTAAGGGTTCTCATCTCCAACTCAAATTAGATAACTGAGAAATTTAACTCTATGGTAACCAAGCAAATAACTTTTTTCAGGCGTGCATAAGAGCGCGTGCACACACACACACACACACACACACACACACACACACACACACACACAGAGGGGGCAATGATGGTGCCATGATAGATCAGAAGAAATGCCTGAGTGATGTCTATATAAACAGATGTCTGTGGAGAATCAGCAGGTCTGAACTGTTTCCAGAAAATGCCTGAGTATGTAGAGCCACACGGCCTCCTTTACAATGCACAGGCCAAACATTCTCTGCAGAATCTCATTTTTAGTCTGCTCACAAACACTTCCAGATCTCTCCTTGCACCTCTGCCTGAGGACAAATGTAACTAGACCATGCATAGCCTCACTTTCAATCCCAAACTCATCTGCATGCTGTTTCCCCCATTTTAATGCAAGGGAAAAGGTGAAGGTATCTCTGAGCAACAAGACTGGACATGGACTTACATGTCCAGAGTTATAATTTCAGCTATTCCAGGGCTTCCAACAGTGTCCTCAAGTCACTTTGTTGCATCTTTGGGTCTTCTGCTTGGATATTGGGAAAGGGGATTAAGGAATCATGAAGTTTTGTTGCTTCCCCAGAGTTCCCTCTCACTGGGGAGTAGACTTTCTGAACTTATTTGGTCTTAGGTTGTTAAGTTCAACGACTCCTCTCATGACCTAATCCTACCAACACTGATTATTCTCCAGTCAATATTTTAATCTCTTATCTTTACCTAGGAGTGCTGTGGGTTCTAGTTTTCATCCAGTCCTTTTATCGTCTGAATCTAAGGAGTGCTGGTTAGAGTCTATCAACTTGAGATAAAGCAGAGTCACCTAGGAAAACGGAACGTCATCGGAGGAGTTGCCTCCAGCAGAAATGGTCTCTAGCCACGTCTGTGGGACACTGTCTTGATTAATATTTGATGTAAGATGGGCCAGTCCTTTGTAGACAGTAGCATTCCTAGGCAGGTGGTCTTGGTTTATATAAGAAAAGTAGCTGAGAAAGTCATAGGAAGCAAGCCAGGAAATTAGGAAGTGGCATTCCTCCACAGTTTCTGTGTGAGTTCCTGCCAAGTTCCTGCCCTGAGTTCTAACATTGCTACTCTAAAGGATAGACTGTAACCCACAAGGTAAGTTATTTTTCATCAGTTTTTTTTAAAGATCACAACAATAGCAGCAGCAGCAATAACAGAATCAACCAGAACACAAGAAATTGAAAAGCTGGAAATAAAACCCTAATCTTCTCCCTTCCTCCCCTCCTCTCAATCTTCTTCCTTACTCTCCAAGTTCTCTCCTCCTCTCTTTATCCCTCTCCTTCCCTTCCTTTGACTTTTCCTGCCCTCTTGCTTGTCCTTTTCTTATTCCCTCCTGTGTCTCTTCCCTTCATCTCCTTCCTAGGTAAAGAATGTTTTGCTGCTAAATTGGTGGTGGGGCTGAAAGTTAAGAAATATAAGTACATGCCGGAGCAATAATTTAATCTTAGACATTTTAGTTTTTACTAGATAAACTATTCTACTTCATCTTCCTATAGTTCACCTTTTCCCCTTTAATATCATACATTATCTAAAACAATTTTCCCTTCATCTCCAAGTACATCCTTCAGCAGTTGGCCACATTAAAGTGAGAAACAGGAATTTAATCTACTAGGCTATGCAGTATGTCATAAAAATGCTCTGGGGTAAATTGATCAGTCATTTAAAATTAATGTGCATAAACATTCCTTTATGGGGTATGTTTTAAAAGACCATAAAGAGCCATAATGAAGCTCACTTGCAGCCATCAGATCAGGATATCGCTAGGACATGAACTAGATGTCTCCTTTCACCTAGCTGCAAAATGATGATATTTCATTTTTACATATAAATTAAATTAGGAAAGCTAAGTAAATATCCAGACTTTCCTTTCCCTGTTTTCATGAGTCTCAGCATTTTCTGTTTGATTAAAAAATGTAGAATTTATCATCTCCTATGGGGACTGGGGACTGGAGAAGTGACTCAGCAGTTAAGAGTGCTTACAGCTCTTGCAGAGGACTGGGTTTGGTTATCAGCATCCACATGGTAGCTCCTAACCACCTATATCTCTTGTTTCAGGGGGCACAATACTCTCTTCCTACCTCTATAGACTGCTATATATACCAGATGAACATGAAATCACAAGGCTCACACACATATACACATTTTTTAATCTTAGAATTTATCAGTAGTTTGGTTTAATCTATTTTAATTTTATTTATAAGTACTTCTGCAAATGTATCTCACAGAAATGTTTTAGTATTCAGTTTGTTAGGGAAAGTTCAGTCAGATGGTAGTAATATATTTTAAAATATGGCTTTATTAAAGTGGAAATAAGAAAACATTATAGAAAAGGAGGCTAAGCAACCCTTGATCTTTTGTCAACCATTAGAACCACAGATTTCCTGTATCAGAGTCCTACATCTAACATAAACCTTCATCAAAACAGAAATGGAATACATGATGAAATTTATTGGAACTTAAATTCAAATATTCATCTGCATAGACAGACTATCAGAAGTTTATTCAGTGTGATATGCAGATAAATTTCATTGAAATCATTCATGATTTGTGGCCAGTCACACCAGAAGGTGTGATGCTGTTGTATTTGACCTGTGATTCTACAGCATGCGATTTAACTTCTCCTCTCAAGTAATTGAAATCAAAGACTTAACACCCTGAGAGAATCTGTATTTCAACAGCGCCAAATCTTCTCAGAATGACTAAAGGCAAAACAGGTTGGAAAGCAAATGACAAGACTCTTGCTGGATGATTGAGGTGCAGGCAGACAGACCACTAGGCATAGGGATGGCACAACCCCATCTTCCACACTGGGTAGGCATATGCCATTCTGTGGATATCACCTATTCAGCATCAGGATAGCCTGTCAGAAATCACTGGACAAGGAAAGGACCTTAGAGGCCATGTAGTACCTTCCTTGCTCTTTATAGGCACACAAGTTAAAAAGCTAAAAGGTTTGACAGAGTGAACCAGGCAGCGTGGGTCCCCATTTCCTGTCTCCTATCTTCCAACACATGAAGGCTTTCTTTCCTAATTCCTCTGGGATTGTGGCAGATCTTTCTATAGTTCATATAATCAGCCCATACGTTAAAGGAACAGAAGGAAAGGCAATGAACTCAGTTCACCCCTTGAATGTTAATTCAGCTGAAATATTCCTTATGGTAAGAAATCCTTCTCTACTGCAAACACTTCTAAAAATAGATCAATAGACGAGATCATTGCACCTCAGTCTTTACCCTACACCCCACTGTTACACATCTATTCTGGGTGAATCAAATTGCATTATTGCTTCCTTTGAATGTTTTTCCTATAAGCAGTGAGCTATGTAAAATCGGTTATCATTCTTACGAGAAATTATAGTCTCAAGCCTCCAGTACAATTCAAGGCACAATGGAGCTTTGATGGATGGATGCCAGTGAGTGACCTTGTTTTTTATTTGTGACCTGTGTATATACTAGGAACTCTTTAAGTTTTCAGTGGGTAACTGAATAAGTAAAGAACATTCGGAGGCCTCCCTAGCTAGATACAACGCTGACTTTTAAAGAAGTAATTGCTTATGGAAAGCTTTGTATGTGTTAATTTTTCATAGCTATGACAAAATGTTCGAGATAAACAACTGAAAGGAGTGGCCATTTATATTAGTTCATCAATTCAGAGTTCCCCAGGCCAACAATAGTTAGTTATCTAACTTCTGGGCCTGAATACAGAGGCAGAGCATCACAGTAGGGGAGACTGTGGCAAGGCAATATGGTTCAAAATAGTTATTATATTGCATAAGAAACAAAGAAAACAGAATGGTCTGAAGACAAGATATACCCTTCAGAACTGGTCTCGCAGTGGCCTACTCTCTGGATCAGTCTTCATCCATTAATGATTAGCCCAGCTTTTAGCTAGTTCAGTGGTCCATCCACTGATACCACCATGTTGGTCCGGGCATCTCTCAATTGCCTCACCAGCTGGAGGCCAAGTCTTAAAACAAGAAGTCTTTGGAGCATGAGACCTCCTATAAAGGAGTCAGGAAAAAGACCATAGCCCTAAAACTTGGCAGAGGAAGGCTGAAGCATAATCCCCCTGCCTCCAACCCTTCAGCATATCTCCATAGGCCCTACGGTGACACTGAATACTGTCATTTACCTCAATTGACATTGTGTCGAGCTGCCTTTTAAAAGTTTATGTTTATACTCACAGACAAATTCTATCTTTAGCCGTAATCAGAGAACCATTTTTTTCCAGTGAGCAGTGGCGAGGCACTTGGCTGCACAAGTTCTGAGAAGGGACAGGTGACTGCCCAGCTCTAAAGAAGACACCTACACGGGCCCTTCTAAGGTTCAAGGGACATTGCAGAAAAGCAAACAGAAAGAATGTGAGTACAGGGAGATTGGGAGGAGGCAATGATGCATCTTCTGGGCAAGATTAGTGCCCACATTGGGGAAAGAGGAGGAGACATGTGTGTTCTCTCTGCTACTGTTTCTTTTTATCACTTTTCCTGCTTCATTTTCACTATGCCTAAGGGTCAGCTGTTATTATCTTTATTCCACAGTTTGGAAAATGGAGTCTCAGTCAAGTGGAGTGGCATGTGGAAGGCCATGGATCACCTGGTTGTGCCACATCTCATCTCTCCCCATCCACTGCCTCATCTTCTAGCATCCTACCTTGCTTGTGTGGCTAGGACCCATCCACGGAAGCCAGAAAAGGCCATCTTATCTCTGGAAGTGGAGTTACAGGCAACTGTGAGCTGCCATGTGAGTGTTAGGTACAGGGAACCCTTGTCCTCTGCAACACCAGCAAGTGCATTTGCTAAGCCATCGCCCCAACTCCCACATGAAGCATCTTAATGTCTTCTGTGTGATGTGGTTTGAGTGCTTTGGTCCCCTCAGGATCTGTTGATTCAGATCTTAATCCCAAAGAGGAGGTGCACTGTTGGGGAGCGATGAAGACAAGCTATGAGCCCTCATCAGTAGGATAAGAGGATTCCAGACTGTCCCCATGTCTACCATGTAAGTTACAATGAACTGAGGAATGGGGTCTCACTAAAACTTTCTGGGGTCTTGATCATGGACTTGCCAGCCTCTAGAACTCTTGAGAAGTAAAGTATGTTTATAAGTCATCAAGATTTATTACAGCAGCATGGGTACACTAAGAAAATTAGTAACATGTATCTGTTTTGAGTGCAAGTTACTGCAGCTCTTAATCAAATCCATGCGATGCTCAAATGTATATGTGTGTGTCTGAGCATCTGGATGTCTGTGTGTTGGGGCTGGTTCTCAGAATGAATGTAACACTTCTGCATTCTTTCCAGCATAGATCTGCAGCATAAATCACTAGCTGCTATGATGATGTGTCTTTTTCTTCTTATTTTCTCTTCCCACAGTAGTAAAGTTTGAGCTACAATTAGTCGCTCACTTTGGTTTGTGGTATTGTCTGATTCTGATATCAGCATCTCTTCCTCTCCCCTCCCCACTTCTCCCATTCTTCTTTCTTCTTCTACTCTCTTCCCTTCCCTCTCCCCCCTCACTTGATACTACGTTTCCCATCTTCTCTTCTGTTGGAGGAAGGTATAAGACAGGTTTCCAGACATGAACTGTAGATAGACTGAGTAGATTGCCTGTAATTGTCACCATCTTCCCAGTCTGTTGTATAAAAAAATCATTGCAGCTCCCTATTTCTCTTATCCCTTCATCTTTGGGAAGAAATTCGTGTCCTTAAATGGCAGTGACAAAGAAAAGACTCCACAATCCCTTCTGCCACAGTGACCTTTGCTGCGTTTTGATGTGAGAAATACTCGTTGATTAAAGCCTCCGAAATTCGGATTTTTTTTTGTTATACCAGCCAGCTTGCAATAACATTCTGCACTATTCGAAGGAGCCAGAACTATGCCTGATTGCAACCTATTAATGATGCGTACTGATGGGAACGTGACAGGAAGAGCAGATTTGTGGAGAGACATGAGTTGTTTTAGTTTGTATGTAAGGCATGTTTGTGGGAGGCAACATTTAGCACTTCCTCTTCATTTCATGACATTTCCATCTATAAGCCAAGTGAGCAATCCTGTGCACTGCCTAAAGGTCTCTGTCTCTCCACAGCTGTCCTCTGGAGCTGTGACAGAAAGGGGCTACTTCCATGTGGGCCTGCACTGCCTTTCTGTTGGCTGTTGGGTACCATCTATGAGACCGTAGGTCTATGCTAGGAACACAAAGACAATGAGTAAGAGGAGGGGACTTGAGGGACTTGAGCTACTTCTCCACACATCTTAGACATGTTTTCAGAGTCTGTCCTGGCTCTGTCATGTGAGGTCCACTTCTCTCTGATGGAGTATTGCTCAGTTTTATGACTTTGTGGGTCAGACAATAGTCAGCAAATGATAGGTACCTTGAAACATAGGGTAGCTTCATCTTTCCTGGGCCAAGAAGCAGGCCAAAATTTTCTTGAAAGAGAAACTATCTGCAGTATCAGTGATCTCAAGGGAACCAATCCATCTTGATAACCTTACCAGTTTCCTGAGCATGCTAAAACGTATCCATTTTGACCTTGCTTCTTGTTTAGGAATAGATAATGAAAATATTATATATTTCCATTGCCATGGAATATACTCTATTAGTAGAAACAGTCACTAAAGTCTTTAAATTTACTCAAATGAGAGAACCTATTCAGAAAGTCCTCAAACTGCAAAGAACACTTATACTTAACATTCTACCTCTCTAGAGTCCTTTTGGTTTCAGCCTTCCTTCTCTAGAGTAGCAGAGCATTTGCTGTGAGCGTGTGTCTGAGGGTGAGGGATAAAAAGGAGATGGGGCCTA